>NW_027514454.1:3831389-4469954 GCF_048772815.1 Callospermophilus lateralis
TAAGAGAAGTGTTCGCTGAGGGTTACCTCTCAACACTCCTACCACAAAGGAAGCCATTCTGTGGAACAGCTAACAGAGGTTAGATGATAACTATTGGAGGTGTCCCATGAGAGGCAAAACCAGACTCCTGCTAAGGCCTCACTAAGATGGTGTGACTCCAGGGAGACCTTCTGCATTAAACTCTTCGAGCCATGGCTTTCTGTACCTGGAACAGGTAGATTTCTCAGTTCATCTTGTCTAGGGTTTGAAAATTAACAGACCCAACTGCATTCAGCCCAGGGGAAAATGTCATTTTGTTCAGAGTGTCGCTACACATATTCACTGTTTTGTCCAATATTTAACAAGTACAAGATTTCACATAATTTGAGGAGTATTGGTATTAATTCTTCTTCGTAGGTGAATCTGTCTGGTCCTGGGCTTTTCTTGGTTGGTAGGCTTTTGACGGCATCTTCTATTTCCTTGCTTGAAATTGATCTGTTTAAATTGTGTATGTCCTCTTGATTCAGTTTGGGCTATTCATATGCCTCTAGAAATCTGTCAATGTCTTCGAGGTTTTCTACTTTTCTGGAGTACAAATTTTCAAAATAGTTTCTAATTGTCTTCTGTATTTCAGTAGTGTCTGTCATGATATTTCTTTTTTTAAAGCATTTATTTTTTAGTTGTAGTTGGACACAATACCTTTACTTTGTTTATTTATTTTTATGTGGTCCTGAGGATCAAACCCAGGCCCCCGCACATGCTAGGCAAGTGCTCTACCACTGAGCCACAACCCCAGCCCCATGATATTTCCTTTTTCATCACAAATTTTAGTAGTTTGAGCTTCTCCCTCCTTATTTTCATTAGAGTGGCTAAGAGTTTGTCAGTATATTTTCAAAGAACAAGCTTTTTGTTTTGTTAATTTTTTTGAATTGTTTCTTTAGTTTCAATTTTATTGATTTCTGCCGTGATTTTAATTATTTTCTGTCTTCCATAACTTTTAGTGTTGGTTTGTTCTTTTTCTAGGTCTTTGAGTTGTAATGTCAGGTTGTTTATTTGTTGTCTTTTTCTTCTCTTAATGAATGAACTCCATGCAATGACCTTTCCTCTTAGCACTGCCTTCATAGTATCCCAGAGATTTTGATAAGTTGTATTGGAGTTCTCATTTACCTCTAAGAATTTTTTTATCTCCTCCCTGATGTCTTCTGTTTTTCATGCATCATTCAAAAAGCAAATTGGTTAGTCTCTCTTTTTAATATTATCTTTGATTTATAATTTTATTCCATTATGGTCAGATAGAATGTAGGGTTGTATTTCTATTTTTTTTTTATTTGCTAAGCCTTGCTTTGTGGCATAATGTATCGCCCATTTTGGAGAAGAACATGTGCTGCTGAGAAGATTCACTCGTTGATGGATGGAATATTCTAAATATGTCTGTTAAGTCCAAATTATTGATTGTATTATTGAGTTCTGTAGTTTCTTTGTTTAGTTTTTGTTGGAAAGATATATCTAGTGGTGAGAGAGGTGTACTAAAGTCACCCAGTTGTGGTCTATTTGGTAATGCATTTCTGTACATCAGTGATGAATCCTCTGAAAGAGAAATTAGGAAAACAACCCCACTTACAATGGCCTCAAAAAAAATCAAATACATGGGAATCAACAAAAGAGGTGAAAGACCTCTACAATGAAAACTACAGAACACTAAAGAAAGAAATTGAGGAAGACCTTAGAAGATGGAAAAATCTCCCATGCTCTTGGATAGGCAGAATTAATATGTCAAAATGGCCATACTACCCAAAGCACTATATAGATTCAGTGTAATTCCAATTAAAATCTCAATGTCTTTCCTTATAGAAATAGAAAAAGCAATCATGAAATTCATTTGGAAAAATAAGAGACCCCAAATAGCCAAAGCAATCCTTAGCAAGAAGAGTGAAGCAGGAGTCATCACAATACCAGACCTTAAACCATACTTCAAAGCTATAGTAACAAAAATGACACCAAAATAGAAATGTAGACCATTGGTACAAAATAGAACACAGAGACAAACACACATAAATACAGTTACCTCATACTAGACAAAGGTGCCAAAAACATACAGTGGAGAAAAGATAGTCTCTTCAACAAATGGTGCTAGGAGAACTGGAAATCCATATGCAGCTAAATGAAAATAAATCCCTATCTCTCACCATGCACAAACTCAACTCAAAGTTAATCAAGGACCTACGAATTAGTCCAGAAACCCTGTGCCTAATAGAGAAAAAAGATAGGGCCAAATCTTCATCATATAGGATTAGGCCCAACTTCCTTAGCGAGACTCCTAAAGCACAAGAAATAAAATCAAGAATCAATAAATGGAATGGACTCAAACTAAAAAACTTCTTCTCAGCAAAAGAAACAATCAATGAGGTAAATAGAGAGCCTACATTTGGGGAGCAAATTTTTGCTACACACACATCAGATAAAACACTAATCTCCAGGATATATATATAAAGAATTCAAAAAACTTAACACCAAAAAAAAAAAAAATTCAATAAATGGGCTAAGGAGCTGAACAGACACTTCTCAGAAGAAGACATATATTCAATCAACAAATATATGAAAAAATGTTCAACATCTCTAGCAATTAGAGAAATGCAAATCAAAACTACTCTAAGATTTTATCTCATGCCAGTCAGAATGGCAGTTGTCAAGAATACAGACAACAATGAATGTTGGTGAGGATGTGGAGGAAAAGGCACACTCCCACACATTGCTGGTGGGACTGCAAATTGGCACAACCAATCTAGAAAGCAGTATGGAGATTCCTTGGAAAACTGGGAATGGAACCACCATTTGACCCAGCTATCCCACTCCTTGGTCTATACCCAAAGGACTTAAAATCAGCATACTATAGGAACACAGTCACATCAATGTTCATAGCAGCTCAATTCACAAAAGCTAAACTATGGAAGTAACATAGATGTCCTTCAATAGATGAATGGATAAAGAAACTGTGGTATATATACACAATAGAATACTACGCAGCATTACAAGAGAGTAAAATTATTGTATTTGCAGGTAAATGGATGGAGTTGGAAAATATCATGCTAGGCAAAGTAAGCCAATCCCCAAAAAATCAAAGGCTGAATGTTCTCTCTGATAAGTGGATGCTGATCCATAACAGGGAGTGGGGAGACATGGAAAAAAATGGAGGAACTTTGATTGGTCAAAAAGGGAGAAAGAGAAGGGAAGGTGCATGGGGGCAGGAAAGATGGTGGAATAAGATGAACATCATTACCCTAGGTACATGTATGACTGCACATATGGTGTGACGCTATATCATGTACAACTGGAGAAATTCAAAGTTGTGCTGCAATTGTGTACAATGAATCATAATGTGCTCTGCTGTCATATATACCTAACTAAAATAAGTAAATTAATAATAGATTTCACATAAAAATCTGATTTTTTTAAAGATTCTCCTTTTCAAAATGTCAGATCTGGCTACACAAGGCCTGTGTTCAGCCTGAATTAAATAGCAGATTGCCTCCCTTAGGTGGAGCCGCACTATGCCCCAGACCTCACCAATTCCTGTTGGCTGCTCAGCCTCACATTAAGTCTGGAGTTTTGCTGGATGTTTCATTGTTTTGTTTCCTTCCAAGTTATTTTTCTTTACATGTATTTTCTATCTTGTTCCTGGAGGATGAGTTAGCCACTTCTGGTCTAGTGAAAACACTGGATGAGGTGGCTATGAACCCAAGAAGTGAGGTGACTTGTCTATGTTCTCACAGCCAGCCAGTGCAGAACAAGTTGCAGAACCCATGATTACTGGAATTCCTTCCACTCGGCCTCACTGCAGAAGCTTATTTCTCATAACTGACATGACAGTTCACACTGAGTTGTGTAACTGCTGCATTGAATTTTCATTAGTATATCCTAGAGATAGGGGTAAGTTCCATGATGTAGGTATGGGCAAAGATCTTTGGATATGACCCCAAACACATAGGCAACAAAAGTGAAAGTAGATAAATAAAAATACATCAAACTAAAAAGCTTCTGCAAAGAAAATAACCAACAAAATGAAGAGATAACTTTAAAAAATGGGAGGCTATATTTGCAAACCAAATATCTAACAAGGGGTTAATGTCCACAGCATAAAGGACTCAACTCAATAGTAAGAAAACAAATATACCTAATTTAAAAATGGGCAAAAAACCTCATTAAACATTTTTCAAAAGAATATATACTAATGACCAACAGATACATGAAGAAATGTTCAACATCAGGAAAGTGCAAAACAAATAATAATTATCATGGAAATGCAGATTAGAATTATAAGGAGATATCTCCTTACTTATATTAAAATGGCTATTATCAAAGTTTTAGCAAGTATGTGGAGAGAAAGGACCCCTTGAAGGCTGTTGCTGGGAATGTAAATTAGTACAGCCATTATAGAAAACAGTATGGAGGTATCTCAAAAAGTGAAAAATAGAACTACCATAAAATCCAGCCATCCCACTACTGGTATATATCCAAAGAAAAGGAAAGCAGCATCTTAAAGATGTGTTTGCACTCCCATGTTTATACACACTATTTGTGATAGTGAACAGGGAACCAATTTGAGTGTCCATCAAGTGGAAGAATGGGGTAAAGGAAATGTGGTAAAATACACAATGGAATACTATTCACAATGGAATACTATTTTTCATTCTAAAAAAAAAAAGAAAAGAAAAAGAAAATCCTGTCATTTACTACGACATGGTTGAACATTATGTTAAGTGAAAATAAACATCAGGCACCAAAAGACCAACACTATGTTATCTCACTTTTATATGGAGTGTGAAAAAAAATCAAACTCATAGAAACAGAAAGTAAAATGATGGTTACCAGAGGCTGAGGGTACCTGGGATTGGGGAGATATTAGTCAAATGACACTAAATTTCAATTAGGAGGAATACATTCAAGATATCTAATATACATCATGGTGACTACATGTAATAACAATATATTATATACTTGAAAATTGTAAAGGGCAGATTTACACACACACACACACACACACACACAAAATAAGTGTATGAGGTAATGCATATGGATTGTTAAGTGGATTGATTTAGCCCATAAATGTATATGACTTTTACTTATCAATTAATATATATGGATATATGTGTATATATATCTATATATATATGTGTATATATACATATATATACATAGATATATATGCATATATATAGATATATATACACATATATATACACATATATATAGATATATATACACATATATATGTATATATAGATATATATACACATATATATATGTATATATATATGGATATATGTGTGTGTGTATATATATATATATATATATATACATAGATATATATACACAAATATCCATATATATTAATTGATAAGTAAAAGTCATATATATTTATGGGCTAAATCAATCCACTTAACAATCCATATGCATTATATATGTGTATATATATCTATATATATATACATGTATCATAGAGATCAAGTCCTCACAAATTCCCTTAAAATAAGTATAATAGTAACAAAATAATTATTCTTTCCAGTTGACTTCCCAAATAACCACATTCAAACACCAAATACCCTTTTGTATGTCCAATAAGAATTTGACCTGATGAACACATAAGATTGCAATCAGGAATAGGCCAAAACCTTATTATTTCAGACTCAGCATTGATAGTCCAAATCAATAGTGCAAACAAGATTTGAGAGAAAGGTTAAAGTAATTGGCAGAACACACTGGTGTTCAGCCACCATAAGTACTTTCAAAGCAAAGAATTAAATACAAATAATTGATAAGCTCTTTATAAATCATTCTCATCTATATAAAAGGGGCTTTATAAGACATCCTTTATAATCTAAGTTGCTGCCTGCATTTGAAAGTGATATAACTTCACATCTCTTAAAATCTTCCATAATCAGACCTACAACTGACTTAAGCTGCCTATGCTCCCAATTAGTCAGGATTTGTCAGGACTAAGCAAACCAGAGAAAAGCCTGATTGGAAACTTCATAAAGCTTTTACCAAGGGTGGGAGATCACTCTGGGTAGGACCAGGTTTACTCACTTCTTCTATGTGTTAAGTACAGTTACATTTTACTCAGCATTAAACAGAGATACAGTTTAAATTCACTTGTTAGTGGGTCCTACATAGGAGGGTGTAGGAGTTAGGGGAATTGGGTAAAATTCAGGCTCACCTTGTGGATGAGACTGATTTAAAGAGCAAGTTAAAAGTGAAGACTGTCTAATCACTATGGACACAGGAAACTAGAAAGATTAAAAAACTGAGGTTGGAACTACCTTAGTTATCCAGGTAGCCTAACACTGAAGTTGGCGGCAGATTCAGCATCATTGTCAGCTGCCTATCCAGGATTTATTCTCCCCTCCTCTCTTTAGGAGAACACACATTGTGGTTAAGTATTTAAGATGAATAATCAGCTAATATACAACAGATGACTTACTGGTTGCTTGTAGTTGTGTCCAACTGGTTGTGTCCACACTGTACTAGATGTGATATCTTTAGAATTTTGCTTCTTTCTACATACCAGTCCTGACCACAGAAGAGTCCTGACTCATATCAGCCAGTCACAAAAATCCTATCCTTCTCACCAGTGATTGGTTTAGGTATCCCAGTTTGAGCCAATTGGTACCTATCATTCCCCTCACTGACTTCTATTGGTCCACAGTTAGGCCCACAACCTACCTGATCCAATCAGACTGAAGAAAAGGAATATTTGGTCCATGATTGAAGGAGATATTTTTCCCTCTTTTGCATGGACTGAAGAAAGTCACTTGTCCTATCTCTTAACAGGAACCCTTTTGAAATCCTGAGGGCAATCCAGTTTCGGATAAAGTGTATATAATAAGGACTACCAGAGGAAATACAAAAACGTTACAGAGAAAAAAAAACAGTCCAAGAATTAGGATACTGTCCTTGGAGCCTTCCCCAACTCCTGTCTTCCATTACAAGAAAAAGTAAATGTCCTCAATGTTTAAACTACTTTAGGTGGGATTTCTAGTCCTTGCAGTCAAACATATCCTATATTTTCACAAGCCAATATATTAAAAGCAGGTGAGAGGGGATTTCCAGGTGAAGCCAATGTTTTAACCCAACCCCACACAGATTTTTGCAAATGAAAACAAAGCATGCAATTGTTCGAAACTTCAAAGAAAATTCATAGTTTTCAATGTGTTTGCATAGACTTAAAATTAGCAAGGTTGAGAGTTTCACCAAATGCAGAATAAGAGAGGCTTGGGTCCTTCTTAGCTCTGCCTCTCATAAACTCTGTGACCACAGGAAAACATCAACATCTGTAAATTGTGGGACTGATATGTATCTTATAGCAGCATTGCTCTGAGAATTTAATGAAGGGCAGAAGGTAACATATCTAGCATAAAAAAGTAGCTCAATAGATAAAAGAAAAATTTCCTTTTCCTTTTACCACCTGCTTTCCTAAGAAATCTTTCCAAGATCCTCTGACCCAAAGTTCCTGACTCCCCAGTGCTCCAAATTCTATTTCGTCTCTTTTCTTTCCTCCTCTTCAGTTCCACACTTGCTTAATTGTCTATATGCCATACATTGGTGGTTGGATAGCTGCTTTTCATTGATTCCATTTACTGGTACTTCCTATGTGGCAGGTACAGTTATGACTAACCCTGGGGACCAACCATCGACCAGGGACAATATGATAAGCTTGTTTATAGTTGACAAAATGAAGCTCAGAGAGATGAAATACATTTGTCTATGGGTTTGTTTGTTTGTTTGTTTAAAGGTGAACTCCAGAACAAGGAATTCCAAGCCAGCAGGACTTCAAAAGTTATGCTTTCAGTTTTTCGCATGCCAAACATCCAAGGCTAAATCTGTACACATTTGTGCCTCTTTCTGTGGACTAAGAGCTCTTGAAAAACAAAGTTCTTGTTTGCTAAAGGTAAGAAGATAATGCAAGGATTGGGTAGTCACCCGTTCTAAGCCATTCATTGACAACACATATTTTTGGTTGTACAGATACACAAAAGAGATACAAGACATTGTTCTTGCCATCAAGAGGCCCCAAAGCAGAAACATAAATAGGCTATCTGCATAGAAAGCAATATGATACAGTTTATTTTATTTTCTCAGGGAGAAGCATCAACATAAGTACCACAGGATGCCAGACCTGTGGGAGGAGACCATAAAGAGCTGGAATGAGCAGTGCTGGAGCAGGAACTGCAGGCCCAGAGAGATTAAAAAGAAACTCAAAGCAAGATTCTGTGGGCCTGTGTGGATGGGGGTTAATGGGGACAGGCACCAGAGAAAACACAGAATGTAGGAGGTGTCAAAGGTGCATGTGACACCCAAGTGGCTTTGCTAACTCACTCTAAAAGTCTACCTTCCTACTATGGCTGGTAGAAAGGAGCCCCACTTTAAGTAGGGAGAGGCATTCAGTGAGAGAATGGAGAAAATCCAGATGGTGACTGGAGCAAACAATAAATTCTTTTGGCAGCCTTGAGTTTTCTCAGGCAGGCAATTTAATGGAACTAAGGTCATCCTAGGGATGTGACCTTGGGCTGTTAGAAACTATATTAGTGTTTGTTCAAATCATTATAAAGCCAAAGTTGAGATCCAGTTGAGAAGAGGGCTCTGAGGAGCCTGACTGGAGTTTGGTTGAGGGGAGGAGAGTCTTGGTCAGGGGCAGCCCTAGCCCAGCCAGCTGGTCTGATGTTGACCGAGTTCTCTATGTGGAAGAGCAGTAGATTGGATAGATAATGAGGGGTAGAAAAACAGGCTGGTCATTTGGAACTGTCTCTTATGTGTAGGGTAAGAAACAGTCCCAGTTTGCCAGAAAAGGGAGGCATCCAGTACTAGAATGGAGATAATCCAGGCAAAGAGGAGCCATCCGAGTATCACCTTATTTGGCAACAATGGGAGCCTGCTAAGGTTACTGAGCAAGAAGGGTGGTGCCAGGTAATTCCTCCAGCTGCAAAGCATTAGAGATTCCAAGCCTGGCCAGCCATTTGGCAGGTCAGATCGTGTGGCATGCCCCTTGCCCTGGCACTGCTTCTGGGCACCATAGGCAATGTTTCAAAGTCTCTGAACTGAGCTGGAACTGCCTCTTTTGCTTTGGAAACCCCAAACTCACAACACTGTGCTTTGTGAATTGTCAGAGAAAGTAAAACCCACTTGCTGCTTGTGAATTCAGGGTTCTCCAGAGGAACAGAACCAATAGAATGTATATCTTATTATAAGAGGAAATTCGTTATGTTGGCTTACCCAGGTAGAGGCTGAATGGCCCCACAGGGGTTGTCTGCAGGCTAGAGAGCTGGGAAAACCAGTAGCTGCTCAATCCAAAAAGCTAGAGCCTCAGAGTAAGAGGGATCAATGATGCAGCCCTACTCTGAGGCTGAAGATCTGCAAGCTCCCTGGAGAGTCACTGGTGCAAGTCTGTGTTCAAAGGCTGAAGACTCTGGACTCTGATGTCACTGGGCGACCACAAGAATAATTTGGCTTGTGCACTTAGCGAGCTTCCCCCTTCTTCAGCTTTTGTTCCAGCTGAGACCCTCACCCACTGGCAGGTGCTGCCCAAATACCCTCACAGACACACCCAAAAGTGTGCTTTACCAATTTTGGAGGCATCTCTCAATGCAGTCCAGTTGACAAATATGATTAACCATCATAGTGCTAGAGTTATATTTAAAGAATATTCAAGAACTTTTCTTTCAGAAGCAGAAGGAAGGCATTGGAATTCTATCTCCACCAATATCTGGTCTTGTGACCCTGTGCGTGGTACCTAAACTCTTAAAACTTGGTCTCCTCATCTGTAAAATAGATATTAAAATGCCACCTCACTTGCAGGGTAACTGGGAGAATTAAATGAGATTATTCACGAAAGGTCCTTATTAGGTCCTTATATTGAGCATTCAGTAAGTAACAGCTATTGTTATAATTGTGGTGGTTGTTTCCATGTTAAGCATGAAAAAGAAGCAAGATTTTATCCACAGTGTTTAAAGGTCAGCATTCTAAAACATTTCTACTGGGTTAGATTTTCAGGTGAAATAAACATAAGGAATCTGTCACATAAATAGAAGTTGACCCTGGTTCTTTTAAACTTATGTAATGGCCACTCAGAGCCTTCTGGGAAAACAAAGTGGACCACTGAAAAATACTTGTATTGACCCTGGGTGCTACCCATCAGTGGGAGAGACCTAACCCCTGATTTTATTTTCTGTGTTAGGGGAAGGCCAAAAGAAGGAGAATAAAACCAATTAACAAAAGCATAATCGATTTCAGAAATCCATGAACATAGAGCATCATTCTTATTCCTTTCAAGAAAAGCTTTATCAGCATCGAGTGTGGTTAACACTGAGCTAAAACATTTATTTATTAATGTTAAAAATATGCTCTTTCTCCGAAGTCTCAGGCATGAAGTATAATCAAATCAGTCTGTAAAATATTGACTCTGGATTATTGCTGCAGTACTGAGCAAAATCTAAATGAGCAGCACAGCAAGGCACCTGCCAAGGTCCCCCACTGTCTAAGGAGGCCTCTAAAAGGCAGCAGCATGAACACAGTTTCCAGACCCTTAAAATCCGGACCACATGGTCCAGCACTATGCTGACCACACAGAGTGCCTCCCACAACCCCAGGCACCAGCTTCCACCCAGAACACCCACCTCCCCAAGTCATAATCAACACATGCCGGGTTTACTTCTTGGAAGTCTTGACCTCTGTAAAGCCTCAACTTTCTCAGCTGTAAAATGGAGAACATAATACTTACCCCCCTCTCTAGGACTGTTCTGAAGATTAAAGCACAAGCACAATCCTCAGTTCAGTGCCTTCTCTTTCCTCTGAATCCTCTAGTCTAGTTGTGAGGATTTACCAAGTCAATGTTTCTACAGGTTTACAGCCATGATTGGCACACACATGCTGTGTGGATTAACCATCTCTGGCCTTAGAGAACTTACCCTGTCATTAGGTGGGGGGACCTACACCTGTGGAGCTGAACTCCCGAAGGCTGACTCCAAGACCACCAGCCCTACAGTACACATTGCTAAATCATGCTCCTTCTTAGAACGTCATGGTGCTGGTTTAGCAATTGTGTCTCACTCCACAGGTATAGGTTCCCCCCACCTAATGACAGGGTAAGTTCTCTAAGGCCAGAGATGGTTAATCCACACAGCATGTGTGTGCCAATCATGGCTGTAAACCTGTAGAAACATTGACTTGGTAAGTCCTCACAAAAATAGTGTGAGGTTTTTCCTATTAGGATGAAGAAACTATTGCACAGAGGTTTAAGGAAAGAATTACCAAAAAAAAAAAAAACCTGAGGTTTGTCCTATTCATGGATGAAGAAACTAATGCACAGAAAGATCTGATAACTTGCCAAGGTGACAACTGTACTGAGAGCTGAACTCCTGAAGACTGACTCCAAGACCACCATCCCCCCTGAGGTTTTGACTTCTGTACTCCAATACCTACAGCATGAAGGGCCCTCCCCAAAGACTTCAGCAGACAAACAGCCTCATCAAGAAGTATTACTTTGCAGGTGGGGAAATGGAAACATTATGAGGTGTACCCAGAACATCTCCTGGGTTAGAAAGACAACTAGGATGAAGATTAGAGCCCAAAATAACTGATCCTTAGTAACTTCCTCTTTCTGCTATGGCTTTTTTTGTGTGTGGGGGGGGATTGAACCCAGGGGTGCTTTATATTTTTTTTATTTTGAGACAGGACTTCATTAGAAGTGTGGTCTTCACCTGATCAAGGTGGTTCTTCCTTCAAAAGGACATCAGGATTGTGAGTTCAAAGCCAGCCTCAGCAACTTGATGAAAAAAAAAGAGGACAGATGAGCAAACCTCTGTCTGTGATCCCACACCTGGATCAGGTGAAGACCACACTTCTCTCCCCCCAGGTCCCCACCCCACCCTCCATGTCCCATATAGGGTCCTCACACTTAGGGTCAGCAACAACTCTTCACTGGGTTTCACTCACTATCAGGGATGCTCAGGATTGGGCAAGTACAAGAAAGCCAGTCGACCCTGGGCACACAGGTCATGGCATAGCAGGTAAGCAAGGCAGAGGTCAGTGCAGAGGCCTGTGAGCTGCTGCTTGAGTCGGCCTTAGTCCACTTCAAGTAATCCCAAATAAATGCAATTTTCTAAACCAAGTCTTTATTCTAAAATGCTGCAAATTTTTCTTCCAGATAACCATTTCTACATCTTTTCACAATCTGGAAACCTGCTTTCTAAAAACTCAATCGAGAGCGCAGTTCCGACCCACAGCCTGGCACCCTTTGGCGAGCGCTGTTTGTTTAGGGCTCGGTGAGTCCAATCAGGAGCGCAGGCTGCAGTTTTCCGGCAGAGCAGTAAGAGGCGCCTCCTCTCTCCTTTTTATTCACCAGCAGCGCCGCGCAGACCCCGGACTCGTGCTCTCTCACCGGCGCCCTCGGCCTCTCTCCGAGCCCGGGAGCACCCTCTGCCGCGGCCGTTCTCCATGCTCAGCGCTCGCCCTAGGAGCTAAAAGCTAGCTAGAAGCAGCGCCAGATCGTGGATGGCCTTGACTGACGGCGGCTGGTGTCTGCCGAAGCGCTTTGGAGCCGCGGACGCGGGCGACTCCGGGGCCTTTCAATCGCGGGACCTCTCCACGCCGCCTTCCCCCATCTCTTCCTCGTCCTCGTCCTCCCGCTCCCGGGGCGGGGATCGTGGCCCCGGCGGCGCCAGCAACTGCAGGACGCCACAACTCGACACACAGGCGGTGGCGGGACCTCCGGCCCGCTCGTTGCTGCTCAGCCCCTACGCCTCGCACCCTTTCGGGGCTCCCCACGGACCTTCGGCTCCCGGGGTCGCGGGCCCCGGGAGTGCCTTGTCGAGCTGGGAGGACCTGTTGCTCTTCACTGACCTCGACCAGGCCGCAACCGCCAGCAAGTTGCTGTGGTCCAGCCGTGGCGCCAAGCTGAGCCCCTTTACACCCGAGCAGCCCGAGGAGATGTACCAGACCCTCGCCGCCCTCTCCAGCCAGGGACCGGCCGCTTACGATGGCGCGCCCGGGGGCTTCGTACATTCTGCAGCAGCTGCAGCTGCAGCCGCGGCGGCAACCAGTTCCCCAGTCTACGTGCCCACCACCCGCGTGGGTTCCATGCTGCCAGGCCTGCCGTACCTGCAAGGGGAGGGCAGCGGGCCCTCCAACCACGCGGGTAGCGCGGGGGCGCACCCTGGCTGGCCCCAGGCCTCAGCCGACAGTCCCCCATAAGGCAGCGGAGGCGGCGCGGCCGGCGGTGGGGCCGGGGGCCCTGGCAGCGCCGGCTCCGCCTCCGCGCATGCCTCTGCGCGCTTCCCCTACTCGCCAAGCCCTCCCATGGCCAATGGCGCAGCGCGGGAGCCTGGGGGCTACACTGCAGCGGGCAGCGGGGGCGCGGGCAGCGTGAGCGGCGACGGCGGGGGCAGCCTGGCAGCCATGGGCGGCCGGGAGCACCAGTACAGCTCGCTGACGGCGGCACGGCCGCTGAACTGGACGTACCACCATCACCACCACCACCATCCGAGTCCTTACTCGCCCTACATGGGAGCGCCATTGACGCCTGCCTGGCCGGCTAGACCCTTTGAGACTCCGGTGCTGCACAGCCTGCAGAGCCGCGCGGGAGCTCCGCTCCCGGTGCCTCGGGGCCCCAGTAGAGACCTGCTGGAGGACCTGCCCGATAGCCGCGAGTGTGTGAACTGCGGCTCCATCCAGACGCCGCTGTGGCGGCGGGACGGCACCGGCCACTACCTGTGCAACGCCTGCGGCCTCTACAGCAAGATGAACGGCCTCAGCCGGCCCCTCAGAAGCTCGTGCCTTCATCACGGCGGTTGGGGCTGTCCTGTGCCAACTGTCACACCACAACCACCACCTTATGGCGCAGAAATGCTGAGGGTGAACCTGTGTGCAACGCTTGTGGACTCTACATGAAACTCCACGGGGTGCCTCAACCACTTGCTATGAAAAATGAGGGGATTCAAACCAGGAAACGAAAACCTAAAAACATAAATAAGTCAAAGACTTGCTCTGGTAATAGTAATACTTCTGTTCCCATGATTCCAACTTCCACCTCTTCTAACTCAGACGATTGCAGCAAAAATACTTCCCCTCCAACACAACCAACAGCCTCAGGGGCGGGTGCCCCAGTGATGTCTGGTGCAGGAGAGGGCACCAACCCTGAGAACAGCGAGCTCAAATATTCAGGTCAAGATGGGCTCTACATAGGCGTCAGTCTGGCCTCGCCGGCCGAAGTCACATCCTCAGTGCGACAGGATTCCTGGTGTGCTCTGGCCCTGGCCTGAGCCCCTCCTGCCAAGAGGCAGGGAGGGCTCCACCGAAGTCCTTGCATCTCTTATGTCTGATTTTTGTCCAGCAGCCCAGATGGTGGCAACGATGCAGACAGAACATTCCTCCAATGTGTGATTTCTGTGCCTTTGTTTTGAAAGAGATATATTTCCCATGAAGCTTGCTAAAAGAATAGAAGATGCGACTCTTCCGGGGAAGGGCTGGTGCAGCAGGAATATGGACTGCTTCATCTAGCCAGGGCCACCTCCAGCCAGCCTTTCTTTGGGTCAAATCCTGCATAGCTTGCAAAAACTGAGACTTGGGCCAGGGCCTTGCCTGCTAAGGAAGATGGACAGAGTCTTGAAAACAAGGTTTTACGTGCATTGCCCCAAATGTGTTTCTTCTAATCGATTTTGGTTATTCCAGAATTTATTCATACCCGTTCCACATGCAGATTTCACAAATGTTCATGGAAAAGATCATTGGAGGCCATTTGGTACACATCCTGGAGGCTGAGTGGGTTCCTGGAACTCTTTGTCAAAATTCCTCAATTTGCAAGACTGCATAGTAAACTCTAATGTACACTGTGACTGACATTTCTCGAAGTTCATCTTGTGTGACTGATCTGAGGTCAGTTGGAATTTGTAAACAGGGTAGCAAACAAGATATTTTTCTTCCATGTATACAATAATTTTTTTAAAAAGTGCAATTTGCGTTGCAGCAATCAGTGTTAAATCATTTGCATAAGATTTAACAGCATTTTTATAATGAATGTAAACATTTTAACTTAATGGTACTTAAAATAATTTAAAAGAAAAATGTTAACTTAGACATTCTTATGCTTCTTGTACATCCACATCCCATTTCTATATTCCCAATAGAAAAACTATTTCAAGAACAAATCTTCTCTCAGGAAAATTTGCCTTTCTCCATTTGTTAAGAATTTTTATACAAGAACACCAACATACACCCTTTCTTTTACTGTGGAATACGTGCTGGAAAAAATTGCAACAAAACTTTACTACCTAACAAATAGCATTTGTAAATATTCTAGGCATCTGTAAACACTCTGATGAAGTCTGTATAGTGTGACTAACCCACAGGTTGGTTTACATTAATTTTTTTTTAAAAATGGGATGTCATATTGAAAACTATTTCACCAGAGTTTTTTAAAAAAATAAAAGGGTATTGTTTTTGTCCTGTAAAAAATAAAATAAAAATAAAAAAAAAAACTCAATCGAATAATTCCATAGGTATAGCCCTTTGCATTCTATGGATGCATTATTTGAGCCTCCAGGCAAATTTTGGTACTGTATGGACCTTGCTACCATCTCAGGAGCCTATTTTTCCAGGGTCAAATATCAGCTTCAAAACATGATAGCTGTGAGCACTGCACACATTCTTCAACCCTTCTGTGCCTCAGTTTCCTTGTATTTAACAGAGGGAAATCACAGGACCTATTTTAAAAGCTTATTTCAATGATAAATGAATTTATGTGTGTATACACATATATATGTATAAATATGCACATAAGCACAAACACATATTTGTATGATACTAAACATTTTATGCACACACACATACACACATTACAATATGTAGAGTTATGGATTGGCGTGTTCTCAAAAAATTCTTATGTTAATTTCCTAACCCAATACCTCAGAATGTGACCCTATTTGGAGACACAGTCTCTTTAGAGGTAATCAAGGTAAAATGAGATAATTAGCATGGGCTCTACTTCACTGACTGCTGTCCTTAAGAAGATATTTGAACCCAAATATGTTCAGAGGGAAGACAAATTGGAGACACAGAAAGAAGATACCCTCTCTAAGAAGATGAGAGAGGAGAGAGACCTGAAACAAATCCTTCTTCTATGGCCCTCAAAATATAAAGGGCCTGTTGTTGACTTCTTCATGTCAGACTTCCTGCCTCCAGAACTTCCTGCCTCCAGAACTTCCTGCCTCCAGAACTTCCTGCCTCCAGAACTTCCTGCCTCCAGAACTGTGAGAAAATAAATGTTTGCTGTTTAAGTCACTAAATTTATGGTACCTCTTACATGTTATAGTAGTCACAGATGATTGATAGATAGATGGATAGATAGATAGGAAAACCACTCAAGAAAGTACATGGCACATTTTAAGTAGTAGTACTTGAATGTTTACTAGTAATAATAGTAAATATGTTATTAACCAGAAAGTGTATAGTTTTACATTATCCTTTGAAAACAAAATTCCAGACCTGTGAATACATAATCAATCATATCAGAGGCAATACATAGCTACAGCAGCCGACACGTTCATCAAACATGGAGCTGATCTGGCTCATCTCTTCAGACCCAGATCCAACCATGAAAGTTGCCCAATGAGGGGTAACAATGTGGAGTCTCTCTATAGCTTGTAAGTCCATAATGCTTTTTTTCTGACTCTTTTAAGTCAAACATGAACCAATGTCACCACTGATTTAACTTTGAAACAAATATTTCCTACTGTTTCTCATAGCTTTCAAATGAGTTTAATGCAAACGTATGCTGTTTTATCAAGGCAAGTCAACACAACAAAGTTACATTTACAGCTTCTTTCTGAGAGATTTGCCTGAGTGTTGTGCAATCAAATTACAGTGCAGAAGTTTGAGGCCTGAGGCTGATGGAAGATTACAATTGCCATTCATAACCCCTTGCTCCACATTTTCATATTCACTCATATAGTCTTGTTTTCCCTCATTGACTATTTAATATAAGTAAATTATAAATAAAAACTATTGAAACAATATAGATTCTACACTAGTATAGGATCCTGATTCTTATCTGTGCCATTAGTCAGAGAAATGCAGACTGTGTTCAAAAAAAAAAAAGAAGAGGTTTGTGTTAATTGTATTGTCAACTTTTCTGGGCCATAAGGTACCCAGATATTTAGTTAAATATTCTCTGGGTGTGGCTGTGAGAGGATTAGAGATGAGATTAACATCTATGGCTCTTTCTTGGGAAAAACCTTGCTAATACAGGGTCTGTTCTGCATCTGGTTGGTATTCTCTATACCAAGCTATTTCAGAGACACCACTCTTTGAATTCTTTTTCAAAGAAATTTTGCTTCCCCTAAGCTGCATTGCTATGTTCCCTCCTTTTTGGTTACCTAGAATGTCTCCCTCTTGTCACAATGCCCAGAAGATTCAAACACAAGGTTTTGCTCAATCACAGTGACAGTGCTGACCCTTTTATCAGGCATTTATTCTTTCTCTTTATTCTCACATGCTGCATTATAGATTATCAAACTGGTTTACTAATCTCATTGCAAATATACCAAATTCCTTCTGGAAAAGTGAGAGTACAGTCAGTTGACTAATTTGGGTTAACCTCCAAATTTCATCTGCACCTACCTTCACAGAATAACAACCCAGTTATTTTCCATGAAACTAGTGGACAACATTTGGCTCATCTCCTTCTGCCCTCTTTTCCATTCCACCCACAGGTAGTTCCTTGTAGTATAAGTAATATAAAAAAACATGACTTAAAATGTCACACCACTGATGTTTCTGAAGTACCCTCATGTTCCTTAAAATTATTTTTAACTTTAGACTCAACAGGCAGATGTGTTGGCTTATCTCCTCCTGCCCAGGTTCCTGAAAGACAAAACATAGCAATTACTGTTAAAGGAAAGAATTACAAAAATCATGCATCTTTAATGAAAGACACAGGAATAGAAATATTATTATCTAGCTCAAATCATTCTCAGCTTGAGCCTCTTGTGAGCCTGTCCTGCCAGTAATTCTGGATGCAGTGGAGTGAGCCTTGGGACAGGGAGTCGGGATCCTGAACCCTAGTTCCAACCCTGCATTCAAGTTGCTAGATGATCCTGGGAAATTCTTTGTGGGTCTCCTTGGAAAATTTAGGAATATGGAAAGCATTATAATTAAGGTCGGTTAGCATAATGGTTAGGGGGTGGTACTGGGCCAGCCAAGGTGACCTTGGATAAATTACTTAACTTTATGCTTCATTTTCCTTACCTGTGACATACAATCACAGACTTCCCTCAAAGACTTCTTGTGGGATTTCACCAAACTCATAAAGTACTCAGAATAGTTGCCCAGCCCAGAGTAAAGCCCTCGATACACATAAGCTATTGCAATAATCTCTAAAGGGCCTTACAACATTAAAACCATTCAGCTCTATGACTCCAATGCCTCCCCTCAAAATTTTTAGTATTCTTGGATTTTACTTTTGTAATAGAAAATGAATAAAGAAATACAATATTGAATTTGAAAAGCCATCTTTATCTCTGTTTATGGATGTAATAATTGTCTGAAAGAACATATATTTCTCCAGTATCAAAAACAGATAAAATAGCCCATTGGTATCAAGGAATCCATTTCACATGGTAAAAACTTTTAAGAAATGGTAAACAGATAGGGAAAAAAAATATGTTTTATCTTTCAAGAGAAGGAAGTAGCATTCACTGAGCACCCAGTATATGCTGGGGCTCTACAATTTTGTGTCATTAAACCTTTCTCTGATATCACTGTGGAGCAGATCACCATTTCTATTCTATAGATGAGAAAGCTGAGGCTCAAGGAGGCTCATGACAGTTGCAAAGTCACATGGCTCTGCAAAAAAGGACTCAGATTCCATCCAGGGCCTGAGCACAAAGCCTATGCTAACTCCACACCACAGGGCAGCTCAGGCCACAGGGACTCTTAGTCAGGACCAAAGTGTCAAACGAGAAGTTGTGTTTTCGTTAAGAAAGTTATTATTTGAATGTATGAGTAGAATTTGCTCTTTAAAATAATCCTTATGTAAGCTTTGCGATGAAATGAAAAATAAAGTGTTCTGCAAAATACAGTCTCTCTTCTCAGTTCCCTAATACCAGTTACTGGACAGAAGGAATAGTTGTCAAAGACTGGATGGAGTGGAACAGAATTTGAATCTGATGATGTGGGTTTTAGTCCCAGTTTTGATGCCCACTACCAGGATACACACACTATCTCACATCTGAATAAAGATAACTGCTGGAGGGACCTCATACCTAATGATAGGGGTGAAGAAGGAGGAAGACTCCAACGTCTGCAATGCTACTGCTAATTATTCGTTCTCATGTTAATGAAGTGTCTCTAAAGTGTCTTACAGACACACGGTGACAAGAATATACTTTAAGTGTTCTCAACAAATATAAGTGTTTTTTTTGTTTTAAATAATATAGTATCTTACAAAATCAAATACTCGGGCTCAATCAGAAACAGCATTCTTTCCTAACTCCTTTCAACACCAAACATAACTGGGAATTCACGTCTTGCTCCCTGATTTGGACCCATGATTCCCAAAGACCCAAGAATTGACCACAGGTATTTGTCTCATAGCAAGGTACTAAGTCCAACACCCACTACCTACTCCTTTCTTTTTTTGTATCTCCTGCTTCTGGCTCAGGGTGTACACAGAGTAGAGTAGAAACTCAGTAAATGGTTGTTGAATGACTGAATGAATCTCTGAATTCCTTTTATTTGTACCTGGGCACAAAGCAAGCTACATAATTTATGGGACCCAGTGCAGCATGCAAATTTGGAGCCCCTTGTTCCAAAGCCAGTGTGGGGGGGGAGGAGAAATCATGGTAAAGTACTAAAATATAAAGCTTTTTCCTGTGTTCTATGATCTCTCTCTTTACCTGTCAGTACCTTTTGTTATTTAATGTCATTATAAGTAAAGAAAAATTATCAGTGAAATTTTTTTATTGTTCCTCTTTATATTGTAGATTGCTGGTGAGACTATAATGGTCACAGGCCTGTGAAATCAGACTAGCCTGGGTACAGTCCTAACAAAGTAAAGAATAATGACATAATTCAAGTGTCTCCTGGTATGAACTTGCATAACAGTAGCAAGCAAAGTCAAGGAAATATGCCTATGATAGACAGAGGGCATTGTAGAATAGTGTTTTTCCATTTGTAATAACACCAAGAAAACCTTTCATTTAACTAATTGCAAATCCAATTTATTCCCATGGAGATGAAGTCCTTTGATAGTACATAAAATGTTCAAGCAAGTAAGTTTCTATCTTCTTTGAGAAAAAAAAGGAGAGAGAACAGAGAAAATATGCTATTGATATAAAGAATTATGGATGGAGAAAATTGCTGGGTTTTATTTACTCATATTCCATTCTACCTTCATGCCTGCAAGAGGCTGGCGAGATATTATAACATAATTATGGACTCCCCTAGCAGCTTGAGTATCAATGGTTCCTATTGTTCCAAGCCTTTTGCAAGCCTATGAGCTCCAAGATTGCATCACACACACAAAAAGAGCAGGAGCTAATTGCAATGCATATTTATACTTCCACAGTTCCCACCATTACACACATAATTCCCTGTGGGTTCTAATTAGCTCAGTCAGGCTGGGGGAGTGAAAATGCAAGCAATTTAAAATAAATACGGGTTTTGCTACCACCACAAAATTTGGCAAAATGTTAGCCTTACAACTACAACTTATAACTATAGTTTATCTCTCATTTCTGAATAAAAAGTGGATAGCTCTTTTGTTGTGCTTAGGTTTAATCAGGGATAATAGCTTCTTAAATAACACCAGCCTTAGTGGTTTGAATTTTGGTGTTTTCCTGGAATTAGAGGGGGAAAAAATTCATTTTGAATATAATTTTTCTTAGGCTCCTAAGTGATAGCTCTGAAGATAATATCCAATAACTCCTGCCTGCTCTCTTTCCTCTCCTGTTTTATAATCTACATGACCTAGAAGTCTTACCTTTTAATCCTGTGCAAACTATAAAGAACGGTGCTTAGGAAAAAGATTCTCCTGAAGTGTCGAACTCTGGAAAAATAAGCTTAATTACTGCAGGCGCCAATTAGTGCTTTAAAGTTCAGGGAAATAATCTCTTTTTTTAAAGTGAAAGCACCTACAACTTCTTTTAATGTAAACAAGAGCATTGTCAGTCTCTCCTGTTGCCCATCACCTCATTATTAATTCATCTGGCTTCAGAATCTCAGTTCTAATCAGGGAGCTGGCTCCTGCAGCTGCACTTACAATCAGCTCAATGGCAAAACGGCCGCATGCAATCACCCTGCTCCAATCTAAGATGACTCCTAATGAAGGAATCATTTGGAAGGCAGCAAGTCTCCTAAGACCCAGTTTGCAGCGTCTAATGGCTGGGGCTCAAAGGCTCAGATCAACTTTCCTCCCCTGAGATGTACAGTCTTGATCCTGGGGGAGGGCAAGGAAAGCAAAGAGAAGGGAGACCCATGAGATGTCCAGAGTGGATCTCAGGACCCCCACCTAGAGCAGAAGCCAAGCCTGGCCACCAGTGGACTATATGCTGACCACAGAAACTAATAGTCGCCACCACCATCCATGTATACTACTTATTAGTAGCAAACATTTAAATATTGGAAGCATTTACATAAAACTTCAGGGGCTAGTCTCTCAAAAAGTATTCATATGCTTTGTAATGAGGAGGCTGCATTCTGACACATTAAAAAAAAATGGTGAGTTCTGAGCAAAACTGACCATCTTTGGCTGGCTCTTTTTTTTTTTTTTTCACGTACCCAGATACTGTAATCCAAAACCCAGGATTCTCCAAGCTTCTCCAGGTGATAGTTAGCCTACTCTAAAATGCCAGAGAGGTAAATAACTCCAAAAAGAGTGAAAAGTAAATGAAACAGAAAGTTGCCTCATTCCATTTTACATCTAGAAACCTAATTGAAGAAAGGCTTAGGCATCATCATTTCCTCAGATAATATGTACTCACCGGGCACAACCATGTGCCTGGTACAGTTTGAGAACATGACAAGACAAAAAGCAACAAGACCAGACCCCTGCCCTTGCCAGGCTCCTTTTCTCTTGTGAGTCAAGCAGTAATCAACTAATAAATAAATAAATATTACATCTAGTAAGCCATAAGTGCTGAGAGAACGAATATACACACCAAACTCTACATGAAAATTGAACCAGTCAAGGAAACCAACGTACTGTTTACAGTAGCCAGTGCAGGAAATCAGACTTCTATCTGTATCAACCAGTCCGGGAAGACAAAGAACAAGCCATGTACCAATCAACCCAAAGTGACTAGTACTTGATTAGTAACTGACAGCCTACTTAATTAAAAAAAAATTTTTTTAGATGTTGATGGACTTT
The DNA here is from genome assembly GCF_048772815.1 of Callospermophilus lateralis. Classification (NCBI taxonomy): domain Eukaryota; kingdom Metazoa; phylum Chordata; class Mammalia; order Rodentia; family Sciuridae; genus Callospermophilus; species Callospermophilus lateralis. The sequence goes on from NW_027514454.1 coordinate 3,853,780, forward strand.
TACTTTACTCATTTATTTATACATGGTGCTGAGGATCGAATCCAGTGCCTCACACATGCTAGGCAAGCGGTCTACCACTGAGCCACAGCTCCAGCCCCCAGCCTTCTAAATTTTGGTTCTCATATCCAACTTAGGGATAAGCAGAGAAAAAAAATCAAACATGCACCCCCAACCAATCACAAAGAATGCCCCCACTTCTAGTGTGAGCCCAACTTCATCTTCCCCAGGACAACAGGTTCCAGTCAGTACACACCGGTAGCCTTCCTTTATTCCCTTGCCTCTGCCTGCTTTTGAGTCTCTGCCAAACCCAAGTGATGGTGGCTGCTTGCTTTGCTTTAGCAAGCTCTGAATAAGCAGCTTTGCTTGTTCTCATTTGGGTAGTCTTCATTTATTTCCATAGAGATTTAAAACAACATCAAGCAGAGTAAAAGGAGAGAGTGGTAGATGGATGGGAAGATGGGGAAGACGGTAACGTCAGAGCCAAGTCCTGAGAAAAAGGGGAGGGAGGGAACTGTATAACTTGCAGTGGAAAAGCATTTCAAGCAGAAGGAACAGCAACACAATGGCCAGTACAGAAAAAGAGCCAGCAGTGTGGTCCAGAATCAGCAAGCAGAATAAAGGAGGAAATGAGTTCTGGAAGAAGGGATCAGAGGAGCAGGCACAGGCCACATGCCAGGTTGCACAGGCTTTGCAGGCAACAGAAAGACTCTCAATCTCCTTCTCAGTGTTTTTTTGTTTTTTGTTTTTTTACAAAGGCACTATAAATTCTGACTCCACACTTGCCTGGCTGTGTGGAGAATAGACGGCAAATAGAATCAGGAACAAAGCAGGAGGTGCAATGGATCCGCATGAGACATCATGACAACCAGAGCCAGATGAAGCAATGAGGGTGGAAAGAGGTGGCCAAATCTTGAATTCAAGTATTGGACTTACAATGTGTTGAATGTTGAGATCAAAAAATAGGTAAGGAATCATATAACCCAGTCATACCACTCCTCAGGATTTATCCTAAATAATTAAAGGCAGCATCCTACGGTGATACATCATACATGTTTATAGCAGCACAATTCACCATAGCCAACTATGGAGCCAACCTAGGTGTCCATCAACAGATGAACGAATAAAGCAAACGTATATAAGCACGATAGACTTTTATTCGTCCATAAAGAAAACTGAAATTCATGTCATTTGCAGGAAAATGGATGGAATTGGAGACGATCAAGTTAAGTGAAATAAATCAAACTCAGAAGGTCAAGGGTCATATGTTTTCTCTCCTATGTGGAAGCTAGAGAGGCAAAGGGAAAAGAAAGGTTGAGTGGTAGAGAGATCTCATAAAAATCAAAAGGATATCAGTAAAACTGAAGAAAGGGACCAGAGGGTAAGAAGAGTGGAGGGAGGAAGAAGTGTTAGTGAGAGATATTGGCCAAATTATATTGTTATATTATGTGCATGTACAATGTGTAACAACAAATCCTACTACAATGTACCACTATAATGCACCAATAAAAGTTGTGGAGAAAAAATAAATAAAAGGATAAAAAGAAAGGTGAGGAATCAAAGATGACTCCTCTTCCTCTTTCCAGTCAATAATATTAACCCCTTCATACCTGTCACTCCCCATTTATTTATTTAACAGTTTGTTTGTTTTGTTGCTAGGGATTGAACACATAGGTGCTTAGCCGCTGAACCACAACCCCAGCCCTTTTTACTTTTTTTATTTTGAGACAAGGTCTCGCTAAATTGGTTAGGGTCTCAGTTGCTGAGGCTGGCCTTGAACTTGAGATCCTTCTGCCTTAGCCTCCAAAATCGCATAACAAGCATGCACCACTGCACCCAGAACCACCAGCCTTTTTTGAAGTCTCCTGCCCAGAAACACAAGTAGGTATAAAGTAATGCAGCTAAGAGTGGATGAGGACAAACTTGTGGGGAATTTCTGAGGAACAGTAATGGTCAAGCCAAGGTGGTCTTTGTGCAGAAGTACTAAGGATCCTTATCTAAAATGTACCACCCCCTACACCAATTCAGGAAACTTCCAGCCTCTCAGACCACCTGTATTCACACAGCTCAAAGCATTTCCTTGTTTCTCTATCAACATTACCGTCTTTTCCTGATTATACTAGTGCCTATGGTCAAAGCTGTCAGTGTCCATATCCTCCAATCCCTTCCCCATGCCTGGGCAAGCCAGCCTGACATCCAGATATTTTCCAGACTATAGGGACCCCTACCAGTCTCCCTTCTTTCTCTTCCCCAAAACTCACAGCAGCTCTGGAGCAAAGTCTGGCAGATGTGGGTGTAAATACCCCAGCTTTCTTGCCCCCAATCAGGATAGTTCTGAACTGTGCATTTTGCACCATTTTGCAAGGTGCATTTTGATTATTAATTGACAGCCTACTTAATTAACTTAATCCTACCACCTCTTCACTAAGCAGCACCCTTTCTCCTCTGAGTCAATAGTTCATCACTGAATTCCCAACTCAGGATCAACTTCTAGAGGATCCAAATTCAGGTAATCTATAATAGATTTTTTTTTTATTTTTTAATTTGTTCTTTTTTAGTTATACATGACAGTAGAATGCATTTTGACATATTATACATATATAGAATACAACTTTCCATTCTTCTGGTTATACATAATATGGAATTACATTGGTCATGTATTCATATATGAACAAAGGGAAGTAATGTCCAATTCATTCTGCTATCTTTCCTATTCCCTTTCCCACTCCCTTCCTTTCATTCCACTTTGTCTAATCCAAAGTACTTCCATCATTCACCACCACCACCTATTGTTGTGTGTTACCCCCAGCCCCACTGCATATCAGCAAGAACATTCAGCCTTTGGTTTGGGGGGATCGGCTTTTTTCACTTAGCATGATAGTCTCCAGTTCCACCCATTTACCAGCAAAGGCCATAATCTCATTTCTCTTTATGGCTCAGTATTATTCCATTGTGTAGATATGCCACATTTTCTTTATCCATTCATCTGTTGAAGGGTACCTGGTTTGGTTCCCTAATTTTATTATTGTGAAATGAAGTGTTATAAACATTGATGTGGCTATGCCACTGTAGTTTACTGATTTTAAGTCCTTTGGGTATATACTGAGGAGTGGGATAGCTGGGTCAAATGGTGGCTCTCTCTATTCCAAGTTTTCAAAGGAATTTCCATACTGCTTTCCAGAGTGCTTGCACCATTGCAGTCCGACTAGCAATGTATGAGTGTGCCTTTTTCCCCACATCCTCACCATCATTTATTGTTGCTTGTATTCTTGATAATTGCCATTCTGTACATATTCAATTTGGCCAGTTTTCTTTCTGAATATTTTCTATATGAGGTTGATTGAAACCATGAATGCAGAAACCACAGAAACAGAGAGCAACTGACCCTGATATTTAGACATCAAGTTGCAACACAATTGTAGTTTTTTACCTACACCCTGCCAAAAGGTGGAGGCTCTTCCCATTCCCTTTTTTAACCAATTCTGTCAGGTTTATCATTCAAAAGTGAGACTTTTTAAGCAGTATATAAATTGCTGAATGGTGCCCCAACACCACACCCAAAAAAGATAGTTCTACTATGATAAGCCCTAGAATTTGTGAATGTTACCTTATTTGGAAAAAAAAAAACATCTTTTGAAGATGTAATTAAAGATCTTTTTTTAATTTTATTTAATTAAAGATCTTGAGCTGAAGACATTATCCTGAATTATTCCTGTCAACTTTAAATATTACCATAAGTGTCCTTAGAAGAGAGAGGCAGAGGGAGATGAAATGCACAGAGACAGTAATGTGAAGATGAGCAGAGAGAAGCAGCCACAAGCCAAGGAACCCAAATAGTCACCAGAAACTGGAAGAAGCAAGGAATGAAGTCTCCACTAGAGACTCTTGGAGGATGCACATACCTGGCCTACAGACTTGGTCTCCAGGACTATAAAAGGATAAATTTCTGGTGTTTACAGTTAAGTGTGTGGCAGCTTGTTCCAGAAGCCACAGAAAACTAACACATAACGGAAGCTTTCTAGTGAAATTTTACTTTTAGGTAAACTGATCAAAGGAGAACTGTTGTGGGCCAAGGGGCAAGGGGAACACTAGCTCCTACTTCACGTCATCTTCCCCTGAGCCCTGTCCCCTGGCCCGTCTCTCTTTGGTTTGGAACACTGAAAGTGCATGGCCATCCACCTCAGAGGACCAAGTGGCTATACGGAAGAGCTGAAAACCATTCTTCTCAAATATTCATCATAGTCATTCATCACATACATCTGGTTTTTCTCTCTTCTTTCTTCTCTATTTAACCTTTTCAGTCAGTTTTCTGTTATTGTGACTAAATACCTGAGAAAATCAACGAGAAAGGAGGCAAAATTTATTTTGGCTACAGTTTCAGTCCTTGGTCATTTGGCTCCATACTTTTGGACGTGTGGTGAGGCAGAACATCATGGCAGGGGCCCATGGTGGAAAAAATCTTCACTGCATGGTGGTTGGAAAATAAACAAAAAAGGGGGGGGGCATCCCAATATCCACTTCAAGGGCGTGCTCCCAGTGACTTGACTTCCTCCCACTATGTCCCACCTTCTAAAGGTTCCACCACCGCTCAACAGCACCACAGGTTGGTGACCAAGCCTTTTACACGTGAGGATTTGGGGGATGTTTCAGATCCAAGCCTGACATCAGCTCTTTTCTTAGATGTGTGTCTTTTGGAAAGCAGGTGTACAGGTTGCACAGCTGTGTTTCAGCCTCTGAGCCATACCTTTGGAACAGTCCTCCATAATCCCAGTGGCACAGGAGGCTGAGGCAGGAGGCTCACAAGTACAAAGCCAGTCTCAGCAACTTAGCAAGACTCTGAGCACCTTAGGGAGACTCTGTCTCAAAATGAAAAATAAAAAGTTCCAGGGATGTGGCTCAGTGGTTAAGCACCCCTGAGTTCAATCCCTGGTAGCAAAAAAAAAAAATGTAGAGGACTAATCAATTGCCTTATGAAAACTCAGTGAGTGGGACACATAGGACAAGGACTAGCTTAAGAACAGAAGAACCTCTGATTCAGACACTGTTTTAATTGACTCCTGCTGTCAACAGTCCTCTCCCCAGAGCCCTCTCAGGATTCACGTACAATCTAGGATTATGTTGGGGTGGAAGGAAGAGGTAAGAGACTCATGAGGGGGAGAATTAGTCCTTCATATCAAACAACTAACTTTAAATGCAGGTTGTGTTGCCATTAGGTCATAATTCTAAGACTGCCTACACATTCTTCCCAGCATTTTCATTGTTCAGTTGTAAATGGCATTGACACAGCAGCCACCCAAGCAGCCTCTCTCAGTTGACTAAACACAGAGGTGCCTCACCTTTCACAAGCTTGCCTTCCAACTGTCGGTATGTTCACACATTATATATTATTGCTCGAAGCCTCTTTGAATATGCTAGAATCTGATTTTCCTCCAACACCCAAGGAATGATCAATGTAAGCTATCACATAGTGGTGTCACCTGAGGGCTCATTGTCCTGTTTCAGTCCAGCAAATCTGTGCAGTCATTTGGAAGTTTATTGTATCTTGTCCTTGTGTTCTATAAAAATGAGTAGGAAAGAGAAAAATGAAAGTGCTGATGCGAGGGATAAGACATATAGGTCATATAAACTTAATACAATTGAAACAAAGATGAAAATCACTAGGCAGCCTGAAGACAGAGAATCTTTCACCTTAATCAGATTCTCATTGGACTTAGACAGGTCAATTGTGTGTTCAATTAATTGTAAAGAAAAAGAACACAATTAAAGAACATGTACCAAATGTTGGCAATAAATCATAAATGACTGAACTGAGGTGTAATTAGGGATCTTATAACTTTGTACCACTCGAAGAATGGAACTCCTACCTTCTTTATATCAAATAAGTCTATTTCTGGCTTTCCCACACTCAACTCTTTTACCAATTTTTGAGAATGGATTGCATGTAAAAGGAAAGAATTACCTGTACTTATGAAAAAAGGGCAAAAAATGCTGAATCTAAACTGATATCAACATAATATCAGTAACTGAAAGGAATTTATTTCTACTCTAAAGGAAGTAGCACTGGATAGAGAAACAGTAACCATGAGTTTCTCTAAAACAGAGAGCTCCTGCACATGAGATGCAATGACAAAGACCTGGAAAATATCAACCCATGGCCAAGGTTATTTGTGACTGTAAAGATCTGGAAACTCAAATGTTTTCGACAGAGGACTGGTTAAATAGCCTATGATACGCATAGAGAACCACACAGACATACCGCAGAATCAAGATCTCCATGAATGACTATGAAGTGACTTCTAGAATATATTGCCAAGGTAAATAACAGTAAGCAATGTCATATAGAGTTTCTTGTCTTTTAAAAGAGAAATATAGGAATGAGTATACACCCAGTTATCTTATTTTTCTAAGAAATGCAAATGTTAACTAATGGTTGCCTACAGAGGGTGGTGATAACAGAATGAAGAAAAGGAACTTCTTTAAAATACACTTTTATACATAATTTTGATTTTTGAAGAATGTATGCATTTTACCGATTTAAAGATGAAATCAAAAATAAACCTTAACGTTCCATAGAAAATATGAGGTTCTGTTTCTTGGGAGGAGCACTGGATGTCAGACAGATGAGTTCTACCCACCATCCCCTATGTTGATTTGGACAGCTGTGGCAGAGTGGAAGTCTCCCTCTCTCAACATGAGAAGCCATGAGCACCAATCCTGCTGCCATCACTCATGAGCCTACGTAAATCATTCAGTCTCTCTCTCCTTTTCTGTCAAATGGACGTAATGTTTACATCATATGGAGAACAAGTAGATAATCTGCAAATAAAAATAACCCTTAAAAATCAAGCACAATCGGAAACTAAAGAACTTAATTGCACATAAAAATGTGAACCACACAGAGAATATTGGTGTCCAAAATTTCTTTGAATTCAATCAAATTTATTATTATTATTACTCTTTAGGATTAAATAGATGGACCCTAGCTTAAGATGGTTTAACTTAAAATTTTCTGACTTATGTTGGTGGCAAAATAATATGTAAAACTGTACTTTGAAGTTGAAATTTTGATCTTTTATCCAAACCATTCTGTGAATTTTGAATTTTGATCCTTTCTCAGGTTAGCAATGTGTCATAGGATACTCTCTTATACTACATGGACTGGGGCAGCCATGAATCCCAGCCAACCATGTGATCACCAAGGGAAACAATTGATATTCTACAGTGGACTGAGTTGATAATCCAGGTGTTCAGTAGATTAAGTATACTAAAAGCATTTTCAACTTAAAATATTTTAAATTTATGATGGTTTCATTGGGACGCTGTTTTAGTCAGTCTTTTTTGTTGTTGTGACTGAAAGACCTGACAAGAACAATTTTAGAAGAGGAAAAAAGTTTATTTAGGGGATCATGGTTTCAGGAGTCTCAGTCCACAGACAGCAGGCTCCATTCCTGGGGGCTTGAGGTGAGGCAGAACATTATGGCAGAAGAGTATCCGTGGAGCAAAGCAGCTCAAATGATGATCAGAAAGCAGAGAGAGGGACTCCACTCACCAAATACAAAATTTATATGCCCAAAGTTATGCCACCAATGCCCCACCTCCTCCAGCCACACCCTACCCACCTTCAGTTACCTCTCAGTTAATTCCCTTCAGGGGATTAATTCACTGGTGGGTTAAGGCTCTCATAACCCAATCATTTCTCCTCTAAACCTTCTTGAATTGTCTCACACATGAATTTTTGCAGACACCGCACATCTAAACCATAATAGATGTTGACTCCCTCATAAATAAAGGAATATCCATTCTGAAGGTAAAGAAGGACAAAGAAATCTTAAACTTGCTCAGTTGATTTACCATTAACAATTCATATAAGAATTATAGATTTTAAAACTATTTTACAATTACCATTTTGAAGAGGGATTTTTTTCTGAAAGAGAGAGAGAGAATTTTTAATATTTATTTTTTAGTTTTCGGTGGACACAACATCTTTATTTATTTACTTTTTATGTGGTGCTGAGGATCGAACCCAGCGCCCTGCGCATGCCAGGCGAGCACGCTACCGCTTGAGCCACATCCCCAGCCCAAGAGGGATGTTTTTAACCAAGAATTTTATACTCACCCAACTTATTTATCCAATGTAAAGGAAAAACCTAATTCTACATATTCTCCTATAGAAAAAGAAATCACTTAACAACATACTCCTCCAAAAAATCAAAAAAAAAAAAAAGATTCATATTTAAGAACTCAAAGGTGAATCAGTTGTGGTACAAAATGATTTCTGTTACTCAGTTGGCCCTCAAACTGAGGCTTTTGGTGTTCATGTGCTCAGATGGACTTCACACCCCAGGATTCCACACTGGCCCTGCAGTGTTCCCCTCTGCGGCTTTTCCAATCTTACCTGTACCCCAAAACATCCATTCATGAATTCTCTTCTTTATCCCAGAGTTCAAATAAAAGCTCTTGCCATGTTTGACAACCATTTAAAATAACCTATATTATTCTATTCCAGCACTTGCTCTAATAATAGCTAAACTATTTACATGGTTAAGATGCTGTGCTGGGAGAATCACTGAAGTTTTTTTTTTTTTTTCGTTCTTCTTCCATAAAAGTAGAGCTTTATAGAGCAACATAATAACCATTTTCATTGCCAAAGAACTCAAGTAATGATTTTCTGCAACTTTAAAACTTGTATTGAATGACCTAAGTCTCAGAGTTTTATTTTTTCATTGGTAAAAACTAAATAAAACACTAGTCTATGGCAGATATCATCTTGTTCAATCCCTCTTATCATTCTCCACTTAACAGTTACAAATGTCCCTGCATTTGGTACATTTTTAAGCTTTGCAACAAAACACATTTAAAAATGCACAGAAAAAGACTAAATACTATAATACAATAAAACAGAACAACAGCATTTATCTCTGGCTGGTGAAATTCTGTATAATTATTTTTTTTCTTTATACTTCTATGGTTTTTTTTTCAAGCTTTGTTAAGGATCAATTTTCATGATCACAGAAAAATGAGATTAAAATCAGTATATGCAATTTCACTATATAATATGATTACAGTATATATGTTATGTTTTAATGTGCAAAAAATAAAAGTAAAAAAAAAAGTTTATTTTCTGAGTGACAGGACTATGACTAATTGCTTTCTTCCTTCCCTCTGCTTTTCTACATATCCCAAGTTTTCTGTGATGGCTTATATTACTCTCCAATGCTTAGGGGATGTTTTGAGGTTGTTTGATGGTGAGGGGGAGAACAAATCAAAATAAGTTTTTATTCATTTGAAATGAGGTCAGGGGACAGAGAAGAGAAAGAAGTGGATACAGGCACAGGTACCTTCCACACCTGCTCCAAAAGGAAGTACTTAAACAACTAACCCCACTTAGGTTGCCTGTTCTCAGTCCTGCACCTCTGTGGGTCCCCACAGCTGGGGAAGCAGACTTTACTGCCACCCTCCCTGCTCCAGATTTTCTGCCCTGCCACGAAATCAACACAGCCCAACCACCCACAATGAACATTCTTTCTGCTGCCATGTGCACTGCAGAGCTGAGTGCTTATTTGCAAAGAAAGACATGGTTGCCTCGTAAAGCTCAGAATTAAGTGCTTTAAACAGATTTTGAGTTTACAGGACTCTTCCAAACTGCATTACTTTTCCCCTAATAAAGCTTTTCTCCTTGCTGCCACAAAAGAGAAAAACGTTTTATGACTTGCCTTTAAAAATGATATGGCGAGAGACTGATAGCACAACAAGAAATGTGATTCCCCTGATGAAAAAAAAAAAAAAAAAAACAGCCCTAGCAGACATTACTCTACAGCAACTAATAGACTCCAAGTAAAAATATCTGTTTTTTTAAAGTGTCTGAGGGTAAATGCCTGCTGTGCATTTTGTAACAAATTGACAAATTTTCCTTTTCTACTGTGTTAGCCTGCTTGACCTCAAAGGAAGAGAAGTAGCAGATCTACTTTGGGTTTCAGAAATTTTTTTAATAATATGTGCCACTTCTCTCTACAGCGTGACAAGGACCATGCAGAAGTGGGTTCCAACACTAGTGCTCCTGGCTCCAGTGTTTATTCTAGGGTTCGCTCATAATCATTCTTCTAGCTTTGCTAGGGGCAAAATGAGGTTTTCTTTTTTGGTTCATTTTCCCTAATCCCTTTCACTGTGATATTCAATATTTCTTGGGATCCTTTGGGTACTTTGGGGCCATGTCTTCAAGAAATGCCTTTCTGATGCTTTACTAATCTCATTCTTTGCAGTCATTTTCTCAGTCTCTCCTCCCACTTCGCATTTCTACTCATGATGGGAGAAAAAACCCTGAGCTCTGGGGGCAGACAGACCTTGATTCTAATCCCAGCCCAGGCATTCACTAGGGCTTAGGAGTTGGAGTGGGTATCTCAGTCTGACTAACATTCAACTTCAGAGCTTAAAAGATGGATAAAGAGCACTGACATCACAAGGTTGCCACAAAGAAAAGAGACCCTCAATGCAAGTTTCCAGCCAGCAGCAGACCTCATCGAAACCTGTTACTCTAATCAATCACACCATTAACATTTGTCCTCACTGACCTCATCTGTCAATGTTCTGCCTTGTAAGATATGCTCAGGGCTTTTCTTGTTGTCTTATTATTTCATTGTCTAGATGACTTTTGGGTCATTCTGAGTTCTATGTATTCCCTATGTGCTTACTCTTCTTTATCACCCAAAACCTCTAGACACCTTTGGTCTGAGGACCAATGCTTGTAGGTCCCTGCTGTTAAACCTCTTCAGCAAAGATTTCTTCTCCTTTTATTTCCTCTGTTGACTGATGTATCTATTAAGCAAATATAGCCATGACTATCAAGACACATGAAAGTGAAGCATCTGCCTGCCCAGAGTTTATGGTCCAGGAAGAGAGAGGTGTGCACACTCATGACTACCCATGACTACGCATGCAACAGAATGTGCACACTACAACCTTGGGAGAGTGAGGCCAAAATTTTTATGAGAGACTTCATTTTACTTTGAAATCAAACAGTCATAAGACAGTACTACCCAGCGTGACTTGGATGAAGCTAGAAGTCAGTCTAAAGCAGAAAATGTCTCAACACCCTCTTGTACTTCCAGATGATCACCAAAAAGGAAGTGGTGAAAAAGATGAATGTTGTATGATCCACTTACATGAAATATCTAGAATAGATAAATTCACTTGACACAGCAGAGCAAAGGCTGCCAGGAGCTAGGAAGGAGGGGAGAATGGGGAGTTGTTGCTTCAAGGTTACACAATTTTTATTTGGGGTGATGAAAAATGTTTGGAAATAGTGGTGATGTTTGCACAATATCATAGGATGCAATTAATATCATGGAATCAAATACTTAAAATGGTTAAAAGCAGAAATTTTCTGTTGTACATTTTACCACATTAAAAAAAAAACCAGCTTTCCTATATACATATATGAATACACCACAGTGAATCTCACCATTGTGTACATCCACAAGACTGGAATCCTAATTAGAATAAGATATATTCCATGCTTATTTAAATATTATAAATATATCAAAATAGATTCTCCTGTCATGTATAACTAAAAAGAACAATTTAAAAATAAATAAAAGCAAAAAAGAAAATACATACAAAGAGGTCAAATTGAAACACATTTATTCATTGCATAACAACAGGGATATGTTATGAGAAATATATAATTAGGCAATTTCATTATTGTGCAAATGCTGTAGGATGTATTTATATAAATAAACATAACTATGACATCACTATAATCTTATGGAACTTGTGTTAGTCGATTTTGTATTACTATAACAAAATACCTGAGATAATTATAAAGAGAAATAGTTTATTTTGGCTCACAGTTTTGGAGGTTTCGGTCTAAGAGCAGGTGGACCCATTGCCATGGGCCTCTGAGGGGGCCCACGACTTGATGGCAATGTTGGGCAGTGTGTGGCAGAGCAAACTGCTCCTATCATGAGCCAGTAAAAACAAAATATAAGAGGAAGAGGCCAGAGTCTCATATCCCCTTCAAGGGCATGGCTCCAATTACCTAAAGAAATCTCACAAAGGGCCCATCTCGTAAAGGTTCCACCATAATCCAATAGTGTCTCCTAGAAATCAAACCTTCAGCACATGGATTCTGGAGTAACATTACCCATATTTAAGCCATAGTAGGACCATTATTGTGCAAGAGGTCAATCAATGATGGAAAGATGATGTAGCTCATCTCATGACTGTGCAGAGTTAAAGGCAGCAAAATATCTTCTTCTCACCACATCCCAGCCCCATCAAACTGCATGTACTTCCTTATACTTGCCTTTCATAATAATTGAGTCAGTAAATATTTTTGAAAGCTCACCATGTGTCAGGCACTGTGCAAAGTACAGGAAAAAGAACTGAAGTCATCTTATTCCTGTGCTCAGACTAGACTCACAGCCCAAAGTGCCACTGTCCTGTTTGTGAAGCTCAAATGCCACCTGCTGTGAGAACCCTCAAAGGCCACCATGTTGGAATGGATTGCTCTCTCCCCTGCACTCCCACAGCTGGCCACCCCTTCATCTGAGCCCTCCTTACTGCCTCCTATATGCTGTCCTTTGCATAGCATCTCTGCCCCACCCCACACCTGTCTCACTCCAGCCCTGGCAAACTCCTTCAAGTCCAGAGTCCATCTTTCCCACTGTGCACCTGTCCCTTCACATAGCGCCTGTGCACAGCAGGCCCACAATGTGTGCTGGCTTCAATCACCTGCAGAGCGTTGTTTTCGGAATTGGCCAACAGCTCAGTGCAGGCCCCTGGCATCTGCTATCAATCACTTAACCCTCTCACTCCTCCTCACTGTACTCATTAGGAGCTGCTTCTCAACCATCAGTGAAAAAGAGGAAGACTGACTATTTCTCCTCTATGAATTAGCTTTCACATCAGGAGTGCTGAAATGTGCGCAGCATAGGTCTCCTGTCCCTGGCTGATGAAAGGAACCGACCTAGGCGTCTTCAATGTACATGAGTATTTAATTCCAGATAAGGTCAGTCTTTACCAATCAAAGAAATAAATGTGGCAAGGTTGAAAAGGGCAGAAAGAAGGGGAATATTCAATTGCACACACTGAAAGAACGTTTGTAATAAATGACCAGCATCCCTGGAGAGCTCATTTCTCTGCCATTAAGCTCTGAGACATTGATACATGTAAAGAGTCTGGAAAACTTGGATATGTTTACATTTTTATATTATATTAATGTACAAGCTTTCTGTGAAGACAAAACACAGGGAAGTTTTAGACTTGTAATAATAATAACTACCATTTATTAGGTACTTACTACATGCCAGATACCATTAAAGCCAGCATATATTTGCTTATTGAACAAACGCAACAATCTAGAGGGGACATAAATACTGCCATACTGAGGACTCTGGTGCCCAGAGAGGGTAAATCCCTTGTCCAAGGTCACACAGATGAAAAAGCGCAAAGTCAGGAATAAAATAGGTTTTCTGATTCAAAGTTAACATGAAGTAGTCTCTTTAAGTCAACTGTTTACCTACCCCCAAATGCACATAGCCTTTGCCATATATTATTTTTGAAAGAATAGGCAAATAAATGATTTTTTACAGAGCAAAAACTAATATGCATACAAGGGAGCTCCTTAGAGAACTTTTAGAAGAAAATACACTGTAAAAGATCTTTAAAAAAAAATCTCAAGTACCTAATGTCTTAAAGTTTATTCTGAGAACAGCGGGCAAGATAAAGGGACAGTTGGAAGGGAGAGATTTTATGATCATGGAAAATGAGAGTAAATCCTGGATAGATGATTGACAGGATGAGATTAAGGATGCCTTCACAGACATGGATATCTCAGCCAGCCAACTACTATAGGAATACACTATTTCTTTGAGATACCAGAAGATCCTGGAGGAACCCCCAAAAAGGCACACTCCTCCAAGAAGTGGAGATGGCCAAAGTTCCCTAAATACTCTGATTTTATCCCCCTGCACAGCATGGGTAAACTAACAATTTCTGATTCCTTGGATCCTCTTTCCCCGAGTCTGTAACAACCATTCCTTCTCTTCAGATCAGTCTTTCTTTGGCCATCTATTAATTGCATTAGTCAGCTCTTCACAGCTGTGATGAAATGCTTGAGCAAAACAACTAAAAGGAGGAAAGATATTTTTGGGGCTTACAGTTTCAGAGGCCTCAGTCCATCACTGTGTTCATTGCTTTGGTCCTGAGGAATGGCAGAACATCATGGTGGACGGTAGCAAGGTTATAGCAGTGGAAAACTGCTCACCTCATGATAGCCAGAAAGCAGAAAAACGGAAAGGACGGACACAAGATGCAATTCCCAAAGGCATGCCTCCAAGGAACCTGGCCTTTCAACTAAGTCTCATCTCCTATGGTTTCCACCATTTCCTAAGGGTCATTTCGAATATTAATCCATCGATGGATACATCCACTCATGAGTTTGGAGCCCACGTGATCCAATCATTTCCTCAAAGCCCCATCTCTGGATACTGATGCACTGGGGACCAGCCTTCAACACAGGAGCTCTGGGGGTATGTTCCAGATCCAAATCATAACACTCCATCTTTCAGTCTACATCGCCCATGCTCTTCTTATTTTTATAATTGACTTTTTAAAAAATAAATGACAGCAAAATGCATTACAAATCTTATTACACACGTGCAGCACAATTTTTCATATCTCTGGCTGTATATAAAGTATACTGACACCAATTTGTGTCTTCATACATGAACTTTGGGTAATAATGTCCATCACATTCCACCATCCTTTCTAACCCCCTGCCCCCTCCCTTTCCCTCCCACCCTTCTGCCCTATCTAGAGTTCGTCTATTCCTCCCATGCTCCCCCTCCCTACCCCACTATGACTCAGCCTCCTTATATCAGAGAAAACATTCAGCATTTGTTTTTGGGGGATTGGCTAACTTGTACTTAGCATTACCTTCTCCAAGGCCATCCACTTACCTGCAAATGCCATGATTTTTTTCTCTTTTATAGCTGAGTAATATTCCATTGTGTATATATGCCACATTTTTAAAATCCATTCATCTACTGAATGGCGTCTAGGTTGGTTCCACAGTTTAGCTATTGTGAATTGTGCTGCTATAAACATTGATGTGGCTGTGTCCCTTTAGTATGCTGTTTTTAAGTCCTTTAGATATAGACCAAGGAGTGGGATAGCTGGGTCAAATGGTGGTTCCATTCCCAGTTTTCCAAGGAATCTCCATACTGCTTTCCATATTGGCTGTACCAATTTCATGCTCTTCTTGTTTAGGGCCTTTCTGTTTTGATAACATGCCTCTGAAGATATCTGATCTCACCACTGTAGGGCTGGACTTTCTAGCTTGCCTTACAGAGCTCTGGAGAAACTTTACTCTTGACCCTATGCCACCTACATTACAATAGTCTGGAATTTTTATTTTCTCATTCATTAAATCTCATTGTTCTTTCTCCATCAAAGAAGGATTATTTCCCTAGCTCCCTAACCCCTACCCTTTCATGCATCTTTATTTTAGTTGTTGATAGGATTTTTCCCCTTGATCAATTGTGATTTCATTGTTTGTATAATGGCATGCAGTAAGTAATCCTTGTCTCTAGGATTGTACTGGTTCTCTCTCTAAATTGCCTTCTGAGAAGGAACTGCCTCATTTCTATGAGTTGAGTCTATTTAGTCAATATGGGGTTGAAAGGCTGGGAAGTTGGGATTTATGGAAGTTTCTTCCTACAGTTCAGTAGTAAATTCCTCTAACACATCTACCAGACATTGCAAAGTTGGATTCTATTCTTCTGGCTTTCCTAACTGCAGATGTAGACAAAACAAAATATTTCTCTGCCAACACTGTATCCTACTACAATTTGCTTTTGTGAAGTCAAAACATGGACTGCTAGGGAAATTATGGGTTTTTGTTTGATTGTTTTTGCTCAACTTTGTGGGTTTAGTATTTGCTTCATGTTGAAAGAAAGAAATGGAAAAATTACCTTTTGATTGATAGCTTCTTACAATCTTATCTTTTTGCCAAAAATAACAGATCCTAGTCCAAGCTCATCCAAGTCCAGCCACTTAGAAATCATTCTTCATGATTCCATCACCAAACATTATTTCATATTCATTCTTGTCACTACCTATTCTACTCTTCAAGGGGAGTTCTAGAAAAGAGGGAATCAAACTCTCCCAGGTCTTCCTCAGTGTCAGGATTCTAGAACCTCTCTGTCAAACTGGTAACAAGAGGACAGAACATAGTAAGGAGCTACTGCCTGCACCTATGGGATTTCATCACAGAAAAGTCTAAAACTCACCATCCTAAGGTTGCCCATAAGGTAGACTCTGCCCACATAATAACCCAGACTCTGAACCATCATTTTCTGGAGACAAGATGAATCAATACACTCAATAGCCCTTCTGGAGATACTGAAATTAAAAAAAAATGTTATCAAGCTGAATGATATGTGGAACATTCTAAGTAGTATTTCTAATGAATGAAAAAATATTCTAGCATCTCCAAGTTTACTAGCATAATCTGATTCAGGATCATTGGTATCTAACTCAAGTTTTCAGCTTTGTTTGTATAGAGTAGTGATAATTCTTTTTAACATCAAAGGAAAAAGAAGAAAATTGAGATCATGAATTTAGTGTGATGGCCAAGGCACAATTTACTCAATCTACTATGATGGGTATTGTGCAGACTGGTAAAGATACAGAAATGAATAAGACAGTACCTGTCCTCAAGGAGTTCACTATCTATGGGGAGAAACAGACACATAAATAATTAAATACAATTTGGAGCTGAAGCAATAAATGTACACACAGGAAGGTATAGAAACATCTGGAAGATCATTTCATCCAAGGGAAGGGTTTCGAAGAAGCAATAACAATTAGAATCATTATTCAAAATCCCTGCCTGAGTAGTTTATAATTCTTACCCAAAGAAACTACATTAATTTATGCCTAGTCAAATGTTTTTAAAGTTATTTTTGGAAGGCAAGAAGATAAAGACTATGAGAAAAGGTAAAAGACTTTGAATTATCAAAGTACAGAAAAGTGTGTGTGTGTGTGTGTGTGTGTGTGTGTGTGTGTGTGTGTGTATGCGCTGCATACTTGGTAAATGTAGACTTAGATAATAAAAGTATGGGATGACAAAGAATTAATTAAGTGAGCATTACATCCCACACAAGTGGAGTATATTTGTTTCCACACAGATTTAGAGATAATGAGAAGTTTATCCATAAAAGCTAGAATCCACTCACATATCCACTCACTTTGATTTTAGCAATGCCTTCTTTATTTCAGAACATTTGCCTTTAGGACAAATATTAGTATTTCCTAGTCATGCAGGACTATTTCATTTGAGTTCCAGCTTTTCTCATGGCTCAATCTCACTTTTTTTTCTTAATATTTTATTGGCACATTATAATAATACATAAGAGTGGGATTCATTGTGACATATTTTTACATGCATATAACATAATTTGGTCAATTTCCATCTCACTTTTTAAGGGAAAGAAAAACAACATTTCCTGAGCACCAACTGTATTCCAAACATATATTCTACCTGCATATTGTTTAGTTCTTCTTTAAGGCATTTCTGAAAAACACAGGTGTCATTCCAGTCCCCACACTTGTGTCTCTACATGTCCACTTACAGACAGAGATGCATATGCACTTGCCAAGAGTATGCAGCTAGCTCTAATTTTTTAGAGTATATCTCTTGATTTAGTCAGCTATTTTGCTGCTGCAATCAAAAGACCCTACAAGAACAATTTGAGAAGGAAAAGTTTATTTGGGGGCTCACAGCTTCAGAGGTCTCACAATCCATAGACAGCTAGTTCCATTCCTCTGGGTTCAAAGTGAGACAGAACATCATGGCGGAAGAGTGTGGCAGAGGGAAGCAGCTGAGAACATGGCACCAAGAAGCAGGAAGAGAGAGAGAGAGAGAGAGAGAGAGAGAGAGAGAGAGAGAGAGCTCTGCTTAACAAAGAAAAAATATAAACCCCTAAGGCATGCCCCCAGGGACACACCTCTTCCCACCTGCCTACAGTTACCACCCAGCTAATGCCTATCAGGATTAATTCACTCATTGGTTAAGGCTCTCATAACCGAATTATTTCACCTCTCAACATTCTTGCATTATCTCACACATAAGCTTTTGGGAGACACCTCACATCTAAATCATGACAGTCCATTATTTTCTCAAGGACATAAAAGATTACCCAGTACTAGGAGTTTGGCTTCTATTTCACTAGTGTCTCCCCACAGTACAACCCAGAAATAATAGAAAATTGAATCTTAGCCATATTGGGTTTCCTCAATCTACATGGAAAGCAGAAGTGAGTACAGGTTATGGATGCTGTGTCTAGGCAAGAGAAAGTCCTAATATATTCCATAGCCTAATATATTTACAGAATTTTCCCAATGTTAAATATTGTACTAAATAAGTGCAATAGTATAATAAAAATGGAAAAATG
The DNA here is from genome assembly GCF_048772815.1 of Callospermophilus lateralis. Taxonomy (NCBI): domain Eukaryota; kingdom Metazoa; phylum Chordata; class Mammalia; order Rodentia; family Sciuridae; genus Callospermophilus; species Callospermophilus lateralis. The sequence goes on from NW_027514454.1 coordinate 3,872,232, forward strand.
GAACTTTCAGTGAAAATGGCCCATTATGGTTTAGATATGAGGTGTCCCCCAAAAGCTTATGTGTGAAACAATGCAAGAACATTCAGAGGTAAAATGATTAGATTATGAAAGCCTTGACCTAATCAGTTGATTAATCCATTTGATGGATTAATGGGCAGTAACTATAAGTAGGTAGGACATGGCTAGAGGAGGTAGATCACTGTGGGTGTGCCTTTGGGTATTATATTTTCCCTGGCTCCTTGCACTGAAGCTCCCTCTGCTCGATGGTTGTCATAAACTGAGCCACTTTCCTCTGCCAAAGCCTTCTACCATGATGTTCTACCTCGCCTCAGACCCAGAGTTATGAAGCTGGCTGACCATGCACTAGACCTCTGAAACCATGAGCCAAAGCAAACTTTCCCTACTCTTAGTTGTTCTTGTTGGGTATATTGTTCACAGCAGAACAAAGCTGACTAACGTATAGTCTCTCCCATATCTTTACGGATACAATTTTGGAAATTCATAAAAAGAGCAAATAAGATTCTCATCATCAAAACCACAACCAAAAGTAAAAATATTTCCACAAAAATTTGGGACATGTATTTTAAAACTGGCCCAGTGATACCAAAGAGAGGAGCTGAAAAAGTGGGAAGATTTTCTTCCCTCTTTCTGTGCTGTGCCCTCTGTGGGTTACCAACACAAGGTCCATACCAATTAGATCTTTAAGTCCTGAAACTACTATCTGAGGCTGCCTATTATCTAAATTCTTATAAATTAAGAAATATTCAAAAATTTTAAGTTTTTTAAAAGTGATGAAATGCATCGCTGTGTTTGATGGTGTCTCCCAAAATTCGTGTGTTGAAAACTTCATCCCCAATGCAACAGCTTTAGGAGGTGATTAGGCCGTGAGGACTCTGGCTTCAAGAACAGATTTATATCATTATCACAGGAAAGGGTTTGTTAACGTGAGAGATGGTTTGTTATAAAAGTGAGTTCAACTATTTCTTTTGCTCTCTCACCATATGATTCCTTCCTTCCACAATGTTAAGATGTAGCAAGAAGACCCTCCCGATTTGGCCCCTCAGTCTTAAACATCTCAGCCTCCAGAACTGTAGGAAATAAATCTCTTCTTCATAAATTACTTAGTCTCTGGTATTCTGTTAAAGCAGTATAACAATACATAGAATGTATTGTTATAACCATTTAAGTGTACAGTTGAGTGGCATTAAGTATATTCATATTGTTGTCCCACCACCACCATCATCCATCTCCAGAATGTTTTTTTTATTTCCAAAACTGAAATTCTACAGTCACTAAACAATAACTCCCCATTCCCCCTGGAACCCAATTATTCTGATGAATTTGACTGCTCTAGGCATCTCACATAAGTGAAATCAAACTGTATTTGTCCTTTTGGAACTGGATTATTTCATTTAGCATAATGTCTTCAAGGTTCACCCACATTATGTATCATGTGTCAGAATTCCCTTCCTTTTTAAGGTTGATTGACATTCCACTCTATATGCGTACATATACCACATTCTGTTTATCCACTCATCCATCCTTGCATAGTTGGGTTGCCTTCACCTTTTGGTTTGTATGAATAATGCTACTATAAACATGGATGTACAAAATAACTAGTGGTCCTTTTTATATACAAAATTGAATGCTAGACCTCCCAAATAATTGCCAGTGGGAAGGTAGAAGAATTCCAAGAAGGGAAGACATTATTAGCATATCAGAATTCTGGGAAGTGAAAGTCCCTCAAGAGAAACATCAGACAGAGAAAACTAGAAACCCAGTGAGTGTATGCTCAGGTGACTACTGGCTCAAGCAGAAAAGGAAAGAGAATCCCAGCTCTTCCAGAAAAAGTGTCAAAGAAGAAAACGGGATGATATTGGGATTGAAGGTAGGAGCTATGCACATCCATCCCACACTGAGAAGGAGATGTGATCCACACCAAAACTGAACAGACTGTGTGGCAAGGTCTGTCCTTTATATAGGTAAACACTTAGATTCTTTTTTCAATATGAGAAAGCAGGGGAGCAGAAAGTGAGCTCTCTGAAAAATCACCACATAACAAGTGAAAGTCATGTTAAAGTCTTTGAGAAAAAATAGGTATCTGTGAAAGTGGTTCACTCCTACAGTCTCAACGTCCCCCCAAATTCATGTGTTGACTCTAAATTGCCAGTGTGATAGTGGGAACAGGTGGGAACCTTAGAGATGGTGAAGACATAAGGGTGGAGACTTTATGAATGGGATTAGTGAGCTAATAAAAAGGTTAAAGAGAAGAACAAGCTAGAATGTTTTTGTCTGTCCAGTCCTGTGGCTATTTAGGACACAGCGTTCCTCCCCTCTGGAGAGACAGCAGCAAGGCACCATCTTGGAAACAGAGAGAGCTCCCCTACCAGACACAATCTGCCAGCACACTGCCTTTGGGCTTCCAGCCTCAAGAATTGTGAGAAAAAAAAATCTCCATTGCTTGTAAATTACTTAGTCTATGAGATTTTGACAAGACAACAGAAAGGAACAAAGGTAACTACTAAACCCAGCAGAAAATTACTACAATTGGCCTCCTTATTAGAAAGTCCAAAGACATAGTCCTTGTGTAAGAGGACGGAAATTCCCAAGAAGAAACATTGAAACATAAGAGTACCAGAATGAGATGAAAATGATAACATGAGGAAAGATGGCAAGGACACTAGAATGCAATAAAAGAATTTAAACCCACAATAGCAACAGTAAATAACAGAAATGCATTGTATAAAATCAAATCAATGATAAAGAGAACAAACCAAGAATTGTAACAGCTCATGAGAAAAAAAAACAGAATAAATGAGAATAATGAACATCAAAATCATAAAAAGAGCAGCCATTCCTAAACTGAATAGAAACTGAGATTTCAAATTTGAATGGTTTACTTTATTCAATTATTCACTTGCTCTTAATGAGTGTCTACTCTGTGCCAAGTTTCATAGGTGAATTTCAGGAAAAATAACTTAACTTTTAAAAAGATTTACTTCTAGTTTCAACATGCTAAAATTCTTAATTAAGCAAGGTTAAAATTATCATATGTACTGTAGCAGTGAGTGATACAGGCAGGAAGGAAAAATAATTAGGCTGGCTTCTAATTCTCTAGAGAAACAAGCTATGAGCCAGGGAAGGTGGCACACACCAGTAATCCCAGTAGCTCAGGAGGCTAAGGCAGGAGGATTGCAAGTTCAAAGCCAGCCTCAGCAACAGTGAGGTGCTAAGCAATTTACTGGGACCCTGTTTCTAAATAAAAAAGATAAAAATGTCCAAATGTTCTCTCTGTTAAGTGGATGCTGATCCATGGGAAAAATGGAAGAACTGTGATTGGGCAAATGGGAGGGAGAGGAGAGGAGGGGGTATGCGGGGGCAAGAAAGATGATGCAATGAGATGGACATCATTACTCTATGTACATGTATGACTGCTCATATGGTGTGACATTACATTGTGTACAACCAGAGAAATGAAAAGTTGTGCTGCAATTAGGTACAATGAATCAAAATGCATTCTGTTGTCATACATAACTAATTAGAATTAATTAATCGAAACAAAAAATTTGTTTCGATTAATTAAAACAAAAAAAAGAGAAGAGAAATGATGCAAAGTTATAAAAGCTGGTGAAAAATAAAGTAGTATACTAGAAAAATACAAAATAGGGCTGGGGATGTGGCTCAGTGGTTGAATGCCTCTGAGTTCAATCCCTGGAAGCTATGGAATCATGGGTCTTGAATTCTAAGGATAATTTTAGGTCATGAACTTTATACCCAACTAAGAACTTTTGTTTATTTAAAAAAAAAACAGAAAGACATTCATATATATATATATATATATATATATATATATATATATAGAGAGAGAGAGAGAGAGAGAGAGAGAGAGAGAGAGTTTTTAAAAATAGAATCACCATATCCTTAATTTTTTTTAAAAAATACTCTAGGCAACCAAGAAACTAGTTGAATAAATCTCTTGTAGTTCAAAACAGCAAACTGAATGCATATGTTTCTCCTCTTAATCCTAAATCCAATTGAAGTGGCAGGAAAGAAAAGAATGCAAGCAAGAAAGACATTTCTGGAGGCACTAAGTCTCATAAGGAAGGATACCAGTAGACCAAAGTTTCTAATAAACTTCTATAAGCTGAAAGAACTCAAACTGGATGAACTGCATCAAAAATACCAAGGCTTGGAGCTCACACAAACAAGGGCTATGGTGCAGCAGAGAGCCGTTCTTCAGGGAAGAACTCTTCCAAGTTAGCAAGCACCCAGAACAGGAATGAGGTGAGAGATGGAGGCAGGGTCACTGATTAAAGAGCTGTGCAGATGGCTTTTATCCTTAGCAGAAGCCTAAAGACACTCTGAAGAATCTAAGAAATTGGGGTAGGCTGGAGCTCAGGGAGGCCAGGAGCCCAGAGGCAAGACCTTCTGAGGTCAGGAGTTGCCTGCTTTCAGGTCCCTGCTTGTACCTCCTGAAGGGAAGGCCTCCCACAGAGGAGCCCTGCCCACAGGAACAGAGTGTGCTCAAGCTCTTACTGAGCCCTCTGCTGACAGAGGAAATCCCCTAACCATTAACCAACCGTCTTTCCACTGTAAATATAAACATATAACCAGGGATCGCCGCCAGACATTTGAGGAAAAAAACAGATCATAAGAAAGACAAAGATAAAACAGTTTAAAACTGAACCTGAAGGACCTGTTAATTCAAGGACATTTTAAAAGGATTAAAAATGGATAATTAGCATCAGAGAGGATATTGTTTCAAGAAGGAAAAAAAATCATACTTCTGAAAAAGGAGCAATTTAAGAAGAGAATTAATGGAATTTGGAAATATGATTGCTGCTGGGGGTGTAGCTCAGTGGTGGAGCACAGGATTAGCACCAAACCCCAAATCTAAGTTTAGAGAAAAAAGAAACCAGATAAATTAGGATTGACTGAAAAGGGCCATAAGTATCCAATGGGAGCTCTGGGAAGGAATTTACATTGGAAGTATGAGAATATAGAGGTACAAATGAATTACAGAAATAATCAAAGAAAATTTCCCCAAACTGATGAGACATTCAAGTAGTCGCAAGTCTCCTAATATTTAAGAATATAAATCTAAAAACAAGATCCAGAATGAATGGAAAACAGATTATGTGAATAAATAGATTAAAGTTAAAAACTGACAATATCCTGCTGGGCGCAGTGGCACATACCTGTAATCCCAGCGGCTCAGGAAGATGAAGCAGAAGAAGAGTGAGTTTAAAGTCAGCCTCAGCAAAAGTGAGGCACTAAGCAATTCAGTGAGACCCTGTCTCTAAATAAAATATAAAACAGGGCTTGGGATATGGCTCAGTGTTTGAGCGCCACTGAGTTCAATCCCTGATAGGCACCCCCTCCAAAAATTGACAATATCCTATAACTATTTGGGAGACTAGAAAACAATGAAACAATGTTTTCAAAGCTCAAAAGGAAAACAGGATTTTGAACACAGAAGTCTATATGAGCCAAACTATCCATCAAGTTCAAGAGCAAAATAAAGGATATTTTGAGACTTATATTAATTCAGAAAGTTTACGTTTCATAAAGACTTTCTGAAAAACTATTGAGAATGAATGCCACTAAAACAAAGTAGAGGAAAATAATAATTAAAGAAAAAGTAAGATCCCAGAAACAGCATAATCAATTTCAAATACATTGCGTTGTTAATGTGAGCTAGGGAAAGGGGTAGTGAAGGTGCTGTTTCTAAGTACAGTGTTAACGGAGACTAACCACCTGCACCCTGCCTTTCACTCAAAAGACGTTGTGCTAGTTATCAATGGCTGCATAATAAATTACCCCAAAGCTTAGTGGCCCATGTGCATGGAACACCACAGAATACTATTGATTCTCAAAGGCACATCTTTCACCATGAAAAACAGGTAACTGCAAAGGTGTGAGCATTTAGCACTAGTCATCCCTGCATCCTTGGTTCATGGGGGGAACTAGCACATAAAAATTGTGTACTCTGTGGGCTACCTTCATTTCCTCACCTGCTCACTGATGTTTTAATTGCTTAGATCATAACTGCTTTTTAGAAGTGTTTCAACATAGACTCAACAACCATCCTGTCAACATATTATCTTTAAAAACCAATTGCAAGGAAGAGGCCACTTAGAGAAGTACTGCCTGTCCCCTCTAACTTCCCCTTAGCAACTTCCCAGGCCACCAAACACCATCCCAGCAAATCTTAGATTTCCAGCGGAAAAGTCTAACAAAGACCCTGGGTTAATATCCCAGAATCTTGGAAACAGAAAGAGTCCTGAATACCAGAAAATACCAACAAGAAGCTGCTTGAAAGTGACTTAATATTAACAATGTTGATACCCCTCCACCCCAAGAAAGAAATGGTTCTTTAATGCTTCCTCCTCTCCGCAACTCCATGCATAAGCAATTAATTCAGGGAAAGCAGAGTGGGAACCTCTGGCATATTCCTTCCAGACAGCCTGCCACCCCCACAGGTACTGTTTTCAATCAGGGTGTGAATGAATGAAGATGATAAAGTTTTTCCCTGGAGATAAAGAGGTTCCATTTGCAGAGGAATGGAAGAAGATGAGAAAAGAATGGCAAGAATCAGGCCATCTGTCCCCCAGGCAGGGTGAACAAAATCAGTTAAATCCACTATTTCAAGGTTAAGGCAGGAGACAAACAGACAGCATGCTATAAATACAGTGGCCCTTTGGGTGCCAAGGCATGGATCATGACAAGCCCAGAGCTAAATGGGAAGCATGGTGGGTGCCCATCGCTGTCAGGTCTGATAGATTGACAGGGAGACAAATATGAAATGCAAACCTCGCAGCCAGGCCCTGCCCTGAATAAAATCCCATTAAAACACACATCAAAGATCTCATGGCAGGGATGCAAAGTAAAATACAGAGCAACAGCCAGTCTTGGGGATATGAAAGGATGAGTACAGTTTGACACAGGAGTGTAGAAGAGTTAGCATCAGTCAGGAACCATTCCCAGCAACCTGCTGGCTGCTGGATCTTCAACAACTCTGTAGCCTACTTGCCTCCCTAAGGTCATGGGGTCTCAAAGCCATTCTGCTCCAGGCTTGGGATAGATGCACGAGACAATGCCTTCATATAACAATAAGAACCACCTCACTCTCCCTGTGCCACACACTCTCTAAGTGTTTTGTGTCTATTCTCTCATTTTATTATCCCAGGGGCTGGAGAAAGCAGGTATCATCAAGCTCATTTCACAGATATAGCAGAGGTCTGGAGAGTTTACTCACTCATCCAAGATCTCACAGTTGGTAAAGCAGTGGTTTGAAATCAAGATTTCCAATTCCAAAACTCATGCTTTTATCTCCAATGCTGCTGCCTCAGCTCTGGCAACATCACAAGTTTCCTGGGCCCTCCTGGCCACCACCCCATGGCATCTGGGCAGGATCGCAACACTCAGGCTGCTGCTCCCCTCTCATGCTCATTAGTCATGAATTCACGGTCATAGGGCCTGCTGGGCCTGGCCTCTACCACAGACCCCTCCTGAGAGCAGTGCTTGTAAGCAGCTGCTGCCCACCCAGCTAAAGGCTGCACAAACAGACCTAGTGGATACCTCTGGTTAATGGTGTGTGAAGCAGAGAAGGGGACCAGCAAATGCCACTTTTCCACCAGAGTCTCTCAGTGAGATAAGGACACTTCTAACCCCCTTTGCCATATGTGTCCCCTCCCTTTATTCCCACAGCTGTTAGCCTAGCTCACACCGTGGCCAAAAATCGCAGCATAAATCTGAGCATGCTTCTCTCGCTTGATGCTTCAGGGGCTCCATTGCTATCAGGATGAAGGGAGTCTTTCTTAGCAAGGAATTCCTTACATCAAAGGCTCCCTTGGTCACCTCAGTTTACAAAATTTGACTTGAACATGCAGACATGCACACACTAAGCTATTGATATTGATGATCTCCAAAGTGGATGTTTAAAAAGAATAGAAGGGAAGCTGTCAACTCTATTCAGCTCTGCATTGTTTTACTTACCATAAATATTTCTCAAGACATTGAAAGTCATGTTAGAGTCAAAAAGTAATTGTCTTCATACATTCTTTGATGCTATAATAAGATATTTGTGACCACATAATTTATTAAGAATGAAAATTTGTGGCTTATGATTCTGAAACCTGGGAAGTCCCAGAGGATTACTGGCATCTGCTTGACCTCTGGTGAGGGCCTCATGCTGCATCATCACATGGCGGGGACAACACATGGAAAGATAGCACAAGAGTGCTACTTCAGGTCTCTCTGCCACTTTTTATAAACTCACTAAGCCATCCTGGGGACCCCCCTCACCTCATTGAATCCCAATTCCTTCCCAAACGCCCCTACCTCCAACTTCCGTTAACATGCAAATGTGGTGTTTAAGTTTCTCACACATGAGCTCTTAGGGGACACAGTAAAATTCAGCACTGACAATCATGTAAAGGTGGGAGAATGGTACCTACCCCCACCATCTGTTCCCCATCTGGTTGGATAAGACCCAGCATTAAGAATTCTTGACTGCTTTTTTTTTCCCCATCCCTGTTAGATTTCATTGTCCTTAAAGACAAAAACTTTCTTTTACATCATTGAATCTGTGTGTGACTGTCACATATTAATACCATTTGTTAAAAACAAATGAAAGTATAAACAATGGATGAACAAGAGAGTGAACAGTCTGGAATTTTGTTTACCATGTGCCTGACATCCTTAACTATCACAGCTCGAGTCTGCACAAGTGGCCAACCAAGGCCATCACAGAATTCTCCAGAAATAAAGATCGCTAATAAGTAGCAGTGATCTCCAAAGTCACTCAAAAGGTGACCATGAAATTATACAGGACACATGACCCATTTCTTCAATAAATAATCAGCTCAGAGTAGAAAGCATTTCTTAAAAGATCCTTAAGAAGTATGACAATCAAATGCAGTATACAAGTCTTTTTTGGATCTTAGCTAAACATTCTAAAAAGACATTTTTTTAATTAATTAGGGAGATTCAAACAATGGTGGGAGATAAGTTTTCTTAGGTTTGATAATGGTATAGTGGGAATGTAAAAATGTCTGAAAATTGTTTTAAAATACATATATATACATAATATATGCATGCACATACAAATATATGTGCATGTATATCAGGAAAATCAGATGACACACAATTAGAAAAATGTGTTCCTAAGTATTGGTGCTAGAAAAATAATATATGGGATTTTCATTCTGCTCTTTATTTCTATGTCTTTTGAAAGATATTTATGGAAAACAGTTACAAAACAAATTTAAGGGGGGGGTGTCATATAATGCAGCATTCCCACTATTAGGTATATACTCAGAATTCAGTCAGAATGCTGAGGAGAGACATCTGCATGTCCATATTCACTGCAGTATTAGTGTTTATAATATCCAAAATATGGATATAACCTAATAGTCCATCAGTGGATAAATGGATTTAAAAATGCAGTGTATACAGACTAAAATGCTATTCAGCCACATAAAAACAGAAAGTTCTGTCATATGTGACAACATGGATGAACATTATGGACATTCTTTTAAGTGAAATAAGCCAGGAACAGAGAGATAAATACATATCTCACCTACATAAGGAATACAAAAAAAAAAGTGAACTCCTAGAAATAGTAGGATGGCATTTATCAGAGGCTGGTAAGGGAAGGATGGAAGAGGAAGGAGAGACATTGCTCAAGTTAGAGAGAAGAAATAAGATATGATGTCCTTGCACAGTAGAACAACGACAGTTAATAATAATGTGTATTTTAAAATGGCTAGAAGAAATGATTTTGAATGCTCACGCCAAAAAGAAAAGATAAATCTTCAAAATTATGGATATGCTAATTACCTTCATTTATACATTACAAAATACATACATAGATCAAACTTCACATTGTACCTCATAAATTATGCAATTATCATTTTTTAATTAAAAAATTAAAGAAAACTAAAAAGATGAGCTCATTACATAATAAATACTTAAATAGATGTATATGTTATATACACATACAAATACCCATATATACATTTATATCAAATATTTTGTAAGTATATGTATATATGTATACATATACACAAACACATATATAGTCAGTCCTCTTTATCCAGTGGTTCTGAATCCATAGATACAATCAACCACAAATGGAAAGTATTTGGAAAAAAAATGCATCTGTACTGAACATGTACAGGCTTTCTTCCTTGTCATGAGTCCCTAAACAATCCAGTATAACAACTCTTTATTATTTATAAAGTATTAGGTATTATAAGTAGTTTAGAGATAATTTCAAGTATACATTTATATGCAAATATTACAACATTTTATATAAAACATGTGAGCATCCAAGGATTTTGGTAATCTCAAAGAGTCATGGAACCAATCTCCCATAGATCCTTAGGGAAGATTTTGTGTGTGCATGTTTGTGTGAGAGTGTGTGTATGTGTGTGTGTGTGTGTGTGTGTGTGTGTGTGTGTGTGTGAGAGAGAGAGAGAGAGAGAGAGAGAGAGAGAGAGAGAGAGAGAGAGCATATGAGCATGTCCATGAACTCTGCATCAGAATCACCTGGAGGTCATTACAATGCAAAATCCCAGGCCACCCTGACCCCTTGGGAGGAAGGCAGGGCCCTCCACGCTGTGCCTTAACAAGTATGCCCACCCTACTTCCAGGCTCTAACACACCCTTGTTTCTGATAAATGAATTCCACTAAGAATGACCATATATGGTTTGGACCATATATAGTTATGGTTTGGAAATGTGTGTCCCTATAAAGTTCATGTTTTAGACAATGCAGGAATGTTAAGAGGTGGAATGGTTATGAGCTGTAACCCAAACAGTGGATTAATATAATGGGTGGATTATTAATTTTAATGGACTATCTAGATGGTAACTGTAGGCAGGAGGGGCATGGCTGAAGGAAATAGGTCACCAGGAGTGAGCCCTGGGGGATTATATTTCCTCCCTGTATCCTCTCCTAGTCTTTGCTTTCTGGCTGCCATGAGCTGAGTAGCTTTACTCTGTCACACCCTTCTGCCTCGATGTTTGCCTCAACTCAAGTCCAGCATAATGGAGTCAGGAACCAAGCGCCAAAATAAACCTTTCTTCCTCTAAGTTGTTCTTGTTAGGTATTTTTGTTGTTGCAGTGAACAGCTGACTAACTAGTATGATCTTCCAGGAGTAGGCTCAGTTTATAATGGGTATCTGTGTAATTATCAATATCCCTGTTCTTCACTCTCAAGAGCGTCCCAATATGAGCGACAACATAGTCACTCAAGTCAGAGAGAGCCATCCTGTTTCATATCCTCCCCATGTGCTGCCCCCACATATAACTGCTGAGCCCCCAATCATGTGCCAAGGCCCAGCCTTCTCTGATGACTCCCAATGAGATCATCTTCCACCCTTCATACCACCAATCTATAGCCTCAGAGAGACAAGGCACAGTCCTGGACAAATCCACCTGGACAGGCACCCCACACTCACCTGCCACTAGCCAATGAGCCCCTTACAAGCAGGGAGCATGTCTCACTTATCACCTTCTCCCTGATGCCTGACACAGAATAGATGTTTGATAAACGTTCATTCCATGAATGAATAAACAAAAGGATTAATAAATAAGTGAGGATCATTGTGCTGGGCACTTCCAGGACCTCCTCTGTGCTTAGTTAAAGATTGACATGTCATAATGTTAGGCAGTCTTAATTTAAAATAACTAAGATGAAATCTGGGTAAAACAGTTAGAAAATGTGATATATCATATAGGGAAAACGTGCAGACTTCCGAAATGTATGTGGACACTAATTGTAACATAAAAACTTATATGCACATTAGTTTCATTAGATAATATATTTTAAACTGGGATTCTAGGTAGCTTTTTCTCTACTTTTAAGATAGATAAGTAGATAATCAGTTGATAGATAGATACATAGATAAACAGACAAGAAGGAAGAAAAATAGGTGCCAGTCTGTTTAGGTGTGATTGTAGGTAGCCTGGGTGACAGCACCACTGAGCCCAACTCCCCCACCAACCTCCAGTGGGGCAAAAGCCTCAGGTGCCACCCTTAGCATTGGCAGGCTAGAGGCAGGGATGGAAAAAAGTCAGTTTTGCACATAATATACTCCTCTACCTGACCACACCTAGCAAGACGTTCAACCCCTAGTGAATTAATCCCCTGAAAGGGATTAACTGAGTGGTAAATGAAGGCTGGTAGAATGTGGCTGGAGATAGTAGGGCATTGGGGGGTGTCATTGGGGTATATATTTGTATCTGGTGAATGGAGTCTTTCTCTCTGCTTCCTGATCACCATGTGAGCTGCTTCCCTCTGCCACTCTCTTCCGCCATGATTTTTTTTGGTCTCACTTAAAGGAGGAATGGAGCCAGCCTTCTATGGACAAAGACCTCTGAAACCATGAGCCCTCAAATAAACTTTTCCTCCCCTAAAATCGCTCTGGTCAGGTCTTTTAGTCATAGCAGCAGAAAAAGCTGACTAGAACACCCCCAAGACAGGAAAGCCTTAATAAATTTGTAGCTCTGCTCTCCCTACACAGGTTTGTGTACCAGGTATTTAAAAGAACAAAAGCTTAAACAGTCACTTTGTTTCAACTGCACTGAAGCATTCCAGGCCTTCCATTCATCCTGCCAGGAACCTGTTCAAGTATTAACAGATATCAATCTAATATATTGTGCAGCACGTACCATTATTTTCTTCTCAATCTATTTTACCTGCCATGTCTCCCGGGGCAGATTGGAAAATATGTGGTAATTATATATTGATATAGTGTGGGAGCAGGTTATATACGGGGTCGGTTGCACTTGGCTTCCTTATTAGCCAGCTAAAAATGTGCTCTATGGGATTCTTCTTGGCTCTTTAAGAAATCTCCAGAGCCAAGTTCTTATTTTGCTGTTTCTGATTTTTTCTCCTTGTTGACAGAAATCACCCAGCTTTACCAGAACCTCCCAGGTACCATGCCAAGACAAGGCTTTGAGCACAACCCCAATGTCACCCTCACTTGGCAAGGTTTCCATCTGGAGCCAGCCACCAGCTTCAGTGAGTGGATGACTTCCACACTAAGACACAAGAACAGCTTCCCTGGGATGTCTTCCTGGTCCCTGCACCACCTAATTAAGGAGAAGTTAGTCAGCATGAAAAGTTCTTATTAGGAAAGGGGTCATTAGACCATATTTGTAGGCCTTCAGAAGAAATAAATTACTTTGTAAAAAAAAAAAAGAAAAAAGAAGCATAGAAAGCTCTGGGTTTAATGGTAGATTTTATTTTTTTTCACAAACACTAATAATCGAAATACCCAGTGAAGAAGACACAGACTGATCAAGCCCCTCATTGTTCTCACTTGGTTGATTTGTCTATAATACTTAAGAAGGAAGGAAAGAGAGGGATCTGGCCCCCTGCCAAAGATAAAAGACAGGTGGGAGGGTCAAGGTGGCAAAATGGTGTGATCCACAAGGACTCTGGGGCTGCTCTCCAGGATTGAGTGATATAAATGGATCTTAGAGCTACAAAAACCATGAGGAGGCTACATAGCCCAGATACTGAGGGTCCAGCCAGACCGTTCCAAGGTTATCATGTCAATCAGAATACTCTATGAGCTTGATGACTTCAAATCCCAGCTAGGGCTAAATTCTTCTCAGTTTTGCTGACCTGTGGGCTCCCCTATCAAAGGTGGCAAGTGACAGGTTGCTAAAATAGGGGGTAGTCTAACCAGGTCCATCTTACCAGTTCTGAAACTCGATAAGCAAGCTGGCTTTCATCAGGACTCCCTTCCCTGTGTCCTGAAGGGAAAATAAAAAGAGGGGAACACACAGTAGGAGATCAATATATCGCACCCAACTGTGACCATGAGCTGCATACCTGAACACAACCACCCAAATCAGCACTTGTTTCCTAGCCTGGTCTTGTCTGTCCACATGGCTCTTTGCCAAAAGATATTCTGAGGCAGCTGAAATGAACAACTTTGGGAGGAAACTAAGGTGGCTTCTGGTGGGTGGACCCAGAAGAGAACACGGAGAAAAGAAAACTTACCTTGAAGATGGGACTCTGCCAATTAAAAATTCAAGTCCAGAATTCACCACATAACTTATTAAATATAACTTTTTTGACAACTCTCCCTTAACCCTCCCTGCCCAAAAAAAAACCAAAAAAACAAAAAAACCCTAGCCAGTGTAACTGTAGCAATATGTAATTAGGGAAGCACACACTCTTCAAAATGAAACTACCAATACTATAACTTCCAGTTAAATTTAATTACTACCTAATTTCCTTTACAATAGATGACCTAGTTTTGGGACAACAATCTCAAAAAAGAGATTTTGTGCAAGTATAAAAATCTGCCCTATCTTTGGAGAAGCAGAGAGAACATTTACTGGGGTCCCCTGATCCACCCAAATATAAATGTGTCCAAGGTAAAGGGATAAGATACAGCCCCACGGTTCTTACACAAAAGCCAAAGCAGCAAGCCATCCAGTGCTCACACCTCTAACAAAAGACAATTCCACAGAGATTGAGAGCTGTTAGCCAGATTTGTTGACCAACGTCCAGAGGACAACCTTGGACATCTTGTCCAAAGAGCCAGTCTGTGTCCCCATCCGTTGCCTCCTGCAAATGCAGTCCTTACCTATGCCCTCAAACTCCAAGTCCCAGATCAAGGATGGGCACTGACACAGGGCAGCCCTGTAACCTTGGATGGAGACTGAAGAGCCTCTAAAGTGCCCCACCTGGCAGCAAGGCAGGGAGGTAGGTTCACTGATGCTTCTGACTGGCCCTCTTTTTTTATCAAAGTTGCTCCAGGCTGAGCACAATGAATGGTGACCTGTGGATCATGATGAATGGTAAAATGCACCATGAATAGTGTCAGAAGAGTAAGAATCATCCCAATCCCAGGCAGTGTCCTTGTGGACATTGTCACCTGCTTCATAATTCATTATTTTCCACATAATAGTGGTGGAAAGGGTAAAAAATACCATACTCAAGAAGGTCCACACCTCAAAAGGAAATAAATATTTAAACAGATGATTACAAAAGCGTATAATCAATTCTATGGCAGGAGAGTGCAGGGGGTTATAGGTGGACAAAACATTTGGGAGAGAAATCAGAGAAGGGAAGTCGGGCTGGCTTCCCAGAGCCCAGCACCTGAAGCCCAGATCTAAAACATAAAAAGGAAATCAGAGGTATGGAAGAGTAAAAGAGACCAGACAAAGGTGTTAGCATTTGCAAAGGCTGCAGGCAGTGGGAGGATGGAAGTTGAGGAGAAGCAAGGAGTCAGCAGTGGATGTAGGAAATATGAAAAGCAACAGGCAGCTGTGAAGCCAAGACCAGTGAGGGCACAGCGCAGCGTCTGCAGCCTTTCAGCAGCTTTGGAGGGACAGAGGAAGATTTTGGGCAGGCCAGTGACAGGTCCAGGTTTGTGTTTAAGAATGATTGCACTGAAATGACATGATGGCCAGGAATTGCAAAATATAACAATGTGCCACTCAAGAAGATTACAAAAACAAAAAACAGCACCAATCTTTAAAAAAAAAATAGTGAACTGTTGATAATGGTTGAAAGCTGGTGATGAATATGCATTCTTGTTTTGTGTAAGTTTTAAGTTTTCCATGGTAAAAATATTTTTAAATAACATGAATTATAAAAAAATGAGATCTGAAGTGTTCATATTAAATTCATGTAATTTTTTAGAAATGTTATATCTGATTCAATAGCTAAAAATAAATGGGAGAGTATTTGGATCTTGTTTCTGTGTTTTAAAAATATCACTGCATGCAGGTAGAAAGTAAATTGGAAGGAAGAACAGGGGAGACCAGAGCCATCAAGAGGCCATGGCAGGGACCCAGGTGTGAGATGTTGATACAGGAGACCTGTATCAGCACCAGGGCAGAGGTCTAAAAGATGGAGGGGGTGATTAGGAGGTAAAAAGGGCCAGAATCCAGTGATTGACTTAACATGAATGAATCATGCACTGGATCATTCTTTCTGTAAATATTTTGGGCCACTTCTCTGCCAGGGACTGTAGGAAGATGACAAGGCAGAGACAAGGACAAGCCATCAGCACCGTTATCTATGGCAATCATAAGATAAAATAAACTAGAAGGATAGAAACTGTTTTGAAAAAAAAAGAAAAAAAAGTTTTAAAAAATGAGTAAATATTAGCTTAAAACACACAGCAATGAAAATCAGTAAAATGGGAAAATAAATTTGATGAGTTGAAAGGTGCACTTAAAATGTTAGAACTAGAAAAGATAGCCAAGATAAAATAAAAAGTAAGATCGCATCATAAAAGACAGATAATACAATAAAACTCTGGATTAAAAAAAAAGAAAAAGGTAAATAATAGCTAATGGAACATATCAAAAAGATTAAATAGTGAAATAAAATCATTTAGGATGCATAAATGTTGCTAAAAGGCACATTCTAACCAAGAGGTGATACAAGAAATACAGTCTGCAATACAGCAGGCAGCAGAGGTGAGCTGCCTCAGCCACCTGGTCTGCCTCCACTTTCTTTAACACTCTGAGCCCAGCCAGTACTTGCCAGTCTCCAAATCCACTAAATTCTCCTTAACAGATGCTGCCAGAGGAAGTGGGGGTTATACCACACAACTTACAGAAAAGCTTCATAAAAATTCTCTTCAGACATCTGCCTCTCTCCTCAAAGCTTCCTACTTCCAGCAGCTACTCAAAATTTCTCCTTCTCTTGTCCTCCCTCCCTGCTGTATGGCCCATGCTCATGCACACAAACTTCTACTCCTGCAGCCCTGCTTCTGATGGGAGACGTTCCTGGCCACATATATCCCCTGGAGAAGGACAGCCCATCTTGAGCCTCTGAATACTCATCTTGCCGGAAAGTGGCTCCTAGAACTGAACGAATAAAATTCCCCACCTCATTACTGGTACGTACATGCCTTCCCTCAAGACTGGGTTCTGGGAAGAACAAGTATCATAGGCTTGCCTAAATAAAGTATTCTAGGGCTTAGCTCTAAGCACAGCACATAGTTGGTGCTCAGTTAATATCTGCTGGAGGTGAGAAAATGAAAAAGAAGGATCAGTAGCCTTCAAGCTGGCACGGCTACTTGAAGAACTAAGACGAAGAGACCAGAGCAGAGGGACCCATCAAGGCTTCTTAGTACTTGTGTCTAATTAGAGGTCTTTGGGGAACTTATCTTTCATGTGGGACTTCAGCTTCTGCTAAAAGGCACATAAGGTGATAGCAGAGGCACCCTCACCCAGGGTCCCAGCAGGAATACAAGAAGAAGTAGCATTCCTCAGTGACCTCAAGGACAGATGACTTCCAGGCAAGTGATCAAGGAGG
The DNA here is from genome assembly GCF_048772815.1 of Callospermophilus lateralis. Lineage (NCBI taxonomy): Eukaryota > Metazoa > Chordata > Mammalia > Rodentia > Sciuridae > Callospermophilus > Callospermophilus lateralis. Next base: position 3,889,538 of record NW_027514454.1, read on the forward strand.
ACTAAATGAAGGAAGGAGATTGAGATAAGATTCGGAAGATGTAACTATGCTGTATGAATGAAGGGGCAACAGGGAAGGATGCCCGGGAAGGAAACAGGATATGAACTCCTTTGCAGAGACCATTTCAACCCTCCAGAACAAAAGCTGCACTCTTGCCCAAGTTCCTGACAACAAGCTAGCCACAGAGCCTTGCTGGCAGCATTTTGTCTAGCATGGAGCAAGGTCCCTAAACCCAAAGCAGAAACTTTTCAGCAACTGCTGGAAAGCCAGAAGAGGAAGGGCCACTGATCTTATAGCCAGATCACATCTTCCTTTACGATGCCAAAACCTACTCCTGGGCATTCAGCACCTGTTCTAGAGCCATGTTACCACTGCCTTTGCATTTGGACAATTATAAGTGTGAAAAGCCATCACACTGCGTTTTCTGAAAGAATATTGCAATTCCAGCTGCCTCTTCCAGAAGGCACTTCCTGACAATGGCAGTCTGAAGCATTATACTCCTTAGGGAGGATTTGCCTAACCTCTTGGATGAGCTGGCTTTCAGTTCTCACAACCACTGGGATTATGTAGATCCATGCACACACTCGTTCCAACCAGAACAATGGTTGGCTTCTCATTTTTCGATGCCAAAGAAAACTGGAATCTTCTATGTCAAAACTTTGAAGAAGCCCAGTGGGGGTTGTGTCTTGGTCCCTCCAGGCTGCTATAACAGAATGCCTCAGACTGCATACCTTCTTGTTGACAGAAGTTTTTTCCCCACAGTTCTGAAGTCTGGAAAGTTCAAGACCAAGGGGCCACCAGATTCAGGGTCTGATGAAGACCCAGGTCCTTCTTTACAATTGACTGACTTTTCAGGGTGAGAATTGGAGGAGGCAAGGGAACACTTTATGGTCTCTTTCACTAACCCCATTAATGAAGGTTTTTCCCTCATGGCCGAATCACCTTCCAAAGGCCCCACTTTCTCACACCATCACATTGAGGATCAGGTTTTGCTCTGTAAATTTTGAGGAGACATGAGCACAATGCCTGTAGCAGAGGATTCATCGGCTGCACAGGCTTGCATTTGTCTGGAAAATGATGCTAACTGGAATTCTTCCATTCTGCTGCAACTGAGATGCCAATACCACAGATATAAAAGTGAGTGTAGAACAGCCTCCCATGAAGAATTTATAGGAAATGGCTGGGAACCAGTTTTGTGGTGTTTGAGCCCTCTCATCCATCAGCTTTTCTTTATTGCTTTAGGAATATAAAAATTTTGAGAAAGTGGAGAAATGGGGAATTTGGGAAGCAATTGCCTTGTAGAGAACTATTACATGTGTGGGTCCCACCCCAACCCTGCCACATGTTTTCTGTCATTTTGATCCTAGAGTAGAGGCTTCCCATTGAACCATTCAAAGAGCATGTAGGATGTCCTAGGAGTCTAAGGACACCATGCCCTATTCAGAAAACTGAGCAGCATGTGCCAGCAAGGGAAAGTGTATATCTGAGACAGGTCTGCAACCCCAGAGTTTACTGGACAAGATATGGACCAGGAAACTGGATCCATTTAAATCCTGCCCCAGAGACTATCCGGAAGGGTGCAAAACCCCCAACAATGTGACAGTGAATGGAGGAATGTCAGAGAACTGGGGATGAGGGCAGCAGGCAGGGAAAAGGTTACATAATGTAAACAAAGGGAGCTACAGTGGGTTTTGAGGCACAAGAATTCACAAGGAACTCACCAGAACACCAGCAAGACAGTCACTGTAATATCTGCCAGGCCTGGGAGTATGACCTAGAGGCAATTCAAGAAAGAGTTCTCCACTCCCTCCATCCCCTGCTCCCTTCCCACCCTCTGCCTCCAGATAACAGCAGTGAGAAAGTCCAGAGAGAAGAGCAAACAAAGCAGGTAATGCATGCCTCCCTCTAGCAAGGGGTCAGCCACAGCAGGAGGCACGCAACCTCATGTTAATTAACTTCAGAGATGTGACTATCTTTTGAGGTCAGATAGTCTAATGTCTGAATTGTGTTTGCTACTAACATGACCAATGGACTGTCTGCTACCTACAATTTAGCAGAAAACCATCGGGCTGCCTCGATTTTCACCAAAGGCAAGGGCAACTCATTTCCCACCCCAATGCACCTATCTCAGTCTGCTTTCTGTTGCTATAAGAGAGTAACATAGTCTGGGAATATATTTAGCTCCTGGTTCTGGAGACCAGGAAGTCTAAAATCAAGGGGCCACATCCCGTGGGGGCAAGCAAGTGCACACAAAACAAGAAAGCACAAGAAACAGACTCCCTTTACTACCACCCAGTCTCACAATAATGAACCCACTCCCATCTTAATGGCATTAATCCACTCATGACTCATTCACTTCTTCAAGGCAGTTCCTCTTAATACTGTCATAATGGCAATTAGGTTTCAACATGAATTTTGGAGAGGATATTCAAATCATAGCACCGCTCAATAAAATTTAAAGAGGCAATGAGAAATAAAAATAAAATTCTATTTGATTATATTCCCAAAGTCGACTTTGACATGCAACAAAAGCTAGGAATCACTATTGCTATCAGCATAATCCAAAAGTAATTCTTTAAGGGATTTTTTTTAAGCTATACACCTTTCAACCTATTAATTTCAAATCTAGAAATTATCCTAAGATAACAATTCAGATTGTGTATATTCATCAAAAAGGGTATTAAGTACATCATTGTTATATGGTAAATACTATAACTCAACCCATTCAACACCAATTTAGGCCCCTCACTTTTACCTGCTGTACAGTAAAGGTATAAAAACTAACATTGCCTCTGTTTTCTTTGCAACTAGGACTGGTCCTTTGACACAGTCCTGACCAATGAAAGAAATCCAAAGTCTACAGGTGCTTTCTGCCTTCTTCCTAATTCCTTCAGTAGATGCAGCAAAAATCTTTATCTTCAGCTTTTGAGCAAATGACTAAGACACCTGCAGCAAATTCATCACTGATATCATGAGCCACTGCATCTGCCAACTAACCCTCTCTTCAGATCTCTTGTGAAATGTTAGATGAGAAAATAAATGCTTTTTGTTTAATACACTGTAGTTGGGTTTTCTGTCACTTAAAGCCAAATGCAATCCTAATCTGTAGGACCCAGACAAGTGTGCATGCATGCACATACACACACATACAACCAATCAAGGGGAGAGGTGATACCAAAAACGTACAGTGATAAAATTGTGTGTGATTTTTATTTTCTTTCTCTTTTTCCATTATCATTTTTACAACTCCCTACAATGAATATTTATTGCTTTGTTCTATGACAAAAAAATATAAAAATTACCTTTTGATAGGCCCTGCCTACGCTCACTAAAATATAGACATGGTTCATGGCCCTCAAAGAGCTTTGTTGTATGTTCATTGTTCTATGGCTGGTTCAGCATATCCCCACCCTAAATCATATCTATAAAGATGGAACCCACGTCAGATCAGTTAAAATTCTACTAGGAAAAGCTAAGTATGCAATGGTAAAAGCCAAGTTTATCAGACTGAAAGGGGCAGACTAGTAACATTTGGGGTGAAATGTACAGGCCTAAGGATTAACAAGTGTTAGGGGAGAAAGCAGAGACAAATCAGGGAAGCCTAATTTTTGTGTCCTGATGATCAAATAGCAACGGAACCAGGGAAAGTGGAAAGGAGAGTCAGTTTGGGGATAGGCATCGTTGGACATGTTAAGGTCATCAACTCAGCTTTGGTAATGTTGAGCGTAAAGTTGATGGCAGGGTCTGCCAGGAGAGAAATGGGACAGGCTGATCACAGACATTTACCTAGTAAACCCTTCCTGAACAATGAATCCATGCACAGAATTATGCTGATCCCTGTGCCACAAAGACAAATACTATATGGTTCTCAACATCTTGCAATCAAGATATGAAGAGTATAAACACAAGGTATACGGTGGGACATAAAGAAGAGCTCTGATTTACAAGGAAGAACAGTTAAAACTAACTGATAACAAAGAGTTCACAAAAATGGAAGACCTTGAACTGAAGCTTAAGGATAAGAAGAGACAGCAAAGAAATGGAAGAGATTTGCAGGTTGAAAAAAGTCACAGGAGCCGAGGTATAAAGATATGTAAGGGTACCCATGCTCCAGGCGATGAGCACAGTGTTTGCAGACAGGTAGGATGGGAATATGCAAGATGAAGAGGCCAGTGGAGGGGTGGGGGTGGGGGGAAATGACATGATTGCCAAGGCTAGGACCCAAACTGTGGCCAAGAGGAGGCACTGGTTAGCATAATCTTCACTCTAGTTAAGGAAGATAACAGATTATGTGAAAGTCAAACTGAAGAAACCCAATAATAGAGGTGGAGAGTCTGTTATGAAGTCATTGTAACCGTCCATGTAAGGATAAAAAAGATTTGAACTAACGGTTAGGTAAGAGAGAGCAGATACATTAAATGATAGTTTTCTGTGACAACTAGGAAGAGGAAGGGATTTTTGAGTGAAAAAGAAAGATTAGCAGAAAATGCTTAAGGTTTTTTTTCCTCTGAGGCCTGAGAAGTTGAGACACTTGCACTAATAAAATCCTTGAATATTTTCTCATCTTGGCATCTATTTCTAGAAGTTCTGGACTAACACAAGTTTGAAGAAAGTATCACATATTTACCCAGCCTCTGGTATTTAATAGATGTTCAATCAATAGATTCAAGAAATAAGGAAATCTATCAATGAACACAGAAATTTTCATAAATATTTTTAAGCCAATAAAAAGAGCACAATTTACCTAAACCCTCTATTTTTCAACCAAGTGCTCTGATAAAAAAAAAAAAAACCCTGACACAGTCCCTGTGACCCTGCTTAGTGCTTTTTCCAACAGTTCCAGTGACTCAGACCCTTGCAAAGCTCTTTACCAACAAATCAGTCCCCTGGCACTAGAAAAGAACCACAGGAGAGAGACTGGCAAAAGGATAGTTTTTCTGATCTGACAGCCACATGGAGCCCCAACACCCCAACTTGCTCCAGGCATCTGCTGCGTTAATGCTTCCAAGGGACCATGAGACTCTCCTATGTATTCCACCAACTATTTCAACATCTTTATCTTATTTCAAAAGCCAATCTGGAGTTCAAAGCCAGTCTCAATATAAAAACGGAGGCGGGGGATGTGGCTCATGTGTTAAGCACCCCTGGGTTCAATTCCTAGTACCAAAAAAAAAAAAAGACAATCTGAGTCTTCCACCAGCCAGGAGTTGTGAATTTATGCTTGGCATGTTGAGGTCCAGGAACTCGTTATGACACAGGAAGTTATTTGTTCATTAAAACCACAAAAGCATAAATGGAAAGAGAAACCAATGAGCCACACAGCAACAAAGTACATAAAACAGCAGGAACCACACACACTATAATCCCATTTGTAAAACAGGAGGTGATTAAAGGGGAAAAACAAACAGCTTTAATGCTTTCATATGCAATGACTGCAATCCTTCCCTAAGCTGTTATTTATGAAAATAATTCACTTATTTCCAGCAAGCTACACTAAAAATATATATAAAAATATATATAAGTCCAAGCCATTGGTTCTATTATTGTGTGGCCTGGGTAGCTTCACAAAGGACAAAACTCAAGGCACAGCCCTGAGATCCTCTGCTGACCAAGGCCAACCTTCCTGCCAAGCCATCGTTAGACACAGGTGTCATCAGTGGAAAAACAATGCTTCCCCAATTTTAAAAAGTAATACGTAAACTGTTTTCTAAATATGGTGAGTCATCATGCATCCAGACCACTTCTTTTTAAATTTATGGTATGTTATACCTGAACTTCCCCTCTCAAAATTCATGTGTTGAAGTCCTAACACCCCAGTATCTCAGAATGAAACTGCATGCAAAGATAGGATATTTTTAAAGGTAATTAAGTTGAAACAGTGAGGGCCCTAACCCAGTATTTCTAAAGGGAAAATTGGAACACAAGTATGAACAAAGAGATGACCTTTGAAGACACATTACATGGGGAAAGTGGCCAATTACAAGCCTAATGGACCTCAAAAAAATCATTCCCATGCATACCTTGAACTTAGATTTCTATCCTCTAGGACTATAAGACAATACACTTCTGTTGTGTAAGCCATCTATCTGTGGGACTTTGTGATTTCAGCCCTGGCAAACTAATACATGCCACATTTCCCTTCAACAGCTATGTAACCCCAGTAGAATGTAGGCTCCAGGAGTGCTGAGATGGTTATAGATTTGGATTACCACTATATTCTCAATATATAAAATGATGTCTTGTAGAGAACTGACAATACTTTTTGGAAGAAAAAAAAAAGAATGGTGAGAAACTTGAAACTTTCCTATTAAAATCAGGAATAAGAGAAGGTGTCCCCTCTCACCACTGCTTTTCAATATCATTCTGGAAACCCTAGTTAATGCAATAAGAAAATAAAATGTACACAGAAGACAAAAGAAGAAGTAAAACTGTCTGTGTTCAAACGATAAAATTATCTAGGTAAAAAATATGAAAGACTTGACAAAACCCTCCTGGAATTAAATAGCAATTTGAATAAAGTTGCAGGATACAAGGCTAATATACAAAAGTCGATAGCTTTCCTACAAATCAGCAATGCACAAGTGGAATTCAAAGTTAAAAATGCAATAACATTTACACTGACACTCAAAAAAAATATGAGGTTCTTATGTATTAAATCTAACAAAGTATGTACAAGATCTAAACGGGGAAATTTGCAAAACTCTGATGGGAGAAATCTGAGAACTAAGTAAATGGAGAGATGTTCCATGTTTATGTATCAAAAGTCTCAATACTGTCAAGATATCAGCTCTTTCCAAATAGGTCTATAGATTCAACACAATCTCAATCAAAATTTCAGCAAGTTAATCCACAGATATAAACAAATTGGCTCTAAAGTTTATATGGGGAAGCAAAACATCCAGAATTGCCCATGGAATATCAAAGAACAAAGCTACCAAGTTGGAGAATTGACACTACCCAAATTCAAGATTTATTAGAAAGCTACAGTTAAAAGAGATAGCATAGAATTGGGAAAAAGTTAAAATTTAAAAGGTCAATTTATCAATGGAACAGAATAGAAAGCCCATAAAAAGATCCACATAAAAATGGTTAACTGTTCTTTGACAAAAAAGCAAAGGCAATACAATAAAGAAAAGATAGTTTTTTTAAACAGGTGGTTCTGGAATAACTATACACATACATGCAAGAGAGAGAGAGAGAGAGAGAGAGAGAGAGACAGAGACAGAGACAGACAGACAGACAGACAAAAGAATCTAAATACAGACCTTATACCCTTAACAAAAATTAACTCAAAATGTGTCAAAGACCTACACTTAAATGCAATGGTATGCAACTATCAGAAGAAAACTCTAGGTGACATAAGGTCTGACAAAAACTTTTAAGATTCAACACCAAAACTACAATGTACAAAAGAAGCGATAAGCTGTACTTCACTAAAAATTAAAAGCTTTTGTTCTATGAAATATACTGTCAAGAGAATAAAGAGACCAGGAGAAAATATTTTCCAAAGACATATCTAATAAAGGATTATTCAACAAACTTAGAGTATCCACCAATTCAATTTATCAAGCATTTATTGAGTACCTGCCCAGCATTTAGCAATATGCAAAACAAAAGTAAGAGGATGGGAAGAGTCTAGGAAGCAGGAACCCAGACTTCAAGCTTAATGATACAGCTGAAAGCCAAGGTTGAGATGCAACAAGTAATCAAGGAAGCATGTTGACCTGGAGACTTCAGAGGGGCCCTGACTGCAGCCAAGAGCAGCTGGCCTTGGGCAAATCCTCTCCTTCAGCAACCTCACCTGCAAAGCTGGGAGGCCCAGTGAGGGCAGGCAAGACCTTCCAAAAAATCCCTTCCCATCTGTCAAGTATGAACTTGTGACAGTTAAGACAATCTGCCTCTCGGGGTTGCAAGAATGAGAAACCCAAGCAAGTTGCCTCAAAAGTGGGGATGAGTTAATACAGTTATTATTGGGTACACAGAGACTGTCCCAAACCTAGAACCCACAGGAGCTGTCCTCTCCCTCTTCCCCCTCCCCTCCGTTGTACCTCTGATTCTCTCTGGAATACACATTCTTCTTTTCTCTCTGCCAACAGAATCATACTTTTTGCTACCTCTTAATTTCATTTTATGTGTGGATTTGGCTCTGACTCTGTCTTGACCCTTGTGAGATTAGCAGATCACAGATAAATCCACTCATCGTTTTATGCTAGATTATGATCAAATTCCACCGTAGCCTAGTGATACCTGCATTTGGGACCCATAAGATGGGGCTAAGGCACAGGATACCCTGCACAAAGCGTGGCAGCTGAGGCAGCAGAGGCAGTGGAACAGCTTCCCTTAGAAGGGGATGTGGGTGACTACAAATTTGAAGGTCAAAAGTCCAAATATAGGACACAGTCACAAATGCCTAAAAAGCACCTTTTCCTGAATATGGCTGGATTACCCCCATAAGTGATGGTACTTTATGTTCTATGCCCCTGTTCCTGCATCCATAATTAGAGTGTCCCAGAAGGCATGTGGGTATTTACCCCTTGATATAGACTACTAGAGATGGGAGGTCCCACTGCCATGAGCAACCCTAGGGCTATCCCCACTTATGGTTCATGACTCTATACACAGTGAGTCTTGGGATCAGTAAGAATCATGGGCCATTTGTGTGACCTTGAACAAAACCACTTAACCTCTCTGGGCCTTGAGTTCTTGCTTATAAAATTAGAACAGTACCTTCCTTATAGTCTTTGTAGAATTAGAATATGAGAAACAAATTCAGGAGAAAATAGTTTAGGAATTGCTTATGAAAGCACAAAGTCCTAAGTATATTTAGGTTAAAGGAATTAACAATAACTCTAAAATTTGGAGAACATAATCTATTTGGACAGAGAGAGAAAAAAGACTATAAGGAAACATACCAGAATGGTCCATTATCTCTGGTAGATGATGGTAATTATCTCTGGGTGAAAAAAATGTGATTTTTATTTCTCCATCTCTTACATCTATATTTTTCAAGTTTCCTGTAATAAACATATTAGTAGTGTGATAAACAAAAAAAAATAGCCTAAGAAACTGTGCAGGTCAGTGAGAGTCTCCTCTCTTCTGTGGTTACACTGGTTGCCTTCGGGACATTTTATTGCTATGTTTCTAAATGTTTCACTTAGAGTCTGGGCAAAGGAAATAAAAGAAGGTCAGCTTCAAACCAATCAATTTCTGCAGTGTGTTAGCACTCCTTTGAAAGGATTTGATAGAAAGAGACGGCCAAGACCTCATGGCTGGAATGAGACGCAGACACGTGTCTGCATTTTGACTATTCAGGCTGCCCTTGTTCCCTGGGACTGAGATTCAGCTCTGTCATGCTGTTTCATCTCGTAGGGGAATTTCGCATGATGTTGCAGTGAAAATTACTTAAAAGAAAAAAATGTTCATGGATCCTCAAATAAAGAGGTGCAGTGTGGAAGTTTCATGCATATGTGATTGATAAAGTGGCATTGCATACTCTAATGGCTAATTTGAATGGCTTCATGAATATGTAGAAACCTGATAAAGCATTATTTTTCAATGTGTCTGTGAGGCTATTTTCAGAGGAGATAAACATGTGAGTCTGAAGGGACTAGGTGGAGAAAACCCACCCTCAGTGTGGGCAAGCACCATCCAATTGGCTGGGGGTCTTGAGAAAACAAATTCAGGGGAAAGGTGAGCATGTATCTCTATCTCTGAGAGCTGGGATACATTTTCTCTCTCCTGTCTTGGGATATCAGAATTCCAGGATCTCTGGCCTTAGGAGTTACAATGGTGGCCCCCTGGTTCTTGGGCCTTCATCCACAGACTGAGAATTATACCATCAGCTTGCCCAGTTCTGAGGCCTTTGGACTTGGGCTAAGCCATACTACTGGCATCTCAAGGTCTCCAGGTTACAGGTGGCTTGTCATGGGACTTCTCATCTCCCAAATCATTTGAGCCAGTTATTCCAATAAATCCCCTCTCATGTATGTATGTATGTATCTATCTATCTATTTATATTATATTATATTGGTCTGTCTCTCTGGAGATCCCCAACTAATATATATATATATATATATATACCCAGACCCAAATCTCACCAATGAGCTATCTAGCTGCAATGGTATTTCTTGAGTCCCTTCCATAGGCTAAACAGAAAATGAAGGTGATAAAGACAGACCCAGGCCCCCAGCACTTAACACAATATTTGGTCATATAGGAGGCTCCAAACCAACAACCACTAAATGACTCTGTGAGCATCAAAGGACTTCATGACTGCCCCTGTACCCAAAAAAAAAATGTAGGCAGGGCTGTCCCTGAAGGGATTTGGAAACTTCAGACACCTTAAGGAAAGGGTCAGGTACTCAGAGGAGATACAACTCTACATCCTTTTCACTAACTCCGCTACCCCCAAAATAGGAGGAAAATATTATTTCTCCCTTTGGAATAAAATGAAAGATAAAGAAAAATGTCTCTAAAGATAAATTCAGCATTAAACACAGAATAGCCAATGATACTGAGGAATCACTTTTTGAGTTTTTATGGAGTGATTTATTGTTTTGCTTATTTTTTCAGGTATTACTACATATTATACATTGAAGCATTTAAGAATAGAATAACATGAAACCTGCTGTTGTTTTAAAGTAACACAGTGGGAGAGAGTAGACAGTGGAGAAATTGGAGACCCTGGTAACAAAACCCACAAGACTGGCAAGACTGGTCACATGTGGATCGTTGTAGAAGCTGGGTGGAAGGGATGGAAAGTAACATCAGTGGCTCCCAGATTTGTCTGAACATTGGAATCAGCCAGGGAGCTTCGCTGTGTTCTACCCCCAGAGACTGTGATTTACGTTGTCTGGGAGAATGTCTCAGCTGGTGAATTTTCTAAAGATCCCCAAGTGATCCTAATACTCAGGAACCAGGAAGTTATATTATTCTTTATGCTTCCAAAGACGTGTAATAAGTTGCAGAAAAAGTTTTCAATGTAATGGTAACATAAAGGTAGTTACGTATAAGAGGAGGGGGTGAAGGGCAGCCCCTGCCCCCACTTTCTCTAGGGATGGTGGACCTGCGGGTCTCCAAGTCTTTCAGTCTCAGCCTCAGCAGTTCTCCTCCTTTTTTTGATTCTTGACTGCCCCAGGTAGGTCTGGCACCGGCACAACCACATCTACCCATTGTCACCTACAGATGGCACCACTTTTGAGCTTCTGAAGGGAACCCTGGAGTGTGACTCTTTCCCTGAATTTGCAAGAGAGTCTGGACTTGACAATGGAGGCTCTTTCCTTCTTCTCCCTTCACTTTACCACCCCAACCCCATGCTCCCTCCCTCCCCTACTTTTATGACGGCGAACTATTCACTCTCTCCTTCTACTCAGATGAGGCCAGGGCTTCCCACAGTGCCATGATTGAGCTTAATCATCCCTGGATGGATGGAAGTTTTTTACCAACTCATTTCCAGAAGGACCTGCAAATCCCTCCCACCTGGTTTCCCACAGACCCCCACTAAGAGGCCCTTCTTATGGAACAATGCTTTATTTTAACCAGAATATCTCAATAGGTTTCATGTTCTCAACAGTGTTCACAGTTGTGGGATGTAATTTTCCTTCATGAAAATGCTATTATTACAGAACGCCAGGCCTACCGTCGCCCAACAATAGTTCTCTTTTATTTGTGGGGAAATGGTACTTTGGAGAGGGATTTGCATGTGGTTCTCTAAAATGAGCCAGGTATGGCTGAGAATCAAAGCCTTGCATATAAACTGTAACTTCAGCCAGCCTCCTTGACACTCTTTCAACTCCTAGCTATGGCCACAACTTCACTCCAAATGTGAGAAGACCCCCAAAATGGAAAGTCTACTCAGTAGACTAAATATAATTTTACCCCTATGACTTTTTCATTCTTCTAAGCAGCCTGTGAGGCCACCTCATCCATTAAGAAGGGAAGGAAAGTAATAAGACTTAATCCCCCCGCACACACACACAGTGTGTGCCCTATGTGCCAGGGTTCTCCATGTTTACAGCAGAGGTTGCACACACCCAGGCCCCAAAGCAGGGATTGAAAGCCAATAAGGGAGGCAGGTTGAGTTGGGCATGCAAAAGGGTATAGTGAGGACTGTGGCCCCACCTTTATAGGGAGGGCAACCACGACCTAGTTTCCATCCATTGTCCATGAGTAAATATTGGCTCAGTGTAGCCAAGTCTATTTTCCCCCCAGAGGATCTGGATGCCTAGAATTTCAAGTAAATCCACCATGTTTAAATGATGGACAAATAATTCTATTTCTGGTGACAAATACAGCACAAGTTTAGACTCTCCTCTGCTACCTTAGCTGATGTATCAGTTCTCTCTGCTCCTTGCCTGGACAGCCCCACTCTCTACCCCTCCCTACATTTGCCCCGCTGCCTCCCTTAGCCAATCCCCCGGGGCGACAGAGCATGCTCAGTTAATTCCAATCTCCCCAACAGAACTGAGAACATCCCTCAGCACCCATGTCTCCTTACCTGACTGTGGAGAATGGTATCTAACTATCTTGGCATCCAGATCTTCAATATGTGTGCGTGTGGAGAATGAGTGAATAAATGAATCGTGTTCCATGTACTCCTCACCCGACCTCAGGATGTTGGTCTTCCTACCCCCATCACACAGATGGGGGAACTAAGCTTTAGAGGAGATGAGGGACTTTTGTCAAATACTGCAGCTTGAGAGGCTGAGCTGGAACACAACCCAGGGCTGTCTAGCCCAAGTCTGTGCTCTTTGGCTGCACTGGGCTTCCTCTTATTAAGTCATTTTTCTCCTTTACTTCACAGACTGTGTCTCCTCACTGGGTCGTGGCCTTAAGTGGGTCAGTGACCCTGTATTTTTTAAATTACCATTAACTACCCAATACTGGTACATCTTAACTAGAGTCACCTCCCTCCCCATCCCATCACTTGGAGAGTTTTCAAACAACACAAAGTATTTCCTATTCTATCTTTGATCTTTTAACTATTTGAAAGGAAGTATAAACCAAACATTTTTTTTTTCCAAAAGAGCCAAACAAGTTGTTAATGTTATTCCTCAACACAAGGGCACTCCCGCCTCGATCTGAGAATTGCTCTCAGAGCCTCAGAGGGGATCAGGTGCTGGCTCCTTCCCTCTGAGTAAAAAAGAGGGAGGAAGCTCAAATCCTTCGCCTAGGAACAAACGAAGCCATGCTCAACTGACCCGCCGGCGTCAGCTCTAGCCTGGGTCTCAGCGGGAATCTTAACTCTTTTCTCCAAGAGCCCCCAAACCATTCAAAAGCTTCGGGTACCTCCCACCTCTTCTGCAAACTGCCTGTATGCTCCCTGCTGCAGCTGCGCCTGCCATTGGCCTCCTGGCCTGCCACCTTGTGGACACTATGAGTAAAACACGTTATGGGCTGGCTCCAAAAGCCCTCTGCCCACAAATCATCACTGTGGGCCTGAGAGTTGGTAATACAGAACAGCAGCAGATTCATTTAGCAACATTAAACAGAACCCCAGAGAAGGATCTGAGGAGTATTTTTCTCCATATAATTATGGTTTTATATCAGGGATGGGGCAACTTTAAATGCCCCAAATTCAATCCAAAGATGCATCTTCAAAGATGAGATGGTCCAGAGGTTTTTTAAACCTTGGGGTGTCATATTCTCCCAGGGTCATTTTTTTAAAATGTAAATGCCCCACTCACACTAGGTGACTCATATTTATTTTTAAAATTAGTTTATTGTAGCTAAAATAGTAATAATTTTCATAACTATTTTCAAGTGTACAGTGGTGATGGATCTCTTCACATCATGATGAAATAGATCCCAGAATCTGATCGTCTTGCAAAATGGAAACTCCATCTTTTAAACAGCAACACTCCTTTCTTCGTCCCTTATCTCCTGATAACTACCATTGCACTTTCTGTTTTTATGAATTTGGCTACTCTGGTGTCCTCATGCAATCAGACAGTATTTATCAATTGGTGATTTGTTTATTTCATTTAACACAATGTTGCCAAGCTTCAAGATTACTGTAGCATATGTCAGAATCTCTTCCTTTTTACAGGTGAATAATAGCCAGTTTCATGTATATATCACATTTTATTTATCCATCTGCCAAAAAATATTTGAATTGTTTCTACCTTTTGGTTACTGTGGATCCTTCTGCTATGAACATGGGTATGAAATATCCCTTTGAGATCGTACTTTAATTTTTTTTTGTTATGATTTGGATTTGAGATCCCCCCCCAAAAAAAAAAAAAAACTCCTGTGTTAATGCAGTATTCACAGGTGAAATGATTAAATTTTGAGGCTGTAACTTTATCAGTCCAGTCTAGTTTGGATGGAATAACTGGGATATAACTATACGCAGGTGGGATGTAGATGGAGGAGGTGGGTCACCGGGAGCGTGCCCCAGAAGGGTGCATCTTCCCTACAGCCTCACCTTCTCTCTGTTTCTGAAATGCCATATGGTAAGCCACTTTCCTCCGCCCATCTTTCCATGATGTTTTATCTCACCTCTGGCCCAGAGGAATGGAGCCAGCCAAACATGCACTAAACCTCTGAAACTGTGAGCCAAAAAAAAAACTTTTCCAGGCTGGAGATGTGGTTCAAGTGGTAGCTCGCTCACTTTGCATGTGCGGGGCGCTGGGTTCGATCCTCAGCACCACATAAAAATAAAATAAAGATGTTGTGTTCACCAAAAACTAAAAAATAAGTAAAAAAAAAACTTTTCCTCCTTTACGTGGTTCTTGTCAGGCATTTTGGTCATAGCAAAGCAATAAAACCCAGAAATGTGACTGCTGGATCACATGGTAACTATTTGGTATCTGCATTTTAACAGGGACCCTAAAGTAATTCTGATACACATCAGAACCTCTAGCTTTAACCCCTTCACCACACAGGTGGTGAAACTGGAGCCCAGGGCTGCAGAAGGTCTTGCTCTATCCTTGCCCAACTGAGGAATAAACTTTGAATTTTATGTGCTAACAGCCTACAGGAGACAGACAGACAAAGCAATTTCAAATCATGATTATTCCTATAGCAAAACCAAGCCAGGTTGCATGACTAGGAGTGGGGACTCTGACAACAATAATACTGACACATAACCTTGACTGTGTCTTAGGCATTGTCCTAAGGGCTTCAAATATATTAATTTATACAATCTGCACACACAACAGCCATATGATGTAAGGCTACCATGATCCCTGTCTACAGCTGAGCAAGTGAAGAACGAAGTAAAGAAGACCTTGATGAATGTTATACAGTGACCCTGAACACGGCAGAGCTGATGGAAGCCAGGCAGTGGGGCTTCGGGAGTCCCCACTTAGGGCAGATAACATCAGAACTGAGAACTGAACCACAAATAAGAGTCACCAGCCACAAAGAGGGTTGCACCACAGGTCTGGGGCAGAGAATTCCCACGCAGCAGATGCAATGGGGCAGAAATAAACTTTCAAAAACTAAAGGAAGCACAAGTGACTGAAGCAGCAGGAGAAGCCAGAGGGAAAGAGGAGAGCACAAAGGAAGACAAGGTCAGTTCATAGCAGATCTCACTGGCCACAATGTGGAGGTTGGATTTGGGGGCTACTGGCTCTGGGAGCTGGTGGAGAGTGTTAGGCAGAAGAGAAACTTGGCTTTGTCTTTCCTCCTGATAGCCTACCTCAGTTATATATTAACCATGATAACATGAAGAAAGCAAAGGACTGGTAAGGACCTGAGGTCTAAGTCTCTAAGTTTCTGCCTTTTTGCACTTTTCACTGTGATTCCATCGAGTGTGGATTCTCTGAGGCTGTGCACCCCATTCATTTCTCTGCTTGTGAGTCTCTCGCACTGAAGTCAGCTCTCCTTGGCAGCCATCACTTAACTGATGACCTATAGCATCTCAGCTACAAGCTGTGTGATGTACTTTTACTCACTACACTATCATCACACCCCATGGCCCCAGAGTTCTGATTTCTCACCACAGAGGGACAAGATTACTTACCCACCTAGGGAGATCTGGGAAGACTGTAATTGCAGGTGGATTCCTGATTAGGAATTAGAAACTGCAGCCTGGTTCAGG
This sequence comes from Callospermophilus lateralis, assembly GCF_048772815.1. Taxonomy (NCBI): domain Eukaryota; kingdom Metazoa; phylum Chordata; class Mammalia; order Rodentia; family Sciuridae; genus Callospermophilus; species Callospermophilus lateralis. The sequence continues at coordinate 3,905,583 of NW_027514454.1, forward strand.
GAAGAAGCAGGAGCCAAGGAAATAGATGTGTCCGTATTTCCACCGTGAAATATCATTTACATGGACATAAACTGTAGAAGATTAAAAGAGCTCTTTTACATGAGGCCTTTGCCCTCCTGGAAGGCACAGCTCTCCTTGTTAGCCTGTGTTCTGGGGAGGATGGATTTGTAAGGCTGCTCATCTTGGTGCTGCAACCCTCTTTGCCATTTATCTTGACCCATTCACCTCATCCCACAAAGCACCAGATCCTCCTACACTGAACGTGTCTTTTTGAGTTGGGGTTGGGGAGAGAAGTACTCAGTATAGTGACTCTCTCCGACATCAATCAGATTTCCTTATAAGGAGATGCCTTCACCGGCACTGAACCCAATCCTTAAGGGACCATCAATCCAGGTTCTTGTCCTCCCATGGTGGAAACCGGAGGGGCCCCAGGAGACTGCTTCTGCTCTTTCTTCCCCCTCATCAACTTGGGAGCAGGCTTTCATGGCTCAGAGCAGTCAAGTGGCCTTTGTTCAGTTGACCGAACACTTGCTTCCCCGAGATGATGAGTCTTGACAGAGTGATAAGAAAAATTAGGGTGCCTGGATTCCCCTGGGGCTGGGGGGTGCTGGAGGGGATCCATGTGCAGAGCCTGCTATGAAGTTTGGAAGTCATCTGGTATCCATTGGCTCCAGACCTGGTTCTTCAACCATCATTTCAATCTCGTGAGCAACTCCATATCCTTCTTAAAAGATAATTAGTCCTTTGTTGATAAAGGCCACCAAAGCTTCTGTCACTTGCAACTAATGAAGTGATACAATGAACTTCCAGGGATCACTGTTAGGTATCCATAAGCCCCCAATATCTGCCAAGAGTTAGGTTCATCTGCGACTCAAAATTTCAGTGACAAAAGAGAGAGGTATTTTTTTCCAGAAGCAGGTGCTCCAGGGCAGAAGGGTGATCCGTGATGTTGATAATGGCACAGGCTCCTCCTATATTTTCTTTTCTACCATCTTGAATTCACATTTCCATCTGTGAGTTCTCCTGTGACTACAGATTGTCACTGGGACTCTAGTCGTTCAAGCCATGTTCCAGACAGGAAGCAGGGAAAAGATTTCTGGTCAAGTGAGTAACTTCTATGCACCCCTCATTGACTATGCAACCACAAGGAAAGCTCACAAATAAGAGGAGTTTTTTTCAAGTTGCACATCTTGAAAAAATGATAAACTAAGAGGGTAGGTTGTAAGTGTCCTTACCATTAATAAAAAGAAAAATAAGTACGTGAGGTAATGCATATATTCATTTGCTTCATTAAGCCACCCCACGAGAGTTTGGAACAACATGTTTTACATGATATAATTTTTATTTGTCAATTAAAAGTAAGTAAATAAAACTGCTTAAAAATTAAACATGAAAGTTGGGCAAATTGCCATACACAAATTTATGGAAATATTACCATAAAATAACAGGAAACGTATGTTTGGTAGGCAACTCACAATCTCTCGCACACACTTTCTTGCCAATTGCTGAAGAAAGATATTCTGAGGACCCCCCACCCACCCTTCCTCGTAGCTTCTCTTCAGCCTTTCTAGGTCAAACCTATGTAAAAAAAAATCCCCTAGTTGAAACTCTGGTTGTGAGGAAAATGACAGGAAACTTCATTTCCATAAACCTGACTTGGAATCATGGCTCCACCATGTCTTTATTACCTGACTTTGAAGAAGACACTGATTCTTCGGAATCTTGGTTGCCTGAAATGTAAAACTTCCCTTCATCAAGGAGGACAGTCCAGGTAACAATCAGCAGTTTCATCTAGGCCACAGATAAGTCAGCATTCCTAACAGTTGGAGAGTGCCCTCCCATGCAATGAGTAGCAAAGTAGAAGATACACTGGCCACGAAGTGAATTTAAACTTTTAAAATTCTTCTCAGCCTTTGCCCCCAGGAGGAGTTTGAATTGTACCTTCATCTCAGGCAGGACTGCATCTGCCTGATCTTCCCAAGAAATTAGAGAAGGAAAGCTACTATGAACTAAAGACCGAGGAAACTCACATGAGGCAGCTGGGAGCGAGGAGTAAATTGCATCTTTAGGGCTCAAAATATCACAAGTTCTTGTTTCAAGGGACTTGTCCATGTGTCCATTGGGTTTCTGAATACTCTGCACACAGAGACACGGTCTTTGTTTCCAGTTATCTTTCCCAAGATGTTTGTATAGAGGACAATATTGAAAGATAGAAATAGTACCTTGCTCCAGAGCAAAGGGAAAGTTTGCTTAATTGTGGATGATGAGGTCTCCCTCAGGAGCTAAGGGCCATTGTGTATACTGCCTATTATAAAAGACTTGGGTTCCCAAAGCTCTGAGCACCTTTCCTGTAACACAACCATCACATGTACAGTTATCACCTGGCCCTCTTCACATCATCCTGTGGGAATGAAGTTCAAATGCTGATTCTCTGGATTGTGAGGAATAATAATATTCTTTCTCTGACCCAGAGTCCCCAACATCCATGAAACTGTGGCAAGATCACTCATTGGCTAATAAGTAGGGTAGATCGGAGAACCTTCACAATCTTAATGCACATTTCTGTCATCACCTCCTGCCATGCCTGAGCTACCTCCCAAATATAAACACTGGGTTCTTGGTTACAAATCATCCCCCAGAGATAAGGATGTTTTTAACAATTTCCATTAAGTCAGAGAAATATTAGAAAAAAAAACTTTATGTTTTTAAGAGCTTTCCAGTTGCGCAAACGATCCCCTACAAAGCACTTAGCCATCCGTTCATCCAACCCATTGGCATGATGTGGTGAAAGAATGTTTTTCCACAGTGATAGACATATTTACAGGGCACAAAAACAGATCGAGTACCCAACCCAAGAGTCCCCAGAAGGGACCCAAGAGCTATGGAAGATATGTATTGATCTCCAACATTCATCTGCCCCATTATTAGGCTAAACTGTTAATGGTTGGTTTTCTTGTTAGAGAACTGGAAAGTTAAAGGAGTGGGACTGTACCAGGCTAAGCTGATGGTGGGTGAAAGAGTCCACGCTGTTTGCGTTTTCAATATTAAAAATCTTCAGCCACCCAAATTCACACAAAGAATGATCAGATAAGAAATAATCTACTCTGAGTCGTGTCAGCAATCTGTTGTCATCTCCCAGGGTGACAGCAGAAGCCAAACACTGAGCAGTAATAAAACAGATAGTAATCACTGCCGCTGAGTCCATTCATTTCTAACCCATCTGCACTCCGGTACATCAGAAATTCAGCCCTCAGCATGAGCAAGAGAATTTCAGCTACCGACCCCCAGCAAGCCACCTTTCTCCAGCTCCATTCTCTTCTGAGAAATAATAAAATACTTTATGACCATGAGTACATTCACATTGGCAAGCAGCTTCCTGTTTTCCCTAAAAGAGAGTATTTTAGCTAGAATTGTCAAATGTTAGAGATGAATAGAACCTTGGAAATCTCCTTGCCTGAGCTCTCATTTTCATATGAAAAAGGCGAAGCTCAAAGAGTTCTATGGATGCACCCAGAGCACACAGCAGTGTCTTTGTCCCCAGTCACACCTCTTTCTACAATAGTTCTACTGCTTCAGGGCCTTTGCACATGTTATTCTCTTTGCCTAGAATATCTTCCACAGCAATATCTGCATGACACGTTCCTTTACCTCCTTTAAAAGTCTTGCTGAGCCCTTCCCTGCATGTCTTATCTTAAATTATACCCATTCACACTTGCTATCACATTCTCTGCCATAGTTGTTCCATTGACCTTAGTTGCTATCATAGCCCATAATTTTCTTATTTGCTGTCTTCCTACACTAGAATGTAAGCTCCCTGGTGACAGGGATTTTTGTGAGCATGACTAGTCATCATTGGTGTTCAATTAAAGTTTATTGGAAAAAGAAATAAGCATTTTTAATAAACCTCCATCTGGAGGTCACAAATCCAAATTGTGACAGGGAACAGCTAGGAAATCTCAAGGGTGGAGTGGACAAAACTGAGTTCATGTTACCATCTGAGGAGATGCCCTGACTGAGCTCCAGCCAATCATTGCCATGTGACATTGGTGCTCTGATTTCCATTAAAAAACAAACAAACAAACAACTGGAATTAACATCAAGAGAAGAGCAGGTAAAATCTACTGCCTTTTACATATGAGAAAAGTGTTTTAATTGAATAATGAGCTCTTCCTACTGTTCAAACTTAAATTACTTAAATGACACAGGTTTGTGACCTCTCCTTAAGCCAAACTCCCAAACCAAAGTTGGGAGGAGGAAGGGCACATGGTAAAAATTTCCCTTTTTCTTCTGGGTGACCCTGCACAACTCATATTAAATAACTGACTGCCGAGGCTTTCCCTCACCTAAAAAGTCAAGACATTCATTGAAGAGCTGATTCAGGAAAGTTCAGAATAAACTACTGCACACCAGCAGATCCCCAAATATCATAGAAAGTCTCCCTCTCTGAGGGAAGGAACTCAGGAGCTTCCTCAATAAGTGTTGGAGGGAAACCACTCGGTCCCCACCCACCTTGGCTGAGTCCCCATCAAACTTTAGTAATGTTTGTCTAAATTACTGAACAATCTTTTGTTTTATATTTTTGTCAATTTATTCCCATATTCTTCAGCCCAGATAGACTTTTTCAGATATCAACACATTAACTAAAAATGTTTTAAACTGACAAATAGAAATTTAGATACATTTATCATACACAACATGATGTTTTGAATCCATCAAATGTTAATGGTTTGCTTAACAGTATCCTGAGAAAACAGAAGAGTCAAAGCTGTGCCTAGATGGACAAAGGGCAATTCCAGTCCCTAGGGGAGAAGCAACCAGATGAGTCTGAACTATCCCCATGCTTCCCCCAGACCACATGGAAACTCCTCAAGTGGAGGATGGGATCCAAGGGTCCCCTGGGTTAGTCAGGGGCCCACAGCTGGGGCACAGGATCAGTGGGATCATTCACTGTAAGGCTTTTCCTTATCCATCCCCAGCTTTGTCCACTTCCTCCTCAACCCAGACTCCAGCGAAGTCAGTACACTAGCCAAGAGGTTTCATCTGGGAAACTAGACACCTCCCCTTGGATCAGCAGCCATGGATGATTTTAAGGAAATCAAATTCCCATTTTCCCTAACCCATCTCCACTGACTTCCCCATGACAATGTCATCTGTAGAGGTTTCTGGAGGTCGACTGGTCCCCCTCCACCCTCTCTGCAGCCACTCAGTGTGGCTCACCTCATAATAAATAAAGACCAGCCTGCACACTCGGCCTACCTCTCCCCATGGTCAGTTCGGGCCCCAATAAGGGCAGAGTGGGAAACATCAGTGTCGGGCAAGGCATCATCTTTTTTGGTATTAATACTTTAAGAGCAAACCATGGGGCTAAGGATAATGTGTTTGGGTCAAGTTAGGAAGTTCAGAATTCACATCTCAGAACTTGTATTTAAGGTCTTCTCCTCTGTGTATCTCCAACTTGCATCAAAGAAAGCAAGGCTGCTGAGGCCAGGACAGAGTGAAGAAAGAGGCCCAGGATGTATCTCACCTGTACACCAAGCTCCAAGCAAGGCTTTGGGACCCACTTAGCTCTCTTCCTATCATTCTCAGAACCAGAACAAAAGATGCACACTTGAGTTGGAAAATAAAGTTATGTTTTCTTGCAGGAAGCAAGTAGCCTTCACTGAAAGGCTTGACCATGTGGACATTTTTCATAAATTAAAAACTACAACTCCACATAAATACATCTAAAGCTTTTTCACTTGATAAAAAATATTGTATTGGCAAAGGTGTTTTGCAATGACCACTATTTTTATTTTCTCAGTTACAAATATGCTAAGTTAAAGAAGTTACCCACAAATAAAAAGTTAAATTTAATTAATAATAATTTGATATGGATAGATCAATACTTTTAAGCATGATTTCAAAATTTTTTTTAAAAAGTAGATAGGTCTAATAACATGTTAGTTGTTATATGAATAACTTGTATAAATAAGTCTGGATTACAAATGTTTTACAATTTGGGTTATTTCCAATTCATTGCTTTTAATAAAATTGAAGGAAGATCCAAGTTGTCCAATGATATATTATTATTAAAATTTTATTTTGCAATATATCATCATTTGATTGTTGGCATATAATCACAGAGGAATTAAAAACAATATAATAACCCTCTTTCTATTGAAATTTATTTTATATGTGGATATCTTAATACATATCCACAAAAACTAGGAATATAATTGATGTTGTACCCTGTCACAAGCAATAAGTAATATTCACCCATGAATACAAAAACTATTTGTTAAATTTCCAATCATGTCATTTAGGAGCTATACTTTCAAAACTTCTAAAATTTTTTATGACTAATAACAGAATTGTGGTATTATTATGGTGTCATGAACTATGTAGTAATATAGTAATAATGTATTTGTGTACTACTAATAATTATAGCAGTAACTCAAGAATTTAGAATGTTTTGTTCAGAGCTGAAGAGATCAATCAACAAATATATGAAAAAATGTTCAACATCTCTAGCAATTAGAGATATGCAAATCAAAACTACTCTAAGATTTCATCTCACTCCATTAAGCCATTAAGAATTCGAACAACAATAAGTGTCGGCAACAATGTGGGGGAAAAGGTACACTCATACATTGCTGGTGGGACTGCAAGATGGTGCAGCCAATATGGAAAGCAGTATGGAGAATCCTTGGAAAGCTGGGAATGGAACCACCATTTGACCCAGCTATCCCACTCCTCAGTCTATACCCAAAGGACTTAAAAATAGCATACTACAGGGGCACAGCCACATCAATGTTTATAGCAGCACAATTCACAATAGCTAAACTGTGGAACCAACCTAGATGCCCTTCAATAGATAAATGGATAAAGAAAATGTGGTCTATATACACATGGAATATTACTCAACGATAAAAGAAAATAAAATCATGCATTTACAGGTAAATGGATGGAGTTGGAGCATATAATGCTGAGTGAAATTAGCCAATCCCAAAAATACAAGTTTTCTCTCATATAAGGAGGCTGATTCATAGTCAGGTTGGGAGGGGGAGCATGGGATGGTTAGTTGAACTCTAGATAGGGCAAAGGGGAGGGAAGTGAATAGAGGGGGCATGGGGATAGAAAAGACGGTGGAATGAGATGGACATCATTACTCTAAGCACATGTATGAAGACACAAACAGGGTGAATATACTTTGTATACAATCAGAGATATGAAAAATTGCGCTCTATATGTGAAATATAAGTTATAATGCATTCTGCTGTCATATAACACATTAGAATTAAAAGAATATATAAATTGGACTTAATTACAATTTTTTAAAAAGTATGTTATGTTCAAAGGATATTTTTTAAAGTATTCAATTATTATTATTATTATTATTATTATTATTATTATTATTATGTTATTGTTGTTATTGTGTTGTACTGGGGATTGAATAAGGGATGCTTTACCACTGAGCCCTACACCTCCAGATCTTTTTATTTTTTATTTTTTAAATTTTGACACAGGTTTCATTAAGTTGCTGGGTCTGGCCACAAACTTGTGATTCTCTTGCCTCCACCTCCCAAGTCACTGGGATTATAGGCATGCGCTACCATGCTCAGTGAGAAGTATTTTATTTTAGTCAATGCATTTTTTGCATGTTTTAGAACATGTTAGGATAGTCAATAAAAAGACTTTCAAGTATACATTAGCCATAGATGATGTGGAGTAAATGAAATAGGTATATAAATTCAAAGGAAAATAAAGATGTAAATTTTTCAAATGCTTAAGAAAATTTGTTTTTGTATTTATAAATGCATAGGATTGGATATCAAAGCCTTACAGAGCTGGACATGGTGGCACACACTTGTACTCCCAGTGGCTAAGGAGGTCGAAGCAAGAGAATTGTAAGTTCAAAGCCAGCCTCATCAACTTAGCAAAGTCCTAAACAACTTAGCAAGACCTTGTCTCAAAATAAAAAAAAATAGAAATATGAAAAGGACTGGGGATGAGACTCACTGGTTAAGTGCTCCGGGGGTTCAATCCTTGATACAAAAAAAAAAAGTAATATGTCAGAAGTTACCTGCTTTGTTTTAATTTTCTTAGCTAGCTAATCGTATCTATTGCTTATGATAGGAGAAAATCTTTCTTCTTGGGAGATGCATGCTGAAATATTAGGAATGAACATCAGAATGCAACTGACTTTCAAATGGCTCATCACATGCAAAACACACACAGAGAGAACTAGAATACAAACTGTTAACGATTGTTGACTATAAGTAAAGGAATCATGACTATTGTCATTGCACTATTTTTCAACTTTTCTTTAGACATAAAATTTACCTTATAAAAGCTGGAGAGAAATTATATACTTTGCAGCCTTCTAAACATATAATGAAAAACTTTTGCTATGAACCTTAAAATATACAAGAGAATTTATACTTTTCCAAAATGTTCTGGGAGTATACAAGCAAATTGAAAACTATTATGTTAGTCAGATTTCTGTAGCTGTGACAAAATGCCTGGAAAAATCAACTTATAAGGAGAAAAGTTTTATTTTGATTCATGGTTTCAGAAATTCCAGTCAATGGTCACTTGGCTCCCTTGTCTTTGGCCCTTTGGGAAAGCAGAACATCATGACTAGGAATGGGTGGTGGGGCAAAGCTGTTCACCTCATGGCATCTACAAAACAGAGGAAGGTAGGGGTTGGGTCCCAACATCCCCTTTAAGGGCATGCCCCCATTGACCTAACTTCCTTCACCTTGGACCCAACTCCTAAAAGTCCCGATAATGTCACAGGCTGGTGACTAAGCCTTTAATTTATGGGCCTTGGGGGGACATTTATTATCCAAACCATAATAGTCACTGGGCTACCCAGGCCAGACCCTGCTTCCTAAACTTTAGTCACTTGGTCATAAGCACCTCTACATTCACTTATCAACTGGAATTTTAGTAATTTAATGTTCTTATTTTATTTGACTCTTTTTTATTTAAAATATGATTTGGAAAGAAAGCATTGTTATCAGTACAAACATGCCGCAGTCTGTCTGGGCACAAAATAACTAAGCCGTCACAACTCCTGAACTCTCACGGGCACTCTACACACACTTCCCAGGAATCCACTCCCTCCACCGGGCTCCACGTGCCAATTCTCCCAGAACTCCCTGGAGAACTCAACGGGAACTCCAAAGTAGCGGGCGCCCAAGGCAGCAGGATCTGCCCTAATCCCGGAGCCACCCTATTCCCCGGAGCAGGATCACCTTTCAACCATTCCCTCTAGCAAAATGCCAGGCGTCTTTCCGACTAAACTGTGGCTCTCAACACAAACAGAAAATCATCATTATTTGCCATAGCTAAACATCAATTAGTAAATTAAAAACAATATGATGTTAAAGATGTCTGACTAGAATCTGTCACCCAATAAATCCAAGCCTGAAACCTACTCTCATTTAAAAAGAGTTATGTGTGGGCCCACAAAAGCAATCAGTGGGCTCTCAGGGCTGGGGTGCCACATGCAGTCCCATGTCAGCTTTGTGCCAAGTGTTCACACAGGCAAGCCTCATTCACATCTGCACCTAAGACTGTTCAATCAGTCCCCAGGGATCCTCTTCAAATATGACAGAAATGTACATCCTCCTCCTTCATAACTTAGCAGAAGCATCAACTATTACTATTACCCCTAAGAAGCATGTAACTTATTTTTGACAATATTATATAATGTATTCTTTATATAACTCTCTATTGTAAATGTGATTATTCACATCTTCTATGATTTTAAAGAAAGCAAAAGAGAAGTTGAGTTACTTGCTCCAGGTCACACAGCAAGTAGGTGGCCAAGGAATCCAAGCCCACATTTGCCTGAGCTTCTGGAACACTTCTGCTCATCACAGGGCTTGCTAAATAGGAACGCCTTGCTCAGAGTCATTCAAGGTCTCAAGATGCTGAAATGGGACAAAGTATTTGACTCAATACATCGTTGAGAGAGAGAGAGAAGCTTGACCTTGGAGTCAAGAACAGAGTTCAAGTTGTAACTGTGGTAATTAATTCACATAACCACTCAGGACCTGTTTCTCCATGCATAAAAGGAGGTGGGGTGGTGACTAGATCAGGGGTCTCCAAATTTGATTATGTACAACATCAATCTTTGTGGTGTGTTATGGGGGATTGAACCCAGGGCTTCAAGCATGCTAATAAGCAAGCACTCTATCACTGAGCTGCATCCCCAGATCCACCCCACCAACCATCATTTTTTAAAAATGAGCACATATTGCCATTTTTAAATGTGCATTTATTATTTCTATGTGCATTTATTATCTATTCATTTATGTCATAAATACATACTTCAATGAAGAAACATTGCATATGTTATTTAAAAGCATAAAAATAAAATATTTAACAGCATGGGATAAAGATGAAATAGAAGTATTAATGTCCTATTGATTGTGGTGGCTTGACACTATTATCAGCCAATATCTCAAGCACAATATGAATGGGGGCAAGATTGATTTATCATAATAACCATAATAACGTTACATAATAATCTATAGGTCAAGTTTCAAGACATTTATGGATGACTTCTTGTTCAGTTTGATGTGATGTGTATGTTTTTCCCTCACGACGGGGCCTGGTGGAGATGATGGTCACTCACACTGGCATTACAGGTGTTATCTTCAAGCGTCAGCCCCTTTGAAGTAGTGTTTATGAGAAAGAGCTTCACTCAAGGGGAAATGGAGTTTGTGCATCTAGCTAAGTGGGCACGTGCTAGTTTCCTGAGACTGCAGTAATGAGTACCACAAACAGGCTGAGTTCTGGAGGCCAGCAGACTGGGGTCAAGGTGTCAGCAGGGCCATGCTCCCTCTGAAACCTGCAGGGAGGAATCTTTGCCTCTTCCAGCATCTGTCATCTGTCATATGCCAGCAATCTGTGACACCAAAGTTTGCTGAGCCAAACAGTTGGAGCCCTTTGGCTTGTTGATGCCTCTCGCCAATCCCCACCTCCATCATCACGGGGCTGTCTTCTCCCTTTGTCTCTCCCCTGCTATAAGGTCCTGTTGGATGAAGCGCCCACCCTGCTCCATTATGACCTCATGTTAACTGGTTATGCTTGCAGTGACCCTATTTCCAAATCAGGTCTCAGGTACTGGGACTTCAACACATCTTCCTATGGGATTCCGTTCAACCCATGCAGCATGCGTGAATATGCTGAAAGGAAGCAAAATAGGGAGGTAACTTGGTCCAGGGTCCAGGACCTCCCCCTTGCCTCAATGACCTACAGATGCATACAGCAAGTGAGGATGCCAGGCCAACCCGCATATTCATCTTTATGTAGGGAAGAAGGATGGAAAACTCTATGAAGAAGACTCTGAAAGAGCAGCCAGAGAGAGAGAGAGTGTGTGTGTAAAGAGGCCACAAGAGGGTGACCTCATGCAGTTAAAGGACATGAATGCTTCATGAAAAGAAGGTCAGCAGGGACAGCTAGAACCACCAGTCACTATGAAAATGTCTAATGATTTCACATAGGACAGTCATCACGTCCCTTAATTTCTAGCATTGTACTAACATTCTTGTCCTTGATTCTGATGGATAGCCTTGTGCGTTCTGTAGAGGACAAGCCCTTTATTTTAGAGCCTGTGTCCTGGAGACTCCCTAAGGTTTCCTCCATCTTAAAAGAATGTAATAACCCCCATGAACTTCCCCATGAACTTCCGCAAAGGCTACTTCCAAAATGACTAAGAAATCGGATGTTGTAAGTTAGTATTAGATTGAGTCATACAAGAATTTTGAAAGGGCAGAAAGGGAAGACATCAAAAGGACACTTGAATCTGTTATCATATTTATTTTTATCTTAATGGCATTTCTACAAGGGAAGCATGTAGAAAAATATTGTTCATTTTGTATTGAAAGAAACTTATTACTAATAATTATTATTATATTTGCCATTTACCACGTAGAAGGGGGCAGAATGCACTGGTTAATGGCACTAAGATTCAAGACAGACTTCCTAGTTCAACTCCTGCCTCTGCCATTTACTAGCTATATAACTTTGGGTTCTTTAATTTTTCTTTTGGGGCAGGGGTCTCAGTTTCCTCATTTGTAAAATCTATAATAACAGTAGTATCTCATAAAGTTGTTTAGCAAATAAATATGTGTTAAGTGCTTAAAACAGTGCCTGGCACATAATAAGACCTATGTAAAAGGTTTGTAAAAGGTTTGTTGCTATTGATATGATGATGATGATGATGCTTAAATTTATGAGTTTCTTTAATGATAAGCATTTCATGTACATCATTTCTCTTCATCATCGTCAAATAGCACAGTGATTAAGAGAATGGGCCAAGAAATCAGACAGACTGGCTTTGGACCTAATCCCAACTAATTGCTGGCTAGGCCACCTTAGACATGTCCTTTCACAGTTCTGCGCTTTAGTTTTCTCATAGTCCTGTTCAACAATCCATGTAACCCACATAGCATTGTACCCACTGTGTGGTCACCATTCCATTAAAGCAAGTTATTATAATTCATGACTCCATGAAGACCCTGTGAAGGAAGAGCAGTTGGATCTATCTTGCAGATATTGCTGGAGTAGGTCACATACTGCTCTGTGGGTCTCACAAGGGATGTGTACTACAATCTGACCCAAAAGTCAAGTCAGTTATCAGGGCACTTAGTGCTCTACTCAGCACAGTTTATGATACTCCTTCAGCCTCTGCAGATGATTCTGTCATTCAGTCTGCTCTTCACATCCGTCATACTTCATGAATGCTGTGTCAATCACTGAATGACTAGGGTTTCTCAGAGCAGCAGAAGGTGTGAATATAAGCATTGATTCTTTCACCAGTACTAAGGAAGTCATTCTTAAAAGTAAAGTGCTGGCCTGACTGGGCACCACAAGGAAACAAAATTTCAAGTTTTGGCTAAATGCAAAAACAGTGCCTGGCACATAGGCACCGCTTCTAGACCCAGCCTAGGAATCTGCTAATGTGTAGCCTTGGTATAATGGATTATCTTCACACTCTGAGGCCACTTGGAATTCAGAAATTGTATACTTTTATGAATTTATCACTCCATGTAGGAATAGAAAAACAAAATAAATAATAATAATTAGAAAACAGTTTGAGACCCTTTATGATCCAGAATAAAGAGTTTAGGGTAGTCTTTAATTAATACATATCCTTTCAAGGTGGAATAATACTCTTTATATAGTTTAGGGTAATATTTAATTAGTGATTTAGATAGTAATTTCCAAATGCCCAATCCTGAGTATATCCTGAGGCATTGCTTTAAAAGTACAGCTCTCTGGGGCCCATTACTGACCCATTGAATCACAATCTTTCAGAGAATCTGTTTTCTTAAAAAAACATCTATGATTCTGGAGCTACAGACAGCTTGAAAACATTGTATTCCATCAACGAGCTCTATCCTTAGCCATTCAGATTTAATGAGGGTGGTGGTTCAGGGAATATGTTCTTAAAGCTCTTCAGGTGGTTCTAATCTGTCCAAGACTGAAAACCACTGGTTAGATCTTTAAATTGTTGTAAATATTTTTCTTTTAAAAAAGGGATGAGATGGGTGTCTGCTCATATTCATAGCCACACTATTTACAGGAATCAAAAGGTGGAAACAATCCAAGAGTCCACTGAGGACCAAAAGAAAGACAAATGTGGTATGTACATACAATGGAGTATTTATTATTCCACCTTAAAAGGAAGGAAATTCCAACACATGCTACAACATGAGTGAAACTTGAAGACATTATACTAATGTTAAATCAGTCAGTAACAAAAATACAAACACTGTATAAAACTAGCTTGCTTGGTAGGTAACAGCTCACCTGCCCCACAGCAGACATTGCCAATTGATTATCACATACCTCCACATAGAACCTAGATCCTCATACTGTCTGATGCAGGACAGAATAATGGCAAAAAAGATGGGGAGAAATGAAATTATAGTTATGTGCACCTCTGTCAGGAAGAGAATGTGAGGGGGATAAGAAACAAAGGAGATTATTCTCTGGTATGGTTTAGATATGAGGTTTTTCCCTGAAAGCTTGTGGTTAGATTATGAAAGCTGTAGGCAATTTAGCAAGACCCCCATCTCCAAATAAAAAATTTAAAGCACTGGGGATGGAGCTCAGTGATAGAGCACCCTGGGTTCAGTCCCCAGTACCAAAACAAAACAAAATAACACTGCCTAGTGACTAATGAGCAAAAGGCTAAATACTCTTGTTGTCGTCCCTATTACTACACAGGGGTTTCTAGGGTCCTAATTGGCCCCACAGGGTACGAGCCAGAGTAGGGAGCCAGATAATCCATCTCAAAGCCTGTTCTGCCCCTGGGTCACATGAGCCCCGGGTCCCTCCATCCTCTATCCCAGGATCCAGCTCCAGGCTGCTTCTGAGCTCAGCACCATTCCAGCTGCATGAATGCACATCTGCTGTTGGCAGACCCGGTATCAGCCCAGGGAGGGTGAGAGGCACCAGCCAACCGGTGAGGCTGAGAGCTGTTGGAGAATTGAGCACTTCATCAAAGACCAGGTGTGAGTGGAGGCTTTTCTGAGATGCTCCACTTGACACTTGGCTAGACTAGGTTTTCCCCCTTCAAAAGGGGCCCACTTTTTGAAAAGAAGATAAACTGACACCTTTAAGCAGTCACGTTCTCTGGAGGTGTTTGCAATCCCTTTTGTCCTTTAAAATCAGAGGAGAAAAAAAATATGGTATTATTCTCTTCAATAATTGGGTTCCCCATCCTGGCCTAGGAAAGCCAAAAATCTATGGGGAAGGAAGTGCCTGTGGTGGGGATTTGTCTAAGAGGGGGCTGGGCTGCTCACAAAGTAATCATTACTATAAAGGCAAATCAGTGCTTGATTTGCTCCCTGCTTTTGTGCTAATTAGTGGTGGGGGAGGAACGGGGAGGAGTAGCAAACCACCGCCAGCAGCTGTGAAGATTTGTCATGTTAATTAACAACGTGATTAGACAGGAAAACTGGAATTGGGTCTGAGCTGTCCCGGGGTGCCCAGACTCATCCTGAAATGCCCAGGGAATGGGAAGGGGGAGCCACTGATCACCTCCCCTTGGGGCTGCTGCTCCTGCTCCAACACCAACAAAACTGGAGCCCAGAGATGAGGCCAGGAGCCTCCAATTCCCTGAAGAGGAAACCAAAATGCAACTCCCGCCTCAATCCTGAAACTTACTAGAGGCATGTAGAACAAAAAGAAAAAAAATGCCTGGTGAGGATTCTCTGTCACTTCTACACTCCTTTACTAGCGCAAGCCACCACTAGAAATCTTTCCCATAGTATCCTGACTGTATTTCATGTCACCTTTAAGTGTAGGTTTCTAAGCGAGGATAAATGGGTTAGTGAGCAGAGTACCAAGGAGAAGCAGGGAGCGGAGTTGAGAGCCCAAGATAAAGAATAATGGAGCTCTATTATTAGTGAAGTAACTCTGCTTTTAAAAAGGGGGTTGCAAGTCTGGGCCGCTGTTAAGTGCACTCAAAAACAGCTTGATGCACTTGCTTTAAACCTCTTCATTTTTCCTGTGCCCAGAGAAGCCATCTTGCCAATATACCTGCTTCTCAGGGTACTGAAGGCAATTCATCTACTTGCTGCCTTCCCTGGTGTGTGGGGAGGGCTGCAGCTGTCTGGGCAAATGCTAGATGCTTAAGTGTCCATGCCAGAGCCCCTGTGGTAGCCTCCCTTGCTCCCTAGAAATTGTCCTTTCAAGTACAGGCAGCTCCACTAGACGCTGGGGAAAGGAGGCACCACTGGAGTCACTGGGCTTTGTGGCTGGACAGCAGCTGAACCAGCATGCAAGCCAGCAGCCTCACCCTGGAGCTGATGGAGCTGTTCAGGGGAGGAGCGGTGCACAGTGGCAACAAAGGATCAGAAGCAGAGCTGGACTCAGAGCCTGGTCCTACCTGCTCCTGTCCCACCCGCTGACCTAAATTTGAGGGTTGGATTCCGCTCTGGTCACTGTGGTTTGCTTGGGAAGCTCCATGTCTGCCTCTGATCAGATTCAGCAACCTTGGCAGGGAGCGGGGTGGGGGGTGGGGGTAAAGGGCTGTGAATCATTTATTTGTGATGGAGGCCCTCCTGTGCGCCAGAGATAGGCCTAAATTCTGGAGACCCAGAAGAGGGTATTCACAGTCTAGCTTCCGTAGATCCACAAACTAAAATTTTACTTGTAATGGCTGTGCTGCAAGAGATAGTAGACACAGGAGAAGAAGCAGGGCTGCTCTGTGAGCTGGAAAATCCTCCCTGGAGGAGAAGATATTGGGGCTGAGCCATGAGCCCCTTCCCCTGAACAAGTGCCCCTTCCCTGGTCTTGTGAGTCTCTCTGGGGACCTGGGACACTTTGCCTAGAATTTTAGTACTTTCGTGCTTGTCCTCTGGCAGCTCAGGGCCCACAGGTCTGCCCTCTCATGGAATGCCTTCTCACCCCTTTCCGTCTTCCTTCAAAAGTTGCCACTCATCTTTTGGGGATGAAGAGAATGTTTGCAAACTAGATGGGGATGGCTGCACAAATCAGTAAATGTACCAAGAACGTCATTGCATTGCTCACTTAAAATGGACGAATACCCATATAGTGTGTGAATTACACCTCAAGAAAATTGTCTTGAAAACCTTTCCCCAATGTTTTATGTCATACAGTAAAAAGTGATAGCATTTGTATCACACCCTGGGGTCAACTGAAGGAGAGTTAGGGTTTAGTGAGGAAAAAAATTACATTTTGCTTGTGTCATTATAAGAAAAATTGGATACAAAAGTTTCAGAAAGATATTAAATATTGAATTCATATGGAATTTCCAGCCAGGCCCAGTGGCACACACACCTGTAATCCCAGCAGCTTTGGAGGCTGAGGCAGGAGGATCATGAGTTCAAAGCCAGCCTCAGCAAAAGCAAGGTGCTAAACAATTCAGTGAGACCCTATCTCTAAATAAAGTCCAAAATAGGGGTGGGGATGTGGCTCAGTGGTCGAGGGCTCCTGAATTCAATCCCCAGAACCAAAATTTTTAAAAAAGGAATTTCCAAGTAAAATATTTTAATAGGATAACTTTGATTTGTATTTGTGAAAACATATTTTTATGCACCTAGGACCTCCATATAAGGTAGGCACTTATTGCCTTGGGGGACACAGACTAGAAAGGGTTATATGTGATTCATGCAGAATACTTTGTTTTGTAATGGCCATCCCTTCAAATTCCTGGTCGTCTCCAACAACAAGAAGTTTTGTTCACACAAGGAGGTAATACAAAATTTTAAATCAGTTTACAATCCTTCAAAAATCTACACTGAAGTTATATTGTGAAAATTTAATAACTTCTCTGTCATTGAAAATATTATTGGCATATTTGTGATTACCTAAACCAATTTCAAATTCAGTCAAATTTTCTGTGCCAAGTGTTTCAACATAATGATGACACGTCCAGTCGCAAAATTAATTATTAGAACACTCAGCCTACATACTATTGGTTTGGATGTGTCTAAAAAAGTACAGATGCTACAAAAATAATTACCCAGCACATATAATGACTCTTGGAATTGTGCCCACCAGGACACCCTGAGTGTCTCACCCTTTGGAAAACACACTGGGCACCTGGAACACTGGTTCTCCAGCTGCTCCGTGAACATCTAGGAAGCCAGCTCCTCCTCTGGCTGCCTGATGCTCAGTGGGCAGTGGTGGTCCACAGCTGGCTGCCCAGGTGAATGTCCAGGAAGTAGGGCAAGTGGCAGGTGGGCTTGTGGCAGGACTTCGGATGTGTCACTGGGCCCCACTCCATTCAGTTGCCCTCTGAGTGATACCTGAGGCCCTGCCTATCACCCCAAGGGATGAAGGATAGGATTTAGGAGGGTCCAGGCTGAGCTAATGCCCCAGAACACCTCCTGGGTTCTGTCTCCCTGATAACAGAAGAACATTTTCTTAAGAGTCCTTGGCCACCCTAAGACAATATCCATTTTGAGGCCCCAGGAGGGCTCCCTGGAGAGAGGGGTTGTACTTGTTGGGAGCCAGGAACATCAGGTTAGAAACAAACTTGAGGAGAATCTGTCCTTAAAAAGTGGGTGGACAAGTACCAGCTTGGGGGGGAAATAGAAGGGAAGGAAAAGCAAATGCTGAGAGATCACAGAGTCAAAGCAAAGGAATAATTAATCAAGAAAAGGAGAGAGTCCTCAGTGCTGCTGAGAGGAGGTGGAGACGCGCGACAGCTGTGGGAAGTTGGTGGCACAGTAGTTGTTGGTGCCTTGACCTTGGCCTCGGGAGACAGGGGCTCAGGAAAGATGTGTACAGTTGTGGGTGCAGCCTGGTAGCTCCCAAAGTACTGTGGCAAATGGAAGCATTGCTTTCTCATTAATTGGTCCTAGAAAAGGATCTTGCGAAGGGCTCTGCTGAAGGCGCTGGGGGAAAGGGGGGGTTCTTTAAGAGAGCCTGGACCTAGGAGGAATGAGATTAATTAAAGTCTTTCTGGAAAGTCATCCTCTCCTTCTGACTCTGCTTCTGAGCAAAGGTTTGCCTATTGGGATGGCAGGAGGCAAAGTATAGAAAGGTAGAATGTGGTAGCCAGAAAGATAATGCAGAAACATGATCCCAAAGGATGCTGTCAACTGGGTTAAGGGTTCTGTGATCTCTCTAAGGTTCTTCCCAGTCTTTGGAATAAAGAGATCAATCTAAAGGAGAAAGTCCTTCCTTGCCCTCCTAGACTCTCAGGATACAGAGACCCCTAATCT
Source organism: Callospermophilus lateralis (assembly GCF_048772815.1). Lineage (NCBI taxonomy): Eukaryota > Metazoa > Chordata > Mammalia > Rodentia > Sciuridae > Callospermophilus > Callospermophilus lateralis. The sequence goes on from NW_027514454.1 coordinate 3,924,284, forward strand.
ATAGAGAGAAACAATTGTTATTTGGATATTCAGATGATATGTTTAAAACAGATGGAGGAAGTGAAGTGTTCCAATGATCAAAGCCTTCACAAGCAATGTTATATTTAGTAGTTAGTTGTCCTAGTTATTTCCTTTCCTTACAAGGATTATACAGAACACACACATGCCATGACTATTTTTCCACAGAGAAGATTGTATTGGCTTATTTCTCAGCTCAAGAATCCTCTGTGGCTCCCGAATACCTTCCCCATCAAGTCTGAGCTTCCATGTTTGAGTTGTAGAGTCCTCCATTAGGGTCCTTTGTTTTTCATTCTTTTTCCTAATTCAGGTCTCTCCATCGGGTCTCTTAACATCAACACATTTATTAACTGCCTTAGAAGACAAAGACCCTGCACTGATGTTTTGCATGTTGTTTGAAATTCGTAGCTGAAGAAAGGGGAAAAGTGTGGGACTGTTTAGGAGTTCAGAGAAGAGAGATCTGAGGAGCCCTACACCCACACATTTCTGTGCCTCTTGAAAATGCTTGAGGAATGGAGATGATGGAGGAAGTGATATCACAGGAATAAGGAAGAATGTGTGATATTGAAGGTGGAGAGCAGGTGAGCATCACCATGAAGAACAGGGACACTGGAGGTGCATATACTAGATGGGTAACTTTAGCATGGCAGGTAACTCTTTTGAGCCTCAGTTTCCCATTTTGAATCAATCTGATGATCATATCTACCTTACAGGGTTATCATGGAGAAGCAAGTTTAAGATACGATATGCAGAGTACTCAACATGCTCAACCCAATGCCTAGCAGATAGCTGTCAGTCAACAGCAGCTGTGAAAGTGAGTCATAATAACACCTTCTGAAAGAGACTAGAATATAAGGTCAGGCGTTTGTCCCAGAGGCCCTATTACCTGCATTTGTAGCATCTTGCCCTACTACCTACCATCTCTGTGGCCATCAGCAAGTTACATAAACCTCTCTCTTCTCATTTCCATTATTCATAAAATGGGAATAATAGCTCATATGTCATTGAGGGAAATATTATTAGTATCAGCGTTAAGCCGAAAAAGAAAAGGAAGCCAAATTCTAAAACAAGATGAGGAAGAGAGAAGCTGCACACCTTCTCTGGAATTAAGGGTCTGCTGCCTGTCCTCAATTCTCAGTGATGTTGGCAGACAGAAGAGAATACAAAGTCCAGAAATAGACCCAAACAGAACATTAAGATATCCTCCCAAATCAGTGGAGAGAAAGAGACCATTCAGTAAATGGAATTGAGAATATGGGGACCATCTGGAAAAACTGGCTGCACCTTCATCCTCTTTGGAGTGGGGATGGGGGAAGGGGAGTGAACTGCGCAGATGGGGAACAGAGATGGGACAGAGACTTTTGCTCTCTCTGCTTTTGTAATTTTTAGAGATTAATTTTCTCAAAAGTATTACTGACTCTAAAAAGTCAAAGAGAAAAAGATAAATTCTCGAGAAGTGATGAAAGGCAAGGCTGGGGCTGGGGGCTCAGTGGTAGAGTGCTTGCCTAGCATTTGTGAGGCCCTGGGTTCGATCCTCAGCACCACATAAAAATAAATAAATAAAGTTAATAAGAAGGGTGTGGGTGAAAGACAGCTTGTCCGGGAGAAGGGCCTGGAATCCCATAACAAGGTTGGTGTTTCTGGGAAGTATGTGCCCCTCCTTACAAGGGGGGCTACACAACAAATCTACAGTCAGGAGCCCTTGTGAAGAACCTGGAAAGGGGCTCAAGGGCAATGGGAGTTTCATTTTCCATCCCTGCCTGTCACCGTGCCTTGAATTAGGCATATAATTCAGGTGTTATCTGGGAAGGGCGTTTAGGTTCCTGTTTTCCCAGAGCTTCCATTAAGTTTGCTAGGATTGCAGAAATTGAAGCTACAGAAGGTAAAGCACAGGTACAGAGGTCTAGGGATGCCTCTCGAGTTGTGGACCTAAATAAAGCTGAATAATAACAAGACAGGAAGCAAGTGGGATCCCTCAAAGAGAAGCTCTAAGCATTCATTGAGAAATGCAGGGAAAATAAGAGATGCATGGATTTATTTCCCCCAAGTTCATTATTTTTCTAGGATTGAAGAGTCTGGGCTTTCAAAGAAACCACAGGCTGTGTACAATGAGCTCAAAAAAATCCCTTGGGCCCTATTGTCCCGGGCAGTGATTTAAGATCAATTACCCAACTGGTAACAGCTTACACTCCCCAGGTTTATAAGACAAACATGGACCCTCTCTGCCTGCTGACTCTGTCCAGGGGAAATGTCTGTTCTAAGGCCTTCTCCCTCCCCAGTAGTGCCTCCACCGAGCACACAGGGCTTGTCTCCCTCGTCCCAACCTTTGACTTGATCTCCTCCTGGTACGTCCTAAGAGGATGCACCTCAAGTGTAACCCTGAAAGGGTTACAGTTTACAAGTAAGGGAAAAAAAGGAGTGCAAGATCAATGCAGCCCATAAACTATCACTCCCCTGCCTCTCCACACAATTCTGAAGATGAAAGCCTATTTCTATTGATATGGAATGCTCTGCTGAAAAACATCTTTATGAACTTTTATCCTGAATATAAAAGGAGAACTCGATGTCTTGACCTTCTGGATCTTACCCTGGAGAGTAGACATAGTGCCAGCATCCTCACAGAAAAATCAGAAAACACAGAATAAAGATATAAAAAAAAGAATTCAAACATCGATTATCCTACTATCCAGGGCAACACTGTTATGGTATTGGTGTATGTGTTTCTAATTCTTTTATTAAAGCCTGGCTGAGATAATCTGGATGATACAATACAAATTATTAGAGATATTCACTTAGCATATTATATCCTTTGCTCAAGGACTTATATTTTTTGTAAATTTTGGTGTTTATATAATATTTCATTCTAAGGATATGCTGATATTGCTGAAATTTATTTGATTAATGCTGCAATAGATAACATTTTACCCAAAGCTTGGCTCACATATCCAATCATTCCCTTAGGATAAATTCCCCAAATTTAAGATTACAAGGTCAAGGGGTATGAACACTTTTAAAGCAATATGCCAAGCTGTCTTGAAAAGAAGTCATACCCATTAAACTTTCCCAACTGACAGAAGAATTTAACTTTTACTCTCAATATCAAACATTGAACCATTTCCTAAAGGAGCTGTGGCATCTGAGACCAGAAAGGAAGTTAATGCCCTATAAGAATGTGATACCCATAGAACTAATTCACCTGTTGGGAGAAGCAGATCTGGAATTTAAACAGGGCATAGGAATATAACAGGCATGTACCTTTTGGTACTCTAACCTCCATTGACTCTATTTCTGACAGGAATCCACCTGAGGAGGATTTCCTCTACCGCCAAACCTGTGGTATTTTTTCCAGCACCAATTCTCTGACACCAGCTGAAGGTCTAACAATTTAATTCAATTCTGATACTATCAGGAGGTAGCACAGACCCCATAGGGAGAGGGCTGAATCCCAGGAGACTGACCCACCCCATTCAGATCCCAGTCACAAATCCAAGGTAGCCATCTATACTTCTGACTATAACAGGGACTTAGAGGCTGCTGCTGCTAAAAGACTGACTCTCACAGTGTCCTGTTTTAGACCACAGAGTGGTCCTAAAAGCTTCCAGTCATTGCGTTAAGGACCTGGCACCATCTTGCTTTTCTGACCTGTCCTTTACTCTGAGTTATTCTCTCCTACACTTACCTTGATTACTAGGAATGACGATCTCATTGGTAAATGACTAGTGATGAGTCAAAAACTGTCCCCCAGACAGCAACTTTCTTTTTGCTGCCACCAAGGCTCCACACATACAATCCTGAGATAATGACAACCAGACCACAGTTTGACCAAGACTATGTGACTACATATTTCAGGTCCCATACTTCCCTATATTATCTGAAAGTCCATCCCCCTGAAGGCAGCTGAGAATTCTTGATCCCCTTGTTTTCCTCATCTAGCTATATTAAATAATTCCTTCCCTGCCTTTCACCCTTACTTTTTCCATTTGGTTTCTGGGATGAATGGCCAGACATAATTCAATGGGATGCCCAGAATCAGGTCTTTGGCTTAGGAATCTAGTTAACACACTTTCTCAGGTTCAATAATTCACTAGGACAACTTGCGGAACCCAGTAAACCTCTTTATTTATTTAACCAGGATTTTCTGTGTGAATGATAAAACGGAGTTTCACCCAGATGGAAGAGATTTCTGTGCTCTGTCTGGACATGCCACCTTCTCACACCTCAATGTGTTCACCAACCCTGAAGCCCCTCAGACACTGTTATATAGGTTTTATTATGTAGGCATGATTGATGAAACCACTGGACATTGGTGACTGAGGTCAATCTTCAGCCCTACTCCCCAACTCTGCAGTTCTGGAAGCTCTGACTCTCTAATCATGGCTCAATCCGTGAAGTAACCAGCCCCCATCCTGAAGTTATCTAGGGACCCAGCAACCCGTCATCTCATTAACATATTAATATTAACATCTCATTAACATATATCATCTCATTAACATAAATTCCAAGAGTTTTAGAAGGTTTATGCCAGGAAGTGAGAACAAAAATCAGATGTTTATTTTGTACCAGACCTTCCCCATTTTCTGTTTTTATAGTTGTTGTACAGCATTACCCACCTCCTACTCCAAGGGTGGAATGTGAGACCCAAGCCCAGGGTAATCAGCCCATCAAATCGCCATTCTATGCAGAAGTGTGCCTGGCCCAGATGAACAAAGGACCCTATCAGACCCCAGTGGGCCACCGTGTAACTTTAAAATGAGAGGTTTTTATGCTTTCCCATAAGGGATGAAGCTGCAAAGACAAGATCTGGGATTGTTGTAGCCATACTTTGTTACCATAAGAAAGAAACTAGGAATATGTCATCATGAGAGGGGAAAATCAAGTGGCAATAAGTCAGAAAGCACATATGTGCCTCTTTTTAAAAAATTTTTATTATTGGTTGTTCAAAACATTACATAGTACTTGACATATCACATTTCACACATTTGATTCAAGTGGGTTATGAACTCCCGTTTTTACCTCGTATACAGATTGCAGAATCACATCAGTTACACATCCACTTTTTTTACATATTGCCATACTAGTGCCTTTCCTATCCTCTACTATCCCCCACATATGTGCCTCTGATCAAACCATATCCAAATCAGACCCTGCCTGGGCTTTTTTGGTCACATGAGAATTCCCATTTTGCTTTGGCAAGTGTGGAACACAGCTTCAGTAATCAAAATCAAAACACTCTTATCAGCACAAGGTTGATTCTAAACATTGATAATCTTAGAAGATGATCTGGTTCAGAAGCAGAACTCATGGATAAGGTCAGAGTCATGGCTCATGCCAGAAATGGAACCAACAGGATGGAAACTTGGCAAGCACACCTGCAGGCACCTGATATCCTAGAGGTGTGCCAGGCCCATCTTTTTTTTTAGATAGATAGATAGAGAATTTTAATATTTATTTTTTAGTTTTCGGCTGACACAACATCTTTGTTTGTATGTGGTGCTGAGGATCGAACCCGGACCACACGCATGCCAGGCGAGCGCGCTACCACTTGAGCCACATTCCCAGCCCCAGGCCCATCTTATCACAGACAGGAGGGACAGGATGAGCAAAGGGAGGGAGACCTATAACCTTGTAACCACAGGGTCAAGGTTTCGAGACCTGGAATCTTGCAAAGAAAGGAGTTTAGGTCCCAGAGCAAGAGGGACAGGTACTACAAATGTAGCACAAAGTTAGATTTGGGCAAGGAGCTGGGCAAGAGGGCACACGCCTATAATCCCAGTTTCTCAGGAGACTGAGGCAGGAGGATCAGAGGTTCAAAGCCAGCCTTGGCACATGGTCAGCCATTGCTCTGGGCCCCAAATGAGGTGGAACATCTTGGCCAAAGGGTGCAGTGGAAGAAAGCTTCTTAGTTCAGGAGAGCTGGGAATCAGAGAGAGGGAGAGAAAAGACAGAGGGGACAAGCTATAACCCCCAAGGGCTTGCCTCCAGTGACCTTCCTCCTCCAGTCATACCCTACTTGCCTACAAATCAGTCCTATTGAATGATTAATCCATCAAATAGATCAACCCACTGATTATATTTTAGCTCTTGTGATCCACTCATTTCACCTCTTGCATAAGAGCTTTTGAGGGATAACCTCATATCCAACTCATAACAACCCTGAATTCAATCCCCAATACTTCAAAAAATAAAATAAAATAAAAAAGATTTGGGCAAGAAAAACTAAAAAAGGGCCTGAGGCTTCTGCATCTTGAAAATGGGGCCAGAAAAATACAGCACTGACAGTCATTTCAGGCAGAGCTTTTGATGCTGAGGTTCTTATTCCTCATTCTCATTCTCTCTGAAGTCTATAATTCTAAGGGAGACTCCCATAATAGGAATTAAATATCCGTGAGGAGGGAGGCATGTTGGACAGGTGGGCAGACCAACAAGCATGGGAACATTAACCACAGGAGTGGCTAAAATCATGCCTTGTTGCTCTGTGTAGTCACAAGCTCCACAAATACAGGCAGGAGAAGCTGGGCAGGTGCCCATTTCTGTGGACGTGGATTTTGGCCTTAAAGGAGAAAAGTGTTAGTTGCAAGAGACTCTGAACTTCAGTGGACCCTAAGGCAGGGCAAACAGCCTACATGGGTACCTCTATGGGCACAGGGGCCTAAGGCTCACAGATAAGCCTCTTATATCTTCAATCAGAAACAACCCCAATGGCTCTCAAATGTATGTGTGAACCTGGAAGTCTTACTAAAGCAAATTGCTGGGCCCCTTACCTAGTGTTACTGTTTTAGCAAGTCTGGGGAGGGCCCTGAAAATCTGCATTTATAATAACTTTCCAGGTATAGTCAATGATGCTAATTTGGAGATCACATTTTGACGACTTAGAGCCATGTTTCTCAGCTCTGAATCAAGCTAATGCCCAACTAATGTAATGGAGGGAAAAATAGACTTCAACAAATACTGGGACAACTGTATATCCACATGAATAAAGCTTCTCACACCATTTGTAAAAATTAGCTCAATATACGTCAGAGACCTCAATGTAAGAGATATACTGTGTGTGTGTGTGTGTGTGTGTGTGTGTGTGTGTGTGTGTATGGTGTGTTTGTATAGGCAAATACTATGTATGTCTGTGTTGGCATATACATATGTGCTATATATACACATACAGAGTCACACTTTTTTAGAAGAAAATGTAGGACCAAATCATTTGATTTGGGATTAGGCATAATTTCTTAGAAATAACACCAAAAGTAATGATGACAATAGAAAAAAAACAGGTAAATTGATGATTTTTAGTCTTTACCAAAATTAGAAACTTTTGTGCTACAAAGGATACCATCAATAAAATGAAAAGGAACCCATACAATGAAAAAAATATTACAAATCATATATCTGATGAAGGAATTTTATCTAAAATATATTTTTAAAAAAACTTGCACAATTCAATAAAAAGACAAAACATTTTTTTTTAAATTGTCAAAGGATCTGAAAGACATTTCTCCAGAGAACATACACGAATGGCTGATAAACACGAAGGAAACTTCAACCTTACTGGCCATCAGGCAAATGCAAATCAAAACCAAAATGAGAAACCCACATCCACTAGAATGGCTACGATCAAAGACAGATAATAACAAGTGTTGACAAGGATGTGGAAAAGTTGGAAGCTTTGTGCACTGCTGATGAGAATGTTAAATGTTGGTCAACCCTTTGAAACCAATCTGACAGATTGTCTAAAGGTTAAACACAGCATTATAATATGACCCAGCAGATCCACTCCTGGGTATATAGGCAAGAGAAAGGAAAACATACAATCACCAAAAACTTACACATGAATGTTTATACCAGCTTTATTTACAGTAGCAAAATTGCAGAAACAACCCAAATGCCCATCTCCTAATGAATGGATGGATAAGTACAGTACACCCACATGCCAAAGTATTGTTTGGCATTAAAAAGAACAAGCCCTGCAGGTGATTCTGGTGCACTCAATAAAGACTGAGAACCTCTGTCCTAGGGTAACAGATGGTGACTAAGTGTGGCCTCTCCAGCTTGCATCATGCAGTCCCCGCTCCTCCCTCCCTCCCTTCTGCTCCTCCAATGTGCCTTGAGGACCTCCTAATGGCTGTTACCTAGTGAAGCAAAGTAGAAGAGTTTTAGTTAGAAAAGCTGCCTTTCCAGCCAGGCAGGCACAGCCCCTTACCTTACTTCCACAACATGAAGGAGGAGGTAGCCAATGGGACACTGGCTCCAGCCTCCTTTCCATTTAGGCCTGGGAAACTGGCACTGTCCAAGGAAGAGGAGCAAAGTTCTGTTTGTTTCCTCTTCTTTTCAGAGTCTATGTCTTTATATTGGCATACAGTCAGTCTGCAGGAAAGGGAGCCCAGGCCAAGGAAAACTCATACTATGTGGAGCAGGCAGCTGAACTGAGGTCCCAGGCTTAACACACAGGAAAGGTAACCTGAGCCCCAACCCCAGCACAGAGGTTAGCAACTAGGGGCTGAACACACTGGGTCTTTGTCAACAAGTCCCCATCGACTTTGTGTCCCCAGAACCCAGCACAATGCTGGTTCAAGTAGGAATGCAATCCGTATTCTTGTGGACCAGTGGGACTCACCCAGAATTACAGGGAATGCATCTTCATTTAACTGACAAGAAAATTGAAGCCCAGAAAATCTGAGCGACTTCCCTCATCACATGACTGATCGATGGCAGAGCCCACTATGACCCAGTCCCTCAAACCCTTGGGCCTTGCCTCCATACCTCCAGCTAAACTCCCCACAGCCAACTTTGTGTGCTTTCCAATCAGATTCAAGATATATTCTGGGGAAATAGCTCGGGATCTGATTTTTTTTTTTAATTAATACTAAATTTTGGTCTGAAACAAGTTAGTCATTTCCATTCATGGTTATTTCTAAACAACTTGGGCCTTTGTAATCTCCAACTCCCAGTATGACAAATATTGCTGAGAGAATTGCATTGGTTCCAAGCTGGAGATGGCAGAAATAATCCATAATCCAATTTTCTGAACTATAGTCAAGTGTGAAGAGTGAGTGAGTCAAAATGGAAGGTGTGATCAGGGCTTGTTTCCTGTAAGTAGCCCCTAATTAGTGAGAATGGGCAGGGTTGACAATTCTCATGGCTGAGTTTGGGGGTTGGGGGCGGGCACGGTTTACACTAGAGAAAAGACTTGTTATTTCCTACAAGGTCAAACATGCATTAGAAAAAAAAAACAAAATCTTTCTTAATAAAAAAGGAAGAAAAACAACCTTTTGAATAAGTATAAATGTTGATTAGATCCTACACAAGTGCCTCGAAATAAAATGATTTTCTAAATCTAACTGAATACATTATCTATTGCATATGACACTGAGGTAGGAGAATAAGCATATTAGGAAAACAGAGGGTTCTGGGATTTTTAAAAGGTGGGGGCAGTTACAGAATCTCTGAGCAAAGGCCTCCGGATTCCTCTCTGAGTGCCATGAGGACGCCTCTTTGCTAGGATGTCACCCCAGTTGCAGTAACCAATGCAGCAGCCACTACTGCTCCAGAAAGCTATTCCAAAAAGGGAAGAGTACTCCATCCAATAATAATAAAAATCACCAAGAAAATAATGTCATTAGCAATTATTGTGCTATTCAAAATAATCTTGCTATATTTTTCAATATGTTTAAGTTTTATGAACTTTTATATTCATCAATTTGCCCTCACAGCAAACCATTGAGTCATTTAGACTCAATGATGTTCCATTTTCCTTTCTTTATTGAGCACCTATTATGTGCCAGGGAACAGGGAACAATACAGAAGAATATAGAAATGTTCCCTGCCCCAATGGAGCCAATAGTCTGTGGGAGGGAAGATCTTAAATGGTAATTCCACATGAAGAAAACTTCCACGCTCTCTATTCATCACTCAACATCATACCTACTTTACACCACACTCTTATCTGGCACCATGACACAAAGAAGACTGACATACAGTCCCCATCTATAGGAACTTCCTGTCTCTGATGGTGGGAACTTCCTATTGAGTCAGAATAGACTTCAAACAAGAAAATCATGCTGCGGGGGAGAAATTACTTCACCCAAAAGGAGATATTTGAGTTAAATGTGAAGAGATTACTTTTGGTTTTCAGAGGAGGAGCTTTTTGGGGAGGAGGGAAAAGAGCATGCAGTATTTAGGTTTGAGGGAGATTTGGGGGTTAGGGCAGAGGAGGGAGGACTGCAGAAAGGTGGGAGGAGGTAAGAGGTGAAGCTGCCCTGATAGACAGGGACGGGCTTGTACAGGGGGTAGAAATCCTATGTTACAGAGATTAAACATCACCAGAGCAAGAAATCGCCTTTAAGAGTTTCATCAAGACATTCATAATCTTTTCATTTTAGAAAAAAAGAATTCCGTTTCCACAGGAGAACATAAATTTTAGGAGGAGGGCACATAGTGAGGCTAGTTAGGAGTTATAATCTACAATAGGTTCATTCAGATAAGGAAATAAAAAACTGTTTAGTTGAACATCTCTCATCACAAACGCTTAGGAATAAATGTTTTGAACTTTGGAAAATTTAGGGGGGTAGAATATTTGCATATACATAATGATATATCTTGAGGGTATGACCCAAGCCTAAAAATGAAACTCATTTATGTTTCATGTACAACTAACTACACATAGTCTGAAAGTCCTTTTATAGAATATTTCCAGTGTCCCTGCATTTTTACTTCAACCTGCCACATGAAGTGAGGTGGGGACTTTTCCACTTGTGGTATTATGTCAACACTGGCCAAGATTTGGATTTTGGAGGGTTTCAGATTTCAGATTTTTTATTTATTTATTTATTTATTTATTTATTTATTTATTTATTTATTTATTTATTTATTTTGATTAGGGATGTCCAACAGGAGAGGATGATTCAATAAATTTAAGCTGATACAAATGTTTACTAAGCACACCATTTACATTATTTAAACAAGTAATCCATACAACATCTTTACTAGGAAGGTCTTAGTATTCTTGTTTTATAAATGAGAAACAGAGGCTCAGAGGATTTAGAAAATTTCTCCAAGGTCACATGTCTAGTAACAAGAAAGGGTCTGGATTCAGAGTCACCCACTCATCACCACATATTGCACAGAGTGGACCCTGAGGGGCAGTTGGTCTTGGCTAAGTGGGCAAATGTTGGTTGCCCAGCAAGGAGTGAATACATGGGGCAGTGAATGTTGGGGGTTCCAAGGAGAAAGCAGTTGGTGTGATTCTCACCCACCTGCTAGAATTGAAAGTCTTTATCTGCAGTCTCTAGAAGTGTTATTCAGCCTCTGTGTCCTCCGATGGAGGAACACCTTGGACAATAATCAAAGAAAGAGCATTCTCTAGGGAGATCCACCAGCACCTTATTTACTGAACAAAAGGTTACAAGAATGGCAAGAAATAGGCCACAGGGAACAGAGACAGTGGGTTCTGGCTGGGGCTTCTCTTTCTACCCACTCTGCCTGCTCAGCAGGCCCATACATCACTTTTCTCCCAGACTGTTAATTAGAGAGACACCCGCCACCCTGACACAAGACGGTAATTATGAAAACAGAGCGCTGTGCACAACATAACATGGAAATGAAGTGACATGCATCCAATTAATTAAACTTTCACAGCTCCAATCGGTTTTGATTAGGAAAGCTATCCTTTTCACTCTCCTCTCGATCAATAAATGAGCTTTGCAATACATACATATTTTTTAATCAATTAGCAAACAGGAAAAAAAGAGAGAGAGCGAGAGTCTATTGCCAGGGGCACCATGAACTATTCCACAAACTACACCTGTGTGCACTGTCCATTTTTATTCTCTGCTGAATTTACAAACAACACTGGGTTTGAGCCTCTGCAACTTGTTTCTGGATATAAAAGAAAAAATGGTAAGAGAGCTGGGAAATCATAGCCCCGTTGTTTCTACTTACTCTCTATTGTTCTTGTTTCTAGACCTAAAAATGCGTTAAGGACTCCAGAAATTAAGAAAGACTCATAGTGCAATGTTGACAGAGGAGCTCAGATTTATGTCATCAGGATATCATCTGTACACTCTTGACCTAAGCACTGCACTTTCTCTTTTGGGGCATCATCTTTGACCCAAAATACAGCTTCTGAAAAGCTGTCCACAGATCAGTGAGGACCATACAGAGGGACTCTAGCCTAGCCCCTCAGATCAGCCAGCTCAGCTGAGCCATAAATGAGCCATACATACAGCAGCCAGCTCAGATTCACATATGATCTTTTTTTTCATATTTTTTAGCTGTCAATGGACCTTTATTTTAGTATTTATATGTGGTGCTGAGAATCGAACCCAGTGCCTCATGCATGCTAGGCAAGTGCTCTACCACTGAGCTACAACCCCAGCCCTCTCACAAATGATCTGTCAGCACCACTCAGCTGATGCTCCACAAAAGCTACAGGATATTGTGTTCCTGTCTGACCCCCAGACAGGTTTTTAAATCCCAACACAAGGAAGACAGAAATTCATAAGTATGGTCTTAAGCAAAAGTTCAGTGCCCAGGGGAATCAAAAGGAATAGTGAGGTGCAGAACTGGTTGGGCACCTTGGGAAGCTAAAGCACAGAATGGCACATTCAAGTAAAGGATATTCTTTTTTAAGCAATAATTGCTGCCTACACCTTAGAAGTGCTCCTCTGTGTAGAAATGAAAGCAAAAAAAAAAAAAGAAAGAAAGAAAAATAGAGAATCCCCACACCCAATGCTCAAGTGGGGCTAACCAGCACAGGCTGCCAAATGTCGCCCCCACTCTGACAGGCACAGATAATGGATCACGACATCTTTTCACACTGATTCCAGAAATGACTTAAGAAATCATTCGGTTAGTTTGACTTCAGAAGGAGGTAACAGAAACCTTGGCTTGAACTGGCTTAATGTGGAAAAGCATTATTTCACATAACAGCAAGTCTGGAAGGCCAGAAGCGGAGTCAATTTAAGGGGTTAGTTGATTCCATGGCTCAGTGAAATCACTGAGAGCCTGATTTCTCTCCATCTGTCTCTTCTTTCATCCTCAAGGTTGGTCTCCTCTTTGTCCTGGCTGCAAGATGGCTACAGCAGATAAAATATCCAGGATGACCAGGTCCAGAGAATACAGAATCATCTTTCCCTACCGAAACCCCCAATGGGATACTCCTCACATCCTAGTGACCCATTAGGTTGCTCGCCTTTTCCCAAATCAGTCACTGGCCCAGGGAAGGAGATGATCCTGACATCGATAGGCTCATGCATCTGGGCTGGAATATGTGTTGGAGAATCAATCAAAGTGTTCCCAATGGAAATCTAACCTCACGACATCATGGGACCCACTAACAATGACCAATCAAGCCAGATCAGAGATAAAATGACTTGGCTAAACTTGAACCAGAGAAGAGTCAACAGTTGGGAGGCTGGAAAGCATGGTTTAGTAAGGGTAAGGGATAAACAGAGGTGGGGGAACCATTCTGATTAGAGAGGTTTGAGAATTTGAGTTCTTGAAGTTGAGACGAAGCCTGTGCCCCCATTCCCAAAAGATTGGCTTATGAACAAAAGATTTTCAGTGGCTGTGATGCACAGCAACATACTGACCTAATTTCTTGCCAAATTACTGGCAAGAAATTAGGTCAGTATGTACACTCTCAGGCAAGAAGTTACATTGGGTTCCAACTTGCAAGAAGGGTGAAGTGGAAGCCATGGGTCTAGAATCCAGTATTTCAAAGGGTCACAAGAAACATTCGCTAAGAGGATACCTGAAAATTTCGATACATAAAGTAGAAAACATTTGCCGATCTCTCTTTCTGACAGAGACCACCACTTCTTCTGACTGACAATCTTAAAGATTCTTCTCAGTTGGTTTGAGTTTGGAAATAAAGCAAACCCAACAACTGTCTGATTCTCCAATCCCTCACACTCTGCCCTGCTCTCATGTATCACCTGGAGGTGTTTGGGGACTAGATTCCATGAGGATGCTCTGTTAGTCCTCTGTGTGTGGACAGTGTTGCACCTCTCATAAAAATGTGGGAGTATCTGTTTGCCCATTGACTCCAGCTTTGTAGTTTTCCAGTGAAGGGGTTAGGTGAGTGTATTTGATATCCTGCTACAATCGTTATCATCAAATACTCAAGGAATGGAAGAAAAATCAAGGTGAGGGTCAACGACAGCACTATTACTAGTTATGAAATGAGGGTGGGGGGGCATAGTATAACAGAGTTTAGTCCTCATTCGTCAAATTAAAAGTCAAAAATATTATGGAACATTCATAAATCAAGAAATAGACTTAGAGCTCATAATACGGATATAAACACCAGAATAATTAAATCAAAAACAGAACAAAACAGGAGCTGGGTAAGAGACTACCACTAGCCACCACAAGTTCTTGTGTACAATCACTTTGATAAACATCTTTAAAAATATCTTAGAAGATAAATTATTGTTAGTTTTTATATCCCCACAGCCTGATGCATCTTCAATAGTTTTTAAAATTTTTTCTAGTTCCGTGCAATTCCCCTTCTCCGTCCCATTCCCTCCCACCTCTGGTCCCTGTTTAGTGGTAATCTTCTTCTCATGCTCTTCCTCCCTATTCTGTTTTGATTCATCCCCCCCACACACACACTTATATCAAAAAAGACATTCAGCATTTGTTTTTTTAGGGATTGGCTAACTTCACTTAGCATAATCTGCTCTAATGCCATCCATGAAGGAGACCCTCATTGTTATATAAAATTACATATATGATGGTGTGAGGGGGAAGAGAAAAAAAGAGAGAGAGAGAGAAATGTGTCACAGTAGATTGGCTAGAGAGAGGTGATGGGAGGGGAGGGGAGGGGGGATAGGAAGGGCAGCAGAATACAATAGACACTAGTATTGCTGTATGTATAAATGTGCCTATATAACCAATGTGATCCTGCAATCTGTACATGTGGAAAAATAAGAATTCATACCCAATTTGAATCAAATGTATGATATGTCAAGATCATTGCATTGTCTTGAGCAACTAATAAAAAAAAATTGTAGTTATAGATGGATAGAATTCCTTTATTTTAATTGCTTATTTTCATGTGGTACTGAGGATCTAACCCATATATGATGGTGTGAGGGGTAAGAGAAAAAATATGCTCACACATGCTAGGCAAGCGTTCTACCACTGCCCCAGCCCCCCAAATTCAGTATTCAATTCTTGTTGAAAAAAGCAGTGAAATGACTTACTCTGGGATTAGACCAGGTGCCCAGCTGAACAATAGCACTCTAACACACACAAAAATAATCTACCCACAGCAACATCTTTACAGAGAGTCAAAGGAAGCCACTGTCAGGAGCTAACAACTTTACTTCATGATGTAATGCCTAGAGGTAATCAAATCCCTACCATAGATGACAGCACTATTTACTAATTACTGAACCTAAGCCCCCACCCCCAGAGAAAGGACTTTTACGGTGATGGAATCTTCCTCCAAAGCAGCAATGGAAAAATCTCCTTAAGGACCAGTATATTCTGGACAGGTCACATTTTGTGTTTCCCTTTGAACATTTCAGGAGTCCCTTAAGTTACAAACACGTGTTTTGACATGGTGATTTGAAGCATATATTGAACAGGGGCTATCTGAGCATTAAATTGTAAACAATTGAAAATTTATTTGGCTATAAAAATAGTTTTACAATGATGTGATAAATATTGGCACTGGATTTACATGTTTTAGTTAAAAGTATGTGCTGTGAAAATTACTTAAATATTCAAAGTATCTGTATTGGATTAGTTATAAAAAATGTGAAAAATGCTGGTTTGATTGATTTCCTCTGGGGTGTTCTCCCAAAGAGGTCACCCACCATTAGTCCAAGAGATCCAACCCTACTTCACTACCCCAATGAATCACTGGCCCTGAGTGAAATGGGGCTAGTAGCTGATCCTTATGGACTATGAAGAGAACTACAATGTACACTCAATTTCAAGTGAAGTAGAGCCAGGCTCCAGGCCTTCTGGGTCCCAGGAACTGCCTGGACATGTTTCTGCTACATGGAGACTCTAGCATCCAGGAAGATGTCCAGCACTCTCCTGCCCTCCCACCCTTGTCCTCCTCCCCAGCTAACCAGGATAGCTTGGCTCCTACAGTCATTTACATTTCTCTTAAACACTTCCACGACATTATCTCATTGGAATCTCATAATACAAAGGTGGAGGTAAGCAGAGAAGATATTAATGAGCTTTGCCCATTTCCCCAGGCAAAAGCAGTTGGTCTGTTCTGTGTTCCCATATTTTGGATATCCCATTATCATAAATACTTTTCCTGTGATTACTCCTTTGCAAACTTCTACCATGTGTTCCCCTAAGGCAGGGACCAGATCTATCTTTACAGCTAAGCTTCTCAGAGCTTTGCAACGTTCTTGACATACAATGAGTACTTATTAAAAGTTTGTCCATTTGAAATACTATACCTATTTGACAGGTAAGATAATCTAGGCACAGTATAGGGCTAAATACTACAACATGCTACATCCACTGCTTGAAGTGAGTATTGGAAGGAACAGCATCTGTATAGTCAAGTGGAGGAACAGGAAAGAAAAACAAGCATTCCATTCTAACTCTAGAAAAAGCAACATGATAAATGCAAAAGGAAGATACAAACATAAAATAGCAAAACATGATCTAGAGGCCTAGATCTCAGGCAGTAACTGGTAGGGTCGCTGGGTTTAACTTCTTCACCATAAGCATGAATTTCATAAGCAGGTTGGAGGATAAGATCTATAATGGCTCATTGAGCTCTAACATTGTATGGCCTCATCAGTTTGCTCTCTGGAAACTCTACATACACATTTACATAGACATACTATACACATGCCAACACACACTAGATGAAGAAAACAACAGGCCATATGGGCAAAGAGAATCAAGGTCAACAGAGCCATCCAGACACCTCTAAGGGGGAAAAAAATCTAAGAAAGGGAGAACTTGGAGAGCAGAAGAGTTGGGAAGGTCCAAGATGCTAGAATCAAGACTAAGGTTAAGATTTATGTAGTTAGAAGTAATTGAAGGGGAGATGTCAATGAATTGAGTGGAGAGTGCACAAACTGTGTTTATTTGTGTTTATTCAGAGGACGATAATACAGGGAAGCAGGACAACTGCTTTTCCCATGGTCAATGTCTGTTCATGAAAGGAAGGTTTGTGCTTGAAAAAGAAAACAAAAGTGGCGGTGGGGGCGATGTCCCTTCAGCCCAGTGTCATTTCCTTTCTCATCTGAACTACACTCCCACTTCATTTATTTTTGCTGTTGAACTCCAAAATCCAAATTAGGTTCACCCTATTGGATGGTCTCTTAACATTCTGAACTTACTTGCAAAAATCTTAATTATGCATGAATGAGGGTTATTATTTGTCTATTGCCTTTCTCTTCTACAAGGTTGAAAGGTCTTTGGGAGCAAAACTTTTTATCTCTTTTGCTCACTGATGAATCCCCTGAACCTAGTATATAATAAATGTTCCAGTAAATACCCAATAAACTATTAAAGAGAATTGACAGAATTTGGAAAGTGGGTCTCTATGATAGCAGGGCCACCTTCCAGGTCCCAGTTGCTGTGACTGCCTCAGCAGTTTACCCAAAGTCAAGCAAGGACATAAGCAACAGGTGCAAACTCAGCCCAGGCTGGAAATCTGGACCTCAGCTGGTAGGAGTCATAGAGGGTGAGAATGTCCTATTTCTGTTTGAGAAATACAACCATGAAGTTTCATCAGCCGACCCTGCCTTTGGTGTGTGATACCACAATCCCCTCCCCATTTCCTCTCAGTCAAAACGGAAAATGCATTTCTTTCCAAACAAACTTATTCTGGTGAACCTCCCCAAACACATCCGTGCAGGCACCGTGCCTCCTACTCAAGTCTCCTAATGAATGACTGTGTTAGTGCAAATTCACACACATGTCCCCACCGGTAATTGGTTGTGGCTAGTTCTGTTTTTCCAGAGCTGAAGCAACTGAGTCTCAGAAAGGATAGGTGACCTGGTGAAGGTCACACAGCCAAAAACCCATACAAGGGCTCTTTACCATGACACCAGATGATGCTGAGGTGCTTGCCATTCACCGGCTGGATGCTTCCCTGCATGATCCCTATTAATCCTCTCACCAGTCCTATGAGACAGGCAGTCACCAATCCCAGTTTAGAGTAGGACCCAAGTCACAGATTGGTTTTACAACTAGCTCAATGTCAGCCAGCTTGAAATCACAGATCTGCATTCTAATTCAGAGCCAATCTGACTCTATATCCTAAACTCTTTCCCTGACATACTCATCACATGGCTACTGGGGCAATTTCAGTTTTCTTCTCCCAGAGTCTTATTTACCCAAAGATAAATGGGACCGCTGGATGGAGAGCTGGTCCATGGTCCATGAGAGATTCTCACCCACAGGGGCCCATCTTCATAAAAACCACAAATGCAGTCCCTATCATCCCAGACACACCCTTCTACTTTTCTAGATGCACGTTCTTCTTTCCCCTGTCCACAGCAGAGCCTGGAGCCTCTGCTTCCCCACAGCACCCTGACCCAGTTTTCCCTCCTAGAACCAAAACTCTCCTCCTCCCAGTCATTTTGCCACTGAAAATGAGCTCAGCTCTTTTTCCACAGGTGCAGTGAATCTGATAAGCACAATGACTGAGACTAGCATAGCACCCACCACATACATACACAGGGCGTCCCTCTAAAGTTCCAGCACATCTTATTCTAGCCAAGGTTGAACGGACCAGTCCATCGATTCTGGAACATGAGCTGTGTTTAAATGCTGAGAGACCAACTGTCACAGCTGCTCTAGGCCAGCATTTTTGCTATCCTGAGAAGTGACAGAGTTTCATAGCCCAGGGAACCTCCTCATTCAGGGCTCATGTAGCTGCACTTAAATAAGAGAAACTCAGATGTGTATCAGATGTGTAGGTGTGGATGTTCAGGGCCTGGCACATGCAAAGCACATGCTATATCACTGAGGTACATCCCAGACCTGGATGTTCACCTCCTGATCTCTCCCAGCCCCCACCCTATAAAACTGGAAGCCTGGGAATAGCTAATGCCTATTGAGCAACTACTATGAGCCTTATCCACCTTTTGTCACTTGATCCTTAAAATCAACCTATGAGGTAGCTTACATTACCCCAAATTTACAGATAAAAAACATGAGATCCAGACAGATTAAATAACTTCCTGCAAGATGATATAAAGGATCTGGGGGGCAGTGCGTTTGTCACTATAGTAGTCTGCCTTGCACATTCTCTCTGTAAGACTTAAGATTTTGCAAAGCAAAACCCTGCTCTTACCTTACCCAATCACACAATACTGGCTAGAAGATCGACTAGGGAGCCATTGATATTCAGTAGATAACAGAGACTGCATATGATGTACAAGCAAACATTGTATTCTAATCTGCAATCAGAGTTCTGCTCCCAGCTCTGAGAGTTCTTGCTGTATAATTGTGCCCACAAATCCACTTTGATTTGCTGTTATGCTTATTTATTCTTTGCATTAGAATTGCTTAGGCTCATTGGACCGAAGAAACTTATAAATGACAAATTAAACAAGAGGTGGACGTGCTAGCATGCAGGGCCATATTGATTCAGTTGGGAGGACACAGAGCACAAAACAGGTCTTTTAATGTATGGCCAAACTTTCCAAAACTATTGACAATTTTCTCCAAGGCCTTTTAATAATCACACATCTACTCAGGCTTTGGAATTGCCTAACCTTTAAGTGGTGAAATCACAGCATGTTATTTTAATCTCTTTATAATAGACTAGAGTTCAATTCAAATAAACATGTCTTCTGAGTGCTCATGGTAGGAGGCAGAAAAGGTTGGGAGGTAGTTCTCACAGACATATGGATCCCTCATAAAGCCTGCACCACATCCTCCATCTAAAACCACATTGACTTCTGGGTGTAACGACCATGTCAAAGATTTACTGTTTAAGCTGCACAAGCCAAACTTGAGGTGAATTGCCATTTTCTAAAGCTGCAAGAGCTTGGATGGTCATAGCCTTATCGTGAGCATTGCGGGCCTTGAGGCGACAGAGAAACTACAAACAGAGAAACATACCGAAGCAACACATTGCACCAAAAATGCCTACCCCCACCCACTCTTTAAAAAAGGAAAAAGCAGAAGATATCCAATTGGTGAATTGACCCAAAGTCATGGGATCAACACGAGTGCTATACAAGACAGCTATCTGGGTTAGTTGAGACTGGATCATGTCTTCCGCTTCCATGGACCAATTTCCAGCCAAATATTCGCCAATGATGCGGGAAGCATTCCTGGAATCATTAAATCTGACAGAGGTTATGCATAAATGTGCACGTTGGTCAACACAACCCAAAAGCACTAAGTCAGCCAATTCTTCTACCTGAGCTTGGAGTAAGTCTATTCTTTGGTTGGCAGCTAAAATCCCTGACAAAATATGTTGATTAATTGTATTTTGGGATTCAAGTATGGTGGAAGTTTGTTGGACAACTTGATTAATGGTGGCAGCAGTTTGTACTTGATTGGCCATAGCCATTCCGGCCGTAACCGCTGCAGCAGCAGATATCGCCACGGCTGTCACTATAGCCGCTGTGATCCCAAAATCTCTGCGGACTCTAAGTAGCTCAACAATAGGGAATTTATCAGGATCCGCAGTGACCGGGATTGGGACGAAAGTTGGAATTTTCATAATCACTGCTACAGTCCAGGAACCATTCCAACACTCAGATAAGAGACAGGTAGTATGAGAACAATCCAGCATCCCCAATGAGGTGGCCTTAGCCAAAAGGAATAAGAAGGGGGATTGGACACAGATCATTGCAGGAGGCAATGTGGCATTATACAACAGAGAGTTGAATGAAACAGATGTAAGTCTATTACCTTGTTCACTTTCCCTAACAGTACCAGAAATATTAGCCAGCCAACTTTTGGCTCCTACCAACTGAGCCAGTGCAGAAATATCGGCTGAAGCCCCCTTTTCATTGGAAATCAGCCATTAAAACCAGGACCAACCTACTCCTGTAGAGGAGCTGGCACTATTGTTAAAGTTATAAACATACCTATTAAGAGAGGGGGAAAGGGAGAAATCTTTAGCAACTTGATGTTTCTCCCAAGAATGATCCTGACAAGGCGTAAATGTTGGGGGGAAATCAAGATTAGGGGAACAGTAAGGAGAGGCCTTGAAATGAGTGGCATTATAAATACTACTAGAAGAAGGAGGCACTGGGATTAGTACCTCGGAGATAATAGCCAAGGTAGTTATGTTAAGAGCAGAGCTGCTGTTTGCGGGGGTCCCTGAGCCTGATTGCTTCCCCGAAGCTACCTTGCTCAATACATCACTGATAATGCTTCCTGAGGCCTGATTGGACCGCAATGGGTCCTCCCAGTTAGTCAAATTTTTGGTCTTAAGGCTAATGCAATTAGCGTTTCTAAGGCTGAAACAAAAAACTCCTGTGAGATTAACTTGAGATTGATTAAAAATTCTCTCCATGTCCCCTCTAGGAGAGGCACAGGGAGTAGACATCTCACATGAGGTAGAAAAAAGAGTGGGGAGGACATTAGAATTACCGTGAACCGGCATCGGCATTGGCCATGCCCGTGCCACTGCCCACCACCGCATTGGTGTCGCCTGTGCCATCGGCACCAGCACCAGAGCCAGAGCACTTAGCAGAATGAAGATCCTCATCACAGGATTGTTGTGGTATCTCTTGTTGCTGGTCAGTTGATGTCGAGACTCTTCTTGTCAAGCGTTCAGGGACCCACAATGGTTCCGTACGATCCTGGGGAAAAACACATACAGATCCTCGTGCCCATGTCAGCACGGGGTCAGGGCCGTTCCATTGGCCCGTAAGAACATCCTTCCACTTAACATAGCCAATCACAGAGGGCTGAGGGGACACATGTCTATCGGCCGCAGAGCGACCATGAATATCCAAATTCAAAAAATTAATGGTAAAGAGAGCTAAGGACAGGCGTTCTTTAGGAGTGTGTTCAGCTCCTATTCCCCCTTTTTGTTTTTGTAAAGTTTCCTTTAAGGTGCGATGAGCACGCTCAACAATGCCTTGTCCTTGAGGATTATAAGACAAACCATGAGTAAGTTGCACTCCCATAGTAGAACAAAAAGCTGTAAATTGTCTGCCAGTATAAGCAGGTCCATTATCAGTCTTAAGGGATGCAGGTGCACCCCATGTTGCCCATGTCTCTAAACAGTGAGTAATGACATTACGTGCCTTTTCTCCCGATAAAGCAGAAGCATGGATAATTCCAGAGCACGTATCAATGGAAACATGCACATACTTAAGGTTACCAAAGTCAGGTATATGTGTCACATCCATTTGCCAAACAATCAATGGCTTTAATCCCCGTGGGTTTACTCCATAATTAGGGGGATGAAGAAATGTGACACAATGGGGACATTGCAATACTATCTGTCGAGCATCCGCTCTTGAAATGGAAAAACGCCTGCGCAGCATTAAGGCATTAACATGGAAGTTTTGGTGAAACAACTTAGCCCTCTCTAAGGAGGAAGCCAAGCATATCAATTGGCCTCTAGTGGCTAAGTCCGCACAGGCATTACCTTGGGATAACGGACCAGGAAGAGAGGTGTGAGCCCTGATGTGCATTGGATAAAAAGAAGCAGTGCGGTTAGAGATAAGTTGTTGAAGCTGAGTAAAGTAAACAGACACATTGTGGGCATCACTAATAGTTCCCACGGCCTCCAGGACTTTCAGTGCTTGTACCACATAGCTGGAGTCCGAAATAAGATTAAAAGGAAAAGAACACTGTTTAAAAACTTCAATAACAATTTGTAGTTCTACCCATTGTGGATTTCCAGGAGCAAATTGATGCTGGATAGGGGGAGAGTCATTAATTACATAAGCTCCCATTCCAGACTTGGAACCATCAGTAAAAATGTTAACAGCCCCCTCTATGTTTGGGCACGGAAAGCTCTCCTCGAAACACCCCCACCGTACGGCGGCGGGTCCGGAGGATTTTTTTTTTCTTTCTTCTTCTGAGCTCCTGTTTATTTTTGTTCCCTTCTCCCATAGTTAGACTCCCTAGCTGCCGAGACAGTCTCCCGAGCTCCTCCTCCTCATCGTCCTTCTCTTCTGACCCACTTTTGCATGGGAGTGTGCGCAGTGTACTGAGATTTGGATACAAGCGTTTCCTCCCCCGTTTCTCACTCTGCACATTCCCTTCCTCCTGAAATATTTCACTCCGTGCCAGAGACAATCGCCTCCTCCCCTGTTTCTCGCTCCGCACACTGCCATCCTCCTGAAATACGTCACTGCCTGCCATTTCTGATCTTTCTTCATGTAATTGCTCTAAAACTTCTTGTCCTTTAGTAAGTGCTTCCTGACATCTGCTATCTGCGAGGCAACTACGGATCATCTTCCAAAGGGGTATCACCCCACCCTCTAATATGACCTGCTCAGAAGCAAAGTCAAGGTCTGTGCCTAACTTATCCCAGCTAGGCAGAGTAAAGCTGCCCGAGAACGCGATATCTGTCTTAAGTGCAGCAATATCTGTCTTCTGTAAAAATCTCTGTAAAGTACTACGTTTTACTTTTAGGCCCTTGGAACGTAACAGGTTATCTAGGGCCAGGAGAAGCGGACTTGAAGATACGGCACCCATGACACAACAAAAGACACACAACAAACAAAAGTGAAAGTAAGAGCGAAAGTACACAGTGCAGCTGCAATAAGATTTAATGCTCTCTCTGGCTTTACAGAGGAGCTGCCGCTTTGACAGCGGGTCCCAATTAATCTGGGACTAATCTCTGCTTTAACCGCGGGTCCCAATTATCTAGGACGGATCTCCGCTTTGATAGCGGGTCCCAATTAATCTGGGACTGATCTCCGCTTTACCTGCGGGTCCCACTTACCTGGGACTAATTGGTGCACCACCCCTGACTGCTGAAAGTTCTGGTTCCCGGGTTTTCAGCACCACTTGTCGCGACCCCTTGCCCACAAGGAAGACGCAACTCAGGAATCTTCTTTCAGCAGTTTATTCAGGCCCTTGATATTTCTTCTAATCTCTCTCTCGTCGGATGCCCCTCCCAGCCTTAATAAAGCATCCCAAGCCCCAATGCGAAGCTGCCACGTGGAACTTTCTCACAGGGTGCTGAGAAACCATGCACCAACTCTCCCAAACAAGGAGTTGTTTGTTACAGACCACAGTGGAGCCAGCGCCATCTTGCAATGGCGACCATAATCTGCAGAAACGGCTCACCACAACCACCATTGAGACCAGTAGTACTGTGTTGGGAATATTTCCAAGTGGTAGGCAACACGTGAGTCCATACACAGGTACAAGCAAGTTCTCATGTTTTGATAAACCATCAGTAACCAAGACATCTCTGTTCAACCTCTTTGTGACGTGAATGAAAGTCACCTCAAATCAGCATTGTGTCAACATTCTGGTGACCCAATCTCACATATTCTCACATAGTAACAGAAATACCATGCAAGTCTTTGGAAATGATTCACTTGCCAGGCTGCTCTCCTAAAACTAGGACCAGCCATGAGATCTTGCAAAGACTGGTCAAGTTCTGAATTTAATTGGCATACCTCGTTCACCTCACATGGATGGGGTTAGTAACATGCCCCAAAGTGGAGAAGTAGAGTAAAGGTCCAGAGTCAAGACTCAGACCCTTCATTTCCTTATCTCCTCCCCACTCCAAACTACTTAGAGCTGCTTCCCACGTTCTTCAAGGTATGAGAGGTGAACTTCTGTAAAAACAAAATTAAAGTCTCCCAGAACACAGACATTCATATACCCCGTAAGTCTCACTGGAGAATAGTGTACTATTGCGCTCTTCCAAAGCTGAAAAGCCCCTGTTATAAGATTTCCAGGTATCAAAGTTTGGAGGATTCCACCAAAAAATGTCCTTGTCCCCACTGTGAAGCCCTGCAGATAAACAAGGCTGGCTCCACATGCAGAGAGCTTTACCTATTATGCTCTTCCTCACTTCTAAATATGAATAAGCAGCACATTATTAAAATTAAATATGAAAATTAAATTAAAATTAATGTGAAAAACCTTGTATTTAAAAAACAACAAAACAAATTCAAATGATATTGAGGGGGGTGACAAACGAAGGGAAAATCAAGTATTTATCATCCAGGGTACTCGGTTAACTCAGAAAAACACACAAAATATTGAATATGGTTACAATATTGAATATTTAAAAATAAAATAAGAAAGCCTTGAGTATGATGAAACATGCCTCTAATCCCAGCAATTGGGTCGGAAGCAGGAGGATTACAAATTGGAGGCTAGTCTGGGTAACTTAGCAAGATCCTGTCTCAAAATTAGTTTTAAAAGGGCAGGGGATGTAACTCAGTGCTAGAATGCCCCTGAGTTCAATCCCCAATACCAC
The DNA here is from genome assembly GCF_048772815.1 of Callospermophilus lateralis. NCBI lineage: Eukaryota > Metazoa > Chordata > Mammalia > Rodentia > Sciuridae > Callospermophilus > Callospermophilus lateralis. The sequence continues at coordinate 3,949,662 of NW_027514454.1, forward strand.
AAAGAAGAAGAAGGAGAAGGAGAGGACAAGGAGGAGAGAATGAGGAGAGGGAGTGAAGGGTGAAGATGTATGAATGAAGAGGAGGAATAAATAGCAATGTAAGCATACTATTTATTTTTTATTCATTTATTTTTTTTGGTCAATGCTGGGGACTGACCCATAGACTAGACAAGTGTACCACCTCTGAGCTATTCCTGAGACCAGCATATTATTTTAAAGGATGGCAATATTAACAAAAGGTAAAATAGTTTGTTTAAAAAAGTGGTAGTTACTATAATAATATTAGGAAACAAGGTGATTTTATTATGTACTCTTTTCTAATATTATTACAGTAACTACCACCCTATTACTTGTGAGTTATACAAACAAGTTGGCAAATTACAATCTAGCAAAAAGTAACCTTCTATCTGTGGTTCTTTTCTCTCAAATATATGTGGTGGATTAATGGATCATAACCTTGACTCTTGGCATTTTTGACCCTAAGCATTCTTTAGCTGCCCAACGAATTTATAAGTGGGCTGGTACCTTTAGTCTGAGTAAAGACAGAAGAAAGAAATAGCACCCAACTGTATCTTTGACATCATTTAATGCCAACTTATGGAACCCTATGTACCACTTGCATTTTATCCCTGAGTTACATTTCTTCAACTACTAGTAATTAATGTAATTTTTAATAAGAGTTTAAGCAAAAAATACAAAATCATAAGAAGCACTTGAAGTAATTAAATTGTTTTTTTTAATTGCAAATTTTCTTTGAAACCTTCCCAATTATCATCTTAATTGACAATATAGTCAGGACTCAATGCGGAGTTGCTGTTAATTTTTAATGCTACTTATGTTGTTTAATACAGTGTATAATTTGGCACTTAATCTTTTAGTGGAGCTAAGCTTTGCTATCCTCTGCATTTATCCATTCAAAACTAATATTTTAATCAATTAACACCTTTTTACCACTACTCTCCCCACATTTCATTATAGAATGCATATAGCATCTCAGATTGTTCACATTTCAGAATCTTTTGATATAGAAGTTCACTTTGATAAAGATGAAATCATTAGATGCATAACACAATTTTCTCTCAGGCTTAAAAGTTATAAATTAGTATAGCTAGAAATAACAACTTCTAAGCTTATTTTCAGCTATGGAATTTTTCTGTTAATTAAGTAATGTTACTGACATCCTACTCCTCTAAATAACTCCTCTAAATAAAGAGTATAACCTTTAAGAAAAAAGTATTATTAGATATTATAGTGATTCTCTTAATTTCTTGGGAAAGTTTTTGTCTATCTGCTGCAGATTTCTTGTGATTTTGACCTTGAGTTAAGAAAGTATTTTTGTTTTAAAGCTTAGCTTATTAAGACCAGCAAATGATTACAAACGGATGTGTAACTCTCATTCCCTTAGGAACATGTGGGTCCCTGTATAGTCTAGATTTCAAATGTTGATCTAGAATCATAATTAGGGTATAGCTGCAGTTTCATGAATATTCAGTCACTCCATAAAAAGAATTAATTTGAACTGTAGATCAGTTACATGAAATTTGATAAACTCCTTTAGCAAGTATGATATTTTCAGGGAACAAATTCAGGTAGGAGAGAAATGTCATTTCCTATAATTTTTTCTTTAATTAAAATTGTCATTTTATGTGACAGCAGAAAATTTAGTGTAATCCAATTTCCACTTTTCCTCACTTGTTGTAGATTTAAACTCAATCATATTCAGTTTTCATCTTTTCTACACACTCTGTTCCCTGGAACAGCATCAGAGTCTCAGGGCAGGTGGCATCAGAAGGTTTCTGCGATTTGTACATTGCTCTAGCTAGGACCATAGCCCCAGAACAACCTTTACTCCTGTGATGTCATTTTCCCATCTTTGCCTTGTCTTGTCTCATTATGATAAGTTAACATCTGCTGCTGAGAAGTGCCTATTCTACTTGGTCACCAGTTCTGCTGTTCAGTTCAATTCACTCTAAAATTGAATGTGGAATTTCCTCATTCCAAATTAACATCTATTGGGGTTAATATAAGGTTTCCTGCTATTTGCTGCCACACAGGAAAAACCAATGGCAGCTCTTTGTGACATACTGGGTTCTCAGATATGTTGCAGAAGTCCCTCTTGGACTTTTAGAGGGGCATTGTGCTCTTTTCTTTCATAACTTGAATACAAAGGAAACTCTGTGAGTTGTGTACCAGCTAAAAAGTGAAGCACAGCTCTTCTCTGCTCGTAAATTTTCTAACCTGTCTGAGAGCTTCATCCCATCTAACACTGATGTCCTGTGGACTACAGAGATTCTGGTCAATGTTTAATACTCTTGTGTTCTACTCTACTTCCACTCTCTCTAGGTCATAGGAGAGTTTTTTTGTTTTTTTGTTTTTTTTTTGGTTTAGGTAGAGGATGACAGTGCCAAGCACCATCAATAACCAGGTTAACCAATAATAAAAAATAAATCTGCCAAACTCTCCCCATAGCACACAGTCACATTTATGTAAAAAAAATAAGGTGCTTAGGATGAATATTTGGGGATGTGTTACACTATGATTGAGTGTTTTGATTGGAAATTGCTCCATAGACTGTCATTGGATGGAAATTATGATTTGAAAATGAGCATAATGCATTCATATAAAGTCAATAACCGAATAATCCCATCAATCAAAATGCATATGGACATCAAATGTCATAAAAAAATGAGTTAGGGAAAGTGAAGAAATAGAGGTGAGGAAGAAAGGAATATTGGAATCATAACTCATTTTATTTAAGACTTTATCTCTTCAGGCATTTTAACTGATGGTCACACCATCCACGGACTCTTTCCACTCTCCTGATCAGTCCTACCACTCCATACCCTTGACTTACACTGTCTGCCTTCTGCCTTTTCAAAGCTTTACACAAGTTCTTGCCCTGTAGGTATCCGTTAATATCTATCAGTTTGATACGGTACAAGTGACTTCAACTATTTAATTTTTTAAAATTTAAAACACAGTTTGCAAGTTTTAGAAACAGATTGCTCAGGTGTTTCAGTTGAAAAACATGGGCTGCGTCCTTTTAAATGAAGCACAACCTCTGAAGCATGCTTTGGAGGAGAGAGGGAAAATCAGAAGTGCAGACATGACTAAGACGAAGATAGTTCATAGATCAAAGTTAAGAGCCAGAAAGCAGGTTCAAGAAGGTCATCATTGAAAGTGAGGGTCAGTTGTTCAGGGGCTGTCTGTATCTGTTCTGTCTTCTGGGCATGCAGAGGTCCCTGGGTAGGCTTCATTGAGACCCTCTAATATGGTGATTAAGAATCCTTCAAGTGCTTATTCTGGGGTTGGCCAGTCAAGGATACAAATCCTCCTTTGCCTGTAGGACTTTGTAAACTTAATTAAGTTGTTTTAATTTCTTAATAGGCAGACTTTAATAGGAATACTAATAGGACTTACGTTGTAGAACTCACAGTGGAACTCTTTAGGAAAATCAGAATAGAAATTTTTTCTTCTGTCTCTCTCCTGGGTTACTTTGTCCATTCTGTAGAGACACCATAAAAATGGGTAAGTCAGTCTCTGCTCACTGATTGTGATTTCTCCCTCAGGCTACTCATTTAGATTTATTAATATAGAAGACGTTACAAAGCTCATAGAACCCATGCTCAGGGATCCATAGGTACACATGCTCCTCCAAAAGCCCTGGGAGGGGCTTCAGTAATGTGTCTATGTGACCATGCTTTGATTCACTTTTGAAAACTGTACTAGACTTTGTAATGTATTTCATAATTGCTCCATCCTTCAACAACTGCTGTGTTTGAGAATCCACACAATTTGGATCTTCCCCAGCTCCAAATTGGATTTTTTTGTGTGTGTGTTCAGGTTGTTTTACTATTAAAGACAGCTCTCCAGGTCAAGATCATGAACAACCACAGCTACTCTTATTTCAAGAGCTCCACATCTAGTCCAAGTTCCTCAAATACAATCTGACACTGGTTCATCATTTTCTTCTAACTCAGACGGAAATAAACATCATCTTCTTTGATCAGTACCTTCTCTCCAAACCTATTTTTTGAGCCCATGAATTAGTTGACCTTACTGAGAATGATGTTCCTAAGGCTACTCATCACTAGGCTTTTACATCTCCCTAGGTAGCGGGAAAAGGACTCATACTCATCATCAGTTTTCTCCAGAGAATTTCCAAATTTCTCTGACTCTCTCCTACATTTTGTATATTCTGAAGGTGGATGCCAACTAAAGGTCATATAACAAGTTCTTGGACATTACTTTTGGAAGTCCTGTCTTTGACAAAAGCATATCCCATTGGAAAGTGGGGGTACTTATATAGCCTTAGTGTTTTGGATAAACTGAGGTTGCTAACATCTTAGCATCTGTACAAAGTTTAGAGTACATAGAAAACAGTTAGAATTCAACAAATATTTTTTGTTACTATCAGAATCATGCCATAACTAGCCATCAGTGTACACCAGTTCTGCTTATTATTGTTCATGCTATTGACAGTTTTGAAGGTTGTTGGTCAGTGCTTTTGCAGAATCTCCCTCCTTTGAGTTAGTCAAAACTCAATCTTTCTGCCATTTTCTTTTAGAAGTTTTATAAGTTTTGCGTATTATACTTTAGCCTCTGATACACTTTGAGATGATATTGGTGAGAAGTTTATGGACTAGGTCTTTGTTCCTATTTTCCACCTAAGTATGACCAAATTTTCTAGCTCTACTGAAAGTTTAATCTTTCTGTATGAACATCCCTTTGCTTCTAAGAGAAATTTCAGGTGACTTTAGATATATGGGTATATTTCTAGGTAATCTCTTCTTTTTCATTGATCTCTATTTCTTTCCAACATCATGCTGTCTTACTAACATTGTAGGAAGTTTTGAAACTGAATGGAATGATTATTCCAGCTTTCCTCTTCTGTGCTATTTTGTACATTTTCCATTGTTTGATTTTCCACACAGTTTGCTGATGATGGCAATAGCTTCATGAAATTTTTACTGGAATTGCAATGAACCTATTGACAAGTGGTTAAGAACTGGCAATACTAAAACATTCAATTCATGAACATGGGATGTCTTTATTTTATTTACCTCTTTTTTTCTTTCTTTTTTTAAATTTATAAATGATAGTAGAATGCATTACAATTCTTATTACATATACAGCACAATTTTTCATATCTTTGGTTGTATACAAAGCATATCCATACCAATTCATGTCTTCATACCTGTACTTTGGATAATAATGATCATCACATTCTACCTCATTTTTTAATTTCTTTCATCAGTTTTTATTATTTTCTTGTGCACAGATACTGTGCTTGCTTTTCAATCTTTATATATAAATATTTCAATTTGGGGGCTGGGGATGTGGCTCAAGTGATAGCGTGCTCACCTGGTATGCGTGCAGCCCGGGTTCGATTCTCAGCACCACGTACAAGCAAAGGTGTTGTGTCCGCCGATAACTAAAAAATAAATATTAAAAAATTCTCTCTCTCTCTCTCTCTCTCCTTTCTCATTCTCTCTTTAAAAAAACAATTTGGTAGGGGATTTTTATCAATTGAAATTTTTACTCATTCATTACTAGTATATAAATACACATGGGAAACTTTTATATTGTAAAAGTATAAGACTTTTATATTGATCTTTTACCCTATGACTTAACTATATAATCTTATTAATTTGAAGAGTCTCATTGATATTTTTGGATTTTCTACCTAGCCAATCATATTCTCAACAAATAATAAAAATTTTCTTTCTTTCCAATAAATGTACCCATTCGCTTTTGCTTCTTGTCTTATTGCAGTTTCTAGGGCTTCCAATATTGCACTGAGTAGGACTGGTGATATAGTACATCTTGCTTTGTTTCTAGACTGAGGAGGAAAACATGTAGTTTTCCACCATTAATTATCATCAACCTACAATAAAATCGTTGGACCCTGAGTCTCTAATGAGATTCCCTGAGTATCAGCACTTTAAGTGTGTTGTTGTGGGTGCATTGCTAGGTTGAATTAAGCACACACTCTGTGACACCTAACTTCTGCCAGAACAGAGGACTCATGGAAACTTTCACCTGATTTTAAGAGACTCCACACCGGGGTCTCATCTCTTTGATGATTATAGTAGGTATAATTGTACTGAAATAAATAATAGCCATAAGTATGGTCATATGTTGAGTCCTGTGAGATTCCTAGCATATCATTAAACTTGAGGAATAACATGGGGCACCCAATATTTCTATTTTCTATAAGAGGGTTTGAAAAGCTAGTATTATTACTAGCTTTAATAATAATAATAATAATGTTATTAGCCTAGTTCTTTCTTTTTTAGAATATTAATAATTATTAATTCATTTTTTAAAGATTATTATCAGTCACAGGGGTACACGTCTGTAATCCTGGAGTCTCAGGAGCGTGAGGCAGGAGGATCATAATTTCAAAGTCGACCTCAGCAATTTAGTAAGCCCCTGTCTCAAAATGAAAAAAAAAAAAAAAAGAAAGAAAAGATAAAAAGGGCTGGAAATGTTGCTCTGTGTGTAAGAACTTTTGGTTTCAATCCCTGGTACTCTTCTCCAAAAAGATTATCAATTTCTCCTTTTGTGAATTTTGGCAGTTTGTATCTTCCCCCAATTTTTTGCTATTTTATCAATTGATTCATTGACCTTTTCAGTGCTGAAAATTTAATTCCAATCTTCTATCACCAAGTCTCATTTCAAGCCCTATTTTTTATTTTGATCAAGACATATTAAATGTTGGGTCTGTATATCTAGGATGAACACACATGTCTGTCTCTTCCCCTTCCTTTTCTTCCTACTTCCTCTTTATTTTACGTTCATCCTTTTTCTCCTTTTGTTCCTCCTCTTTTCTTTTTCACTAATTTTTTCTTTGAATTCAATTTGAGTGATTTTTATGTATCTACTTAATTTTTCTGACTTTTTATGTTTTTTTAAAATTATTTCTTGAATTGCTCTCATGGTACCACCTTTCAAAGTCATCTACTAATGCATGTGCTAGTTCAGAGGTGCCGCAGTCTCTGGCTGGGCACAAATCACGAGTCTCCACACAGCTTGTAGATTCAAACAGCAATTCTTTATTCCCGAACTCACACAGGCCATCTACAAACACGTTCTGGGGGAATCCACGTTCTCTGCCCAAAATCACACTCTGTCCAAATCCACACTCTGCCCAAATCCACTCTCTGCCCAAATCCACCACTCCTGGGCTTCTGTCTCGCAAAATATACTGTCTGACCCTAAGAACTCAAGAGGAACTCAGCAGCAGGATACGCCCTATTCTAAAGGGGGAACACCCTAATCTCCTATTATGCTAAACCGCCATATTCTAAAGGGGGAACACCCTAAACACGGATCCTGCCCTGGTCCTTGAGCAAGGTCACCTTTCAGAAGTCCTTCCACTAGACAGCATGGGAGTAGCTGGGAAGGAAATTGTCATACCTACTTGGCTGATGGCTCCCAGCACAGAGGCTAGTTTGCAATAACATATCTGTCTTTTGTTTTTAATTTCATTTTTTAAAAACTTGTTTTAATTAGTTATACAGGATAGCAGAGTGCATTTTGATTTGTTGTACACAAATGTAGCACAAATCTTCATTTCTCCTGTTGTACACAATGTAGAGTCTCACCACATGTGCAGTTACACATGTACCTAGGATAATAATGTTCATCTCATTCCACCATCATTTCCAACCCCCGTGCCCACTCCCCTTCCCTCCCTCCTCTTTGCCCAATCAAAGTTTCTCCATTTTCCCCATGCCTGTCCCGTCCCCTACCCCATTATGGATCAGCATCCACTTATCAGAGAGAACATACAGACTTTTGTTTTCAGAACTGACTTACTTTGCTTAACATGATATTCTCCAATTCCCTCCATTTACCTGCAAAGGCCATAATTTTATTCTTTTTTAATTCTGAATAATATATTCCATTATATATATATATATATATATATATATATATATATATATATATATATATCACAGTTTCTTTATCCAATCATCTTTTGAAAGGCATCTAGTTTGTTTCCACAGTTTAGCTATTATGAATTGAGCTGCTATGAACATTGATGTGACTGTGTCACTATAATATGCTAATTTTAAGTCCTTTGGGTATATACCGAGGAGTAAGATAACGGGGTCAAACGGTGATTTCATTCCAAGTTTTCTAAGGAATATCCATATTGGTTGTACCAATTTGCAGTCCACCAGTAGTGTCTAATAGTACCTTTTTTTCCACATCCTCTCAAACACTTAGTATTGCTTGTATTCTTGATAATTTCCATTCTGACTAGAGTGAGATGAAATCTTAGAGTAGTTTTAATTTGCATTTCCCTAATTACTAGAGAACTTGAACTTTTTTCATATATTTGTTGATTGATTGTATAGCTTCTTCTGAGATGTGTCTGTTCAATTCCTTAGCCCATGTATTGATCAGGAGATATATATATATATATATATATATATATATATATATATATAGTGTGTGTGTGTGTGTATGTGTGTGTATTAGATTTTGAGTTCCTCGTCCTTCATATATACTGGAGATTAGTACTCTATAGATGTGCTTGTGGTAAAGATGTTTTCTTCATAATGTCAGATTAAGTCCTGATTTTCTCAACCAGACTCCTAAAGCACAAGAAATAAATTCAAGAATAATTAAATGGGATGGAATCGAACCAAAAAGCTTCTTCTCAGCAAGGGAAACAGTCAATGACATGTAGAGGGTATTTCTTGATATCTGTCTCATCCTCAGTTTTAGGTCCTCCATGTGCACATAGCAGAGAGAAGGTTCACCACCTCACACCCCTCCAGTAGTGCAATGTTACTCAGCGTTTCTAATTTTTTAGTTCTGGTCTGCTGATCTAGTTGTTTCAGGTGACAGATTAAGTCCACTGGTGTTCTGACATAGTCTCAGTCTTAGGCAATCTCTGTGCACTGAGAAGAGCACCTGCCTGAGTTCAGGGTCAACTTTCTTTCAGCGTCATGTCCAATACCAATGCTCACTCCTCCACGTGCCCCTTATCCACCCCAGAAATGGAGATTTTCCATTTCGTTCTCTAAGCTCCAGGGGGCTTCAACCAGTGCCCCCAAATAGCTGGTGCTATTTCTCCTCCGTCCCCATATAAGATGTAAGACAGGTGAACACAGGTCATTTGTGCTCTGCCTCAATGACTGCTGTTTCTTTCTCCCAAGCAGGTACCAGGAGTGATGCTTTCTCACAACTCTCCCTAATTATTTTTGCAAGTACCCACTTAGTTCTTGGAGGGAAAAAAATACAAAATAGTGCAAATTCCCTCTATCATTGGCCTTGCATTAGTCTCCTCTGCCTACCATAACAAAACACCACAAATCATGTGGCTTAAGCAGTGGAACTTCATTTTCTCACAGTTTTGGAAGTTAGAACTCTAAAATTAAGGTGTCAACAGGATTGGGGTCTAGTGAGGTTTCCTGTCCTGGCTTGTACACAGCCAGCTTCTCACTGTGTCCTCATGTAGACTTTCTTGCGTGTACATGGATACATGGAAATGGAGAGAGAGAGAGAGAGAGAGAGAGAGAGAGAGAGAGAGAGAGAGAGAGGAGAGAGAGAGAAACACACAGAGTACTCAACTGTCTTTTCCTTTTTTACAGGGACACAAATCCCATTAGTCAAGCAGTACACTCATCTAATCTTGATTCCCTGTCAAGGGCCCCAGTCTGAATGCTGTCACATTGGAAGTTGGGGCTTTAACTGAGTTGGGGAGAAAGACAGTTCAGTCCGGAGCAGGTCCCTGAGATTCCTTACTCTTCCTACCCCACAGTTTGCCTCCTTCGATTTCTGGTCCATTCTAGTTAAATCCTTCTGACCACTATCCGGATCCAAGTATTCCAGGATATTCAGATCTCTCCTTACCACTGCCTATTTCTGTAGATATTTGAGGATAGTTGATTACTCTGTGATGCCAGTTTTCTGTTACATTAAAAAATGTTGTAATCTTTTTGTTTGCTCATTCTCATGCATCCATGGGGGCCATATCTTCTCCAGCCCTGTCTGTTTGAGGTCACCAACCAGTTTCACTTTTAGAATTAGTCTTCAAATTTTCTTGGTTCCATTGAGGTGGAATAATTTTATAATAAACAAGTTTTTTTTTTGAGGGGAGTCAATAGTAGGGATTGAGTTCAGGGACTCCTATATGCTAGGACAGTGCTCTATCTCTGAGCCACACCCCAGCCCTGAAAATTAGTCATATTTCACAAACAGAACGAAGGGTATAGTCCAGATCTCTGACACCAAATTAAATGGAATATGATCTACTCTCAGTTGAGACCTAAATTATCACAGTAAAATTAGGTATCTAAAGCCACTGCTCACTGTTACATCACTCACCTGAGACGGACATGCTTATCCCAGAGCTCTGAGTTTATTATGTACCTGACTCTGTTCGTATGTTGTCTTACATAATCCTCACGGCAAACATGTGACATAGGTAATAGGAAGAAGAGGCTTAGAGTGACTGACAAATGTCTCCAGAGTTGCACATCCAGCACCCAACAAGGATGGTATTTGAAACCCGACAGCTTAACTTCAGAGCCTACACACTTAGTCACTGATGTCTGCTGTCTCCTGAAAAATGGCAGTAACCCTGGGATGGTCCTATCATGGTGAAGGAGAACTAAAACCTCTCATCTACTTTCTGAGTCACTTGTCCACACTTTTGAAAGGTGAACTCTGGTTAGTTTTGTCAGTTTTACAAACTCAGGAAAAAAAAAAATGTCTTTGTGAAGTTTTCTAAATAACTGCATTCATCTTTATGCTGGTTCAGCTAAAATACTTATTATTGCTTTTATGTACATAAATATAATGTGTATTTAACTAAAATTTAATCTTAGATTTTGTTCTTAGATCTCAGCTAGCTAGTCAGCTTATCATGGTATGGTGAATGACTTTTTCACAATTAATTTCTAATGAAATCCTCAATTGTGTAGAAGAATATTCAGGATAAAACTTCAAAATTTTAATGAGTAAAAGTGACCAACGTTTGACCTTTTTTCATAGAGTCTTAATTGAACAATAAGTAGTTATCCTAAAATAATCATAGACTCCAATGGAAATATGGTTGAGATGATAATTGCTATATTAAGCTGATTGATTAAGGTTGTAAAAAGTTATTAGTGTGAAGGTGAAAGGTCACAAATTTATGTTGTACTTAGTTTAATTTGAATTCTGTCAATAAAAGGGGAATTAATTGTGGTACTCATATTTTATAAAAAATCACTCTCTCTCTCTTTCAATTAATATATTTGCCATTCTATAAGCAATTAATCTAGAAATAAATTACTGCCTACAATCACCATAGAAAGCATTGTCTTATAATATTTTCTAGTTTTTATTTCCCAGTAAGTTAGTCTATGGATATAAACTACCATTGACTAAAAGTAAAGATATTTAAGGCTCAGAGTTATTTCATATAATTACTTATCTGACCTTGAGTAAAAGTTGCAAAGAAAGGAATTAATACTTATTCATTGCCTCTTATATACTATGGAATGTTCTAGATATTTTACATGAATTATTTTACTGTAATAAAATTTAATAATACAAATACCATTATCTTCATTCTGTAGGAAGGAAAATGAATCTCATGGGAGGCTACAAAGCTTGGCCTCATTCATGCAGATTTTTAAGTGATAGCGAAAATGGTTTTATTTGCTTGGCTTCAATTCGTTCACTAGCCAATATACATTCCAACAATACTTTTAGAAATTATGGGTCTAATTTTTAAAACCCATTAATTTCATCAAGTTTCCTAATCAGCATATCATCAAATAATTATTGTATAGAGTACAATATGATGCAAAATTGTTCAGAAAACAAATAGGGCTAATCATTTCTCAATGTATCAAGTTACAGGCTGGTTAGTCTGTTATCACTTTGTCTGTCTTGGCAAAATTATTAGCTATGCAAATGTGCTACATTTGTGACTGGACGTGCTAATAAAGCCTTTTTGGAAATTCCAGCCATAATTAGCAGTAATTACCCAGAAAAAGAAATATAATCAAACAAATATATTGGGGAAAAATAATGTGCACCCAGAAAAAAAAAAAGAAAAAGAAAAAGAGAAATAGAAAGTAGCATTTCAAAGCCAGGAAGAATTCTTTTCAAACATTGGCTCCAAAGCCTGGTAACCACGTGACCTTGAGCAATCAGCTTTATCTCTGAGCCTCTCTTGTCTAAGTTAGGTTGTCAAAATGAAGATAAGAATGTCTGCCTTGTGAGATTGCTGGAACACTCAAGTATCCAAAGACTTCTACCACAACTTCAGCCTCCAAATGAAGACTCATGGGCTGTTGGTTTCTTTTTTCTTTTCCTCCCTTTATGTTAATGTGTAATAATCAGCACCATTCCTAACTCATCCCTGAATGTGACCCTGGGTAAGGGGCTGTGTTTTAAGTTATGTATCCAAAATTACACCTGGACTCAAGGGAGATGCCATTTGATGTCATATTGCTGAAGCTGCTGATGGCATCGTCATTTATACAAAGTGGAAACAGAAATCCCCTAGGATGATGACTTTTCAAGGCTTCCAGGGACCATTATTCTACCTAGGAGGAAAGAATTGCTTTACGTTCTTCCTTTTTTAATGTGTCTCATTACACCTTTCAAACATATACCTTTCATTACACGCTTTCATTAAGGCAACTCATTTTGACTTTCAAATATGTGCATATCATTACATCTCCTTTAAGGATCTTTACATATTCTGCATTTGTGGATTTCATTAAAGCCTTCCCCTTGTATATCTCATTACTAAATTACTTTCATGTATGTTATTATAACCTATATTTCACATTCCAGAACTTAAACATGCACATCTCAATACACCTTTCTACTTATGCATCTCATTACACTTCTTCAAAAATGTGTATCATATTACATCTTTCTCCTTTGCATATCATTGCATTTGTCCAATTATGCATCTCATTATGCCATTTTATTTATGTGTTTTATTATATTCTTTTATCCATATCATTGCATTCCTTAAACCAGGGTATCTAAGTAAGCCTTCTCTGTTTGCCATTTTGTGCACCTCACAGGTTTTACCTACATTTTTCCATGCATCATTTTTCTGAAACCCTTTAAAGATATGAATTTTGGTCTGAGGGATTGATGGAATTGCTCTTCTTAAATATGCCTGTCTCATAACATATTTAATACACTTTAGATAATGCCCTTTTAATATTTAAATTCCTTTTTTTCCCTTTTCTATAGTCTTTAAGAGAAATTGACTAGATTCTTCTTTATCACACTCTTCAAATAGCTATATTTTCTTTCTGGCTTCCTGTATTTGAAGCTTTCTAGTATTCTTCTCATTAATGTGCATCTCAATGCTGTCTCTTAGATATGCACTGTTACTACACTCAATCAATTATGTCTTTTTTATCTTAAATCATTTCTATCTTTGATAACTGAGATTATAATACCATCTGATCATCAATATTTAACTACAAATGGAATTTCACTTATTGTTTGTTCTTCTCTTGGTTATTAAGTTTTCTTCTCCCTGAAACAATAGATGCCTTGGGAACACTTTTCAATATAGCCAAATGGTCCACATTTTACTGTACATAAATTATATTTTATTGCAAAACATTTTGGTTGTGTTGCTATTCAAAAGCATAAAAGTATTGAAACTTCAATATTCACTGCTTTTAATTGTGTGGTTTTGTTAACAGTAATGAAGGAAACTGTGTTTGGGCATTTCTTTTATGGACATTATGACCAAGACTCTGCCAATAAAAAAATCCATTTTAATATAAATAGTGTATCTGTAAATTTAAATGTAAGTTGGGACACTTGCCAAGTATTACTACTTAAGAATATTCATAAGATATTGATCCATCAGGCTTGATATGCCCTTGCCACAAAACAAAAACTGGCCTAGAGCAGGTAGATTTGGTTTTTAGTCATGGTTCTCCCTTTTGCCATGTAAAAATTGGGCAAAAGTCCTTAACTTTTTGGGGAACATTGCCATGGCACTAGGATGATGTACACATATATAGTCTATAAATACAATTAGGGACAAATATGTATCTATCTCTTACAAAACAGGGATAATTTTTGCCCAATTTACTTTGTAAGGTGTTCAGTCACTATTTTTTCTTTTCCTTCTTCTTGTTCTTCTTTTTATTTATTTATTTATTTATTTATGTATTTATTTATTTTATTTTTGCTTTTTTTAGTTTCTCCTTTGTGCAGGATCTTTCCTCATCCTGGAAGTATAGCAATGAACATATAAGATCCAAATTCTAATAGAAATATATCATTTATTGGCAAAGTAATATGTCAATGTATAAAAAGTATGAACATAGTTCATAGTGGGAAAAAAATAACAAAGATAGTTGATGAGCAAATGGTATGTTAAGGCATACAGAGAAACAACAAGGGATGGGTATTATTGCCCAAGCCCAGCAATATATCAGAAACTGGGTAGGAGCTGAGCACACAGAGACAGGCGAAACAGAAGTTTTGATTTTTAAGGGTCATAGACTCTGCCAGGACCAGAGACCTGAAAAAGGAAGAAATTAAAAAAAAAAAAAAAACGTATCCCAATTTTTGATTCCACAGATCTGATCTCTTGCTGGTGCCTCTCACTGTCTGATCTCAACAGAATGACTGAGAGAACACCGTGATACACGCTGTGTGTGCCATCCTGTCCCTAGGCCCATGCAAAACAAGAAGGCAGAGTCCAGATGGGAAGAGATCACATGGAGAATCATGAGAGCACCTGCCCTTTCGTTCTGTTGATTTTTCTATGCCTTTATTACATTATTACTTTCTTTTACATCACCTTGTGTTATTTTATTTAGAAATAGGTTACTTCCAGTAGTAATTTGGAAATTTACTACTATTATTTTATAAAAGTTTTTCTCTATTTCCTGATAGAATGTGAACTTCATGAAACTGAGATCAAGTTGATTTTTTGTCCATTATACCAATATGTCCATTTCTAAGTAGCTGCTTAATAGAGCCAAATTGCATTTAAGGATGTGAAACAGAAACCACTGTGCCAAAATTATCACATTATGAGAAAGCTAGGAACTAGTGTGAGAGTCACTACCTAAAATACTAATTAACCTAAAATACTCAACTAACAAGGATAACTTTATAACAGATAACTTTAGCATCTGTACTCTTATTTACACTCAAATTTGCAGAATTCTCTATATATTATCTAAATTACAATGGAATATATGTAGTTAGAATCTTCACCACATGGTCTATATTTTCTTCTAGTACTAACATAAAAATACTACAAATATGGTAACTTACTATAACAGAAGTGCATTGTTTCATAATTTTGGAGACTGGTTATCTGAAATCAAGTTGTTAGAAGGATCATACTTTTTCTGGGAGTTTCAGGGAAGAATGAATCACTCCTTGGTTCCTCTCAGCTTTCAGAGGACCCCAAGAGTCCTCGCCATCTCTTGGTAAATAACTACACCACTCCAGTCTCTTCTTCTGTCTGGACCTCTTTTCCCCCATATGTGTATCTCCGTGTGCTCTGCCTTCTTTCTATAAGGATGCCAATTATTGGATTTGGAGACCACACTAATCCAGGATGACTCCATCTTAACATAACTTAAGAATGTGCAAAGATCCTGTTACATTCAGTTACATTCAGAGGTTCTGGGTAGAAGTAAACTTCAGAGAGATAATATTTTACTAACTTCTCAGTTCATGTAATAAACACTTCAATATACAAATCATGTGTGTGTGTGTGTGTGTGTTCTATAAAATTTGTCATGCACTAGACCTAAAAATTGTCATTAGCTGATATCTGTCCCTGCCTGTGCTTTTCAGATCCCCTGCTTAGGTACCCTGAAAAAATGTCGCAGCAGTGGGGCAGCAAGTGATGCTGTTGCTGGCAAAGCCAAAGAGCTGACCTTGACTTTCATGGCCCTGTGTTATCCCCAATCTACTCCTCAGTGTTTCTCTTTCATTTAATTTGTCATTATGCCTCAAGCCGATGAGTCTGTTTTTCCAGTTTCTTCACCAAGCCCAGGAAATTTCTCTCTTCTGAATCTTATGTCTACCTGTAGAATAAATAGGATAAATACAAATGAAAAGAAAAAAAGAAAACTCTCTTTTATTAGCTCAGCTGCCACCACAGTACAGACACTCATTCCCTGAGCATCTACTTATTTCTTGAATCTTGCACTCTGTACTTGGGCACTATATCAATGTGTTTCTTCCTTCCTTCCTTCCTTATTTCCTTCCTTTCTCTCTCTCTCTCTCTCTCTCTCTCTCTCTCTCTCTCTCTCTCTCTCTATTTTTGTTTAATCACTGGATTACTTACTTACTTTATAATATGCTACCTGACTTCTTGGTCACTATTCTGTGAGCTTTGCAAGATTAACAACCTTGCTTCCCCTGATTTAAATTTTATGGACCAATTCCTATTATCAAGAGTATTTCATGGTTTAGTGGCACACATGAACTGATGAATGGATGAAACGAGGATGCAATTTTCCTAAAATGTAGTATTTATTCAATGTGCCTTTAAAATTATTTGGCAATCCTCTGCATAGAAGGTATTTTTCCCCTTTAAAAGATTAGAAGCATGCACCAATAGAGATAGTGACCATTGTACATCCCTTGTTATTACCAAGAATTCATTAAACACTATAAATACTCATAGGGCAGAAACATTAGAGAAAGTCCCTGGTAAAGTTTTAGTTTTATTGCAATTATATAAAAGTAATTTAACTTGAGAAATTTCTGTTGTTATAAACAATGTTTCAAAAATGTCTGGACTTTTGACATGTAGTTAGTAACAAGTAGTCACTACTTATATTTTAGGAAAAAATATAGCTCTATACTTACTAAAAATGAATGCATAGAAAGGCTTATATTTGCATATACACAGTCAAATTTGAAATACAACATAAATATATTCCCAGAAAAATTCATGTTATATTAATTGGTGAGAAAATAAGATAAATCTGAAAGTAAAAGTCATAATACATTAAAAAGATTTTAAAAAGAAAGTAAAAATTAAAGACAGAAAATTTGAACCCAGCCCTCCCATATGTTTTGTCATGTTGCATTGTATTTTCATCAAACTCAAAATAATTTACTTCTGATTTCATCTTTAATCACTCACTATTTAAGATAAAGTGATTTACTTTACATATATCTGTGATTTTTGTTTTCAAATTTTCATGCTATTGAATTTCAAGTTCAATCCATTTTAATTGGAATATGCAATTTGCACACTTTCAATTCTTTGACAATTTTCATGTCTTATTTTATATCCTTGCCCAGCTTGTTTGAGGCAGTGGGTTCAATCCTCATCAACACATAAAAATAAATAAATAAAATAAAGTTATTCTATCCATTTACAACTAAAAATATTTTTAAAAATAAATAAAAACATATAATGTATTATATGTTTAATGCAATATAATGCAGTAATAAAATAATGGAAGGAAAGAACACATGTAATCTGTAGAAAGCAAATAGTAAAATTTTGTACATCCCCTAACAGTAAAAATATTAAATATAAATATAAAGTGCACTCTTTTTTTATCTTTTTCTTTCTTTTGTGTACTTGGATTGAACTCCTGGTCATTTTACCAGTAAGCTATATCTTCAGTACTTTTTTTTTTTTTTTACTTTTAAGACAGGGCCTTGCCAATGTGATGAGGCTGGGTTTGAACTTGTGTTCCTCCTGCCTCAGCTTCCCTATTCACTAGAATTACAGGCATCTACCACTGCACTCAGAAATAAAATATAAAAATTGGCAGAAAGATTAAAAAAAAACACCACACAATTCAACACAATGTGATATACAGAGGTCCATCTTAAATTAAAAGCTACAAATAGGATGGGGAAAAAAAGATTAACAAAAAGATAATATCAATCCATCAAGAAAGATTCATTATTTTGTGGAGTCTTATTTTATAAAAAATATTGAAGAAAAATTTTACAGAGAAAAATACATATTATTCAGCCATAGAAAGGAAGCATTATTATATGCTGTAACATGGATGAATCTTTAAAAACAGATGCGTAGGTGGAGGATGGTTGGCACGAAATGCCACATATTGTGTTATATAGTTTATACAAAATATCCAGAAATCATACAACAGGGACACAGCTGCATCAATGTTTATAGCACCACAATTCACAATAGATAAACTATGGAACCAATGTAGATGCCCTTTAGTAGATGAATGGATAAAAAAAATGTGGCATATATACACAATGGAATATTACACAGCAATAAAAAATCCTGGTATTTGCAGGTAAATGGGTGGAGTTGGAGAAGATAATGCTAAGTGAAGTTAGCCAATCCAAAAATAACAAATGCTGAATGTTTTCTCTGATATAAGGTAACTGACTCATAGTGGGGGAAGGGAGGGGGAGCATGGGAGGAATAGATGAACTCTATATAGGGCAGAGGAGTGGGAGGGGAAGGGAGGAAACAGGGAGTTAGCAATCAATGATGGTGGAATGTGATGGAAATCATTATCCAAAGTACATGTATGGAGATAATAATTGGTGTGAACATACTTTATATACAATGAGAGATATGAAAAATTGTGCTAATATGAACTGTAATGCATTCCACTGTCATTTATTTTTTAAAAAATCAATAAAAATATCCAGAATAGGCAGATTTATATAGATCAAAAACAATTTGTTGACTTTATGGGCTAAGGGAAAAAAGGCATGAGAAATAAAACATTAAGGGATGCAGGGTATTTTTTTAGATAATCAAATATTTTGGTACAAAATAGTGGTGATAATTGTCCAGCTCTGATAATCCATTAAGTGACACAAATTGTGCATATTAAACTAGTGAAACTATTATTTCATCACAATAAAACACATTTGTGCTGCCTTTTAACCTACGTAGTTAACTTTGTCATTTGTCTTTACTTTTTGTATGAATTTCAATTACTCTTTTGTGGTCTTTTATGTTAACCATAAGAACTCCTTGTACTATTTCTGATAAGTTGGGTTTACTAGCTGCAAATTTCTCCCACTCCATTTTTCCCTTGCTCTCTCTCTCTCTCACTCTCTGTTGGTAACGTTGCAATTTATTTTTAGTTTCTTTCTTTCTTTCTCTCTTTTTTAAGTCTTTATATTTTAAGCCACTCACTAATAATCGCCCAATCCATTCTCCCCCCGTTTTTTCCATCTCGTTTAACTATCATTTGATTCTCAGCTTCTATGAGATCAACTTCTGTAGATTCAGCAAAGGATAAGATCCATGTTGTTATTATTTTTCTATGTCTGCTTACTTTATTTAATGATCTCTGGTTTCATCCAGGTTGACCCAAGAGACAAGGTTTTATCTTTTTTATTCTTGAATAGGATTTTATTTTATGTATGTACCACTTTTTCTTAATCCATTCATAATTTGATGGACATTTAGGTTCTTCCCACGTTTTTGGCTATTGTGAATAGTATTGTTATAAACATGGGAATGCAGATGTCTGTTCTACACTCCGAGTTGATCTCCTTTGGAGATATAACTAGTAGTGGGATTGCTGGATCATAAGGCAGTTCTATTTGTATGTTGCTAAAGGAATTTCTTACATTTATTTGATTAATTGTATTAATATACATACCTACCAAATGTGCACAAAAGTGCTTCTTCTAAGCCATCTCATTAGCATTTGTCTTTTGGGCAAAAGTAATTCTTACTGGAGTGATGTTTCATCTCTGTTTTATTTGGTTCCCATTTTCCTGATGATCAGTGATTCCAAGCATTTCCAAGCATTCTAAGAGATATCTGCTTAGACTTATTGTTCATTTTAACATTATTCTCTTGACCTCTTTCTTTTCATTACATATGCCCTATTCTACATATCAGTAAATTATCAGATATATATTTACAAATATTTCCCCATTCTATAGTTGTGTCTTCACTCCATTGTTGATTACTTTGTGTACTGATGCCTTTTGGTTTGATATAATTTCTTTTGTCTGAGTTTGATTTGTTTCCTTTGCTTTTGAGGTCTTGAAAAAGGCCTTTGCATATTCCAATATCCTGACACATTTCTCTTTTATTTTTTAGTAGTCTAATTGGTTTATACCTTATATTTAAGTCATTAGTCCCTTTTAGGTTGATTTTTGTTACCAGTCAGAGATGGCAATCTAATTTAATTATTTTGCATATAGACATCCAATGTTCCCAGAGTTTTTTATGGAAATGAGTTAACTCCAACTGATGACATTTGACTTTCCCATATCTGAATACTTATGTATCCTTCCATATATTTGTGAATATTTCTGTTACATATTTTGTTACATATTTTTTATTAGCTTTCTTCCCCATTGCCATCTTCATATCCCTCTTGAACCCCAATTAAAAATATTCATTTAATGCCATCCAAAATTCAAATAAGATTTCCCCATTGCACTTTTTAAAAAATTCTCCTTCTCTCTCTTCTCTCTTCTCTCTCTCTCTCTCTCTCTCTCTCTCTCTCTCTCTCTCTCTCTCTCTTCATCCCCCCCCCATCTCTCAATGCAGCTTCTTTCTGAGCTAATTCTTTCTTGTTGGAGCGATTCTGGTATTGTTGATTTCTATGCTTTAAAAAAAGTTTTCTTAGTGTATGTTTTAGCTGAAGAATGTCTATTTGATTTCATTTATATAATTTTGAACTTTGTTCTTTTTAAGTTATACATGACAGTAAAATCTATTTTTATATATTTATATATCATGGAATATATCTTATTCTAATTAGGATTTCAGTCTTGTGGAATATATGATGTTGAGATTCCTTGTGTCACATTTGTATACAGGAAAGTTACATCATATTCTTCCCATTGTCTTTCCTCTTTATATCCCTCTCCCTTCCCTTTATTCTCCTTTGTCTGATCCACTGAACTTCTATCTTACCACTGCCTTTGTTATGGATTAGCATAATATATCAAAGAGAATATTTGACCTTTGGTTTTGGGGGACTGGCTTATTTCACTAAGCATGATAGTCTCCAGATTTGTAATTGCTCCCATCTATATGTTAAATTTTTTAAAGTTATGATCGAATCCTTGTGGTTTTAAAAGATCATTGAGTTTTCTTAAAATACCTGTTTTAAATTCTCCATCTTTAAGTTTATTCATATTGATTGATTAATATGTGGTCAGTCTTTGGACTCTAACTTTCACCATTAGGTAGGGTCTTGGTTGTTAGAAAATTTTTGCTTCTTTTTGGTATGTGTAATCAGCTGTGCCCTGAAGAATTTGGTTTTATTATAAACTTTTCAATCTGGCTTTGAACGTACAGCAGGGAAATTGTTTTCTTTAAGAATTTGGACACTTCCATTATTTCAGCAGTAGATAGCACTCTAGGTGCTGACTTGCAGTGAGTACTGTGTTGGTGCATAGTCATTGCTTCAGCACTAGAAAATGGTCCAAGGCCAGATTTGCTTCTAATTTGTAATCTCTGGGTTGTTCAATATGAATGGGGGGAGACTTACAAAGGGTTGTCTGCCATTGTGTACCTCTTCTCAAAGCCAGGCTGAGCACAACTGTCTTGTCCAATCATGGGTGTACCAGCCTGTGTTCATATGCTGCAGAATTCTAGCACTTTCTGGGCATAGTCTCTTTGGAGGAACCAGTCTCAGACTTGTAGCCACCATTGTATGGCCTTGTATGCCTCTCTCTCTCTCTTTTTTTTTTCTCCCAAGTAGACAGTTACTCATTTTTGTTTGTACTGCCTGTGATTAGGAGAGGAGAATTGGTTAAGCATTCCTGTGGCTACCCATGTATCAATGCTATGCCAAGCCAAATCCATAGTCCACCAAGTCCAGCACAGCACAGAGGTAGGATCAAGGATCACACTGCTGTGGGATCCCTACTGTTCAAGTGGATTAATGGCCCAAGACCACTGCAACCAGCCACTAGTAATGCTGGCAAAAGTTAGAGTCTGATTGATTGTGGTTACATGTATTTGCCTGGCACCAGGACTTTTTGAAAAGCTTAGTGTTATGTTCAGTGTTGTGAGAATGGGGGTAATTGGAATCTTCTTAATGACAGGATTTATAGACCCAGTATTGAATTCCAAAGCACAGTCCATATTTACTTCTGACTCTTGCTGTCAGTGAACAGTCTTGCTCCATATTATAATTCCTGACTTTGGCATAGTGCTGGTAAAGGTAGTCACCTGAATGCCAAGGTTGACACTAAGCTGCGTCGCACCTGAGTTACCTAGTACTATAGTACTTGGAAATTTTCAGGAGTTTACCCAGGGCCATGACACAGATATCAGTGATGCAAGCTGAAGTATAAAGTTGTTCTACTGGGAGTAGGTTTGTGGTGTTGGTGCAGCCAGAAGGCTCCCTCTGAGCACAGGCCTGGGGAACATGGCTATGTTTGATAAGGTTCAGTTTTGGTATCCTCAACTCTAGAAATCCCATTTGATTCTTTTTAACATGTGTATTTATTGCTATTCTAGATGTCTTTGGGAATAGTTTCTATTGACTGTATTGCTTCCCCTTTTTTTGTGGGCTACAAGTTTTGTTATTTACATAAAATATTTGCTGGGCATGGTGGCACATGCCTGTAATCCCAGTGGCTCTAGAGGCTGAGGCAGGAGGATTGTGAATTCAAAGTCAGCCTCAACAACTTTGTGAAGTCCTATCTCTAAATTTTAAAAAAAAGTAACCAAAGTGTCTGGGCATGTGGCTCAGTGGTTAAGCAACTTTGAGTTCAATCTCTGTTACCAAAAATTAATAAATAAGACGATAAATTGTTTGAGCATGTTTTAAATAACAAAATATAACAATTCTCAGAATCTGATTTTCTCCCCTAGCCTTACACTTTATTGTACCTTTGAATGTTTAGCTCACATTTTAAATGTGCACAGTTTGGAATCCAATTTACCCTCTTATATTCTCAGAGAGCTTCCCCATTATTCCTCTTTACCACTTTCATTCTTTGTTCATTTATTGACTTCAATGGATGCATCCTGTAAAGTCTCTTTTCCCTGTAGCCAGTGAAGCCTCTGTGTGGTTCTTTCCCACAGTGGTCACTTAAAAGATTACTTTACTTTTCTCCAAACAGTTAATCTTCTAGCCTTTGCTGTGTGTGTGTGTGTGTGTGTGTGTGTGTGTGTGTGTGTATGCACACACTTGCAAATTATATTCTTACAGACATTTTTCAAGCCCTAACTTTACTTCCTGTTTACCTATAGTCTTACGGTCTTCCAGAGATTAAAAATCAGGGCCTTTGCAGGTATTTCCTGAGTGTTTGCAAAGTCTAGCTCTCTGCATGCTTGTGTGTGGGCTTTCAGAATCTCAGGAATATCCCAGAGGTTTTCAAAGTATCCTGTAAACATCTAATTTTCAATTTGTTCATTTTGAGTTATTTGTTCAGGCTTTTGTTTACTCTAATAGTTATCATTCTCAAGCAGCTGTGTTGTTAAACAATTGTCACTATTTTATTTTATTTTTCTCTTTTCTGTTTTAAAACTATCCTGAAGTTAGAGTTGTTTGTACAGAGCAAATCTGTGTCACATCAAACATAAAAAGGCCAAAAGAATGGATATTTTCACACTAGCTGCCTGAGCCAGAGAGGTCAAATAATGACAATTCACTAGAACTTTGGCCTTTATTTATCTATTTGTTTTTAATATCCAAACCTGTTGTTCCCTTTTGGCAGCTGTCAGTTGGCTGGATTTTATAGCTATTGAAGTTATGAAACTATTGATTTTCAATTATAATGTGAGTCTGGGGACAAGTGGAAGGTATTAAGACAAGTCACCTGTCACAATGCTTGCTGCTCTTACTGAGGTTCTATGATTTTTCTTTAATAATAAACACCATTTGGTCTTTTGTAAGTTTTAGTAAAATGTAAAAAAATCAGAAAACATTGGTTTCAGTATTTTTTTCTCAATGATCTCATTTTTTTCTTACAGAGCAATTGATTTCCAGATATCCTTATTGTACCATTTAAAAATTGTCTTTCAGAACCCATTTTAAGGAGTCTTCTTTCAGTTAAGATGAATTATAATCTTCCAAATACTAAAATGAATTGCAAGGCAATGCTTTATGATGTCATTTATAATAAATTGACAAACTTTATAAACTGTTCCATTTTGTTCCCTATAATTGACAGCCCTCTAACAACATCATGTAGTTGGATCTGGTCAGTGAAATGTAAACCTATGTCACATGTAACCCTCGGTTGTATTTGCAGGTTATTAGGAGACAATTTTGAGTTAGAAGTAGAGCTACCACTTATGTCTGAACTATTTTTAAAGTCAGAACTTAGTCTTATGGCATGCCTAAGGAAAACTGGCATAATGATTTGCAGAATAATGTTTAATTTGACCAGTTTCTTAACTAGTGATGAAGAAATTTTATTCATATGTTGTTTTTCTAGGATAAAAATACTTACACTTTTATATATATCTATACAAAAGGGAGTGATTCAGAATTTGCTGAACAGAAATACTCGCCCCCTGATGTTCATTATTTTTATCTTTTCTTACTTATAAAAGGCAAATTTGGGAAAGCATCTGTCAATACCTATCCACTGGAGAAATGCTGAATTATGTTGTATTTCTCAAGACCAGAATAGCATCAGGATCATAGGTGCATTGATTTCACCCTACCAAAAGCAATACAATGCTTTTGTAGTGCAATGCTCAAACAATTTTACAAGATAACTAGGTCAGCTCAAAGTCAGCATTTCCACTGATTCATGTTCGTTAAGATAATCTTCTTTTTCATTGATATTTATAATTCTCAAGAAGATATTTTCAGTCTTTTGTAAGTATGTTCATTTCACATTTACCCTGCCCTGTAATCATGGACAAATTTCCATGAAAGGGATCAGATATTCTTTCAAGCTACAGTAATTATTCCTAAATTTGAACTTAATAACCAAAACATTAATGAAGAAAGAGGTCACATTTGTGTATTTTAAAATGGTATTCTTGGATTTTCTATAGAATTATAAGAGTTTCACAATCTTAACAGAATTTATATAATTTGGGGGGAAGACTTTTTCTTGAATAATTTCTAATAGTGCTCCACCCCAAAAGATATATCCAGAGGAAATAATAAACTTATGAAACAACAGAATACTTAATGACTTTAAATGTCCTCTGTCAGGATATTGAATGCTGAATAATGAAATCTCTCTGTATTTTCATAACTAAAGAAGCCTCTGCAAAACAGTTGGAATATATTAAATACAAAATGCCAATGGGTAAAAAATAAGCAAAAACTACATGAAAACAGTTCTCATATATTTTAACTTTTAATAAAGATAGATTAGTAAGGAAAAGGTAAGTAACATTACATTTCATCAACGTACACAAATGTTTCTCTAGATGTAGACATGTAAACATAGGTAAGTGAACTCTTATGTTAAATGTTGAAACACGATATTTCTCACATTCAGAATGATTGAATGATGGATAATAGTTTAATACCCATAAAATACTATTAATTATATTATTTCCCTGGAATATACTGTTTTCTCTTTCTTTATAACAAATTAGTACAGACAGGCGTTGAAAACAACCTGAGATGAGCCCCTTGCAGTGCTTCATAGCACTTTGACCCTTGGGTTTCATATTGTTTTCCCAGAGATCATATTTACAGTAAGTCAAGAGCCATAACTAACACAATGAATTCTCACACTTGACCTCAGGAGGAGGAGGTTCTAGGTATACTGAGGAAAACTAATCTCAATTATTTAATGGCAAATATTTTCAACTATCAATTCTCACACCAATAACAACATACTCTCATTATTTTGAGCTAAAAAGTTAACAGGTAAAAAATTTCAAACAAGGCTGGGGATGTGGCTCAAGCAGTAGCGCTCTCTCCTGGCATGCGCGGGGCGCTGGTTTCGATCCTCAGCACCACATAAAAATAAAATAAATATATTGTGTCCACCTAAAACTAAAAAATAAATATTAAAAAATTTCAAACACATCATATATTGCATGTTATTTTTTGACTCTACAGTTCAGCAACTGTTCTGTTTGAGACCTTCAGTAAGGAAATGACAAAACGAGTTAAGAATGCCAGCGTATACTACAGGATAAAGCCTATGAAGGATTAAAAAGAAGAGTGAAAAGCAGAAGTGAGTAGTAAGTGCCTTTAGATATTAAAATTATATTAATCTTCTTTAGCAAATCCACCATCTTTGGTACAGCAGTTGTTATCTCGTGCAATTTATTTGATCTTGTAGTCATATTTAAATCATGTGTCAGAATATTTTTTTTCTGCAGTGGCAAGAACGGTAAACAAAGTGGAGATATAATGGATGGTACCATTCCTGAAGTCATAAGAACCCTGAGTACAGAACTGATATTTATCACTCAACCCACATTGTAATACTGTTTGTTGACTGAAATGGGTAGGTTGATTTTAGAAACTTCCACTTAAAATTTCCTTCTATCATGCATTTTAGACTATACTCTAAGGATATGAGCAAATGTCATTCTCAATTACACATTTGGAAACCCTGAAGGCTTGTTCTATAGATGACATTAGCCAATACTCCCTTTATTTCCTAGATCCCATATGATCTGTTTATAATTGGTTCAGGTGACAGAGGTTGAGATGATTATGTTTGCTTTGTTCTCCAGGGTTATTGCCCATATACCCTAGCCCATTGCTTAAAGTTTCACTTTTTCCAGCAAGGCCACTGAGCTTTGTAAAACTGCCCTGTTTGTTCTGAAGGATTCATTAGTCTTTGAAATTAAAAGACCCCATCTAGTGACTTCTGGTCTCAACCTTCATAATTTTTGTTTCTGTCTCAATGCAATAGGAAAGGCCCTTTGCCAACTACCAAAGATACCATTTGCATATCACATTAGTTTTCCAACTAGTGGTTAATGGTTTCCTGTACTTACCTGATTACTGTAATGCACTGATGAAATACAGTTAACAATAGTTAAATGAAACCAACAGATCCTATTATTCTTGCATATATGTATTCTAACTTCTACTACTCAAGTGCCTGAGTAATTATAACCATCTGAGTATTCCCCTCCTCTAGATCATAATTAAATCACTCCAGATGATAATTCAAAAAATGGATCATAGACTTCTATCAGAGACTATCCATACACCACATACTTTATGAAGTATGTTTTCATCACCAAATGGTGTGATATGTATTCACAAATACCCACTTATCAGCTACCTCTTTGAACTACCCTTGGTATTAAAATACTAGCTCGGGTTTCTGGGATGCAGAATACTAGTATGTTGGTGAAATTAAGTTGATCAAATACTTTTACATGAATGCACAAATACATTACGATGAATTCAGTATAATTTGTTTATAACAATAAAAAGATTTAAGAAAGCATATGAAAGTTGGGAATAGTCTCATTTTATTGTGAAAGATAAAATAGCCAGGCACTGAAATCCTTTCCCTTGAAAATTAATAGCTTAAAGTTGTCCTGGAATGTTGACTTGCTGATAGAAGGTGCAGCTGGATTCAGCCCACTAGTATTTCTTACAGCTGAGCAGATGTGTACATAAAGGGAGATATGAGAAGCGCATCTCAATGGGTGTCACAATACATAATACATATATTATTATTATTATAAATTTAACTGTTCAAATAATTTTTGTTACGTTTGTTTTGATGTATTTAAAGGGGGTTTTTAAAATGCAAATATTAAATAATTTTTAAAATATTAACGAATACAAAATAGGTCAAAAGCCACAGATAAAAATGTAATAGTCTGTAATAGTATAAAGAATTTCTTCTTCATATACCAACATTCAGTACACAATTCTTTTCCACAAAACCCATCTCAATGATTATTTAACTTCTGTATATATATGAAAATGTACACAATTCATATAGGTATGTATATATGCACAAATATGTATATGAGGACACCAAGGCAACTGGCAAGTAACCTCTTGTCACAAAAAGTAATGTTTGTTCCTGGAAAAGGAAATAAGGAAGGAAATCTTTATGTAAGCATTGGATAATGGATCTGTTGATTTGAGGAGTTCTGCTAATTTCTGAGAGGTGAGTCTTTATCTAGGAAATGTGTGTACCATCACTTCTCTACTTTATGGTTACAGATTGGAAGTGAATCTTTAATCTGTATATTTATGAGGTATATGTGATTCTCAAATGTCATGTAAGCTATACAGTTATTAGGAGTATGATTAAAAATGCCTCATAAATTAGTTGTTTCTCTTTCTGTAAGGTAATTTGTGTACCGCATTAGTGATATCACCTACTCTGAAACAATAAATTTATGCCCCATGTGGAAAGGAAAGATCTAAGAAAAGCTGACTTATTATAATTATTTATTCTTATATTGGTTATATTGCAACCAAAACTATTAATATTACCAAATAATAACCTTAATTTATAAAATTTTATTTGATAAATTCAATACTTTGTGTTAGCCCTATAATTAGTTCATGAATAACAAACTAGACAAATTCTTATGCTTTACACATGTAAAATTTCTGCAGAAGCTTCACAATAATGTCTTGTCGGAATACCTGGTTCATTTTTATTACTCTACAGTAGTTGATTACAGGAGACAATTCAGGGTTGTCAGGATTGTAGAGTCTGAAGTCTCTTCCATTAAACACACACACACACACACACACACACACACACACACACACACACATATATATATATATATATATATATATATATATATATATATATACCTACATATATATAATTTTATCAATACTTCCCTGCCATATTAATTATGGACTTTGCATCTGAATGCTGATTGTGAAAGTCCTCAACTTCTGTTTTTCAAAATTGTCATGGATTTTCTTGATATTTAATATTTCATTATGATGTTTAGAATCATCTTGACAAGTGCCCAACAATAAAGCTTGCACTTTTAGAGAAATTTTATTGATTTTGTTTAAATATATTTTTGGTTGTAGGTGGACACAATACCTTTTATTTTATTTATTTGTATGTGCTGATGAGGATTGAACCCAATACTCACAGTGTTAAGCAAGTGGTCTACTGCTAAGCCAAAACCTGAGCCCTCTGTTGATTTATACAACAATTTTTTTTTAGTTGTTGATGGACACAATACTTTAATTTATTTATCTGTGATGTTGATGTTGAAGATCAAATTCAGATTGAATGCAAGCACTATACTGCTGAGCCATAACCCCAGCCCCCCTTTCACTGATTTTTTAAATTATATTTGAAGGTAATTTAAATAACTAAAATGATAGCTATAGCCAATTATAATTTCATGTATAATTTTATAGAATTTTTAATAATATATTCAATATTTTACTTTATGGTTTTTGTACATCTTTCATTGTATTTTATTGGTTTCTCTTTCTAAATTAAATGTAAATTCATACACATATTATTGGTGAATACTACTACTACTACAATATGCATGAAATGATTTCTGTATATTAACTTTGAATCTATTAACCTTGACTAATTCATTTATTTACTCACTATTCCTAATAATTTGATTTATTTTATACTTACAAAACTGTAGTATATGTAAGCAATATGACTATTAGTTTTCTTTCCAGTCTATCTTTTACTTAGCTCTCATGCCATTTTCAATAGATAATATCTAGAGTAAATTATTGAAAATTGCACATTGAATAACACTTAGCATATAATCATATGAACATTGATCTTTATGATACTGCTTAGTAGAAAGTATTACTCTTGAGTGAGAAAATGAGAAAAGTAGTCTATGAGTGAGAAAATTAGGTTCAATGAATTACCCTCACACTCTAAAAGTCTAACTTCATATGTGAGCAAACCGGAACTAGAAAATCAGTTAATTCATTGTAACTGTAGTGATTTTCTTTTTCTTTTTATTACACCATCTAATTTCAAATTCAATTAGAAGTATATTTTCTGCTGAGGCTTTAGGATATGTTTCATTTATATGTTCTGATTTTGCATCTTTGGCACTAATAAGGTTAATGGAAAATTAATTTCACTCCTACTAAGAACTACAACTAGAGTAACCACATTTGAATTTTCATTTCTTGAAATGTGTCCATGCTCACAATTGGCCTAAATTGTACTGTGTGTGTGTGTGTGTGTGTGTGTGTGTGTGTGTGTGTGTATACATTAGTGAAATTTTATGGAATATGAACTTTTTTATGAGAAGATTCTCTAACACTAGAATTAAAGATTATTTACCACAAAATTAGATATTGCCAGTTTTATTCAAGTGACCTAAATATTCTTTTAGTCCTCTATTTCAAAGTTTCTATGTCCAACCATGGAGGATTTTAATAATAAATGTCAAATTGCCTATCTAATTTTACTATATACAAAAAGAGCAATGAAATTTTATTTAGATGATATTTCTATGCTGTCATGTGATCGTGCTGAGCATATTTTTAACTACCTGCATGAGCCTGGTTAAGATATTTTTGATCCTTTATGGGGGAAATGATTATGAGACCATTTGGTGTTATTAAATTGAACTACATTTCTCTACTTGATGAATCTCACACTTGAGTTTTATTTTATTAAACCATAATTATTGGATTCTCTAATATTCATAGAGGAGAAGCCTGTATCACATTTTGAGCTCAATACTAAGCAGTAAGAAGATGAAGTATAATGGGACAGGAGGACTAAAATAGCTGTAGGAGTTCCTTTTCAAAAGTATCAATCCACATAATATCCAAAGTTATAGGCATAAAAATTAAATATAAATATCAATGCTTTATCATGTGTTAAAGAAAAAATATTCAACATTACTTCTTAAAGAACTATAAAGCAGATGTAACCAGGACCATCTTTGCAGGTATAGAGACCATGGTAGTGGAATTTTGCAAAGGGAAAAAGAGAGGGGGCTCAACTCCAAATACACAATGAGCAGCTAGAACTTTATAGCCAATAAACAAAGTGGAGGCAAATAGATTTAAAAAAAAAACTTACTAAAAAACAACATCAAGAGTAAAGATGATTCTGTGAGGGGAAAAAAAAGTATAAGAATTCTTTATGAAGAAATGACAGGGTAATGAGTCACATCCCTAACCCTTTTATTTTTTATTTCAAGACAGGGCCTCATTAAGTTGCTGAGGATCTCTCTGATATGACCAAGGCAGGAAGACTGCCTTGGTCTCTCAAGATGCTGACAGTAGAGGCATGTGCTACTGTGCTGGGCTTAGAATGGGTAATTCAATATCAAGACTGATCAGGGTGGGAGGTCACTGCCAAACTGATTAACCAGTTTATATTTAAACAGGATTTTACAAAATAAGTGTACAGATAGGTACAGGAGATGGTGTTAGGATCTGTGAACAAGTCAGGATGGCGCCTGGCATTTTGCCAGGGGGAGTGGTTTGTGAAGTAACGCCAGGGAGCCATTAAGTGTGGAGATTCCTTATTGGTTGACTGCTGTATCTAGTTTATGTTAATTAAGATAAGCTGTGTGAAATGTATATATACCCCTCCTGTCCTACAATAAAGGGCTCCCACTCCTGCTGTATCAATGTACACAAGTTGTTTGTCACCCCCCGGTTATTTTGCTGCAGCCAGACTGTGGCAGATGGGTCAATAGCCTGAACAAAATTTGGTCAAAGAAGCATTATCACAAGTACACTGAAACTGACTTTCTAAGCCACCTAGTGGATTTTTTAAACTTTCAAAACATTCTTACTCATGGAATAAAATTACCTTAAAATATGCACTCATTTTTTTTTAGCATTTAAAATGGATGGTATATGTTATGATTCATGTATTAGATCTAGGCTTTTTGTATATTGAGGTACCTGCAATAACAA
This sequence comes from Callospermophilus lateralis, assembly GCF_048772815.1. Taxonomy (NCBI): domain Eukaryota; kingdom Metazoa; phylum Chordata; class Mammalia; order Rodentia; family Sciuridae; genus Callospermophilus; species Callospermophilus lateralis. The sequence goes on from NW_027514454.1 coordinate 3,981,395, forward strand.
CAGTTTGGTAAGGTATATTTTATCATCAGACTCAAATAAATCATAATCAATTGCCTATTCAGATGCCAGACAGAATATAAGGAATTAAGAAGACTAAAGATGGGAACCCTCACCTGCTCATCAGTTAATATATTTGACTTAACACATATGATATGAGCATTATTCTGTACAATGAAGATTACAAGAGTGAAAAAGAAAATTGGAGTGTTCACCTAAATTATTTTCCAAACTTTAAAAGGAGACAGAAATTACTCATCAATTCCTAAATAAGGCCATTTCTTCTTCTTCTTCTTCTTCTTCTTCTTCTTCTTCTTCTTCTTCTTCTTCTTCTTCTTCTTCTTCTTCTTCTTTTCAAGAGAATTTTTTAATATTTATTTTTTAGCAGACACAACATCTTTTTTTATTTGTATGTGGTGCTGAGGATTGAAACCAGCCCCATGTGCATGCCAGGCAAGCACGCTACCGCTTAAGCCACATCCCCAGCCCCTATTTCTTCTTGAATGCCAAGAAGACTAACATAAAGTGACACGATGAAGAGGGACTGAGGAGAGGTCCATCAACAATGGCAAGGGGACAACTGTGAAGATATCTTCCAGAAGGAAGTTCCAAGTGGAAGGAGTACAATGAGGAAAGCGAGGACCCTGGTGAAACAAGCAGCTGACTTATGGAGAGCTCTGAAAGCCATATCGCCAGTGTGACCTGTCATGTAGTTGAAATGGTTCCCATTGATTCTAATTCATTAAAAAAATAAAAATAAAAAATAAAAGAGGTTTATGGAACTCTAAATTTTCTATAGCTGTGCAATAAGCAAACGACATCCTGTAAAAAGCTCCCTTATTTTGGGAAGCCCTTGATATAAGACCCATCTGTGAAAGCATCAAGAAATGTTCCATGTACTTGCTTGGGCAGCACATATACTAAAATTAGAATGATATGAAGAAGATTAATGTGGCCCCTGTGTGAGGGTGATGCCCAAATTTATGAAGCATTCCACATTAAAAAAAAAAAAAGAAAAAATGCTTCTTTTTATGAATCTCTGGTAGTCAAGGAGAAGGAGATTTGGAATATCTTGTCATTCTTGAGGGAAATTGTGCAGAGAAGGTAAAAGAGCACACCTGTTATTACCATCTGGGCAGAATCATATTATTCATATTATTCATGGAACTATTTTGTCCATTTATTCTTACAACCTCTGTAATTAATATTGTTTTGCCTTTTGATAGCAAGGATGCTTGTTTACCTAGGCACTGTGACATAGTGAGGATCAAGGAGGAGTCTTCATATAGAAATACAAATGAAAACTTGTTCTAATCCAAAGTGTGTGGTCTCTAATTTTGCTCTATTTCTTCAAAATAAGTAGGGTGTGGAGGAAGAGAAGGTTTTCCTATCTCAAAAGCCTAGTAGTGTCTTTGGTCTAGTCAAATAAAATGCTTGATTTAATATTTTTGGAAATGTCTTTATTGTCAAGCTTTTCTTTGGGGGGAATTTAGATGTGACACTATCAATGTGATATTACCCAAAACAGAAGGTCCACGGACAGTTGAGAATAGTTCTACAATGTTTACTTGAAATCAAAATCAAAATGTTTTTGTCCCTGAGAATTGAAGTATCTGACATTTAAAGACCAATTTCTAAAGATCATTGCTCTATGTGTGCATTGATGTTTAAAATTTATGATAAATTCAATATTTTAAGAATTTTAATATTTTGAAAGTAATAAAATAAAATTAAAATATATTCTTTATCTAACCCAGGTCCAGAGAAATCCGTAATCTCAGTAAAATCTTCATTACAAAGACAAACAGGCTAACCTGCAATTGTTGTAATCATCAATGGATTGAATATATGAAAAAAACTTCTCAAATAATGGTTTAATATACTCAAAAGATGCACAAACAAAGCTGGAAAACAGCTATGGGGAAATAGTAAATTACGTTGGTTCATATTTAATGCCAAACACTGGAATTTGAAATTGCTAATTAAAGACATCAGTGAATGTCAATACAGCAATATTTTAATGACTTCAAGATAATCCCACAGCAATCAATTTAGATCAGAATGAGTTTATTGTAAAGTGCCAAAGGTGGAAAAATGCTTCTTTTGCACGATAAAGCAACAATTTCTCAAATGAATAATGCCTAGTTGAAATTTAACTAGATAATTACTTAATTTGCATTTATTAAGGAAAAATAATAACTTAGAAGAAAGCTCTATGGGAAATGATCTAAGAGTTAATGGTTGTGCAATTTTACCTCAGCTTCTGGAAGCAAAAACACTTTAATGATAATAACAAACTAAAAGAACACCAACAAAGCAATAAAGGACTGATACCACAGGGGCAGATATAAATTTCATAGTTGATATTTGTAGAAGTTACCAGATCCTTATTAGAAAGATACTTTATTAGTGAGTTAAAGGAGAATATCAACTTCAGGTTCTATATTATATGCCTGCTTTTTTTCCCTTAAAGTAGCAAAAAAAAAAAAAACTGCTTTTATATTTACAAATAAAAATTGGCAGTTAAACAAAAGTCATGAATTTTGTTTATTTTCATTTTATTCAAAAAGAATAAAATATACCTCCTTTATGATATTGAAAGGAAAAGGCCTGAAAAAATCATACTTAATTACAAAATCCCCTTTACTTAAAATAATTTCATTTAATCTGTATAACAAGATTCTTTTGGACCATGCTGCCAGCAGTAGGAGATTCTAACAAACAAAGAACAACTAAAAGCAAAGTAGCAAGTGTGACACGATTCTAAATTATGATGAGACTCTTTAACATCCATGGTTATAAGTTTACATAGTCTTTGGAACCACTGTTGATCAAAAAAAAAAAAAATCCCATTTCTGTTTACTCTTGTGGCACTTGCAGGTCTTAAACTTCTATGTCTGAATTTTTTTTCCTTTTGAACACAGATCTAGTGAGCAAATACCTGATCAAATCACTAAAAAGGCACTTTATATTACAAAATTCATTTCATTTTTCAGATGGAATATAGTGAGTGTTTGACTCGGTCATACAACCAGGGATGCAACATAAAAAGAAAGACTTGGTTAAAACTGTTTCTCAAAATGTGTGCACAAATTATATGTAGATCTTGTTAAAATGCAAATATGAAATGGTCTCTGATATTTTGCCTTTTTAGTAAATTCACAAGTAATAACAACAATAATAATAATTCACAAGTAACAACAATACTACTACTGGTTACTGTCCACTTTTTGACTAACAAGTGGCTGGAAAGATAAACTCATGGATCTACTTGAGAATTTTCAGAGTTGATGGAGATTGTCTTTTGATAAAATTGCACAACTGCTTTAGCCTAACCACATTTAGATGATGGTGATCATGGTACATTTCTGGCTTGACTACACTCTCACCAAACTTCACAGATGTCCTTCCTCCAAGCCATGAAAACCCTATCCTGGTAAAGGGGCTTATACATGTGTACAAACAAAGATGACAAGTTTCAGCAGATCTGTTTAACAAATCAAATAATAAATCACAAGTATAACTGTTTAGGGAACTATGTCATTGCATCATAGTGCACCGTAATGAAGTAATATTGAAATCATGGTTACTAAAAACAATATTAAATATGAGGTACTAGAAGGCGTTCATGCTAGTAGCATTTAAAGTGCCTTTACTCCTATGTTAAAAATTATAAGTCACACTAAATTAGTAATGCTCTCAAGAAGTACCTCAAAGTCTCTAGACCTAAAATGTTCCAAAACCCAAAGTGATTGTAGTTCAATCCATCCTTACCATAATTTTACATAGTTAAATAGTGAATTAACTACTACCACATCTCTAGTCGGTCTTTATTAACACTTAGTTTGAATAATGTACAGTTTCCAAAACTCTCCACTCTCTCTGATGAAGGCATTAGGATCCATATAGCCTTTCCCTTGAGACAGATCAAAGATCAGAATATTAGGCTATCTAATGTTTTTGTTGATAGTTAAGCAAATGAGATAAGTTTGCCAAGATTGATATCTTAAGCCTTAGAACCTTTATTTTTTATTTAATATTTATATTAAATATATAATCATATGTATTACATATTATATAATATAAAAATATGCTATAATAATTTTTATGGAAAACACCTATTATACATTCTTAATATTATATAATTAAATTGTATAATACTATAAATTGTTGGATTAAAATGAAATGTTCAATAGATTTTTTAAAATTTATTAATTTATTCCAATTTGTTATATATGACAGCAGAATGCATTTCAATTCCTAGTACATATATAGAGCACAATTTTTCATGTCTCTGGTTGTACACAAAGTAGAGTCACACCATTTGTGTTTTTATATATGTACTTGGGATAAGTACCATCTTTTCTACTCCCCTGTCCTGTCTCTTTCTTTCCCTCCCCCTTGCCCTACCTAAAGTTCCTACATTCCTCCCATGCTCCCCACCACAACCCTCCACCCCCGGTACATCCCAATCCACATTATGGATCAGCATTCTCATATCAAAGAAAACATTTGGCATTTGATTTTGTGGAATTGACTTACTTCACTTAGCATAATATTCTCCAACTCCATTCACTTACCTGCAAATGCCGTGATTTTATTCTCTTTTAATGTTGAGTAATTTTCCATTGTGTGTGTGTGTGTGTGTGAGTGTGTGTGTGTATATATATATCACAGTTTCTTTATCCATTCATCTACTGAAGGACATCTAGGTTGTGTCCACAATTTAGTTTTTGTGAATTGTGCTGCTATAAACATTGATGTGGCTGCATTACTATACTATGCTGTTTTTCAGTTCTTTGGGTATAAATCAAGGAGTGGGATAGCAGGGTCAAATGGTGGTTCCAGTTCAAATTTTCCAAGGAATCCCCATACTGCTTTCTATATTGTCTGCACCAATTTGCAGTCTCACCAGCAATGCAAGAGTGTGTGCCTTTTTCCCCACATCCTCACCGACATTTATTGTTGTATGTATTCTTAATAGCTGCCATTCTGACTGGAGTGAGATAAAATCTTAGAGTAGTTTTGATTTGCATTTTTCTAATTGCTAGAAATGTTGAACATTTTTTCATATATATGTTGATTGATTGTATACCATCTTCTGAGAAGTGTCTGTACAGTTCTTTGGCCCATTTGTTGATTGGGTTATTTGTTTTTTGGTGCTTAGCTTTCTGATTTCTTTATATATCCTAGAGATTAGTGCTCTATCTGATATGTGTGAGTGGTAAAATTTTGCTCCCAAAATATGGGCTCTCTATTCACCTCACCTGTTGTTTCTTTTGCTGAGAAAAAAAATTAGCTTTAATTCATCTTATTTATTGATTCTTGATTTTAATTCTTATGCTACAGGACTCTTATTCAGGAATAAGGGGACTAATCTGACATAATGGAGATTTGGGTCTACTTTTTCTTCTATTAGGTGCAGAGTCTCTGTTTTTAATTCCTAGCTCGTTGATTCACTTTGAGTTGAGTTTTATGCATAGTACAAGATCGAAGTTTAATTCACTTTGTTACATGTGGATTTCCACTTTTCTCAGCACCATTTGTTGAAGACACTATTTTTTCTCCAATATACATTTTTGGCACCTTTGTCTAATATAACTGTAATTATGTGGGTTTGTCCCTGTGTCCTCTATTCCATATCATTGGTCTACAAGTCTATTTTGGTGCCAATACCATGCTGTTTTTGTTACTATTGCTCTGTATTATAGTTTAAGAATTGTTGTAGTGAAGCCACCTACTTCATTCTTCTTGCTAAAGATTGCTTTATGTATTCTGAGTCTCTTATCTTTCCAGATGAATTTCATGACTGCTTTTTCTATTTCTATGAGGAATGTCATTGGAATTTTTATTTTATTTTTATTTGCATTATATATGTATAGTGCTTTTGGTTTTATGGTCATTTTGACAATATTAATTCTGCCTATCCTGAAACATGAGGGTTTGGGTTGAAAAAATCTGCTGAGATACAAATTGATTTCCCCCTGTATGTAATTTTATTCCTTTCTTTTATGACTTTTAAATTTTTCTCATTTTTCTGTTTGCTAAGCCTTTTCATTGTAATGTGGCTTTGTGTTGATCTGTTGTGATTTTGTACATTTGATGTCCTGTAGGCCTCTTGTATTTGGTTTTCCAAATCATTCTTCATGTTTGGAAATTTTTCTGATATTATTTAATTTAATGGATTGTTCATTCCTTTGGTGTGAAACTCTATTTATGCCTTCCTCTAACTCAATATTTTTTAAGTTTGGTCTTTTTATGTTATCCCATAATTATTGAATGTTCTTCACTATGTAGTCAACATTCTTTTCAAGATTATATATTTTGTCTTCATTGTCTGAGGTTGTGTCTTCCAAGTGATCGAATATCTTGGTGGTGCTTTCAATTGAGCTTTAAATTTGGTTCATTGTTTCTTTCATTTCAAGAATTCCTGGGTTGTTTTTTTTTTCAGAACCTCTAGCTCCTTATTGAAGTAAACTTTTGCTTTCTATATTTGCTTATGTAGCTCTTTATCAAAATGATATTTTTCTGCCTATATTTGTTCTCTTATACTATCCTTTAATTCACAGAATATTTTGATTGTGTGCATTCTGAAATTCTTCTCTGTCATTTCTTCTATTGTGCTGGCCATGAATTCTAATAATGTAATGTCTTAGTTTTCTGTTGTTGTTGTTGTTGTTATTGTTCATGTGTCTTCCCTTCTGGAACTAAGGTGTCTGCATTACCATTTTTACCCTATAGACTTATAATGTCACTGTAGGTTTTCAATATCACTTCTTTAAGGAGAACAATGTGAAAAGGTCTCAAAACAAACACTATAAAACCTGAAACCGAATAGCTGCTTTTAAGATGTTAACAGTTTTGTCAAAATATACAGAAATGGTAAGTTCAATTATTATCTACATTATGAACAGTAGGTTTGCAAAAGGGCCTACAGTTTCTCATTGGTGAGGTGTAGGAAGAGATGTTGAGGGGCCAGGAGGTGAGGATATTAGATTATAGAAAGCATGAGAGAGAAATCTAAAGAAGTTTGATAGTAACAGGAGAAGACAGAGAAAGTGATTTTTGGGAGACAAGTAAGTGGGAAGACAGTAGAGCAAAAAAACAAACAAACAAACAAACAAACAAAACCAAACATCTTAAGAAAAGTAAAATTAGGAGATAACAGAATATACAACACCACTATAATATACTGTTCAGACATCCCAGTGCTCAGTAGCCTAATTCATGAAAGGAACTTGGTTTCACAAATGTTGTGGATGTACTAGTGGGAGGAGAAAGAGACAGAGAAAGAGAGAGAGAGGGAGAGAGAGAACGAACTTGAAGGAAGACACAGGGAATTTTTTTGTTGGAGATCAGTATCTTTCCAGCTTTTGTTTTCATCCAGTAGGTAGGATTGTGTGTTGTCTGCTGGAATCTCCACCCTCAGGATGATGATGGTTAGTAGGTTAGGAGGGTTGATCCAAGGATCTCCTTTGGTGCCTGCTCCTGTGATGTGAGGACCTGAGCTTATTTCTTTATATTGCCTATAGACCTCACAGTTCCTGGTCTCTAATTTAGTCTCTAAACTGTATCTCACTCACTCCCTCCCTTTTTACTTCCCAAACAGGAACCTTTCTCTCTAGAGGTCTTGTGGGCTGCACTCTGGGAGCTGTGCATCTGTCACAGAGAGCTATTTCATATTGGGCAGCTCAGGACACAGCTTTGCAAGCTATTGGCTGGTCATGTAGCCACAGGCACTGTTCCATGTTAGGGAGTACACGGGAGAGTGGAGAAAGGAGAGTTCAGAACTTTTGGTACATTGATATTGCTTCTAAACCCCAGCCAGTGTTCCAAGCTTGGAGTTGCCCCAACTAAAGATGGTGATGAAGAAGTCCCAAGATGGAGGTGGGTGCTTTTAGTGATGGCCTGTCAGGGATCTGATGGTGCCTAGTGGTGGCACTGAGTGATGTGTTCAGAGATGCAGCTCAGTAGTGTGCAGTATTGTGGCTGTGGCTGTCTACAGATCCAATACAGTGTCACCAAGTGCAGGCTACCACATGTAGGGGGTCATTCAGTAGTTGCAGTGCCCCAAGATGAAGATGATTAGAGGAGCCCCAGTTGGTAGTTGGGGGTCAACATGATAATGGAGGCCAAGTTCCAGTTCGTGTGCAGCAGCCAGGATTCCTGTGTAGGTGGATGGCCAGGAGTCCTGTGAATTTGCTAATGCCAGTTATCCTAATCAGTCACCAAGAGGACCTGTGTGAAGAAGTGGCTGGGCTCCTGTGCTGATGCTGAGGCATGGAAATCTGAACAGCACACATGGCCTTGTTTTCTGCATGGGAGCAGCTGTCAGGGGTACTCTAATGTCTTGCAGAGAAACAGTATTCCTGATACTTAAATTCCAGGTCCCAGAATGACACAGAGTGCAGCCTCCCTCTAGCCCACCATCTTGGATTCCTCCTTGATTACATTCTTTTTTAAGAATAAATGACTTACAACTTTGGTACACAAATCTCTGTAACAAATTCCAAGCAACACTTCTATATATGGACATGGCCTACCTCAATTCTTTCCATGTTGATCACCCTGCACACATTCTGCAAAGTGGATACCAAAATGTCAGATTTCTCTGCTTCTGCTGAATACACTGAGTCCTATATAACATAGTTTCATCCCATTTTACTTTCTTTGCTTTCTACAATTTTCATATCTTTTATAAGTATTCTTTCTATACAATTCATGTTTTATTAATAAAATTGGCTACCATCAAAGTAAAGTAAGTATAGAGTAATAAAATCATTTTGGGGATTGTAACAGTATATACATCATATATATATATATATATATATATATATATATATATATATAGAGAGAGAGAGAGAGAGAGAGAGAGAGGGAGAGAGAGAGAGAGAGAGAGAGCGCCATAGAGAGAGAGATACACATTTATGTAATTCTAAGAGCATCATTGAATTTCACATCAGTCATAATTCTGACCATAAAAATCATGCTACTTGAAAAGTTATTATATAAATATATTTGATATAAGTATAAAATATGTATGTGTATGTGTAATGCATATACATATATAAAATATACATATGTATGTATATATTTATGTGCATGCACGCACATATATATATATATATATATATATATATATATATATATATATATGTTTTTTTCACATGATAGAACCTAATTTGTCTTGTCCTTCAAAAGAAATGAAGCTGGTTTTAGAAAAGCTTTTGAAATGTTATTCTATTACATTTTCTGGTAACCTGGTAACTTCTGCAATTCTTTTTTTTTTGTGTGTGTGTGTGGGGGGGGTGCTGAAGATGAACCTAGGGCCTTGTGCATGTAAGGCAGGCACTATCAACTGATCTATGTCCCAAGCCTGGCTCATGCAATTTAAATGCAGACAACTTTCACAGACATTTTGTACTTGTTCCCTTCCCCTTTCAATTTTTAGAACTTCCCACTAGCCATTGTTCTTTCTATAAGCACTATTACCAAAATAATTTATAATCCTTCTACATTTGGGTCCTGAGGAAATTTTCTTAGGGATTTACTTTAGAAAATGGATTCATATTCAGAAAAAATTCATATGGATTTAAAATTTTGCATTGAATTCTATTATGTTTAAAAACATGTTGAGATGATGTAGCCTATATTTTAAGGGCATTTATCTTATCAGTGAAGACTGGAATCATTTTACTTCTTATTATATTAATATCCTGTATTCATAGACTTAAATGAATATAGTAGAGGTGGATCTAATAAGGACTCTACCCCAGAGCTTAGTTAGTAATTACCAGGAACCATGGTGTGGGAACAGAACCCATGAAGAATATATTCATACTGAATAGTAAAGCTCCAGCTTAGAATTTTGAAAGTGTGTTTTCTTCAGTGTATTACATTTGCCACAATTAATTCTGAAAGGTTAAATTCAGTACTGAGAAATAATAATCATATATGCACTAAGAATAGCAGTCAATGGACATTAGTACGTAATTTTACCAATAAGAAAACAAATGTGGGCTGGGGTTTAGCTCAGTGGCATAGCACTTGCCTAGCATATGTGGGGCCCTGGGTTTGATCTTCAGCACTGCATGTAAATAAAATTAAGGTCCATTGACAACTAAAAAAAAAATCTTTTTTTAAAAGAAAATTAATACATGATTTTTAGAACAATTTAGAATTAAAAATCTTGATATAAATAAGCTCATGATTTTTTTTTTTCTGTTGGTGCACACTCCAAATTTTTGTTTATTCACTGAGTGTAATTACTCTAGATTATTGGTTAGTTTTTCTCATAAGATGTAAAACATAAATTAGATTCATAACAATCAGCCTGCCAACAGTAAAGGTGACTTAATTATTGAGTCACTCCAAAATGAGTTTTAGTTCAATATTATACTCTACAATAATAATATATAATTAGAAAACATTAACATTACTTGGGGAAAAATATTTGCATTATTATATTCTATACTTACTAGCCTGTTTGAATTTTACATATATGTATATGTATTTAAATACAATCTTATATAACATACCTTAATATAACATTTATTTACAATTATTAATATGCTGTTGTAAATATTATATTATGAAAAATATAAATGATTAATATAAAATGTACAAATATTGAATATATTGTATATGAACTCTACATATGAATATGAAAATATACAGACATATATACAAACATGCATTCACTTTGACACACACAATCAAATTTATTCAAGTCTGCATTATTCATTTGGAATTTGGAACAGAAGCAAAAGGTATTCTTCATTCCTTAGTCTATTAGGAATATTTGTTAAAAGTACAATTTCGGAGTCTTTATAAAATATCAAACTTAACTAAACATCTCAGTTTAAGCTTACATTCTCAAGGGAATTTAGATTATATTTTCTCTAAATCTCACTTGAGAATATATTGCATACAAAATGATATTTCCTGATATTAATTTTGTAAAACAGAATTCTTTATATTGGATATCCAATTATACATACCAGTTCTAGGTAAAATGCATTTATGAGCACAAAAAAGTTGCATCCTTTAGGAAAAAAAAAACATTGTAAGGCATTTGAAATAAAATCATTCATCCATTCATTTAGTCATTCACATACTCCTTCATTAAAAAACAAACTAAAAAAAACCCTTCTTGCATTGTTTGATAGGTAATGATGAGTGCCTGCTGTGAATAAGCAGATGGCACATTGTATCAGATATACATGCACTAGTATCATGAGAATTATTGAGATAAGAATAAAGACATAGCCAAGTGCAGTGGCATATTGCCTGTAATCCAAGTGGCTTGGAAGGTTGAGGCAGGAGGATTGCAAGTTCAAAGTCAGCACCAACAAGTTAGTGAGACCCTAAGCATCTTAGTGAGATCTGTGTCTAAATAAAATAATAATTTAAAAAATTTGGGAGTTGGATCAGAGGTTGGGCACCTCTGGGCTCAATCCCCTGTAATAAAAAATAAAATAAAATAAGACACAAGAAGCATTTTTATAGGTATTTGATAATTTATAGAAGAAAGGTCATTTTCTTTAAGTTTAAAACTGCATTGTTTTTTACATGAATCAAAAAAAAATTTAAGACTAATAATTATGGACTCTGCTTTCCATAGAAAATTTTTAAATGCAATATTTTATAGACAGAGTCTCAACAAAAGTATTTTGTGCAAAATTTTCCTTTACTATGTTAAACATATAATTTAAAATATAAACTAAAATAAGCAAAAATGAAATGTACATTGGTAACTATATGAAGTAAAATTTATTTTTGATAAGAGTGGTATTAATGTTAGCTCAAAAACATTAGCTTGGGACTGGGGTTGTGGTTCGGTGGTAGAGAGCTTGCTTAGCATGTGTGAGGGACTAAGTTTGATCACCAGAACCACATTTAAAAACAAGAAAACAAACAAAACAAACAAACAAACAAATAAACAAAAAACATTATTTTTAACATTAGCTAGAAATTGTTCTTAGTTTTTTTGACAGTAGAATCCATTTTTTAAGAGAGAGAGAGAGAGAAAGAGAGAGAGAATTTTTAAATATTTATTTTTTAGTTTTCGGTGGACACAACAGCTTTTTTTATTTGTATGTGGTGCTGAGGATTGAACCCAGCATCCTGCGCATGCCAGGTGAGCGTGCTATCACTTGAGCCACATCCCCAGCCCCAAAATCCATTCTGACATAGTTATAAAAGCATCAAATATATGTTGTTCTAATTTTTATATATATATATATATTGCATGTGTGTGTGTGTGTGTGTGTGTGTGTGTGTGTGTGTGTGTGTTGCAGTTGGACCCAATACCATTATTTTCTTTGCTTATTGTTATTTATTTAATGTGGTGCTGAGGATTAACCCCAGTGCCTCACAGGTGCCAGACAAGTCTCTACCACCGAGCCACAAGTCAGCCCTTGTTCTAATTCTTATACTAGGTTTCCAGTACCTCCCCTATCCTTCTCCTCCACAATGGCTTTCTATCTTCCCTCAGCTGATATTTCTGCCATTTATCCAGTTAATTTTTTTAAAAAAATTAACTTCTTGTGGATGTACAAAATTTTGTGAGTCACTGTGCTATATTCATATGTATACATAGGAAATTTATGTCAGATTCATTCCACTGTCTTTTCTTTCCCCATCCACCCTCCCTCCCCTTCACTTCACTTTGTCTAATCCATTGAAATTCTATTCTTTTTTTTTTTGTATCTCCTACCTTACTTTAGATTATTTTGCACATATCTGAGAAAATATTCAATCTTTGGCTTTTGGGGCCTGGCTTATTTCACTTAGTATGATAGTTTTCAGATGCATCCATTTGTTGATAAATGTTATGAAGTACTCTTATTTATGACTTCTTTATACATTCATCTGTTTAAGGATACTTTGATTTTTTCCATGGTTTTGCTACCATGATTTTGCTGCTATAAATATTGATGTGACTGCATCACTGTAGTATGTTGACTTAAAATCCCTTACATATATAACAAGGAGGGGGGATAACTGGGTCAAATTGTTTTTCCATTCCAAGTTTTCTGAGGAATTTCCATATTGGTTTCAATTATAAAGGCACCAATTTGCATTCCCAACAATGTGGGATGTTTTCCCCACATCCTGACCAACATTTATCGTTATTTGTATTATTCATAATTGCCATTCTAATGGGGTAAGAAGAAATCTCAGGGTGGCTTTAATTTGCATTTCTCTAACTGCTGGAAAGATTGAACATTTTTCATCATATTTCTGCTTTTTAGATGTGTCTGTTTAGTTCTTTTGTCCATTTATTATTTATATTATTTGTGGGATTTACTTTTTTATGTTTTGGTGTGTGTTTGTGTATGTTAAGTTTTTGAGTTTTTTTTATATCCTGCATAATAATGATGTATCGAAGGATCTGCTGGCAAAATTTTTCTCCCATTCTTTCTTCATACCTCCTGTTTCTTTTTCTATGCAGAAGCATTTTAATTTTATACAATTCCATTTATGGATTTTTTAATTTTACATCTGGTGCTTTAAGAATCTTACTAAGAAAGTCATTTCTTCAGTCAACATGTTGGAGTGTTGGGCCTCTATTTACTTCTAGAAGGTGCAGGGTTTCTAGTATAATTCCTAGGTCTTTGGATCTACTTTGGATTGAGTTTTTTGCAGGGTGAGAAGGGTTAAGTTTGATTCTATTACATATGGATTTCTAGTATTCCCAGCACTATTTGTTGAAGAGGCTAGCCTTTCTCCAATGTTTTATGTTTATGACACCTTTGTCAAATATAAGATAACCATATTTATTTAGGTTTGTTTCTGTATCTTCTATTCTATTTTATTTGTCTTAATGCTTATTTTGATGCCAACACCATGCTAATTTTCTTACTACAGCTCTGCGGTGCAATTTGAAGTCTGTTATTGTGATGAATCCTGCTTCATTTTTCTTGCTAAGTATTGTTTTGGATATCTGGGGATTCTTATTTTTTTTCAAATAAATTTCAGGTCTGGTTTTTCCATTTTCATGAAGAACATCATTGGAATTTTGATGGGAATTGCATTGGATCTATATAGTTCTTTTGGTAATATGGGTATTTTTACAGTATTAATTCTGCCTCTGTTACTTTGTTGTCTGCATGCAGTGGTCAGCATCATGTGTCTGTATCATTCTCTGTGGGTTTTTTTGTTTGTTTGTTTTACACAAGGCTGTATGTAATTATCCTTGTGTATAAGAATAGATGTGTGTTTGTATATATTTGCAAATTTAGATTTTATTTTACCTCTCTATTTCCTATTATACTAGTCACTTTTCCTCATCCCTGTCTTTCACTTAGCTTTATAGCTTTATAAACCATGTTTTTCTCACTCAACTGGATATAATATCAATTGAAATTAGCCTTCATAACTGATCCAGTTATTAAAGAATAAATGAGCCATAAGTTTTTGTATTTCTCTGTGATATGTTTTCATTTTACAAATATTAATCTTTATTTTTAAAGGTTCACTATTCCTCTGTACAAAATAGCAACTATATCATGAAAAATTGCTATTACAAAGAATGAAAAATAGTAACATTTTATTTTAAAATATCCACAGAATTTTCAAATTTTGAACATTGTTTCTAAAATTAATCTTTATATGTCAGTATTGTATAGCAATAGTATGATAGATTTTATTTAATTTTTTGTTTAACCTATTCATGGAGTCATAAATAGCATACAAAAGACAACATGTTTTAAAAGTACACAATTTGATAATATCTGGCATAGGTAAACTTCCTTGATCTCATAATGATAATCAAAAAAATAAACATTACTACATCACCCAAAATATTTTTAGTAGAACTTGGTGATCCCTCTAACTCACACTTAAGAGAATTTCCTAAATTTTATATAAATATTAACTTATAGTATGCACCATTTTTGCCTGACTACTTCATTCAATATATTATGTTGAGGTAAATACATAATACAACATGTGTCAGTAGTCCATTGCTTTGCATTATTGAGTGGTGGCATTTGTCTGTATAGATATTCCAAAGTGCGATCGATCTTTTCATTCTCCTTCTGATGACCACTATGGTTATTTCCAGTTTCAAGCATTACAAATAAAAGCTCCTATAACCATTTATATATTAGTTTTTATAGACATACACTTTCATTTCTCTTGAGTAAACATGCTTTCATTTTTGAAGGATTTTTTTTGTATATAGAAATTTATTTGCTCCTGCTTGTAATATTGTGATTGGATAACACGACATCCTTATCCATCTAAATTTGTTAATATGTATCTAAAAACAAACACATTTCAAAGACTAAAGTTACCACTAATGTTTAAATTTTAGCACATTTAATTAACTATTTAATTTGATCTAAAAATATATTCATGACTTGTGAAGATGTAATACGAGATTCTCGACTGAAAGTATTAAAAGACAAGAGACCCAAAAAGATATAAAATAATAAAAATACTAAAATATTTTTAAATAAACATGTGAACAATGCCCAAAGAATTATATATATATATATATATATATATATATATATATATATATATGAAATATTAGTATGTATAAAAACAAAAAATTAAAACCAAAAGAAATAATAAACCCACTGTAAGTCAAAGACAGAAAACATCATCAATACAACTAGAGGAAAATAAGTACAGATCTCTTTCACAGGAACAAAATGATTATCTTTTAAGCCGAACAATTACTGTGACTTTTACTCCCATATGCTCCTTATATTAAATAAATGTAAGTCAAAAACTTGATATCTGTAAATAGTTGAATAATTGTTCCTATTTAGCTGGGTTTTGTGATTTTGAAATAGTTCTCTATGAGGGCTCAAGAGGGCATGACACAATAACATACACTAATTATTTAGCTTGATTGAGGAGAAATAAAGTTAAGTGTTAATTTAAGAGTTTAAGATGGGAAAATGTGTGTGTGTGTGTTCCTAAAAGATTATTCTTCTGTTTCTTAATACATTGAAAGTGCTTATAAAATATTGTACACATTTTTTAGCCATAGTTTGGGTAATAGGGTTATGCATACATGTCTAAAATGTTCCTGTCCCAATTTCTAGGAAATGTTATTTGACAAAAATAAAAATCTACATTTACATGTACTCTTCATTACAAAGTTACTATTCCTACAATTTATCATTAAAATATACCAAACATATATCACATGATTCACTTGTCATATTTTCACAGAAAACGCATAATAAACCAAACTTTCCATTAATGTGAGTTCAGGTAAATAAGTTTACACATGGTACAGAGCCTATTAAGGTGGAAACAAACTAAAATTAGGGAAATTTATGATGACATGTAATGACCTACAATGTGTAGCTATAAAGGAATTATGATTACAAAATATATTTGAGAAAATAATCCTTTATTAACGTTTGTATTTGAGTTTTGTCCGAGTGGTTTTTACAATGTTCTTAAAGTCATTTAACTGATATTAGGTGAACTGTAGGAATAAGGCTGTATGAAATAGAAGAGTGATTAAGATTCAAACCTCCTTGAGTGGTTCATTTGGAGGAAATAAACTGTAAACTACGAGTTAGAATCCCCCCTCCATAAGAGTCAAAGAGGTGTGGTTTAATGTCTTTGTTAACCTGAGTTTGTCCCATATTCCTTAAAACAAAGGAGTTGGTAGAGTTCCTGGTTGATGCTATAGAAGAAAGTCAGCAAAATAGTTAACGCTGTTGATTAATCCCCCTCTTAAAATGCACTCTTGACTGCTGGTTTTCCTTCAACATCTTTTTCTGACTTCATTTAGTTTTCTTGCAGCACTTTTGTCTATTTTTAGTTAACCTTCTTTGTAGGTGTCTTATCTTAGGGGACCACCTTAAGTCTCTTGACTTTAATAATGTCTGGCTGCTGATGACTTCAAAATGTGTTTCACCAGTACTTTTCTCTGAGCCTCCAAGACTCTGAGAAACCCGGACTACTTATACTTTTTGAGGCTTCCAGCATATTAAAAACCTGCACATCTGTAATCCCCATTTCTCTGGAGGCTGAGGCAAGTGGATGGCATATTCGAGGCCAATTTCAGCAACCCTGTCTCAAAATACAATAAAAAAGGCTGGAGATGTAGCCCAGTCATAGAGTATCATGGGTTCAATCCCCAGTATCTAAAATAATAATGATAATGTCCCAGGGTGCAGTGACATACCTCTAATCCCAGCTATTGATGAGGTTGAGGTTGAGATGGATAGAGCCAAGGCAGGAGGCTGACAATTTGAGCACAGCCTGGGCAACTTAAACCCTGTCTGTAAATAAAGAAAGAAAAATAAAAAGGGCTGGGGACAAACTGCAGTGGTAGAGCTACCCTGGGTTCAATCCCTCGTACAAAAACCAAACAAATAAACTGAACAATATGGACAGAAGTTCAAATTCAAGTAGTTCTTTTCAACATAGCACAATATTAAGATATAGCTGAGCAGAGTATCCAGACCTGTAATCCCAGAGACTTTAAATTACTTTAGGTTCTTTAAATTACTTTAGGGTCCTCTTTAAACTACCTTCAAAGTATATGAGAAAGCAAAGGGAGGTAAATAATTTGTAGAAAATAAACAGAAGCAAAAAAGCTAAGGGGAAATATGTCAAAAGAAAAGGAAAAATGGGACTAACTCTTTTTTAAAATTATTTTAATATGTATTTTTAGTTGTTGATGGACCTTTATTTTATTAATTTATTTACATGTGGTGATAACAATTGAACCCAGTGCCTCACACATGCTAGGCAAGTACTCTACCACTGAGCTACAACCCCAGCCCATGAGACTAACTCTTGATGTTAGTATGAAGCTAGGAATTATCACTGTAGGGCTGGAGATACCAAAAAATAAAATATGCTAGATGCTGACCAGTTTTTAAGCAGTATAGGTTTTTCTCCTCAGTTACTTATCTAAGAAAAATTCGATCAAGATGACTAAACAATAAGTGGTGAGGATAGTGCAAGTGATGGCATTTTTTAAACTTATTTCTATACAGTTCTTTATCTTAGAAGCTGGACACCAGGATTACACACACACACACACACACACACACACACACACACACACACACACAATGATGGTTAATTTTATGTGTCAACTTGAGTGGGCCCTGGGCACCCAGATTAAACATTATTTCTGGTTGTTTCTATGAGAGTATTTCCGGAGGAGTTTAGCTTTTGAATCAGTGGGCTCAATAAAGTAGATTGCCCTCTCCAATGTGGTTAGAATCATCCAGTCTGCAGAGGGCCTGACTAGAACAAAAGACAGAGGAAGGTGAAATTCATTCTTTCTTCTGCCCTCCTTTTTGTGCTAGAACATCTCATCTTCTCCTGCCCTCACATGGGCATGATAGATTCCCCCTCACATTCTCAGCCCTTTGGACTAAGAAATGACGCCAATAGCTTTCCTGGGTCTCCAGTTTGTAGATGGCAGATTGTGGGATTTCTCAGCCTCCATAATTGCATGAACCAGTTCCTCATAATAAATTTCTCTCCCTTTCTCCATCTATTCATCCTGTTAGTTTCTGTTTTTCTGGAGAAATTTGGTTATAACTTTCATAATAGTCTTCCATTCATAATAACTGATTTTAACAGGATCATGTGAGTGTTGGAGGATTCTTATTTCCCACACCAGAATAAAGTATGCAGACAATGGAGGGTGAGAATTCAGTAGCAGATTTATTTGAAGCAAGAAAGAAAAGCTCCCACAGCATGGTGAAGGTAACATCCAAAGGGTATAGTTGGTGGTTCTCTGTCTAGGGGTTTTTATACTATTTTGATGAGGAGCTAACCTTTCATTGGAAAGTCTCTCTCTCTTTTTTTTTAAATTTTTAGTTACACATGGACACAATATCTTTATTTTGTTTATTTATTTTTATGTGGTGCTGAGGATCGAACCCAGGGTCTCACATGTGAGAGGTGAGTGCTCTACTGCTCAGACACAACCCCAGCTCCTGGAAAGTCTCTCTTGATGGCTCTTTTTTCTGACTCAATTGAAAGTGTACAATTTCAATTTATTTCCATAATAGGTTGGTTTAATGCCTTTGTTAACCTGAGTTTGTCCTATACTTGTTCATTAAAACAAAATAATTGCTTGGGTTCAAAACAACTCTCTGGGGTTGACTAATATTAATGTAGTCAAGGAAATATCATTACCATTGTGGCTTTGCCTTCCTAGTTCAGTAACAGAATATATGGGTACCCAAGTGTGAGTGAGACCTTCCAGTCAAGCAGACAAAACGAACAAGAAAGTAACTTTTGCCTAGAATTTTAATCTGGGGTGGTGGGATCCCATTCTCCAAGGTCCCCATTTCAATAGGCAGATGTCTCCTGCCTCATTATCTTGTTAAATACACCTTATAAACTACTACGTGTAAGAAACTGCTAAATGTATAATGTTTTAATATTTATTATTTTTAGTTGTAGTTGGACACAATACCTTATTTTATTTATTTTTATGTGATGCTGAGGATCAAACCCTGGGTCTCACATGTGCTAGGCAAGTGCTCTACTGCTGAGCCACAACCCCAGCCCTAGATGTATAAATTTATTCTGGTTTTTTAACTATTATAAAATGGATGTTAATTATACCTATATTAATTTAAGTGTGACTCTTTTAATTGTCAGTTTTACAGCATATGTTCTATACTTTTTTCTCAATGATTTTAATATGTATTTCTTAAAATACATATTAAATTCTTTTTGAATTAAAAAGCAAAGCCAGACTTTTTCTAACAAAATACTATATGTATGACTTGGCTAATTGATTTACAATGAAAACGCTTCAATGAGAAGGAGGTTAGGGAGTAGACTTTCCCCCTACATCTAATGGCCTAATCTTTAGCTCCAAGATTTTGACTAAAACATATTTATAGTACATTATAAAATGAAAGCACTCTATTGGGCACAATGGTGTATACCTGTAATTCCAGCAGCTTGGGAGGCTAAGATAGGAGGATGACAAGTTCAAAGCCAGCCTCACTAAGCAACTCAGTGAGACCCTGTCTCTAAATAAAATACAAAAAAGGGCTGGGATGTGGCTCAGTGGTTGAGTGCCCCTGAGTTCAATCCCCAAAATAGAAAGAAAGGAAGAAAGGAAGGGAGGGAGAGAGGGAGGGAGGGAAAGAAGAAAAGAAAAGAAAAAAAATAAACTCTATTTTAATTAATTTTGCAGAGCTGGAGATTTAAACTAAATAAGTATATAACAAAGGTGTGTTGAAATGCACTGGGCTTTCCCCCTCCTTCCCTCAACTTTGGAAGAGATTTGGGCAGCAGATACAGATTGAATCCTCTAAATCCATAGACAATGGCCTAAGATCTTGTACCTGGGACTACTGAATGTAAAAGAGAACTTGCAGTGAAATAGAGAGAGTAGGCAGGATTCCAGTGTAGGGTAAGGATGAAGAGTGAGTTTAGGATTTGGACCAAAGGCCCTTTTTGCAATCCAATGAATTTCTATTAAAGTGTAAATGGGAATGTCAGCACACATGAATAGTCAGTCACAACAAGGCACTTGGGGAAATAGGTATCATTAAGGATGTTAGGAGATCAGGCAAAGTACAAAATGAGTGATAAGATCAGGGATAATTTCAACAGGGGGGTAGTTGAACACACTATCCTTGAAAGAATCAAGTGTATACTCACCATAGGATGGAAATTTGAAAACAATAGGCAATGCAGACATAGATGATTTTAGTAATCCATGCTCTCTTTAAAATGAGGCTTTGGAAGAAAAAGATGAGTGTGAGTTTTGCATTTTGTGTCCAGAACATGATGTGATGAAAGGAATATATGGAGCAGGTGACATGCATATTTCTCCCACCATTTCTGGGAGCATGTTTTGAAACCCTATCATTTAGAGTTTGGAAATAGAAATAGGTGTACCCTGGGTTTATGTATATAGAGATGATGCATGAATAGACCATATGGTGAATAAAAAATATAAGAGGTTACTATTTTAAATAATGGATTGAATTGATATTTTAAAAAATACATGAAATCGGGTATTCACATACAAACATTCAATCCAAGTAGTTATACATGTAGTGGTAATATTAGGGTTACTAATTATAACAAACTGTGTTTGAGTTTTGCTTCGAAAATGATGAAAGAATTCAAAAGTTATGTGACATAAAAGAAATCTTATGAAAAAGCAACTAAAGCAACATGGAGAAATACATGGGATCTGATACAGGGAGTGAATGAAAGTGAATCATATGCATATCAATTTGTGAATTGTGGATGAAATGATACATCTTATGATGTATATATACTGAAGAAATAGGAATATAACAATTTTAAATAAAAATTTAATTCAAAATACACATCATGTCCCATATGAATATACTTTCATTGATGTTAAACTGGGTCACTTACCGTAGAAATATTAGGGTTAGTACTCAGTATTCACTGAATTTCATTTTGAGTATTTTGAAATGAATATGTGTGTCAAGAAAATGAATATTTCTGGAAAATGTCTCCTGAAAACTTGATTATAAATCCACACAGATGGACATGAAAGAATCAAGGTAGTAGAAGTATATGACACATATAGTTCATGTTTGCAAATTCATACTATATATATATATATATATATATATATATATATATATATATATATATAGAGAGAGAGAGAGAGAGAGAAAGAGAGAGAGAGAGAGATATAGATATAGATATATACATATATAGATATAGATATCTATGTATATATGTAATACATTAAAATGTAATAGTATGTATGCCAATCAAAATTCATAAGGGGATATATATCCTTCACATATGTACCCAAAATATTCATTTTCCTCTTCATTGTTTCATGTCTAAACTTGTTGAAGTATAAAGCTCACCACAGCTTGAATTTTCAGTTACCTCAGTGTATTGGGGGGCAGTGATCTTTTCATGAAATTCGTATTTAAGAAAGTGAGAGTACTCTCAAAAATATACCTGTGATGGCAGTAAGATTATATATAGGTATATATAAAATATACATTGTGACCCAGGCGACAGAGACAGGGAGTCAGGAAGTTACATATTTGTTGATTTTGAAAATTCTTGGAGGAGTAAAATGAGAAAAATGTGTCACAGGTTTTATGATATGTATCTCTGATGAAGCAAAGGCAAGTCCAAGTATACACCATGCCTCCTATCAAATGCCTCTACTTCTATTCCTTTAGGATTATTTTTATCGATGTTAGGGTAAGTAGTCAGAGCCTAGAAGGTTATGGGTTAGTGTCAGAGATTCAATATTTCAAATGGCAAAATGGAAAATGAGTGTAATACATATGGGAGCACGTGGCACGTAAAAATCTTCCACTGTCATCCACCACAATGCCTGGACATTACTATCATCCCAAAGAAGACAAAATGAGACGAGAAGAGGAAAAAAATCTGTGAATACATATCTGGAATTGGAAATTCTGAGGAGCTCACAAACTTGGGTGTGGCAGAAGAGATCCCAAAAGTAGAGGACAGGGTAAACATTCCACAAACATGGAACTTTCCTGGCCTAATGACTTCTTGACTATCTGCCTCTGTCATTCGTCCACTAGAAATATAGCTTTGTGTTTTAGCTTCCTTTGTAGTGAGATCATGAAAGCTTGGTCTGAGTCTATGTGAACAGGAGGACATGGGTTCATATTTTCCAATAGGAACAGGAGGCAGCAGAGCTGAATCCTATCTATGCAGGAAACTGTGGCCGTTGGGGTATGAATGACTCCCTGGGTGCATTGTGAAGCCTTTGGCTCAAAGCCCAGTTTTAATGGCATTTCTTACAGCTTCCCTGGAAAGTTGGTGTTTGTTTTTGAAATACAAAAAGGTCAACCAGGACACAGTGCTGGAGGGAGATCGGCCATGTGGGGTGAGTCAGGGTCTGAAGGCAAAAACACAAACTGGGCTGCTACCCCATATATCTTTCCCACTTGAGTGTAGCAACTTGTTTCTGAGCATCGCACCAAAACCTCTCCCCACAACAACATGCCTTTATATTTTCGGGTCTCCTGGCTGCACCTTGTCAGTCACATGTCATTTGGAAACCAATGACAGAACCACAGGGGCCCCGCAACAGATGTTGGATCACACACCTGCACTCCATTGCTCCAGGACCAGTTCCCTGCTGGCTCCTACTCACTGGCCTCTCTGTGCTTCACCATGGTCATGAATTCCACTCAGTCTAAAATGGCACTCGCTGGTTCAGTCATGATGAGCAACAAGAGATCTAAATGTTCTCCAGGGATTTCTGGTCATGGGATTCTCAAAAACTTCATGGTATTGGCCTAGCCATATTTCAAGAATGAAGAAGTGGACACTGTGGGTTTTAATTCATTCAGGAGCCATTGAGTGTTGAGGAATCTCCTTTCAGTAAAAGCTCTGGAGATTGCATGCAGGCAAGGTTCCCAAGGAGTGATGAAAGGTCACAGGAATCCAGGCCTATTGGGGTCTAAAATATGAAGTTCCTGTGAGTTTTGGCTCTCAACTATAGCTGAGAAGGCTTTAACAACAAAATCATGTGAAATCCTGGCTGAGATTCCCAGTGCTTTGGAGAAAGCCACCCTCGGCCTAGATCTCAGTTTCCAAAGGCTCCTCTAATGCCTGGCCTTCTAAAATACCAGCACAATTCATGGCAATAGTTCTCTGAGATCAGTTCTAGAACTCAGTCTCTAATGGCATCACACCAGAGTTCAAGCTGAGGTGGACCCAGTCATCTTTTCCAACCACCACACAAAAGACCACTATTCTAACAAAAACACTCCCACATGGCCCTCATCTTCTTCCATACAGACACTCATCATAACATTCTGGCTGGGGGTTTCTATAGGGTGAGCAGCCTTAGAAGGTGTGCAAATAAAGCTCTCATGCCCATCATATGCCACATGTCATGGTGGCCTGGACACCCTTCCTGAGAAACAGGATCTATAAAATGGGCCTGTAGTTAATATTGCTCTGCTTGTCAAATTAGAGGCCTCCTGCCTGCCAGGGGTAGATTCTTTATGTGTACCGGACTCATGAAAAAACCCAAACACCTGTGTGCTAGTTACTGGAGGGCTTGCAACAACTCATTAGACCCAGAGGATCCCTGTTCTGACTTCATAGGGGTCAGGAGGAGCCTGACCAGAGAAAGGCAAGAGACTTCATCCAATAGTACACTTCTTTTTCATCCTTTTAGATTGGGATGGACACATGGGATTTTTCTTGAGTTTCCTGGGGTGCTGAGAATGTAATTCACAGCCACACAGGGCCAAGAGTCTGATTCAGACACAGCTTTTACAAAGCACTTTACTTCAAAGGCACAGATTAGGTCTCTTCATTTCCATTTGAAACTGTTTTCTTGAGGAGTCCCAAAGGAGTGCCCTAAGGCAAACACCTCCCTGACATTCAGGGGAACAGAACAATAGGGAAGAAAGAAGCCTGGAGAAAAACTTCTCTTTAATTGAACACTGTGGCACTGACAGCTCCTGATCATGCAACTTGGGTTACTATCTATCCAAGCAGGGATTCTCCAGAGAGATCCTTACCAGTCCTGCTAATTTTTGAGTTTTCTGAGATGCTTGGCATGCCCTTTAGCAATCCAGTCCATGGCCATGTCACAGAGCTTGAATGTGGTACAATCTTGGACAGAAAACCTCGAACCCCTTCAGAGAGTGGCCAAAATTCAGGAGGAATACAGGAACTTAGGATCTTGGTAGGTGTTGCCCATCTGCAAGGCAAGCAGCAGTCCATTCATAAATTGGTCATGAGATTTCCACTAGACAGGACACATTCACGGCTACATTCTTCTCTCTACTCTCTTTAACCACAAACCCAGTGGGATCCACTGACATAAAAAGGCTCACTAGTTAACAGTCCATTTCAAACCAACAACAACAAAAACAAAAAAACAAAAAACGTTTTTCCTTCATGTTCTCAGAACATGAGACAAAAGGACAAACTGAAACACACACCCACTGAGACACACAAACTACCCCTGTATTTGGTCTGCATCTATCCACTCTGTCCTCTGACTGGTGGGTGAAAATATGTTCCTCAGCAGTGGCCTGTCCTGTCTCAGCTCTGGTCTCCTTGGCCATCTCTGTGTAGTTGTCAGGAGCCAGCAATGAGCCAACACTTCTTTCTCAGGAAAGGCCCCTGTTGAGACCATTTAAGGCATTTGGCTATCCACACATCACTAGGTACCAACAAAGAATGACTCTGGCCTTGGTACAGACAATCAAGTGAGCCCACTGGGAGTGGAACTGCCTCTGGATGCCTCGCCTCCTGGATCCCAAGTTCAGAGAGTTCCATCACCAAGGAAGTGAGGTGAGGTCACTTCCTTCAGGGAAGTGAATGAGGTCACTGCCTTGGCAACCACTTTGTCCTAACAGTTGTTTCCAAGGGTCCCATGAGATGGAGGCTGCCCCACCTTCCTGTGACATTTTCACAAGACATAAAGGTCTATATACCCTAGAAGCCCGGGATCAGCATTCCACACAGAACTGATTGTGTCCGTCTTCCCTGCATTGAGAAGAAAGAGGCTGATTCAACCTCATGCCTTCATCCTCACTGGATTGTTGGCCATGGAAGATGACTTTAGACCTCACAGGTCCTACCTAGCTGCCTACATTTGCTCCAGGGATCATTTCTGCATCTACCTTTGAGCTTCTCAGCAGCTGTAGGATTCCCTACATACCTGTATGGCAAGATCAACTCAGGACCTGCTGTTATGTGAAAATAGATTGAGGGAACAGAGTATGGTTAAGGGACATATCATGTTCGATTTGGGTTACCAGTCATTCTGCTGGATGAATACGGGTATTGGGCAACTGGGATATTTATACAAATGTAAGGTGAAATGTAAGCATGAAAATAGAAAACTAGGTAAGATCTGAAGCACACAAGTTTGTCGGGCCCTTGATTTGGATACATAGTTTTGAATTATGTTCTGCAGAGATGAATCCTCTAAATCCATAGACAATGGCCTAAGATCTTGTACCTGGGACTACTGAATGTAAAAGAGAACTTGCAGTGAAATAGAGAGAGTAGGCAGGATTCCAGTGTAGGATAAGGATGAAGAGTGAGTTTAGGATTTGGACCAAAGGCCCTTTTTGCAATCCAATGAATTTCTATTAAAGTGTAAATGGGAATGTCAGCACACATGAATAGTCAGTCACAACAAGGCACTTGGGGAAATAGGTATCATTAAGGATGTTAGGAGATCAGGCAAAGTACAAAATGAGTGATAAGATCAGAGATAATTTCAACAGGGGGGTAGTTGAACACACTATCCTTGAAAGAATCAAGTGTATACTCACCATAGGATGGAAATTTGAAAACAATAGGCAATGCAGACATAGATGATTTTAGTAATCCATGCTCTCTTTAAAATGAGGCTTTGGAAGAATAAGATGAGTGTGAGTTTTGCATTTTGTGTCCAGAACATGATGTGATGAAAGGAATATATGGAGCAGGTGACATGCATATTTCTCCCACCATTTCTGGGAGCATGTTTTGAAACCCTATCATTTAGAGTTTGGAAATAAAAATAGGTGTACCCTGGGTTTATGTATATAGAGATGATGCATGAATAGACCATATGGTGAATAAAAAATATAAGAGGTTACTATTTTAAATAATGGATTGAATTGATATTTTAAAAAATACATGAAATCGGGTATTCACATACAAACATTCAATCCAAGTAGTTATACATGTAGTGGTAATATTAGGGTTACTAATTATAACAAACTGTGTTTGAGTTTTGCTTCGAAAATGATGAAAGAATTCAAAAGTTATGTGACATAAAAGAAATCTTATGAAAAAGCAACTAAAGCAACATGGAGAAATACATGGGATCTGATACAGGGAGTGAATGAAAGTGAATCATATGCATATCAATTTGTGAATTGTGGATGAAATGATACATCTTATGATGTATATATACTGAAGAAATAGGAATATAACAATTTTAAATAAAAATTTAATTCAAAATACACATCATGTCCCATATGAATATACTTTCATTGATGTTAAACTGGGTCACTTACCGTAGAAATATTAGGGTTAGTACTCAGTATTCACTGAATTTCATTTTGAGTATTTTGAAATGAGTATGTGTGTCAAGAAAATGAATATTTCTGGAAAATATCTCCTGAAAACTTGATTATAAATCCACACAGATGGACATGAAAGAATCAAGGTAGTAGAAGTATATGACACATATAGTTCATGTTTGCAAATTCATACTATATATATATATATATATACATATATATATATGTATATATATATATATATATATAGAGAGAGAGAGAGATAGATATAGATATATACATATATAGATATAGATATATATGTATATATGTAATACATTAAAATGTAATAGTATGTATGCCAATCAAAATTCATAAGGGGATATATATCCTTCACATATGTACCCAAAATATTCATTTTCCTCTTCATTGTTTCATGTCTAAACTTGTTGAAGTATAAAGCTCACCACAGCTTGAGTTTTCAGTTACCTCAGTGTATTGGGGGGCAGTGATCTTTTCATGAAATTCGTATTTAAGAAAGTGAGAGTACTCTCAAAAATATACCTGTGATGGCAGTAAAATTATATATAGGTATATATAAAATATACATTGTGACCCAGGCGACAGAGACAGGGAGTCAGGAAGTTACATATTTGTTGATTTTGAAAATTCTTGGAGGAGTAAAATGAGAAAAATGTGTCACAGGTTTTATGATATGTATCTCTGATGAAGCAAAGGCAAGTCCAAGTATACACCATGCCTCCTATTAAATGCCTCTACTTCTATTCCTTTAGGATTATTTTTATCGATTTAGGGTAAGTAGTCAGAGCCTAGAAGGTTATGGGTTAGTGTCAGAGATTCAATATTTCAAATGGCAAAATGGAAAATGAGTGTAATACATATGGGAGCACGTGGCACGTAAAAATCTTCCACTGTCATCCACCACAATGCCTGGACATTACTATCATCCCAAAGAAGACAAAATGAGACGAGAAGAGGAAAAAAATCTGTGAATACATATCTGGAATTGGAAATTCTGAGGAGCTCACAAACTTGGGTGTGGCAGAAGAGATCCCAAAAGAAGAGGACAGGGTAAACATTCCACAAACATGGAACTTTCCTGGCCTAATGACTTCTTGACTATCTGCCTCTGTCATTCGTCCACTAGAAATATAGCTTTGTGTTTTAGCTTCCTTTGTAGTGAGATCATGAAAGCTTGGACTGAGTCTATGTGAACAGGAGGACATGGGTTCATATTTTCCAATAGGAAAAGGAGGCAGCAGAGCTGAATCATATCTATGCAGGTAACTGTGGCCGTTGGGGTATGAATGACTCCCTGGGTGCATTGTGAAGCCTTTGGCTCAAAGCCCAGTTTTAATGGCATTTCTTACAGCTTCCCTGGAAAGTTGGTGTTTGTTTTTGAAATACAAAAAGGTCAACCAGGACACAGTGCTGGAGAGAGATCGGCCATGTGGGGTGAGTCAGGGTCTGAAGGCAAAAACACAAACTGGGCTGCTACCCCATATATCTTTCCCACTTGAGTGTAGCAACTTGTTTCTGAGCATCGCACCAAATCCTCTCCCCACAACAACATGCCTTTATATTTTCGGGTCTCCTGGCTGCACCTTGTCAGTCACATGTCATTTGGAAGCCAATGACAGAACCACAGGGGCCCCGCAACAGATGTTGGATCACACACCTGCACTCCATTGCTCCAGGACCAGTTCCCTGCTGGCTCCTACTCACTGGCCTCTCTGTGCTTCACCATGGTCATGAATTCCACTCAGTCTAAAATGGCACTCGCTGGTTCAGTCATGATGAGCAACAAGAGATCTAAATGTTCTCCAGGGATTTCTGGTCATGGGATTCTCAAAAACTTCATGGTATTGGCCTAGCCATATTTCAAGAATGAAGAAGTGGACACTGTGGGTTTTAATTCATTCAGGAGCCATTGAGTGTTGAGGAAACTCCTTTCAGTAAAAGCTCTGGAGATTGCATGCAGGCAAGGTTCCCAAGGAGTGATGAAAGGTCACAGGAATCCAGGCCTATTGGGGTCTAAAATATGAAGTTCCTGTGAGTTTTGGCTCTCAACTATAGCTGAGAAGGCTTTAACAACAATATCATGTGAAATCCTGGCTGAGATTCCCAGTGCTGGGGAGACAGCCACCCTCGGCCTAGATCTCAGTTTCCAAAGGCTCCTCTAATGCCTGGCCTTCTAAAATCCCAACACAATTCATGGCAATTTTTCTCTGAGATCAGTTCCAGAACTCAGTCTCTAATGGCATCACACCAGAGTTCAAGCTGAGGTGGACCCAGTCATCTTTTCCAACCACCACACAAAAGACCACTATTCTAACAAAAACACTCCCACATGGCCCTCATCTTCTTCCATACAGACACTCATCATAACATTCTGGCTGGGGGTTTCTATAGGGTGAGCAGCCTTAGAAGGTGTGCAAATAAAGCTCTCATGCCCATCATATGCCACATGTCATGGTGGCCTGGACACCCTTCCTGAGAAACAGGATCTATAAAATGGGCCTGTAGTTAATATTGCTCTGCTTGTCAAATTAGAGGCCTCCTGCCTGCCAGGGGTAGATTCTTTATGTGTACCGGACTCATGAAAAAACCCAAACACCTGTGTGCTAGTTACTGGAGGGCTTGCAACAACTCATTAGACCCAGAGGATCCCTGTTCTGACTTCATAGGGGTCAGGAGGAGCCTGACCAGAGAAAGGCAAGAGACTTCATCCAATAGTACACTTCTTTTTCATCCTTTTAGATTGGGATGGACACATGGGATTTTTCTTGAGTTTCCTGGGGTGCTGAGAATGTAATTCACAGCCACACAGGGCCAAGAGTCTGATTCAGACACAGCTTTTACAAAGCACTTTACTTCAAAGGCACAGATTAGGTCTCTTCATTTCCATTTGAAACTGTTTTCTTGAGGAGTCCCAAAGGAGTGCCCTAAGGCAAACACCTCCCTGACATTCAGGGGAACAGAACAATAGGGAAGAAAGAAGCCTGGAGAAAAACTTTTCTTTAATTGAACACTGTGGCACTGACAGCTCCTGATCATGCAACTTGGGTTACTATCTATCCAAGCAGGGATTCTCCAGAGAGATCCTTACCAGTCCTGCTAATTTTTGAGTTTTCTGAGATGCTTGGCATGCCCTTTAGCAATCCAGTCCATGGCCATGTCACAGAGCTTGAATGTGGTAC
The DNA here is from genome assembly GCF_048772815.1 of Callospermophilus lateralis. Taxonomy (NCBI): domain Eukaryota; kingdom Metazoa; phylum Chordata; class Mammalia; order Rodentia; family Sciuridae; genus Callospermophilus; species Callospermophilus lateralis. The sequence continues at coordinate 4,011,600 of NW_027514454.1, forward strand.
AATCTTGGACAGAAAACCTCGAACCCCTTCAGAGAGTGGCCAAAATTCAGGAGGAATACAGGAACTTAGGATCTTGGTAGGTGTTGCCCATCTGCAAGGCAAGCAGCAGTCCATTCATAAATTGGTCATGAGATTTCCACTAGACAGGACACATTCACGGCTGCATTCTTCTCTCTACTCTCTTTTACCACAAACCCAGTGGGATCCACTGACATAAAAAGGCTCACTAGTTAACAGTCCATTTCAAACCAACAACAACAACAAAAACAAAAAAACAGAAAACGTTTTTCCTTCATGTTCTCAGAACATGAGACAAAAGGACAAACTGAAACACACACCCACTGAGACACACAAACTACCCCTGTATTTGGTCTGCATCTATCCACTCTGTCCTCTGACTAGTGGGTGAAAATATGTTCCTCAGCATTGGCCTGTCCTGTCTCAGCTCTGGTCTCCTTGGCCATCTCTGTGTAGTTGTCAGGAGCCAGCAATGAGCCAACACTTCTTTCTCAGGAAAGGCCCCTGTTGAGACCATTTAAGGCATTTGGCTATCCACACATCACTAGGTACCAACAAAGAATGACTCTGGCCTTGGTACAGACAATCAAGTGAGCCCACTGGGAGTGGAACTGCCTCTGGATGCCTCGCCTCCTGGATCCCAAGTTCAGAGAGTTCCATCACCAAGGAAGTGAGGTGAGGTCACTTCCTTCAGGGAAGTGAATGAGGTCACTGCCTTGGCAACCACTTTGTCCTAACAGTTGTTTCCAAGGGTCCCATGAGATGGAGGCTGCCCCACCTTCCTGTGACATTTTCACAAGACATAAAGGTCTATATACCCTAGAAGCCCTGGATCAGCATTCCACACAGGCCTGATTGTGTCCGTCTTCCCTGCATTGAGAAGAAAGAGGCTGATTCAGCCTCATGCCTTCATCCTCACTGGATTGTTGGCCATGGAAGATGACTTTAGACCTCACAGGTCCTACCTAGCTGCCTACATTTGCTCCAGGGTTCATTTCTGCATCTACCTTTGAGCTTCTCAGCAGCTGTAGGATTCCCTACATACCTGTATGGCAAGATCAACTCAGGACCTGCTGTTATGTGAAAATAGATTGAGGGAACAGAGTATGGTTAAGGGACATATCATGTTCGATTTGGGTTACCAGTCATTCTGCTGTATGAATACGGGTATTGGGCAACTGGGATATTTATACAAATGTAAGGTGAAATGTAAGCATGAAAATAGAAAACTAGGTAAGATCTGAAGCACACAAGTTTGTCGGGCCCTTGATTTGGATACATAGTTTTGAATTATGTTCTGCAGAGATGAATCCTCTAAATCCATAGACAATGGCCTAAGATCTTGTACCTGGGACTACTGAATGTAAAAGAGAACTTGCAGTGAAATAGAGAGAGTAGGCAGGATTCCAGTGTAGGGTAAGGATGAAGAGTGAGTTTAGGATTTGGACCAAAGGCCCTTTTTGCAATCCAATGAATTTCTATTAAAGTGTAAATGGGAATGTCAGCACACATGAATAGTCAGTCACAACAAGGCACTTGGGGAAATAGGTATCATTAAGGATGTTAGGAGATCAGGCAAAGTACAAAATGAGTGATAAGATCAGGGATAATTTCAACAGGGGGGTAGTTGAACACACTATCCTTGAAAGAATCAAGTGTATACTCACCATAGGATGGAAATTTGAAAACAATAGGCAATGCAGACATAGATGATTTTAGTAATCCATGCTCTCTTTAAAATGAGGCTTTGGAAGAATAAGATGAGTGTGAGTTTTGCATTTTGTGTCCAGAACATGATGTGATGAAAGGAATATATGGAGCAGGTGACATGCATATTTCTCCCACCATTTCTGGGAGCATGTTTTGAAACCCTATCATTTAGAGTTTGGAAATAAAAATAGGTGTACCCTGGGTTTATGTATATAGAGATGATGCATGAATAGACCATATGGTGAATAAAAAATATAAGAGGTTACTATTTTAAATAATGGATTGAATTGATATTTTAAAAAATACATGAAATCGGGTATTCACATACAAACATTCAATCCAAGTAGTTATACATGTAGTGGTAATATTAGGGTTACTAATTATAACAAACTGTGTTTGAGTTTTGCTTCGAAAATGATGAAAGAATTCAAAAGTTATGTGACATAAAAGAAATCCTATGAAAAAGCAACTAAAGCAACATGGAGAAATACATGGGATCTGATACAGGGAGTGAATGAAAGTGAATCATATGCATATCAATTTGTGAATTGTGGATGAAATGATACATCTTATGATGTATATATACTGAAGAAATAGGAATATAACAATTTTAAATAAAAATTTAATTCAAAATACACATCATGTCCCATATGAATATACTTTCATTGATGTTAAACTGGGTCACTTACCGTAGAAATATTAGGGTTAGTACTCAGTATTCACTGAATTTCATTTTGAGTATTTTGAAATGAATATGTGTGTCAAGAAAATGAATATTTCTGGAAAATGTCTCCTGAAAACTTGATTATAAATCCACACAGATGGACATGAAAGAATCAAGGTAGTAGAAGTATATGACACATATAGTTCATGTTTGCAAATTCATACTATATATATATATATATATATATATATATATATATATATATACAGAGAGAGAGAGAGAGAGAGAGATAGATATAGATATATACATATATAGATATAGATATATATATATATGTAATACATTAAAATGTAATAGTATGTATGCCAATCAAAATTCATAAGGGGATATATATCCTTCACATATGTACCCAAAATATTCATTTTCCTCTTCATTGTTTCATGTCTAAACTTGTTGAAGTATAAAGCTCACCACAGCTTGAATTTTCAGTTACCTCAGTGTATTGTGGGGCAGTGATCTTTTCATGAAATTCGTATTTAAGAAAGTGAGAGTACTCTCAAAAATATACCTGTGATGGCAGTAAGATTATATATAGGTATATATAAAATATACATTGTGACCCAGGCGACAGAGACAGGGAGTCAGGAAGTTACATATTTGTTGATTTTGAAAATTCTTGGAGGAGTAAAATGAGAAAAATGTGTCACAGGTTTTATGATATGTATCTCTGATGAAGCAAAGGCAAGTCCAAGTATACACCATGCCTCCTATCAAATGCCTCTACTTCTATTCTTTTAGGATTATTTTTATCGATGTTAGGGTAAGTAGTCAGAGCCTAGAAGGTTATGGGTTAGTGTCAGAGATTCAATATTTCAAATGGCAAAATGGAAAATGAGTGTAATACATATGGGAGCACGTGGCACGTAAAAATCTTCCACTGTCATCCACCACAATGCCTGGACATTACTATCATCCCAAAGAAGACAAAATGAGACGAGAAGAGGAAAAAAATCTGTGAATACATATCTGGAATTGGAAATTCTGAGGAGCTCACAAACTTGGGTGTGGCAGAAGAGATCCCAAAAGTAGAGGACAGGGTAAACATTCCACAAACATGGAACTTTCCTGGCCTAATGACTTCTTGACTATCTGCCTCTGTCATTCGTCCACTAGAAATATAGCTTTGTGTTTTAGCTTCCTTTGTAGTGAGATCATGAAAGCTTGGTCTGAGTCTATGTGAACAGGAGGACATGGGTTCATATTTTCCAATAGGAACAGGAGGCAGCAGAGCTGAATCCTATCTATGCAGGAAACTGTGGCCGTTGGGGTATGAATGACTCCCTGGGTGCATTGTGAAGCCTTTGGCTCAAAGCCCAGTTTTAATGGCATTTCTTACAGCTTCCCTGGAAAGTTGGTGTTTGTTTTTGAAATACAAAAAGGTCAACCAGGACACAGTGCTGGAGGGAGATCGGCCATGTGGGGTGAGTCAGGGTCTGAAGGCAAAAACACAAACTGGGCTGCTACCCCATATATCTTTCCCACTTGAGTGTAGCAACTTGTTTCTGAGCATCGCACCAAAACCTCTCCCCACAACAACATGCCTTTATATTTTCGGGTCTCCTGGCTGCACCTTGTCAGTCACATGTCATTTGGAAACCAATGACAGAACCACAGGGGTGCCGCAACAGATGTTGGATCACACACCTGCACTCCATTGCTCCAGGACCAGTTCCCTGCTGGCTCCTACTCACTGGCCTCTCTGTGCTTCACCATGGTCATGAATTCCACTCAGTCTAAAATGGCTCTCGCTGGTTCAGTCATGATGAGCAACAAGAGATCTAAATGTTCTCCAGGGATTTCTGGTCATGGGATTGTCAAAAACTTCATGGTATTGGCCTAGCCATATTTCAAGAATGAAGAAGTGGACACTGTGGGTTTTAATTCATTCAGGAGCCATTGAGTGTTGAGGAATCTCCTTTCAGTAAAAGCTCTGGAGATTGCATGCAGGCAAGGTTCCCAAGGAGTGATGAAAGGTCACAGGAATCCAGGCCTATTGGGGTCTAAAATATGAAGTTCCTGTGAGTTTTGGCTCTCAACTATAGCTGAGAAGGCTTTAACAACAAAATCATGTGAAATCCTGGCTGAGATTCCCAGTGCTGTGGAGAAAGCCACCCTCGGCCTAGATCTCAGTTTCCAAAGGCTCCTCTAATGCCTGGCCTTCTAAAATACCAGCACAATTCATGGTAATAGTTCTCTGAGATCAGTTCCAGAACTCAGTCTCTAATGGCATCACACCAGAGTTCAAGCTGAGGTGGACCCAGTCATCTTTTCCAACCACCACACAAAAGACCACTATTCTAACAAAAACACTCCCACATGGCCCTCATCTTCTTCCATACAGACACTCATCATAACATTCTGGCTGGGGGTTTCTATAGGGTGAGCAGCCTTAGAAGGTGTGCAAATAAAGCTCTCATGCCCATCATATGCCACATGTCATGGTGGCCTGGACACCCTTCCTGAGAAACAGGATCTATAAAATGGGCCTGTAGTTAATATTGCTCTGCTTGTCAAATTAGAGGCCTCCTTCCTGCCAGGGGTAGATTCTTTATGTGTACCGGACTCATGAAAAAACCCAAACACCTGTGTGCTAGTTACTGGAGGGCTTGCAACAACTCATTAGACCCAGAGGATCCCTGTTCTGACTTCATAGGGGTCAGGAGGAGCCTGACCAGAGAAAGGCAAGAGACTTCATCCAATAGTACACTTCTTTTTCATCCTTTTAGATTGGGATGGACACATGGGATTTTTCTTGAGTTTCCTGGGGTGCTGAGAATGTAATTCACAGCCACACAGGGCCAAGAGTCTGATTCAGACACAGCTTTTACAAAGCACTTTACTTCAAAGGCACAGATTAGGTCTCTTCATTTCCATTTGAAACTGTTTTCTTGAGGAGTCCCAAAGGAGTGCCCTAAGGCAAACACCTCCCTGACATTCAGGGGAACAGAACAATAGGGAAGAAAGAAGCCTGGAGAAAAACTTTTCTTTAATTGAACACTGTGGCACTGACAGCTCCTGATCCTGCAACTTGGGTTACTATCTACCCAAGCAGGGATTCTCCAGAGAGATCCTTACCAGTCCTGCTAATTTTTGAGTTTTCTGAGATGCTTGGCATGCCCTTTAGCAATCCAGTCCATGGCCATGTCACAGAGCTTGAATGTGGTACAATCTTGGACAGAAAACCTCGAACCCCTTCAGAGAGTGGCCAAAATTCAGGAGGAATACAGGAACTTAGGATCTTGGTAGGTGTTGCCCATCTGCAAGGCAAGCAGCAGTCCATTCATAAATTGGTCATGAGATTTCCACTAGACAGGACACATTCACGGCTACATTCTTCTCTCTACTCTCTTTAACCACAAACCCAGTGGGATCCACTGACATAAAAAGGCTCACTAGTTAACAGTCCATTTCAAACCAACAACAACAACAAAAACAAAAAAACAAAAAACGTTTTTCCTTCATGTTCTCAGAACATGAGACAAAAGGACAAACTGAAACACACACCCACTGAGACACACAAACTACCCCTGTATTTGGTCTGCATCTATCCACTCTGTCCTCTGACTGGTGGGTGAAAATATGTTCCTCAGCAGTGGCCTGTCCTGTCTCAGCTCTGGTCTCCTTGGCCATCTCTGTGTAGTTGTCAGGAGCCAGCAATGAGCCAACACTTCTTTCTCAGGAAAGGCCCCTGTTGAGACCATTTAAGGCATTTGGCTATCCACACATCACTAGGTACCAACAAAGAATGACTCTGGCCTTGGTACAGACAATCAAGTGAGCCCACTGGGAGTGGAACTGCCTCTGGATGCCTCGCCTCCTGGATCCCAAGTTCAGAGAGTTCCATCACCAAGGAAGTGAGGTGAGGTCACTTCCTTCAGGGAAGTGAATGAGGTCACTGCCTTGGCAACCACTTTGTCCTAACAGTTGTTTCCAAGGGTCCCATGAGATGGAGGCTGCCCCACCTTCCTGTGACATTTTCACAAGACATAAAGGTCTATATACCCTAGAAGCCCGGGATCAGCATTCCACACAGACCTGATTGTGTCCGTCTTCCCTGCATTGAGAAGAAAGAGGCTGACTCAGCCTCATGCCTTCATCCTCACTGAATTGTTGGCCATGGAAGATGACTTTAGACCTCACAGGTCCTACCTAGCTGCCTACATTTGCTCCAGGGATCATTTCTGCATCTACCTTTGAGCTTCTCAGCAGGTGTAGGATTCCCTACATACCTGTATGGCAAGATCAACTCAGGACCTGCTGTTATGTGAAAATAGATTGAGGGAACAGAGTATGGTTAAGGGACATATCATGTTCGATTTGGGTTACCAGTCATTCTGCTGGATGAATACGGGTATTGGGCAACTGGGATATTTATACAAATGTAAGGTGAAATGTAAGCATGAAAATAGAAAACTAGGTAAGATCTGAAGCACACAAGTTTGTCGGGCCCTTGATTTGGATACATAGTTTTGAATTATGTTCTGCAGAGATGAATCCTCTAAATCCATAGACAATGGCCTAAGATCTTGTACCTGGGACTACTGAATGTAAAAGAGAACTTGCAGTGAAATAGAGAGAGTAGGCAGGATTCCAGTGTAGGGTAAGGATGAAGAGTGAGTTTAGGATTTGGACCAAAGGCCCTTTTTGCAATCCAATGAATTTCTATTAAAGTGTAAATGGGAATGTCAGCACACATGAATAGTCAGTCACAACAAGGCACTTGGGGAAATAGGTATCATTAAGGATGTTAGGAGATCAGGCAAAGTACAAAATGAGTGATAAGATCAGGGATAATTTCAACAGGGGGGTAGTTGAACACACTATCCTTGAAAGAATCAAGTGTATACTCACCATAGGATGGAAATTTGAAAACAATAGGCAATGCAGACATAGATGATTTTAGTAATCCATGCTCTCTTTAAAATGAGGCTTTGGAAGAAAAAGATGAGTGTGAGTTTTGCATTTTGTGTCCAGAACATGATGTGATGAAAGGAATATATGGAGCAGGTGACATGCATATTTCTCCCACCATTTCTGGGAGCATGTTTTGAAACCCTATCATTTAGAGTTTGGAAATAGAAATAGGTGTACCCTGGGTTTATGTATATAGAGATGATGCATGAATAGACCATATGGTGAATAAAAAATATAAGAGGTTACTATTTTAAATAATGGATTGAATTGATATTTTAAAAAATACATGAAATCGGGTATTCACATACAAACATTCAATCCAAGTAGTTATACATGTAGTGGTAATATTAGGGTTACTAATTATAACAAACTGTGTTTGAGTTTTGCTTCGAAAATGATGAAAGAATTCAAAAGTTATGTGACATAAAAGAAATCCTATGAAAAAGCAACTAAAGCAACATGGAGAAATACATGGGATCTGATACAGGGAGTGAATGAAAGTGAATCATATGCATATCAATTTGTGAATTGTGGATGAAATGATACATCTTATCATGTATATATACTGAAGAAATAGGAATATAACAATTTTAAATAAAAATTTAATTCAAAATACACATCATGTCCCATATGAATATACTTTCATTGATGTTAAACTGGGTCACTTACCTTAGAAATATTAGGGTTAGTACTCAGTATTCACTGAATTTCATTTTGAGTATTTTGAAATGAATATGTGTGTCAAGAAAATGAATATTTCTGGAAAATATCTCCTGAAAACTTGATTATAAATCCACACAGATGGACATGAAAGAATCAAGGTAGTAGAAGTATATGACACATATAGTTCATGTTTGCAAATTCATTTATATATATATATATATATATATATATATATATATATATATATAGAGAGAGAGAGAGAGAGAGAGAGAGAGAGAGAGATATAGATATAGATATATACATATATAGATATAGATATATATGTATATATGTAATACATTAAAATGTAATAGTATGTATGCCAATCAAAATTCATAAGGGGATATATATTCTTCACATATGTACCCAAAATATTCATTTTCCTCTTCATTGTTTCATGTCTAAACTTGTTGAAGTATAAAGCTCACCACAGCTTGAATTTTCAGTTACCTCAGTGTATTGGGGGGCAGTGATCTTTTCATGAAATTCGTATTTAAGAAAGTGAGAGTACTCTCAAAAATATACCTGTGATGGCAGTAAGATTATATATAGGTATATATAAAATATACATTGTGACCCAGGCGACAGAGACAGGGAGTCAGGAAGTTACATATTTGTTGATTTTGAAAATTCTTGGAGGAGTAAAATGAGAAAAATGTGTCACAGGTTTTATGATATGTATCTCTGATGAAGCAAAGGCAAGTCCAAGTATACACCATGCCTCCTATCAAATGCCTCTACTTCTATTCCTTTAGGATTATTTTTATCGATGTTAGGGTAAGTAGTCAGAGCCTAGAAGGTTATGGGTTAGTGTCAGAGATTCAATATTTCAAATGGCAAAATGGAAAATGAGTGTAATACATATGGAAGCACGTGGCACGTAAAAATCTTCCACTGTCATCCACCACAATGCCTGGACATTACTATCATCCCAAAGAAGACAAAATGAGACGAGAAGAGGAAAAAAATCTGTGAATACATATCTGGAATTGGAAATTCTGAGGAGCTCACAAACTTGGGTGTGGCAGAAGAGATCCCAAAAGTAGAGGACAGGGTAAACATTCCACAAACATGGAACTTTCCTGGCCTAATGACTTCTTGACTATCTGCCTCTGTCATTCGTCCACTAGAAATATAGCTTTGTGTTTTAGCTTCCTTTGCAGTGAGATCATGAAAGCTTGGTCTGAGTCTATGTGAACAGGAGGACATGGGTTCATATTTTCCAATAGGAACAGGAGGCAGCAGAGCTGAATCCTATCTATGCAGGAAACTGTGGCCGTTGGGGTATGAATGACTCCCTGGGTGCATTGTGAAGCCTTTGGCTCAAAGCCCAGTTTTAATGGCATTTCTTACAGCTTCCCTGGAAAGTTGGTGTTTGTTTTTGAAATACAAAAAGGTCAACCAGGACACAGTGCTGGAGGGAGATCGGCCATGTGGGGTGAGTCAGGGTCTGAAGGCAAAAACACAAACTGGGCTGCTACCCCATATATCTTTCCCACTTGAGTGTAGCAACTTGTTTCTGAGCATCGCACCAAAACCTCTCCCCACAACAACATGCCTTTATATTTTCGGGTCTCCTGGCTGCACCTTGTCAGTCACATGTCATTTGGAAACCAATGACAGAACCACAGGGGCCCCGCAACAGATGTTGGATCACACACCTGCACTCCATTGCTCCAGGACCAGTTCCCTGCTGGCTCCTACTCACTGGCCTCTCTGTGCTTCACCATGGTCATGAATTCCACTCAGTCTAAAATGGCACTCGCTGGTTCAGTCATGATGAGCAACAAGAGATCTAAATGTTCTCCAGGGATTTCTGGTCATGGGATTCTCAAAAACTTCATGGTATTGGCCTAGCCATATTTCAAGAATGAAGAAGTGGACACTGTGGGTTTTAATTCATTCAGGAGCCATTGAGTGTTGAGGAATCTCCTTTCAGTAAAAGCTCTGGAGATTGCATGCAGGCAAGGTTCCCAAGGAGTGATGAAAGGTCACAGGAATCCAGGCCTATTGGGGTCTAAAATATGAAGTTCCTGTGAGTTTTGGCTCTCAACTATAGCTGAGAAGGCTTTAACAACAAAATCATGTGAAATCCTGGCTGAGATTCCCAGTGCTGTGGAGAAAGCCACCCTCGGCCTAGATCTCAGTTTCCAAAGGCTCCTCTAATGCCTGGCCTTCTAAAATCCCAACACAATTCATGGCAATTGTTCTCTGAGATCAGTTCCAGAACTCAGTCTCTAATGGCATCACACCAGAGTTCAAGCTGAGGTGGACCCAGTCATCTTTTCCAACCACCACACAAAAGACCACTATTCTAACAAAAACACTCCCACATGGCCCTCATCTTCTTCCATACAGACACTCATCATAACATTCTGGCTGGGGGTTTCTATAGGGTGAGCAGCCTTAGAAGGTGTGCAAATAAAGCTCTCATGCCCATCATATGCCACATGTCATGGTGGCCTGGACACCCTTCCTGAGAAACAGGATCTATAAAATGGGCCTGTAGTTAATATTGCTCTGCTTGTCAAATTAGAGGCCTCCTGCCTGCCAGGGGTAGATTCTTTATGTGTACCGGACTCATGAAAAAACCCAAACACCTGTGTGCTAGTTACTGGAGGGCTTGCAACAACTCATTAGACCCAGAGGATCCCTGTTCTGACTTCATAGGGGTCAGGAGGAGCCTGACCAGAGAAAGGCAAGAGACTTCATCCAATAGTACACTTCTTTTTCATCCTTTTAGATTGGGATGGACACATGGGATTTTTCTTGAGTTTCCTGGGGTGCTGAGAATGTAATTCACAGCCACACAGGGCCAAGAGTCTGATTCAGACACAGCTTTTACAAAGCACTTTACTTCAAAGGCACAGATTAGGTCTCTTCATTTCCATTTGAAACTGTTTTCTTGAGGAGTCCCAAAGGAGTGCCCTAAGGCAAACACCTCCCTGACATTCAGGGGAACAGAACAATAGGGAAGAAAGAAGCCTGGAGAAAAACTTTTCTTTAATTGAACACTGTGGCACTGACAGCTCCTGATCCTGCAACTTGGGTTACTATCTATCCAAGCAGGGATTCTCCAGAGAGATCCTTACCAGTCCTGCTAATTTTTGAGTTTTCTGAGATGCTTGGCATGCCCTTTAGCAATCCAGTCCATGGCCATGTCACAGAGCTTGAATGTGGTACAACCTTGGACAGAAAACCTCGAACCCCTTCAGAGAGTGGCCAAAATTCAGGAGGAATACAGGAACTTAGGATCTTGGTAGGTGTTGCCCATCTGCAAGGCAAGCAGCAGTCCATTCATAAATTGGTCATGAGATTTCCACTAGACAGGACACATTCACGGCTGCATTCTTCTCTCTACTCTCTTTAACCACAAACCCAGTGGGATCCACTGACATAAAAAGGCTCACTAGTTAACAGTCCATTTCAAACCAACAACAACAACAAAAACAAAAAAACAGAAAACGTTTTTCCTTCATGTTCTCAGAACATGAGACAAAAGGACAAACTGAAACACACACCCACTGAGACACACAAACTACCCCTGTATTTGGTCTGCATCTATCCACTCTGTCCTCTGACTGGTGGGTGAAAATATGTTCCTCAGCAGTGGCCTGTCCTGTCTCAGCTCTGGTCTCCTTGGCCATCTCTGTGTAGTTGTCAGGAGCCAGCAATGAGCCAACACTTCTTTCTCAGGAAAGGCCCCTGTTGAGACCATTTAAGGCATTTGGCTATCCACACATCACTAGGTACCAACAAAGAATGACTCTGGCCTTGGTACAGACAATCAAGTGAGCCCACTGGGAGTGGAACTGCCTCTGGATGCCTCGCCTCCTGGATCCCAAGTTCAGAGAGTTCCATCACCAAGGAAGTGAGGTGAGGTCACTTCCTTCAGGGAAGTGAATGAGGTCACTGCCTTGGCAACCACTTTGTCCTAACAGTTGTTTCCAAGGGTCCCATTAGATGGAGGCTGCCCCACCTTCCTGTGACATTTTCACAAGACATAAAGGTCTTTATACCCTAGATGCCCGGGATCAGCATTCCACACAGACCTGATTGTGTCCGTCTTCCCTGCATTGAGAAGAAAGAGGCTGATTCAGCCTCATGCCTTCATCCTCACTGGATTGTTGGCCATGGAAGATGACTTTAGACCTCACAGGTCCTACCTAGCTGCCTACATTTGCTCCAGGGATCATTTATGCACCTACCTTTGAGCTTCTCAGCAGGTGTAAAATTCCCTACATACCTGTATGGCAAGATCAACTCTGGACCTGCTGTTATGTGAAAATAGATTGAGGGAACAGAGTATGGTTAAGGGACATATCATGTTTGATTTGGGTTACCAGTCATTCTGCTGGATGAATACGGGTATTGGGCAACTGGGATATTTATACAAATGTAAGGTGAAATGTAAGCATGAAAATAGAAAACTAGGTAAGATCTGAAGCACACAAGTTTGTCGGGCCCTTGATTTGGATACATAGTTTTGAATTATGTTCTGCAGAGATGAATCCTCTAAATCCATAGACAATGGCCTAAGATCTTGTACCTGGGACTACTGAATGTAAAAGAGAACTTGCAGTGAAATAGAGAGAGTAGGCAGGATTCCAGTGTAGGGTAAGGATGAAGAGTGAGTTTAGGATTTGGACCAAAGGCCCTTTTTGCAATCCAATGAATTTCTATTAAAGTGTAAATGGGAATGTCAGCACACATGAATAGTCAGTCACAACAAGGCACTTGGGGAAATAGGTATCATTAAGGATGTTAGGAGATCAGGCAAAGTACAAAATGAGTGATAAGATCAGGGATAATTTCAACAGGGGGGAAGTTGAACACACTATCCTTGAAAGAATCAAGTGTATACTCACCATAGGATGGAAATTTGAAAACAATAGGCAATGCAGACATAGATGATTTTAGTAATCCATGCTCTCTTTAAAATGAGGCTTTGGAAGAATAAGATGAGTGTGAGTTTTGCATTTTGTGTCCAGAACATGATGTGATGAAAGGAATATATGGAGCAGGTGACATGCATATTTCTCCCACCATTTCTGGGAGCATGTTTTGAAACCCTATCATTTAGAGTTTGGAAATAAAAATAGTTGTACCCTGGGTTTATGTATATAGAGATGATGCATGAATAGACCATATGGTGAATAAAAAATATAAGAGGTTACTATTTTAAATAATGGATTGAATTGATATTTTAAAAAATACATGAAATCGGGTATTCACATACAAACATTCAATCCAAGTAGTTATACATGTAGTGGTAATATTAGGGTTACTAATTATAACAAACTGTGTTTGAGTTTTGCTTCGAAAATGATGAAAGAATTCAAAAGTTATGTGACATAAAAGAAATCTTATGAAAAAGCAACTAAAGCAACATGGAGAAATACATGGGATCTGATACAGGGAGTGAATGAAAGTGAATCATATGCATATCAATTTGTGAATTGTGGATGAAATGATACATCTTATGATGTATATATACTGAAGAAATAGGAATATAACAATTTTAAATAAAAATTTAATTCAAAATACACATCATGTCCCATATGAATATACTTTCATTGATGTTAAACTGGGTCACTTACCGTAGAAATATTAGGGTTAGTACTCAGTCTTCACTGAATTTCAATTTGAGTATTTTGAAATGAATATGTGTGTCAAGAAAATGAATATTTCTGGAAAATGTCTCCTGAAAACTTGATTATAAATCCACACAGATGGACATGAAAGAATCAAGGTAGTAGAAGTATATGACACATATAGTTCATGTTTGCAAATTCATACTATATATATATATATATATATATATATATATATAAAGAGAGAGAGAGAGAGAGAGAGAGAGATATAGATATAGATATATACATATATAGATATAGATATCTATGTATATATGTAATACATTAAAATGTAATAGTATGTATGCCAATCAAAATTCATAAGGGGATATATATTCTTCACATATGTACCCAAAATATTCATTTTCCTCTTCATTGTTTCATGTCTAAACTTGTTGAAGTATAAAGCTCACCACAGCTTGAATTTTCAGTTACCTCAGTGTATTGGGGGGCAGTGATCTTTTCATGAAATTCGTATTTAAGAAAGTGAGAGTACTCTCAAAAATATACCTGTGATGGCAGTAAGATTATATATAGGTATATATAAAATATACATTGTGACCCAGGCGACAGAGACAGGGAGTCAGGAAGTTACATATTTGTTGATTTTGAAAATTCTTGGAGGAGTAAAATGAGAAAAATGTGTCACAGGTTTTATGATATATATCTCTGATGAAGCAAAGGCAAGTCCAAGTATACACCATGCCTCCTATCAAATGCCTCTACATCTATTCCTTTAGGATTATTTTTATCGATGTTAGGGTAAGTAGTCAGAGCCTAGAAGGTTATGGGTTAGTGTCAGAGATTCAATATTTCAAATGGCAAAATGGAAAATGAGTGTAATACATATGGGAGCACGTGGCACGTAAAAATCTTCCACTGTCATCCACCACAATGCCTGGACATTACTATCATCCCAAAGAAGACAAAATGAGACGAGAAGAGGAAAAAAATCTGTGAATACATATCTGGAATTGGAAATTCTGAGGAGCTCACAAACTTGGGTGTGGCAGAAGAGATCCCAAAAGTAGAGGACAGGGTAAACATTCCACAAACATGGAACTTTCCTGGCCTAATGACTTCTTGACTATCTGCCTCTGTCATTCGTCCACTAGAAATATAGCTTTGTGTTTTAGCTTCCTTTGCAGTGAGATCATGAAAGCTTGGTCTGAGTCTATGTGAACAGGAGGACATGGGTTCATATTTTCCAATAGGAACAGGAGGCAGCAGAGCTGAATCCTATCTATGCAGGAAACTGTGGCCGTTGGGGTATGAATGACTCCCTGGGTGCATTGTGAAGCCTTTGGCTCAAAGCCCAGTTTTAATGGCATTTCTTACAGCTTCCCTGGAAAGTTGGTGTTTGTTTTTGAAATACAAAAAGGTCAACCAGGACACAGTGCTGGAGGGAGATCGGCCATGTGGGGTGAGTCAGGGTCTGAAGGCAAAAACACAAACTGGGCTGCTACCCCATATATCTTTCCCACTTGAGTGTAGCAACTTGTTTCTGAGCATCGCACCAAAACCTCTCCCCACAACAACATGCCTTTATATTTTCGGGTCTCCTGGCTGCACCTTGTCAGTCACATGTCATTTGGAAACCAATGACAGAACCACAGGGGCCCCGCAACAGATGTTGGATCACACACCTGCACTCCATTGCTCCAGGACCAGTTCCCTGCTGGCTCCTACTCACTGGCCTCTCTGTGCTTCACCATGGTCATGAATTCCACTCAGTCTAAAATGGCACTCGCTGGTTCAGTCATGATGAGCAACAAGAGATCTAAATGTTCTCCAGGGATTTCTGGTCATGGGATTCTCAAAAACTTCATGGTATTGGCCTAGCCATATTTCAAGAATGAAGAAGTGGACACTGTGGGTTTTAATTCATTCAGGAGCCATTGAGTGTTGAGGAATCTCCTTTCAGTAAAAGCTCTGGAGATTGCATGCAGGCAAGGTTCCCAAGGAGTGATGAAAGGTCACAGGAATCCAGGCCTATTGGGGTCTAAAATATGAAGTTCCTGTGAGTTTTGGCTCTCAACTATAGCTGAGAAGGCTTTAACAACAAAATCATGTGAAATCCTGGCTGAGATTCCCAGTGCTGTGGAGAAAGCCACCCTCGGCCTAGATCTCAGTTTCCAAAGGCTCCTCTAATGCCTGGCCTTCTAAAATACCAGCACAATTCATGGCAATAGTTCTCTGAGATCAGTTCCAGAACTCAGTCTCTAATGGCATCACACCAGAGTTCAAGCTGAGGTGGACCCAGTCATCTTTTCCAACCACCACACAAAAGACCACTATTCTAACAAAAACACTCCCACATGGCCCTCATCTTCTTCCATACAGACACTCATCATAACATTCTGGCTGGGGGTTTCTATAGGGTGAGCAGCCTTAGAAGGTGTGCAAATAAAGCTCTCATGCCCATCATATGCCACATGTCATGGTGGCCTGGACACCCTTCCTGAGAAACAGGATCTATAAAATGGGCCTGTAGTTAATATTGCTCTGCTTGTCAAATTAGAGGCCTCCTGCCTGCCAGGGGTAGATTCTTTATGTGTACCGGACTCATGAAAAAACCCAAACACCTGTGTGCTAGTTACTGGAGGGCTTGCAACAACTCATTAGACCCAGAGGATCCCTGTTCTGACTTCATAGGGGTCAGGAGGAGCCTGACCAGAGAAAGGCAAGAGACTTCATCCAATAGTACACTTCTTTTTCATCCTTTTAGATTGGGATGGACACATGGGACTTTTCTTGAGTTTCCTGGGGTGCTGAGAATGTAATTCACAGCCACACAGGGCCAAGAGTCTGATTCAGACACAGCTTTTACAAAGCACTTTACTTCAAAGGCACAGATTAGGTCTCTTCATTTCCATTTGAAACTGTTTTCTTGAGGAGTCCCAAAGGAGTGCCCTAAGGCAAACACCTCCCTGACATTCAGGGGAACAGAACAATAGGAAAGAAAGAAGCCTGGAGAAAAACTTTTCTTTAATTGAACACTGTGGCACTGACAGCTCCTGATCATGCAACTTGGGTTACTATCTATCCAAGCAGGGATTCTCCAGAGAGATCCTTACCAGTCCTGCTAATTTTTGAGTTTTCTGAGATGCTTGGCATGCCCTTTAGCAATCCAGTCCATGGCCATGTCACAGAGCTTGAATGTGGTACAATCTTGGACAGAAAACCTCGAACCCCTTCAGAGAGTGGCCAAATACAGGAACTTAAAATCTTGGTAGGTGTTGCCCATCTGCAAGGCAAGCAGCAGTCCATTCATAAATTGGTCATGAGATTTCCACTAGACAGGACACATTCACGGCTGCATTCTTCTCTCTACTCTCTTTAACCACAAACCCAGTGGGATCCACTGACATAAAAAGGCTCACTAGTTAACAGTCCATTTCAAACCAACAACAACAACAAAAACAAAAAAACAGAAAACGTTTTTCCTTCATGTTCTCAGAACATGAGACAAAAGGACAAACTGAAACACACACCCACTGAGACACACAAACTACCCCTGTATTTGGTCTGCATCTATCCACTCTGTCCTCTGACTGGTGGGTGAAAATATGTTCCTCAGCAGTGGCCTGTCCTGTCTCAGCTCTGGTCTCCTTGGCCATCTCTGTGTAGTTGTCAGGAGCCAGCAATGAGCCAACACTTCTTTCTCAGGAAAGGCCCCTGTTGAGACCATTTAAGGCATTTGGCTATCCACACATCACTAGGTACCAACAAAGAATGACTCTGGCCTTGGTACAGACAATCAAGTGAGCCCACTGGGAGTGGAACTGCCTCTGGATGCCTCGCCTCCTGGATCCCAAGTTCAGAGAGTTCCATCACCAAGGAAGTGAGGTGAGGTCACTTCCTTCAGGGAAGTGAATGAGGTCACTGCCTTGGCAACCACTTTGTCCTAACAGTTGTTTCCAAGGGTCCCATTAGATGGAGGCTGCCCCACCTTCCTGTGACATTTTCACAAGACATAAAGGTCTTTATACCCTAGATGCCCGGGATCAGCATTCCACACAGACCTGATTGTGTCCGTCTTCCCTGCATTGAGAAGAAAGAGGCTGATTCAGCCTCATGCCTTCATCCTCACTGGATTGTTGGCCATGGAAGATGACTTTAGACCTCACAGGTCCTACCTAGCTGCCTACATTTGCTCCAGGGATCATTTATGCACCTACCTTTGAGCTTCTCAGCAGGTGTAAAATTCCCTACATACCTGTATGGCAAGATCAACTCTGGACCTGCTGTTATGTGAAAATAGATTGAGGGAACAGAGTATGGTTAAGGGACATATCATGTTTGATTTGGGTTACCAGTCATTCTGCTGGATGAATACGGGTATTGGGCAACTGGGATATTTATACAAATGTAAGGTGAAATGTAAGCATGAAAATAGAAAACTAGGTAAGATCTGAAGCACACAAGTTTGTCGGGCCCTTGATTTGGATACATAGTTTTGAATTATGTTCTGCAGAGATGAATCCTCTAAATCCATAGACAATGGCCTAAGATCTTGTACCTGGGACTACTGAATGTAAAAGAGAACTTGCAGTGAAATAGAGAGAGTAGGCAGGATTCCAGTGTAGGGTAAGGATGAAGAGTGAGTTTAGGATTTGGACCAAAGGCCCTTTTTGCAATCCAATGAATTTCTATTAAAGTGTAAATGGGAATGTCAGCACACATGAATAGTCAGTCACAACAAGGCACTTGGGGAAATAGGTATCATTAAGGATGTTAGGAGATCAGGCAAAGTACAAAATGAGTGATAAGATCAGGGATAATTTCAACAGGGGGGAAGTTGAACACACTATCCTTGAAAGAATCAAGTGTATACTCACCATAGGATGGAAATTTGAAAACAATAGGCAATGCAGACATAGATGATTTTAGTAATCCATGCTCTCTTTAAAATGAGGCTTTGGAAGAATAAGATGAGTGTGAGTTTTGCATTTTGTGTCCAGAACATGATGTGATGAAAGGAATATATGGAGCAGGTGACATGCATATTTCTCCCACCATTTCTGGGAGCATGTTTTGAAACCCTATCATTTAGAGTTTGGAAATAAAAATAGTTGTACCCTGGGTTTATGTATATAGAGATGATGCATGAATAGACCATAAGGTGAATAAAAAATATAAGAGGTTACTATTTTAAATAATGGATTGAATTGATATTTTAAAAAATACATGAAATCGGGTATTCACATACAAACATTCAATCCAAGTAGTTATACATGTAGTGGTAATATTAGGGTTACTAATTATAACAAACTGTGTTTGAGTTTTGCTTCGAAAATGATGAAAGAATTCAAAAGTTATGTGACATAAAAGAAATCTTATGAAAAAGCAACTAAAGCAACATGGAGAAATACATGGGATCTGATACAGGGAGTGAATGAAAGTGAATCATATGCATATCAATTTGTGAATTGTGGATGAAATGATACATCTTATGATGTATATATACTGAAGAAATAGGAATATAACAATTTTAAATAAAAATTTAATTCAAAATACACATCATGTCCCATATGAATATACTTTCATTGATGTTAAACTGGGTCACTTACCGTAGAAATATTAGGGTTAGTACTCAGTATTCACTGAATTTCAATTTGAGTATTTTGAAATGAATATGTGTGTCAAGAAAATTAATATTTCTGGAAAATGTCTCCTGAAAACTTGATTATAAATCCACACAGATGGACATGAAAGAATCAAGGTAGTAGAAGTATATGACACATATAGTTCATGTTTGCAAATTCATACTATATATATATATATATATATATATATATATATATATATATATATACATATATATATATAGAGAGAGAGAGAGAGAGAGAGAGATATAGATATAGATATATACATATATAGATATAGATATCTATGTATATATGTAATACATTAAAATGTAATAGTATGTATGCCAATCAAAATTCATAAGGGGATATATATTCTTCACATATGTACCCAAAATATTCATTTTCCTCTTCATTGTTTCATGTCTAAACTTGTTGAAGTATAAAGCTCACCACAGCTTGAATTTTCAGTTACCTCAGTGTATTGGGGGGCAGTGATCTTTTCATGAAATTCGTATTTAAGAAAGTGAGAGTACTCTCAAAAATATACCTGTGATGGCAGTAAGATTATATATAGGTATATATAAAATATACATTGTGACCCAGGCGACAGAGACAGGGAGTCAGGAAGTTACATATTTGTTGATTTTGAAAATTCTTGGAGGAGTAAAATGAGAAAAATGTGTCACAGGTTTTATGATATGTATCTCTGATGAAGCAAAGGCAAGTCCAAGTATACACCATGCCTCCTATCAAATGCCTCTACTTCTATTCCTTTAGGATTATTTTTATCGATGTTAGGGTAAGTAGTCAGAGCCTAGAAGGTTATGGGTTAGTGTCAGAGATTCAATATTTCAAATGGCAAAATGGAAAATGAGTGTAATACATATGGGAGCACGTGGCACGTAAAAATCTTCCACTGTCATCCACCACAATGCCTGGACATTACTATCATCCCAAAGAAGACAAAATGAGACGAGAAGAGGAAAAAAATCTGTGAATACATATCTGGAATTGGAAATTCTGAGGAGCTCACAAACTTGGGTGTGGCAGAAGAGATCCCAAAAGTAGAGGACAGGGTAAACATTCCACAAACATGGAACTTTCCTGGCCTAATGACTTCTTGACTATCTGCCTCTGTCATTCGTCCACTAGAAATATAGCTTTGTGTTTTAGCTTCCTTTGTAGTGAGATCATGAAAGCTTGGTCTGAGTCTATGTGAACAGGAGGACATGGGTTCATATTTTCCAATAGGAACAGGAGGCAGCAGAGCTGAATCCTATCTATGCAGGAAACTGTGGCCGTTGGGGTATGAATGACTCCCTGGGTGCATTGTGAAGCCTTTGGCTCAAAGCCCAGTTTTAATGGCATTTCTTACAGCTTCCCTGGAAAGTTGGTGTTTGTTTTTGAAATACAAAAAGGTCAACCAGGACACAGTGCTGGAGGGAGATCGGCCATGTGGGGTGAGTCAGGGTCTGAAGGCAAAAACACAAACTGGGCTGCTACCCCATATATCTTTCCCACTTGAGTGTAGCAACTTGTTTCTGAGCATCGCACCAAATCCTCTCCCCACAACAACATGCCTTTATATTTTCGGGTCTCCTGGCTGCACCTTGTCAGTCACATGTCATTTGGAAGCCAATGACAGAACCACAGGGGCCCCGCAACAGATGTTGGATCACACACCTGCACTCCATTGCTCCAGGACCAGTTCCCTGCTGGCTCCTACTCACTGGCCTCTCTGTGCTTCACCATGGTCATGAATTCCACTCAGTCTAAAATGGCACTCGCTGGTTCAGTCATGATGAGCAACAGGAGATCTAAATGTTCTCGAGGGATTTCTGGTCATGGGATTGTCAAAAACTTCATGGTATTGGCCTAGCCATATTTCAAGAATGAAGAAGTGGACACTGTGGGTTTTAATTCATTCAGGAGCCATTGAGTGTTGAGGAATCTCCTTTCAGTAAAAGCTCTGGAGATTGCATGCAGGCAAGGTTCCCAAGGAGTGATGAAAGGTCACAGGAATCCAGGCCTATTGGGGTCTAAAATATGAAGTTCCTGTGAGTTTTGGCTCTCAACTATAGCTGAGAAGGCTTTAACAACAAAATCATGTGAAATCCTGGCTGAGATTCCCAGTGCTGTGGAGAAAGCCACCCTCGGCCTAGATCTCAGTTTCCAAAGGCTCCTCTAATGCCTGGCCTTCTAAAATACCAACACAATTCATGGCAATAGTTCTCTGAGATCAGTTCCAGAACTCAGTCTCTAATGGCATCACACCAGAGTTCAAGCTGAGGTGGACCCAGTCATCTTTTCCAACCACCACACAAAAGACCACTATTCTAACAAAAACACTCCCACATGGCCCTCATCTTCTTCCATACAGACACTCATCATAACATTCTGGCTGGGGGTTTCTATAGGGTGAGCAGCCTTAGAAGGTGTGCAAATAAAGCTCTCATGCCCATCATATGCCACATGTCATGGTGGCCTGGACACCCTTCCTGAGAAACAGGATCTATAAAATGGGCCTGTAGTTAATATTGCTCTGCTTGTCAAATTAGAGGCCTCCTGCCTGCCAGGGGTAGATTCTTTATGTGTACCGGACTCATGAAAAAACCCAAACACCTGTGTGCTAGTTACTGGAGGGCTTGCAACAACTCATTAGACCCAGAGGATCCCTGTTCTGACTTCATAGGGGTCAGGAGGAGCCTGACCAGAGAAAGGCAAGAGACTTCATCCAATAGTACACTTCTTTTTCATCCTTTTAGATTGGGATGGACACATGGGATTTTTCTTGAGTTTCCTGGGGTGCTGAGAATGTAATTCACAGCCACACAGGGCCAAGAGTCTGATTCAGACACAGCTTTTACAAAGCACTTTACTTCAAAGGCACAGATTAGGTCTCTTCATTTCCATTTGAATCTGTTTTCTTGAGGAGTCCCAAAGGAGTGCCCTAAGGCAAACACCTCCCTGACATTCAGGGGAACAGAACAATAGGGAAGAAAGAAGCCTGGAGAAAAACTTTTCTTTAATTGAACACTGTGGCACTGACAGCTCCTGATCATGCAACTTGGGTTACTATCTACCCAAGCAGGGATTCTCCAGAGAGATCCTTACCAGTCCTGCTAATTTTTGAGTTTTCTGAGATGCTTGGCATGCCCTTTAGCAATCCAGTCCATGGCCATGTCACAGAGCTTGAATGTGGTACAATCTTGGACAGAAAACCTCGAACCCCTTCAGAGAGTGGCCAAATACAGGAACTTAGGATCTTGGTAGGTGTTGCCCATCTGCAAGGCAAGCAGCAGTCCATTCATAAATTGGTCATGAGATTTCCACTAGACAGGACACATTCACGGCTGCATTCTTCTCTCTACTCTCTTTAACCACAAACCCAGTGGGATCCACTGACATAAAAAGGCTCACTAGTTAACAGTCCATTTCAAACCAACAACAACAACAAAAACAAAAAAACAAAAAACGTTTTTCCTTCATGTTCTCAGAACATGAGACAAAAGGACAAACTGAAACACACACCCACTGAGACACACAAACTACCCCTGTATTTGGTCTGCATCTATCCACTCTGTCCTCTGACTGGTGGGTGAAAATATGTTCCTCAGCAGTGGCCTGTCCTGTCTCAGCTCTGGTCTCCTTGGCCATCTCTGTGTAGTTGTCAGGAGCCAGCAATGAGCCAAAACTTCTTTCTCAGGAAAGGCCCCTGTTGAGACCATTTAAGACATTTGGCTATCCACACATCACTAGGTACCAACAAAGAATGACTCTGGCCTTGGTACAGACAATCAAGTGAGCCCACTGGGAGTGGAACTGCCTCTGGATGCCTCGCCTCCTGGATCCCAAGTTCAGAGAGTTCCATCACCAAGGAAGTGAGGTGAGGTCACTTCCTTCAGGGAAGTGAATGAGGTCACTGCCTTGGCAACCACTTTGTCCTAACAGTTGTTTCCAAGGGTCCCATTAGATGGAGGCTGCCCCACCTTCCTGTGACATTTTCACAAGACATAAAGGTCTATATACCCTAGAAGCCCGGGATCAGCATTCCACACAGACCTGATTGTGACCGTCTTCCCTGCATTGAGAAGAAAGAGGCTGATTCAGCCTCATGCCTTCATCCTCACTGGATTGTTGGCCATGGAAGATGACTTTAGACCTCACAGGTCCTACCTAGCTGCCTACATTTGCTCCAGGGATCATTTCTGCATATACCTTGAGCTTCTCAGCAGCTGTAGGATTCCCTACATACCTGTATGGCAAGATCAACTCAGGACCTGCTGTTATGTGAAAATAGATTGAGGGAACAGAGTATGGTTAAGGGACATATCATGTTCGATTTGGGTTAAGAGTCATTCTGCTGGATGAATACGGGTATTGGGCAACTGGGATATTTATACAAATATAAGGTGAAATGTAAGCATGAAAATAGAAAACTAGGTAAGATCTGAAGCACACAAGTTTGTCGGGCCCCTGATTTGGATACATAGTTTTGAGTTATGTTCTGCAGAGATGAATCCTCTAAATCCATAGACAATGGCCTAAGATCTTGTACCTGGGACTACTGAATGTAAAAGAGAACTTGCAGTGAAATAGAGAGAGTAGGCAGGATTCCAGTGTAGGGTAAGGATGAAGAGTGAGTTTAGGATTTGGACCAAAGGCCCTTTTTGCAATCCAATGAATTTCTATTAAAGTGTAAATGGGAATGTCAGCACACATGAATAGTCAGTCACAACAAGGCACTTGGGGAAATAGATATCATTAAGGATGTTAGGAGATCAGGCAAAGTACAAAATGAGTGATAAGATCAGGGATAATTTCAACAGGGGGGTAGTTGAACACACTATCCTTGAAAGAATCAAGTGTATACTCACCATAGGATGGAAATTTGAAAACAATAGGCAATGCAGACATAGATGATTTTAGTAATCCATGCTCTCTTTAAAATGAGGCTTTTTAAGAATAAGATGAGTGTGAGTTTTGCATTTTGTGTCCAGAACATGATGTGATGAAAGGAATATATGGAGCAGGTGACATGCATATTTCTCCCACCATTTCTGGGAGCATGTTTTGAAACCCTATCATTTAGAGTTTGGAAATAAAAATAGGTGTACCCTGGGTTTATGTATATAGAGATGATGCATGAATAGACCATATGGTGAATAAAAAATATAAGAGGTTACTATTTTAAATAATGGATTGAATTGATATTTTAAAAAATACATGAAATCTGGTATTCAAATACAAACATTCAATCCAAGTAGTTATACATGTAGTGGTAATATTAGGGTTACTAATTATAACAAACTGTGTTTGAGTTTTGCTTCGAAAATGATGAAAGAATTCAAAAGTTATGTGACATAAAAGAAATCTTATGAAAAAGCAACTAAAGCAACATGGAGAAATACATGGGATCTGATACAGGGAGTGAATGAAAGTGAATCATATGCATATCAATTTGTGAATTGTGGATGAAATGATACATCTTATGATGTATATATACTGAAGAAATAGGAATATAACAATTTTAAATAAAAATTTAATTCAAAATACACATCATGTCCCATATGAATATACTTTCATTGATGTTAAACTGGGTCACTTAGCGTAGAAATATTAGGGTTAGTACTCAGTATTCACTGAATTTCATTTTGAGTATTTTGAAATGAATATGTGTGTCAAGAAAATGAATATTTCTGGAAAATATCTCCTGAAAACTTGATTATAAATCCACACAGATGGACATGAAAGAATCAAGGTAGTAGAAGTATATGACACATATAGTTCATGTTTGCAAATTCATACTATATATATATATATATATATATATATATATATATATAGAGAGAGAGAGAGAGAGAGAGAGAGAGAGAGAGATAGATATAGATATAGATATATACATATATAGATATAGATATATATGTATATATGTAATACATTAAAATGTAATAGTATGTATGCCAATCAAAATTCATAAGGGGATATATATTCTTCACATATGTACCCAAAATATTCATTTTCCTCTTCATTGTTTCATGTCTAAACTTGTTGAAGTATAAAGCTCACCACAGCTTGAATTTTCAGTTACCTCAGTGTATTGGGGGGCAGTGATCTTTTCATGAAATTCGTATTTAAGAAAGTGAGAGTACTCTCAAAAATATACCTGTGATGTCAGTAAGATTATATATAGGTATATATAAAATATACATTGTAACCCAGGCGACAGAGACAGGGAGTCAGGAAGTTACATATTTGTTGATTTTGAAAATTCTTGGAGGAGTAAAATGAGAAAAATGTGTCACAGGTTTTATGATATGTATCTCTGATGAAGCAAAGGCAAGTCCAAGTATACACCATGCCTCCTATCAAATGCCTCTACTTCTATTCTTTTAGGATTATTTTTATCGATGTTAGGGTAAGTAGTCAGAGCCTAGAAGGTTATGGGTTAGTGTCAGAGATTCAATATTTCAAATGGCAAAATGGAAAATGAGTGTAATACATATGGGAGCACGTGGCACGTAAAAATCTTCCACTGTCATCCACCACAATGCCTGGACATTACTATCATCCCAAAGAAGACAAAATGAGACGAGAAGAGGAAAAAAATCTGTGAATACATATCTGGAATTGGAAATTCTGAGGAGCTCACAAACTTGGGTGTGGCAGAAGAGATCCCAAAAGTAGAGGACAGGGTAAACATTCCACAAACATGGAACTTTCCTGGCCTAATGACTTCTTGACTATCTGCCTCTGTCATTCGTCCACTAGAAATATAGCTTTGTGTTTTAGCTTCCTTTGTAGTGAGATCATGAAAGCTTGGTCTGAGTCTATGTGAACAGGAGGTCATGGGTTCATATTTTCCAATAGGAACAGGAGGCAGCAGAGCTGAATCCTATCTATGCAGGAAACTGTGGCCGTTGGGGTATGAATGACTCCCTGGGTGCATTGTGAAGCCTTTGGCTCAAAGCCCAGTTTTAATGGCATTTCTTACAGCTTCCCTGGAAAGTTGGTGTTTGTTTTTGAAATACAAAAAGGTCAACCAGGACACAGTGCTGGAGGGAGATCGGCCATGTGGGATGAGTCAGGGTCTGAAGGCAAAAACACAAACTGGGCTGCTACCCCATATATCTTTCCCACTTGAGTGTAGCAACTTGTTTCTGAGCATCGCACCAAATCCTCTCCCCACAACAACATGCCTTTATATTTTCGGGTCTCCTGGCTGCACCTTGTCAGTCACATGTCATTTGGAAGCCAATGACAGAACCACAGGGGCCCCGCAACAGATGTTGGATCACACACCTGCACTCCATTGCTCCAGGACCAGTTCCCTGCTGGCTCCTACTCACTGGCCTCTCTGTGCTTCACCATGGTCATGAATTCCACTCAGTCTAAAATGGCACTCGCTGGTTCAGTCATGATGAGCAACAAGAGATCTAAATGTTCTCCAGGGATTTCTGGTCATGGGATTCTCAAAAACTTCATGGTATTGGCCTAGCCATATTTCAAGAATGAAGAAGTGGACACTGTGGGTTTTAATTCATTCAGGAGCCATTGAGTGTTGAGGAATCTCCTTTCAGTAAAAGCTCTGGAGATTGCATGCAGGCAAGGTTCCCAAGGAGTGATGAAAGGTCACAGGAATCCAGGCCTATTGGGGTCTAAAATATGAAGTTCCTGTGAGTTTTGGCTCTCAACTATAGCTGAGAAGGCTTTAACAACAAAATCATGTGAAATCCTGGCTGAGATTCGCAGTGCTGTGGAGAAAGCCACCCTCGGCCTAGATCTCAGTTTCCAAAGGCTCCTCTAATGCCTGGCCTTCTAAAATACCAACACAATTCATGGCAATAGTTCTCTGAGATCAGTTCCAGAACTCAGTCTCTAATGGCATCACACCAGAGTTCAAGCTGAGGTGGACCCAGTCATCTTTTCCAACCACCACACAAAAGACCACTATTCTAACAAAAACACTCCCACATAGCCCTCATCTTCTTCCATACAGACACTCATCATAACATTCTGGCTGGGGCTTTCTATAGGGTGAGCAGCCTTAGAAGGTGTGCAAATAAAGCTCTCATGCCCATCATATGCCACATGTCATGGTGGCCTGGACACCCTTCCTGAGAAACTGGATCTATAAAATGGGCCTGTAGTTAATATTGCTCTGCTTGTCAAATTAGAGGCCTCCTGCCTGCCAGGGGTAGATTCTTTATGTGTACCGGACTCATGAAAAAACCCAAACACCTGTGTGCTAGTTACTGGAGGGCTTGCAACAACTCATTAGACCCAGAGGATCCCTGTTCTGACTTCATAGGGGTCAGGAGGAGCCTGACCAGAGAAAGGCAAGAGACTTCATCCAATAGTACACTTCTTTTTCATCCTTTTAGATTGGGATGGACACATGGGATTTTTCTTGAGTTTCCTGGGGTGCTGAGAATGTAATTCACAGCCACACAGGGCCAAGAGTCTGATTCAGACACAGCTTTTACAAAGCACTTTACTTCAAAGGCACAGATTAGGTCTCTTCATTTCCATTTGAAACTGTTTTCTTGAGGAGTCCCAAAGGAGTGCCCTAAGGCAAACACCTCCCTGACATTCAGGGGAACAGAACAATAGGGAAGAAAGAAGCCTGGAGAAAAACTTTTCTTTAATTGAACACTGTGGCACTGACAGCTCCTGATCATGCAACTTGGGTTACTATCTACCCAAGCAGGGATTCTCCAGAGAGATCCTTACCAGTCCTGCTAATTTTTGAGTTTTCTGAGATGCTTGGCATGCCCTTTAGCAATCCAGTCCATGGCCATGTCACAGAGCTTGAATGTGGTACAATCTTGGACAGAAAACCTCGAACCCCTTCAGAGAGTGGCCAAAATTCAGGAGGAATACAGGAACTTAGGATCTTGGTAGGTGTTGCCCATCTGCAAGGCAAGCAGCAGTCCATTCATAAATTGGTCATGAGATTTCCACTAGACAGGACACATTCACGGCTGCATTCTTCTCTCTACTCTCTTTAACCACAAACCCAGAGGGATCCACTGACATAAAAAGGCTCACTAGTTAACAGTCCATTTCAAACCAACAACAACAACAAAAACAAAAAAACAGAAAACGTTTTTCCTTCATGTTCTCAGAACATGAGACAAAAGGACAAACTGAAACACACACCCACTGAGACACACAAACTACCCCTGTATTTGGTCTGCATCTATCCACTCTGTCCTCTGACTGGTGGGTGAAAATATGTTCCTCAGCAGTGGCCTGTCCTGTCTCAGCTCTGGTCTCCTTGGCCATCTCTGTGTAGTTGTCAGGAGCCAGCAATGAGCCAACACTTCTTTCTCAGGAAAGGCCCCTGTTGAGACCATTTAAGGCATTTGGCTATCCACACATCACTAGGTACCAACAAAGAATGACTCTGGCCTTGGTACAGACAATCAAGTGAGCCCACTGGGAGTGGAACTGCCTCTGGATGCCTCGCCTCCTGGATCCCAAGTTCAGAGAGTTCCATCACCAAGGAAGTGAGGTGAGGTCACTTCCTTCAGGGAAGTGAATGAGGTCACTGCCTTGGCAACCACTTTGTCCTAACAGTTGTTTCCAAGGGTCCCATGAGATGGAGGCTGCCCCACCTTCCTGTGACATTTTCACAAGACATAAAGGTCTATATACCCTAGAAGCCCGGGATCAGCATTCCACACAGACCTGATTGTGACCGTCTTCCCTGCATTGAGAAGAAAGAGGCTGATTCAGCCTCATGCCTTCATCCTCACTGGATTGTTGGCCATGGAAGATGACTTTAGACCTCACAGGTCCTTCCTAGCTGCCTACATTTGCTCCAGGGATCATTTCTGCATCTACCTTTGAGCTTCTCAGCAGCTGTAGGATTCCCTACATACCTGTATGGCAAGATCAACTCAGGACCTGCTGTTATGTGAAAATAGATTGAGGGAACAGAGTATGGTTAAGGGACATATCATGTTCGATTTGGGTTACCAGTCATTCTGCTGGATGAATACGGGTATTGGGCAACTGGGATATTTATACAAATGTAAGGTGAAATGTAAGCATGAAAATAGAAAACTAGGTAAGATCTGAAGCACACAAGTTTGTCGGGCCCTTGATTTGGATACATAGTTTTGAATTATGTTCTGCAGAGATGAATCCTCTAAATCCATAGACAATGGCCTAAGATCTTGTACCTGGGACTACTGAATGTAAAAGAGAACTTGCAGTGAAATAGAGAGAGTAGGCAGGATTCCAGTGTATTGTAAGGATGAAGAGTGAGTTTAGGATTTGGACCAAAGGCCCTTTTTGCAATCCAATGAATTTCTATTAAAGTGTAAATGGAAATGTCAGCACACATGAATAGTCAGTCACAACAAGGCACTTGGGGAAATAGGTATCATTAAGGATGTTAGGAGATCAGGCAAAGTACAAAATGAGTGATAAGATCAGGGATAATTTCAACAGGGGGGTAGTTGAACACACTATCCTTGAAAGAATCAAGTGTATACTCACCATAGGATGGAAATTTGAAAACAATAGGCAATGCAGACATAGATGATTTTAGTAATCCATGCTCTCTTTAAAATGAGGCTTTGGAAGAATAAGATGAGTGTGAGTTTTGCATTTTGTGTCCAGAACATGATGTGATGAAAGGAATATATGGAGCAGGTGACATGCATATTTCTCCCACCATTTCTGGGAGGATGTTTTGAAACCCTATCATTTAGAGTTTGGAAATAAAAATAGGTGTACCCTGGGTTTATGTATATAGAGATGATGCATGAATAGACCATATGGTGAATAAAAAATATAAGAGGTTACTATTTTAAATAATGGATTGAATTGATATTTTAAAAAATACATGAAATCTGGTATTCAAATACAAACATTCAATCCAAGTAGTTATACATGTAGTGGTAATATTAGGGTAACTAATTATAACAAACTGTGTTTGAGTTTTGCTTCGAAAATGATGAAAGAATTCAAAAGTTATGTGACATAAAAGAAATCTTATGAAAAAGCAACTAAAGCAACATGGAGAAATACATGGGATCTGATACAGGGAGTGAATGAAAGTGAATCATATGCATATCAATTTGTGAATTGTGGATGAAATGATACATCTTATGATGTATATATACTGAAGAAATAGGAATATAACAATTTTAAATAAAAATTTAATTCAAAATACACATCATGTCCCATATGAATATACTTTCATTGATGTTAAACTGGGTCACTTACCGTAGAAATATTAGGGTTAGTACTCAGTATTCACTGAATTTCATTTTGAGTATTTTGTAATGAATATGTGTGTCAAGAAAATGAATATTTCTGGAAAATGTCTCCTGAAAACTTGATTATAAATCCACACAGATGGACATGAAAGAATCAAGGTAGTAGAAGTATATGACACATATAGTTCATGTTTGCAAATTCATACTATATATATATATATATATATATATATATATAGAGAGAGAGAGAGAGAGAGAGAGAGAGAGAGACAGAGAGAGAGAGAGAGAGATAGAGATAGATATAGATATATACATATATAGATATAGATATATATGTATATATGTAATACTTTAAAATGTAATAGTATGTATGCCAATCAAAATTCATAAGGGGATATATATCCTTCACATATGTACCCAAAATATTCATTTTCCTCTTCATTGTTTCATGTCTAAACTTGTTGAAGTATAAAGCTCATCACAGCTTGAATTTTCAGTTACCTCAGTGTATTGGGGGGCAGTGATCTTTTCATGAAATTCGTATTTAAGAAAGTGAGAGTACTCTCAAAAATATACCTGTGATGGCAGTAAGATTATATATAGGTATATATAAAATATACATTGTGACCCAGGCGACAGAGACAGGGAGTCAGGAAGTTACATATTTGTTGATTTTGAAAATTCTTGGAGGAGTAAAATGAGAAAAATGTGTCACAGGTTTTATGATATGTATCTCTGATGAAGCAAAGGCAAGTCCAAGTATACACCATGCCTCCTATCAAATGCCTCTACTTCTATTCTTTTAGGATTATTTTTATCGATGTTAGGGTAAGTAGTCAGAGCCTAGAAGGTTATGGGTTAGTGTCAGAGATTCAATATTTCAAATGGCAAAATGGAAAATGAGTGTAATACATATGGGAGCACGTGGCACGTAAAAATCTTCCACTGTCATCCACCACAATGCCTGGACATTACTATCATCCCAAAGAAGACAAAATGAGACGAGAAGAGGAAAAAAATCTGTGAATACATATCTGGAATTGGAAATTCTGAGGAGCTCACAAACTTGGGTGTGGCAGAAGAGATCCCAAAAGTAGAGGACAGGGTAAACATTCCACAAACATGGAACTTTCCTGGCCTAATGACTTCTTGACTATCTGCCTCTGTCATTCGTCCACTAGAAATATAGCTTTGTGTTTTAGCTTCCTTTGTAGTGAGATCATGAAAGCTTGGTCTGAGTCTATGTGAACAGGAGGTCATGGGTTCATATTTTCCAATAGGAACAGGAGGCAGCAGAGCTGAATCCTATCTATGCAGGAAACTGTGGCCGTTGGGGTATGAATGACTCCCTGGGTGCATTGTGAAGCCTTTGGCTCAAAGCCCAGTTTTAATGGCATTTCTTACAGCTTCCCTGGAAAGTTGGTGTTTGTTTTTGAAATACAAAAAGGTCAACCAGGACACAGTGCTGGAGGGAGATCGGCCATGTGGGGTGAGTCAGGGTCTGAAGGCAAAAACACAAACTGGGCTGCTACCCCATATATCTTTCCCACTTGAGTGTAGCAACTTGTTTCTGAGCATCGCACCAAATCCTCTCCCCACAACAACATGCCTTTATATTTTCGGGTCTCCTGGCTGCACCTTGTCAGTCACATGTCATTTGGAAGCCAATGACAGAACCACAGGGGCCCCGCAACAGATGTTGGATCACACACCTGCACTCCATTGCTCCAGGACCAGTTCCCTGCTGGCTCCTACTCACTGGCCTCTCTGTGCTTCACCATGGTCATGAATTCCACTCAGTCTAAAATGGCACTCGCTGGTTCAGTCATGATGAGCAACAAGAGATCTAAATGTTCTCCAGGGATTTCTGGTCATGGGATTGTCAAAAACTTCATGGTATTGGCCTAGCCATATTTCAAGAATGAAGAAGTGGACACTGTGGGTTTTAATTCATTCAGGAGCCATTGAGTGTTGAGGAATCTCCTTTCAGTAAAAGCTCTGGAGATTGCATGCAGGCAAGGTTCCCAAGGAGTGATGAAAGGTCACAGGAATCCAGGCCTATTGGGGTCTAAAATATGAAGTTCCTGTGAGTTTTGGCTCTCAACTATAGCTGAGAAGGCTTTAACAACAAAATCATGTGAAATCCTGGCTGAGATTCCCAGTGCTGTGGAGAAAGCCACCCTCGGCCTAGATCTCAGTTTCCAAAGGCTCCTCTAATGCCTGGCCTTCTAAAATACCAACACAATTCATGGCAATAGTTCTCTGAGATCAGTTCCAGAACTCAGTCTCTAATGGCATCACACCAGAGTTCAAGCTGAGGTGGACCCAGTCATCTTTTCCAACCACCACACAAAAGACCACTATTCTAACAAAAACACTCCCACATGGCCCTCATCTTCTTCCATACAGACACTCATCATAACATTCTGGCTGGGGGTTTCTATAGGGTGAGCAGCCTTAGAAGGTGTGCAAATAAAGCTCTCATGCCCATCATATGCCACATGTCATGGTGGCCTGGACACCCTTCCTGAGAAACAGGATCTATAAAATGGGCCTGTAGTTAATATTGCTCTGCTTGTCAAATTAGAGGCCTCCTGCCTGCCAGGGGTAGATTCTTTATGTGTACCGGACTCATGAAAAAACCCAAACACCTGTGTGCTAGTTACTGGAGGGCTTGCAACAACTCATTAGACCCAGAGGATCCCTGTTCTGACTTCATAGGGGTCAGGAGGAGCCTGACCAGAGAAAGGCAAGAGACTTCATCCAATAGTACACTTCTTTTTCATCCTTTTAGATTGGGATGGACACATGGGATTTTTCTTGAGTTTCCTGGGGTGCTGAGAATGTAATTCACAGCCACACAGGGCCAAGAGTCTGATTCAGACACAGCTTTTACAAAGCACTTTACTTCAAAGGCACAGATTAGGTCTCTTCATTTCCATTTGAAACTGTTTTCTTGAGGAGTCCCAAAGGAGTGCCCTAAGGCAAACACCTCCCTGACATTCAGGGGAACAGAACAATAGGGAAGAAAGAAGCCTGGAGAAAAACTTTTCTTTAATTGAACACTGTGGCACTGACAGCTCCTGATCATGCAACTTGGGTTACTATCTACCCAAGCAGGGATTCTCCAGAGAGATCCTTACCAGTCCTGCTAATTTTTGAGTTTTCTGAGATGCTTGGCATGCCCTTTAGCAATCCAGTCCATGGCCATGTCACAGAGCTTGAATGTGGTACAATCTTGGACAGAAAACCTCGAACCCCTTCAGAGAGTGGCCAAAATTCAGGAGGAATACAGGAACTTAGGATCTTGGTAGGTGTTGCCCATCTGCAAGGCAAGCAGCAGTCCATTCATAAATTGGTCATGAGATTTCCACTAGACAGGACACATTCACGGCTGCATTCTTCTCTCTACTCTCTTTAACCACAAACCCAGAGGGATCCACTGACATAAAAAGGCTCACTAGTTAACAGTCCATTTCAAACCAACAACAACAACAAAAACAAAAAAACAGAAAACGTTTTTCCTTCATGTTCTCAGAACATGAGACAAAAGGACAAACTGAAACACACACCCACTGAGACACACAAACTACCCCTGTATTTGGTCTGCATCTATCCACTCTGTCCTCTGACTGGTGGGTGAAAATATGTTCCTCAGCAGTGGCCTGTCCTGTCTCAGCTCTGGTCTCCTTGGCCATCTCTGTGTAGTTGTCAGGAGCCAGCAATGAGCCAACACTTCTTTCTCAGGAAAGGCCCCTGTTGAGACCATTTAAGGCATTTGGCTATCCACACATCACTAGGTACCAACAAAGAATGACTCTGGCCTTGGTACAGACAATCAAGTGAGCCCACTGGGAGTGGAACTGCCTCTGGATGCCTCGCCTCCTGGATCCCAAGTTCAGAGAGTTCCATCACCAAGGAAGTGAGGTGAGGTCACTTCCTTCAGGGAAGTGAATGAGGTCACTGCCTTGGCAACCACTTTGTCCTAACAGTTGTTTCCAAGGGTCCCATGAGATGGAGGCTGCCCCACCTTCCTGTGACATTTTCACAAGACATAAAGGTCTATATACCCTAGAAGCCCGGGATCAGCATTCCACACAGACCTGATTGTGACCGTCTTCCCTGCATTGAGAAGAAAGAGGCTGATTCAGCCTCATGCCTTCATCCTCACTGGATTGTTGGCCATGGAAGATGACTTTAGACCTCACAGGTCCTTCCTAGCTGCCTACATTTGCTCCAGGGATCATTTCTGCATCTACCTTTGAGCTTCTCAGCAGCTGTAGGATTCCCTACATACCTGTATGGCAAGATCAACTCAGGACCTGCTGTTATGTGAAAATAGATTGAGGGAACAGAGTATGGTTAAGGGACATATCATGTTCGATTTGGGTTACCAGTCATTCTGCTGGATGAATACGGGTATTGGGCAACTGGGATATTTATACAAATGTAAGGTGAAATGTAAGCATGAAAATAGAAAACTAGGTAAGATCTGAAGCACACAAGTTTGTCGGGCCCTTGATTTGGATACATAGTTTTGAGTTATGTTCTGCAGAGATGAATCCTCTAAATCCATAGACAATGGCCTAAGATCTTGTACCTGGGACTACTGAATGTAAAAGAGAACTTGCAGTGAAATAGAGAGAGTAGGCAGGATTCCAGTGTAGGGTAAGGATGAAGAGTGAGTTTAGGATTTGGACCAAAGGCCCTTTTTGCAATCCAATGAATTTCTATTAAAGTGTAAATGGAAATGTCAGCACACATGAATAGTCAGTCACAACAAGGCACTTGGGGAAATAGGTATCATTAAGGATGTTAGGAGATCAGGCAAAGTACAAAATGAGTGATAAGATCAGGGATAATTTCAACAGGGGGGTAGTTGAACACACTATCCTTGAAAGAATCAAGTGTATACTCACCATAGGATGGAAATTTGAAAACAATAGGCAATGCAGACATAGATGATTTTAGTAATCCATGCTCTCTTTAAAATGAGGCTTTGGAAGAATAAGATGAGTGTGAGTTTTGCATTTTGTGTCCAGAACATGATGTGATGAAAGGAATATATGGAGCAGGTGACATGCATATTTCTCCCACCATTTCTGGGAGGATGTTTTGAAACCCTATCATTTAGAGTTTGGAAATAAAAATAGGTGTACCCTGGGTTTATGTATATAGAGATGATGCATGAATAGACCATATGGTGAATAAAAAATATAAGAGGTTACTATTTTAAATAATGGATTGAATTGATATTTTAAAAAATACATGAAATCGGGTATTCAAATACAAACATTCAATCCAAGTAGTTATACATGTAGTGGTAATATTAGGGTTACTAATTATAACAAACTGTGTTTGAGTTTTGCTTCGAAAATGATGAAAGAATTCAAAAGTTATGTGACATAAAAGAAATCTTATGAAAAAGCAACTAAAGCAACATGGAGAAATACATGGGATCTGATACAGGGAGTGAATGAAAGTGAATCATATGCATATCAATTTGTGAATTGTGGATGAAATGATACATCTTATGATGTATATATACTGAAGAAATAGGAATATAACAATTTTAAATAAAAATTTAATTCAAAATACACATCATGTCCCATATGAATATACTTTCATTGATGTTAAACTGGGTCACTTACCGTAGAAATATTAGGGTTAGTACTCAGTATTCACTGAATTTCATTTTGAGTATTTTGAAATGAATATGTGTGTCAAGAAAATGAATATTTCTGGAAAATGTCTCCTGAAAACTTGATTATAAATCCACACAGATGGACATGAAAGAATCAAGGTAGTAGAAGTATATGACACATATAGTTCATGTTTGCAAATTCATACTATATATATATATATATATATATATATATATATATATATATAGAGAGAGAGAGAGAGAGAGAGAGAGAGAGACAGAGAGAGAGAGAGAGAGATAGAGATAGATATAGATATATACATATATAGATATAGATATATATGTATATATGTAATACATTAAAATGTAATAGTATGTATGCCAATCAAAATTCATAAGGGGATATATATCCTTCACATATGTACCCAAAATATTCATTTTCCTCTTCATTGTTTCATGTCTAAACTTGTTGAAGTATAAAGCTCACCACAGCTTGAATTTTCAGTTACCTCAGTGTATTGGGGGGCAGTGATCTTTTCATGAAATTCGTATTTAAGAAAGTGAGAGTACTCTCAAAAATATACCTGTGATGGCAGTAAGATTATATATAGGTATATATAAAATATACATTGTGACCCAGGCGACAGAGACAGGGAGTCAGGAAGTTACATATTTGTTGATTTTGAAAATTCTTGGAGGAGTAAAATGAGAAAAATGTGTCACAGGTTTTATGATATGTATCTCTGATGAAGCAAAGGCAAGTCCAAGTATACACCATGCCTCCTATCAAATGCCTCTACTTCTATTCCTTTAGGATTATTTTTATCGATGTTAGGGTAAGTAGTCAGAGCCTAGAAGGTTATGGGTTAGTGTCAGAGATTCAATATTTCAAATGGCAAAATGGAAAATGAGTGTAATACATATGGGAGCACGTGGCACGTAAAAATCTTCCACTGTCATCCACCACAATGCCTGGACATTACTATCATCCCAAAGAAGACAAAATGAGACGAGAAGAGGAAAAAAATCTGTGAATACATATCTGGAATTGGAAATTCTGAGGAGCTCACAAACTTGGGTGTGGCAGAAGAGATCCCAAAAGTAGAGGACAGGGTAAACATTCCACAAACATGGAACTTTCCTGGCCTAATGACTTCTTGACTATCTGCCTCTGTCATTCGTCCACTAGAAATATAGCTTTGTGTTTTAGCTTCCTTTGTAGTGAGATCATGAAAGCTTGGTCTGAGTCTATGTGAACAGGAGGTCATGGGTTCATATTTTCCAATAGGAACAGGAGGCAGCAGAGCTGAATCCTATCTATGCAGGAAACTGTGGCCGTTGGGGTATGAATGACTCCCTGGGTGCATTGTGAAGCCTTTGGCTCAAAGCCCAGTTTTAATGGCATTTCTTACAGCTTCCCTGGAAAGTTGGTGTTTGTTTTTGAAATACAAAAAGGTCAACCAGGACACAGTGCTGGAGGGAGATCGGCCATGTGGGGTGAGTCAGGGTCTGAAGGCAAAAACACAAACTGGGCTGCTACCCCATATATCTTTCCCACTTGAGTGTAGCAACTTGTTTCTGAGCATCGCACCAAATCCTCTCCCCACAACAACATGCCTTTATATTTTCGGGTCTCCTGGCTGCACCTTGTCAGTCACATGTCATTTGGAAGCCAATGACAGAACCACAGGGGCCCCGCAACAGATGTTGGATCACACACCTGCACTCCATTGCTCCAGGACCAGTTCCCTGCTGGCTCCTACTCACTGGCCTCTCTGTGCTTCACCATGGTCATGAATTCCACTCAGTCTAAAATGGCACTCGCTGGTTCAGTCATGATGAGCAACAAGAGATCTAAATGTTCTCCAGGGATTTCTGGTCATGGGATTGTCAAAAACTTCATGGTATTGGCCTAGCCATATTTCAAGAATGAAGAAGTGGACACTGTGGGTTTTAATTCATTCAGGAGCCATTGAGTGTTGAGGAATCTCCTTTCAGTAAAAGCTCTGGAGATTGCATGCAGGCAAGGTTCCCAAGGAGTGATGAAAGGTCACAGGAATCCAGGCCTATTGGGGTCTAAAATATGAAGTTCCTGTGAGTTTTGGCTCTCAACTATAGCTGAGAAGGCTTTAACAACAAAATCATGTGAAATCCTGGCTGAGATTCCCAGTGCTGTGGAGAAAGCCACCCTCGGCCTAGATCTCAGTTTCCAAAGGCTCCTCTAATGCCTGGCCTTCTAAAATACCAACACAATTCATGGCAATAGTTCTCTGAGATCAGTTCCAGAACTCAGTCTCTAATGGCATCACACCAGAGTTCAAGCTGAGGTGGACCCAGTCATCTTTTCCAACCACCACACAAAAGACCACTATTCTAACAAAAACACTCCCACATGGCCCTCATCTTCTTCCATACAGACACTCATCATAACATTCTGGCTGGGGGTTTCTATAGGGTGAGCAGCCTTAGAAGGTGTGCAAATAAAGCTCTCATGCCCATCATATGCCACATGTCATGGTGGCCTGGACACCCTTCCTGAGAAACAGGATCTATAAAATGGGCCTGTAGTTAATATTGCTCTGCTTGTCAAATTAGAGGCCTCCTGCCTGCCAGGGGTAGATTCTTTATGTGTACCGGACTCATGAAAAAACCCAAACACCTGTGTGCTAGTTACTGGAGGGCTTGCAACAACTCATTAGACCCAGAGGATCCCTGTTCTGACTTCATAGGGGTCAGGAGGAGCCTGACCAGAGAAAGGCAAGAGACTTCATCCAATAGTACACTTCTTTTTCATCCTTTTAGATTGGGATGGACACATGGGATTTTTCTTGAGTTTCCTGGGGTGCTGAGAATGTAATTCACAGCCACACAGGGCCAAGAGTCTGATTCAGACACAGCTTTTACAAAGCACTTTACTTCAAAGGCACAGATTAGGTCTCTTCATTTCCATTTGAAACTGTTTTCTTGAGGAGTCCCAAAGGAGTGCCCTAAGGCAAACACCTCCCTGACATTCAGGGGAACAGAACAATAGGGAAGAAAGAAGCCTGGAGAAAAACTTTTCTTTAATTGAACACTGTGGCACTGACAGCTCCTGATCATGCAACTTGGGTTACTATCTACCCAAGCAGGGATTCTCCAGAGAGATCCTTACCAGTCCTGCTAATTTTTGAGTTTTCTGAGATGCTTGGCATGCCCTTTAGCAATCCAGTCCATGGCCATGTCACAGAGCTTGAATGTGGTACAATCTTGGACAGAAAACCTCGAACCCCTTCAGAGAGTGGCCAAAATTCAGGAGGAATACAGGAACTTAGGATCTTGGTAGGTGTTGCCCATCTGCAAGGCAAGCAGCAGTCCATTCATAAATTGGTCATGAGATTTCCACTAGACAGGACACATTCACGGCTGCATTCTTCTCTCTACTCTCTTTAACCACAAACCCAGAGGGATCCACTGACATAAAAAGGCTCACTAGTTAACAGTCCATTTCAAACCAACAACAACAACAAAAACAAAAAAACAGAAAACGTTTTTCCTTCATGTTCTCAGAACATGAGACAAAAGGACAAACTGAAACACACACCCACTGAGACACACAAACTACCCCTGTATTTGGTCTGCATCTATCCACTCTGTCCTCTGACTGGTGGGTGAAAATATGTTCCTCAGCAGTGGCCTGTCCTGTCTCAGCTCTGGTCTCCTTGGCCATCTCTGTGTAGTTGTCAGGAGCCAGCAATGAGCCAACACTTCTTTCTCAGGAAAGGCCCCTGTTGAGACCATTTAAGGCATTTGGCTATCCACACATCACTAGGTACCAACAAAGAATGACTCTGGCCTTGGTACAGACAATCAAGTGAGCCCACTGGGAGTGGAACTGCCTCTGGATGCCTCGCCTCCTGGATCCCAAGTTCAGAGAGTTCCATCACCAAGGAAGTGAGGTGAGGTCACTTCCTTCAGGGAAGTGAATGAGGTCACTGCCTTGGCAACCACTTTGTCCTAACAGTTGTTTCCAAGGGTCCCATGAGATGGAGGCTGCCCCACCTTCCTGTGACATTTTCACAAGACATAAAGGTCTATATACCCTAGAAGCCCGGGATCAGCATTCCACACAGACCTGATTGTGACCGTCTTCCCTGCATTGAGAAGAAAGAGGCTGATTCAGCCTCATGCCTTCATCCTCACTGGATTGTTGGCCATGGAAGATGACTTTAGACCTCACAGGTCCTTCCTAGCTGCCTACATTTGCTCCAGGGATCATTTCTGCATCTACCTTTGAGCTTCTCAGCAGCTGTAGGATTCCCTACATACCTGTATGGCAAGATCAACTCAGGACCTGCTGTTATGTGAAAATAGATTGAGGGAACAGAGTATGGTTAAGGGACATATCATGTTCGATTTGGGTTACCAGTCATTCTGCTGGATGAATACGGGTATTGGGCAACTGGGATATTTATACAAATGTAAGGTGAAATGTAAGCATGAAAATAGAAAACTAGGTAAGATCTGAAGCACACAAGTTTGTCGGGCCCTTGATTTGGATACATAGTTTTGAGTTATGTTCTGCAGAGATGAATCCTCTAAATCCATAGACAATGGCCTAAGATCTTGTACCTGGGACTACTGAATGTAAAAGAGAACTTGCAGTGAAATAGAGAGAGTAGGCAGGATTCCAGTGTAGGGTAAGGATGAAGAGTGAGTTTAGGATTTGGACCAAAGGCCCTTTTTGCAATCCAATGAATTTCTATTAAAGTGTAAATGGAAATGTCAGCACACATGAATAGTCAGTCACAACAAGGCACTTGGGGAAATAGGTATCATTAAGGATGTTAGGAGATCAGGCAAAGTACAAAATGAGTGATAAGATCAGGGATAATTTCAACAGGGGGGTAGTTGAACACACTATCCTTGAAAGAATCAAGTGTATACTCACCATAGGATGGAAATTTGAAAACAATAGGCAATGCAGACATAGATGATTTTAGTAATCCATGCTCTCTTTAAAATGAGGCTTTGGAAGAATAAGATGAGTGTGAGTTTTGCATTTTGTGTCCAGAACATGATGTGATGAAAGGAATATATGGAGCAGGTGACATGCATATTTCTCCCACCATTTCTGGGAGGATGTTTTGAAACCCTATCATTTAGAGTTTGGAAATAAAAATAGGTGTACCCTGGGTTTATGTATATAGAGATGATGCATGAATAGACCATATGGTGAATAAAAAATATAAGAGGTTACTATTTTAAATAATGGATTGAATTGATATTTTAAAAAATACATGAAATCGGGTATTCAAATACAAACATTCAATCCAAGTAGTTATACATGTAGTGGTAATATTAGGGTTACTAATTATAACAAACTGTGTTTGAGTTTTGCTTCGAAAATGATGAAAGAATTCAAAAGTTATGTGACATAAAAGAAATCTTATGAAAAAGCAACTAAAGCAACATGGAGAAATACATGGGATCTGATACAGGGAGTGAATGAAAGTGAATCATATGCATATCAATTTGTGAATTGTGGATGAAATGATACATCTTATGATGTATATATACTGAAGAAATAGGAATATAACAATTTTAAATAAAAATTTAATTCAAAATACACATCATGTCCCATATGAATATACTTTCATTGATGTTAAACTGGGTCACTTACCGTAGAAATATTAGGGTTAGTACTCAGTATTCACTGAATTTCATTTTGAGTATTTTGAAATGAATATGTGTGTCAAGAAAATGAATATTTCTGGAAAATGTCTCCTGAAAACTTGATTATAAATCCACACAGATGGACATGAAAGAATCAAGGTAGTAGAAGTATATGACACATATAGTTCATGTTT
Source organism: Callospermophilus lateralis (assembly GCF_048772815.1). Lineage (NCBI taxonomy): Eukaryota > Metazoa > Chordata > Mammalia > Rodentia > Sciuridae > Callospermophilus > Callospermophilus lateralis. The sequence continues at coordinate 4,053,616 of NW_027514454.1, forward strand.
GCAAATTCATACTATATATATATATATATATATATATATATATATATATATAGAGAGAGAGAGAGAGAGAGAGAGAGAGACAGAGAGAGAGAGAGAGAGATAGAGATAGATATAGATATATACATATATAGATATAGATATATATGTATATATGTAATACATTAAAATGTAATAGTATGTATGCCAATCAAAATTCATAAGGGGATATATATCCTTCACATATGTACCCAAAATATTCATTTTCCTCTTCATTGTTTCATGTCTAAACTTGTTGAAGTATAAAGCTCACCACAGCTTGAATTTTCAGTTACCTCAGTGTATTGGGGGGCAGTGATCTTTTCATGAAATTCGTATTTAAGAAAGTGAGAGTACTCTCAAAAATATACCTGTGATGGCAGTAAGATTATATATAGGTATATATAAAATATACATTGTGACCCAGGCGACAGAGACAGGGAGTCAGGAAGTTACATATTTGTTGATTTTGAAAATTCTTGGAGGAGTAAAATGAGAAAAATGTGTCACAGGTTTTATGATATGTATCTCTGATGAAGCAAAGGCAAGTCCAAGTATACACCATGCCTCCTATCAAATGCCTCTACTTCTATTCCTTTAGGATTATTTTTATCGATGTTAGGGTAAGTAGTCAGAGCCTAGAAGGTTATGGGTTAGTGTCAGAGATTCAATATTTCAAATGGCAAAATGGAAAATGAGTGTAATACATATGGGAGCACGTGGCACGTAAAAATCTTCCACTGTCATCCACCACAATGCCTGGACATTACTATCATCCCAAAGAAGACAAAATGAGACGAGAAGAGGAAAAAAATCTGTGAATACATATCTGGAATTGGAAATTCTGAGGAGCTCACAAACTTGGGTGTGGCAGAAGAGATCCCAAAAGTAGAGGACAGGGTAAACATTCCACAAACATGGAACTTTCCTGGCCTAATGACTTCTTGACTATCTGCCTCTGTCATTCGTCCACTAGAAATATAGCTTTGTGTTTTAGCTTCCTTTGTAGTGAGATCATGAAAGCTTGGTCTGAGTCTATGTGAACAGGAGGACATGGGTTCATATTTTCCAATAGGAACAGGAGGCAGCAGAGCTGAATCCTATCTATGCAGGTAACTGTGGCCGTTGGGGTATGAATGACTCCCTGGGTGCATTGTGAAGCCTTTGGCTCAAAGCCCAGTTTTAATGGCATTTCTTACAGCTTCCCTGGAAAGTTGGTGTTTGTTTTTGAAATACAAAAAGGTCAACCAGGACACAGTGCTGGAGGGAGATCGGCCATGTGGGGTGAGTCAGGGTCTGAAGGCAAAAACACAAACTGGGCTGCTACCCCATATATCTTTCCCACTTGAATGTAGCAACTTGTTTCTGAGCATCGCACCAAATCCTCTCCCCACAACAACATGCCTTTATATTTTCGGGTCTCCTGGCTGCACCTTGTCAGTCACATGTCATTTGGAAGCCAATGACAGAACCACAGGGGCCCCGCAACAGATGTTGGATCACACACCTGCACTCCATTGCTCCAGGACCAGTTCCCTGCTGGCTCCTACTCACTGGCCTCTCTGTGCTTCACCATGGTCATGAATTCCACTCAGTCTAAAATGGCACTCGCTGGTTCAGTCATGATGAGCAACAAGAGATCTAAATGTTCTCCAGGGATTTCTGGTCATGGGATTCTCAAAAACTTCATGGTATTGGCCTAGCCATATTTCAAGAATGAAGAAGTGGACACTGTGGGTTTTAATTCATTCAGGAGCCATTGAGTGTTGAGGAATCTCCTTTCAGTAAAAGCTCTGGAGATTGCATGCAGGCAAGGTTCCCAAGGAGTGATGAAAGGTCACAGGAATCCAGGCCTATTGGGGTCTAAAATATGAAGTTCCTGTGAGTTTTGGCTCTCAACTATAGCTGAGAAGGCTTTAACAACAAAATCATGTGAAATCCTGGCTGAGATTCCCAGTGCTGTGGAGAAAGCCACCCTCGGCCTAGATCTCAGTTTCCAAAGGCTCCTCTAATGCCTGGCCTTCTAAAATCCCAACACAATTCATGGCAATAGTTCTCTGAGATCAGTTCCAGAACTCAGTCTCTAATGGCATCACACCAGAGTTCAAGCTGAGGTGGACCCAGTCATCTTTTCCAACCACCACACAAAAGACCACTATTCTAACAAAAACACTCCCACATGGCCCTCATCTTCTTCCATACAGACACTCATCATAACATTCTGGCTGGGGGTTTCTATAGGGTGAGCAGCCTTAGAAGGTGTGCAAATAAAGCTCTCATGCCCATCATATGCCACATGTCATGGTGGCCTGGACACCCTTCCTGAGAAACAGGATCTATTAAATGGGCCTGTAGTTAATATTGCTCTGCTTGTCAAATTAGAGGCCTCCTGCCTGCCAGGGGTAGATTCTTTATGTGTACCGGACTCATGAAAAAACCCAAACACCTGTGTGCTAGTTACTGGAGGGCTTGCAACAACTCATTAGACCCAGAGGATCCCTGTTCTGACTTCATAGGGGTCAGGAGGAGCCTGACCAGAGAAAGGCAAGAGACTTCATCCAATAGTACACTTCTTTTTCATCCTTTTAGATTGGGATGGACACATGGGACTTTTCTTGAGTTTCCTGGGGTGCTGAGAATGTAATTCACAGCCACACAGGGCCAAGAGTCTGATTCAGACACAGCTTTTACAAAGCACTTTACTTCAAAGGCACAGATTAGGTCTCTTCATTTCCATTTGAAACTGTTTTCTTGAGGAGTCCCAAAGGAGTGCCCTAAGGCAAACACCTCCCTGACATTCAGGGGAACAGAACAATAGGAAAGAAAGAAGCCTGGAGAATAACTTTTCTTTAATTGAACACTGTGGCACTGACAGCTCCTGATCATGCAACTTGGGTTACTATCTATCCAAGCAGCGATTCTCCAGAGAGATCCTTACCAGTCCTGCTAATTTTTGAGTTTTCTGAGATGCTTGGCATGCCCTTTAGCAATCCAGTCCATGGCCATGTCACAGAGCTTGAATGTGGTACAATCTTGGACAGAAAACCTCGAACCCCTTCAGAGAGTGGCCAAATACAGGAACTTAGGATCTTGGTAGGTGTTGCCCATCTGCAAGGCAAGCAGCAGTCCATTCATAAATTGGTCATGAGATTTCCACTAGACAGGACACATTCACGGCTGCATTCTTCTCTGTACTCTCTTTAACCACAAACCCAGTGGGATCCACTGACATAAAAAGGCTCACTAGTTAACAGTCCATTTCAAACCAACAACAACAACAAAAACAAAAAAACAAAAAACGTTTTTCCTTCATGTTCTCAGAACATGAGACAAAAGGACAAACTGAAACACACACCCACTGAGACACACAAACTACCCCTGTATTTGGTCTGCATCTATCCACTCTGTCCTCTGACTGGTGGGTGAAAATATGTTCCTCAGCAGTGGCCTGTCCTGTCTCAGCTCTGGTCTCCTTGGCCATCTCTGTGTAGTTGTCAGGAGCCAGCAATGAGCCAACACTTCTTTCTCAGGAAAGGCCCCTGTTGAGACCATTTAAGGCATTTGGCTATCCACACATCACTAGGTACCAACAAAGAATGACTCTGGCCTTGGTACAGACAATCAAGTGAGCCCACTGGGAGTGGAACTGCCTCTGGATGCCTCGCCTCCTGGATCCCAAGTTCAGAGAGTTCCATCACCAAGGAAGTGAGGTGAGGTCACTTCCTTCAGGGAAGTGAATGAGGTCACTGCCTTGGCAACCACTTTGTCCTAACAGTTGTTTCCAAGGGTCCCATGAGATGGAGGCTGCCCCACCTTCCTGTGACATTTTCACAAGACATAAAGGTCTATATACCCTAGAAGCCCAGGATCAGCATTCCACACAGACCTGATTGTGTCCGTCTTCCCTGCATTGAGAAGAAAGAGGCTGATTCAGCCTCATGCCTTCATCCTCACTGGATTGTTGGCCATGGAAGATGACTTTAGACCTCACAGGTCCTACCTAGCTGCCTACATTTGCTCCAGGGATCATTTCTGCATCTACCTTTGAGCTTCTCAGCAGCTGTAGGATTCCCTACATACATGTATGGCAAGATCAACTCAGGACCTGCTGTTATGTGAAAATAGATTGAGGGAACAGAGTATGGTTAAGGGACATATCATGTTCGATTTGGGTTACCAGTCATTCTGCTGGATGAATACGGGTATTGGGCAACTGGGATATTTATACAAATGTAAGGTGAAATGTAAGCATGAAAATAGAAAACTAGGTAAGATCTGAAGTACACAAGTTTGTCGGGCCCTTGATTTGGATACATAGTTTTGAATTATGTTCTGCAGAGATGAATCCTCTAAATCCATAGACAATGGCCTAAGATCTTGTACCTGGGACTACTGAATGTAAAAGAGAACTTGCAGTGAAATAGAGAGAGTAGGCAGGATTCCAGTGTAGGGTAAGGATGAAGAGTGAGTTTAGGATTTGGACCAAAGGCCCTTTTTGCAATCCAATGAATTTCTATTAAAGTGTAAATGGGAATGTCAGCACACATGAATAGTCAGTCACAACAAGGCACTTGGGGAAATAGGTATCATTAAGGATGTTAGGAGATCAGGCAAAGTACAAAATGAGTGATAAGTTCAGGGATAATTTCAACAGGGGGGTAGTTGAACACACTATCCTTGAAAGAATCAAGTGTATACTCACCATACGATGGAAATTTGAAAACAATAGGCAATGCAGACATAGATGATTTTAGTAATCCATGCTCTCTTTAAAATGAGGCTTTGGAAGAATAAGATGAGTGTGAGTTTTGCATTTTGTGTCCAGAACATGATGTGATGAAAGGAATATATGGAGCAGGTGACATGCATATTTCTCCCACCATTTCTGGGAGCATGTTTTGAAACCCTATCATTTAGAGTTTGGAAATAAAAATAGGTGTACCCTGGGTTTATGTATATAGAGATGATGCATGAATAGACCATATGGTGAATAAAAAATATAAGAGGTTACTATTTTAAATAATGGATTGAATTGATATTTTAAAAAATACATGAAATCGGGTATTCACATACAAACATTCAATCCAAGTAGTTATACATGTAGTGGTAATATTAGGGTTACTAATTATAACAAACTGTGTTTGAGTTTTGCTTCGAAAATGATGAAAGAATTCAAAAGTTATGTGACATAAAAGAAATCTTATGAAAAAGCAACTAAAGCAACATGGAGAAATACATGGGATCTGATACAGGGAGTGAATGAAAGTGAATCATATGCATATCAATTTGTGAATTGTGGATGAAATGATACATCTTATGATGTATATATACTGAAGAAATAGGAATATAACAATTTTAAATAAAAATTTAATTCAAAATACACATCATGTCCCATATGAATATACTTTCATTGATGTTAAACTGGGTCACTTACCGTAGAAATATTAGGGTTAGTACTCAGTATTCACTGAATTTTATTTTGAGTATTTTGAAATGAATATGTGTGTCAAAAAAATGAAGATTTCTGGAAAATATCTCCTGAAAACTTGATTATAAATCCACACAGATGGACATGAAAGAATCAAGGTAGTAGAAGTATATGACACATATAGTTCATGTTTGCAAATTCATACTATATATATATATATATATATATATATATATATATATATAGAGAGAGAGAGAGAGAGAGAGAGAGAGACAGAGAGAGAGAGAGAGATAGAGATAGATATAGATATATACATATATAGATATAGATATATATGTATATATGTAATACATTAAAATGTAATAGTATGTATGCCAATCAAAATTCATAAGGGGATATATATCCTTCACATATGTACCCAAAATATTCATTTTCCTCTTCATTGTTTCATGTCTAAACTTGTTGAAGTATAAAGCTCACCACAGCTTGAATTTTCAGTTACCTCAGTGTATTGGGGGGCAGTGATATTTTCATGAAATTCGTATTTAAGAAAGTGAGAGTACTCTCAAAAATATACTGTGATGGCAGTAAGATTATATATAGGTATATATAAAATATACATTGTGACCCAGGCGACAGAGACAGGGAGTCAGGAAGTTACATATTTGTTGATTTTGAAAATTCTTGGAGGAGTAAAATGAGAAAAATGTGTCACAGGTTTTATGATATGTATCTCTGATGAAGCAAAGGCAAGTCCAAGTATACACCATGCCTCCTATCAAATGCCTCTACTTCTATTCCTTTAGGATTATTTTTATCGATGTTAGGGTAAGTAGTCAGAGCCTAGAAGGTTATGGGTTAGTGTCAGAGATTCAATATTTCAAATGGCAAAATGAAAAATGAGTGTAATACATATGGGAGCACGTGGCACGTAAAAATCTTCCACTGTCATCCACCACAATGCCTGGACATTACTATCATCCCAAAGAAGACAAAATGAGACGAGAAGAGGAAAAAAATCTGTGAATACATATCTGGAATTGGAAATTCTGAGGAGCTCACAAACTTGGGTGTGGCAGAAGAGATCCCAAAAGTAGAGGACAGGGTAAACATTCCACAAACATGGAACTTTCCTGGCCTAATGACTTCTTGACTATCTGCCTCTGTCATTCGTCCACTAGAAATATAGCTTTGTGTTTTAGCTTCCTTTGTAGTGAGATCATGAAAGCTTGGTCTGAGTCTATGTGAACAGGAGGACATGGGTTCATATTTTCCAATAGGAACAGGAGGCAGCAGAGCTGAATCCTATCTATGCAGGTAACTGTGGCCGTTGGGGTATGAATGACTCCCTGGGTGCATTGTGAACCCTTTGGCTCAAAGCCCAGTTTTAATGGCATTTCTTACAGCTTCCCTGGAAAGTTGGTGTTTGTTTTTGAAATACAAAAAGGTCAACCAGGACACAGTGCTGGAGGGAGATCGGCCATGTGGGGTGAGTCAGGGTCTGAAGGCAAAAACACAAACTGGGCTGCTACCCCATATATCTTTCCCACTTGAGTGTAGCAACTTGTTTCTGAGCATCGCACCAAATCCTCTCCCCACAACAACATGCCTTTATATTTTCGGGTCTCCTGGCTGCACCTTGTCAGTCACATGTCATTTGGAAGCCAATGACAGAACCACAGGGGCCCCGCAACAGATGTTGGATCACACACCTGCACTCCATTGCTCCAGGACCAGTTCCCTGCTGGCTCCTACTCACTGGCCTCTCTGTGCTTCACCATGGTCATGAATTCCACTCAGTCTAAAATGGCACTCGCTGGTTCAGTCATGATGAGCAACAAGAGATCTAAATGTTCTCCAGGGATTTCGGGTCATGGGATTCTCAAAAACTTCATGGTATTGGCCTAGCCATATTTCAAGAATGAAGAAGTGGACACTGTGGGTTTTAATTCATTCAGGAGCCATTGAGTGTTGAGGAATCTCCTTTCAGTAAAAGCTCTGGAGATTGCATGCAGGCAAGGTTCCCAAGGAGTGATGAAAGGTCACAGGAATCCAGGCCTATTGGGGTCTAAAATATGAAGTTCCTGTGAGTTTTGGCTCTCAACTATAGCTGAGAAGGCTTTAACAACAAAATCATGTGAAATCCTGGCTGAGATTCCCAGTGCTGTGGAGAAAGCCACCCTCGGCCTAGATCTCAGTTTCCAAAGGCTCCTCTAATGCCTGGCCTTCTAAAATACCAACACAATTCATGGCAATAGTTCTCTGAGATCAGTTCCAGAACTCAGTCTCTAATGGCATCACACCAGAGTTCAAGCTGAGGTGGACCCAGTCATCTTTTCCAACCACCACACAAAAGACCACTATTCTAACAAAAACACTCCCACATGGCCCTCATCTTCTTCCATACAGACACTCATCATAACATTCTGGCTGGGGCTTTCTATAGGGTGAGCAGCCTTAGAAGGTGTGCAAATAAAGCTCTCATGCCCATCATATGCCACATGTCATGGTGGCCTGGACACCCTTCCTGAGAAACAGGATCTATAAAATGGGCCTGTAGTTAATATTGCTCTGCTTGTCAAATTAGAGGCCTCCTGCCTGCCAGGGGTAGATTCTTTATGTGTACCAGACTCATGAAAAAACCCAAACACCTGTGTGCTAGTTACTGGAGGGCTTGCAACAACTCATTAGACCCAGAGGATCCCTGTTCTGACTTCATAGGGGTCAGGAGGAGCCTGACCAGAGAAAGGCAAGAGACTTCATCCAATAGTACACTTCTTTTTCATCCTTTTAGATTGGGATGGACACATGGGATTTTTCTTGAGTTTCCTGGGGTGCTGAGAATGTAATTCACAGCCACACAGGGCCAAGAGTCTGATTCAGACACAGCTTTTACAAAGCACTTTACTTCAAAGGCACAGATTAGGTCTCTTCATTTCCATTTGAAACTGTTTTCTTGAGGAGTCCCAAAGGAGTGCCCTAAGGCAAACACCTCCCTGACATTCAGGGGAACAGAACAATAGGGAAGAAAGAAGCCTGGAGAAAAACTTTTCTTTAATTGAACACTGTGGCACTGACAGCTCCTGATCATGCAACTTGGGTTACTATCTACCCAAGCAGGGATTCTCCAGAGAGATCCTTACCAGTCCTGCTAATTTTTGAGTTTTCTGAGATGCTTGGCATGCCCTTTAGCAATCCAGTCCATGGCCATGTCACAGAGCTTGAATGTGGTACAATCTTGGACAGAAAACCTCGAACCCCTTCAGAGAGTGGCCAAAATTCAGGAGGAATACAGGAACTTAGGATCTTGGTAGGTGTTGCCCATCTGCAAGGCAAGCAGCAGTCCATTCATAAATTGGTCATGAGATTTCCACTAGACAGGACACATTCACGGCTGCATTCTTCTCTCTACTCTCTTTAACCACAAACCCAGAGGGATCCACTGACATAAAAAGGCTCACTAGTTAACAGTCCATTTCAAACCAACAACAACAACAAAAACAAAAAAACAAAAAACGTTTTTCCTTCATGTTCTCAGAACATGAGACAAAAGGACAAACTGAAACACACACCCACTGAGACACACAAACTACCCCTGTATTTGGTCTGCATCTATCCACTCTGTCCTCTGACTGGTGGGTGAAAATATGTTCCTCAGCAGTGGCCTGTCCTGTCTCAGCTCTGGTCTCCTTGGCCATCTCTGTGTAGTTGTCAGGAGCCAGCAATGAGCCAACACTTCTTTCTCAGGAAAGGCCCCTGTTGAGACCATTTAAGGCATTTGGCTATCCACACATCACTAGGTACCAACAAAGAATGACTCTGGTCTTGGTACAGACAATCAAGTGAGCCCACTGGGAGTGGAACTGCCTCTGGATGCCTCGCCTCCTGGATCCCAAGTTCAGAGAGTTCCATCACCAAGGAAGTGAGGTGAGGTCACTTCCTTCAGGGAAGTGAATAAGGTCACTGCCTTGGCAACCACTTTGTCCTAACAGTTGTTTCCAAGGGTCCCATGAGATGGAGGCTGCCCCACCTTCCTGTGACATTTTCACAAGACATAAAGGTCTATATACCCTAGAAGCCCGGGATCAGCATTCCACACAGACCTGATTGTGACCGTCTTCCCTGCATTGAGAAGAAAGAGGCTGATTCAGCCTCATGCCTTCATCCTCACTGGATTGTTGGCCATGGAAGATGACTTTAGACCTCACAGGTCCTACCTAGCTGCCTACATTTGCTCCAGGGATCATTTCTGCATCTACCTTTGAGCTTCTCAGCAGCTGTAGGATTCCCTACATACCTGTATGGCAAGATCAACTCAGGACCTGCTGTTATGTGAAAATAGATTGAGGGAACAGAGTATGGTTAAGGGACATATCATGTTCGATTTGGGTTACCAGTCATTCTGCTGTATGAATACGGGTATTGGGCAACTGGGATATTTATACAAATGTAAGGTGAAATGTAAGCATGAAAATAGAAAACTAGGTAAGATCTGAAGCACACAAGTTTGTCGGGCCCTTGATTTGGATACATAGTTTTGAGTTATGTTCTGCAGAGATGAATCCTCTAAATCCATAGACAATGGCCTAAGATCTTGTACCTGGGACTACTGAATGTAAAAGAGAACTTGCAGTGAAATAGAGAGAGTAGGCAGGATTCCAGTGTAGGGTAAGGATGAAGAGTGAGTTTAGGATTTGGACCAAAGGCCCTTTTTGCAATCCAATGAATTTCTATTAAAGTGTAAATGGAAATGTCAGCACACATGAATAGTCAGTCACAACAAGGCACTTGGGGAAATAGGTATCATTAAGGATGTTAGGAGATCAGGCAAAGTACAAAATGAGTGATAAGATCAGGGATAATTTCAACAGGGGGGTAGTTGAACACACTATCCTTGAAAGAATCAAGTGTATACTCACCATAGGATGGAAATTTGAAAACAATAGGCAATGCAGACATAGATGATTTTAGTAATCCATGCTCTCTTTAAAATGAGGCTTTGGAAGAATAAGATGAGTGTGAGTTTTGCATTTTGTGTCCAGAACATGATGTGATGAAAGGAATATATGGAGCAGGTGACATGCATATTTCTCCCACCATTTCTGGGAGGATGTTTTGAAACCCTATCATTTAGAGTTTGGAAATAAAAATAGGTGTACCCTGGGTTTATGTATATAGAGATGATGCATGAATAGACCATATGGTGAATAAAAAATATAAGAGGTTACTATTTTAAATAATGGATTGAATTGATATTTTAAAAAATACATGAAATCTGGTATTCAAATACAAACATTCAATCCAAGTAGTTATACATGTAGTGGTAATATTAGGGTTACTAATTATAACAAACTGTGTTTGAGTTTTGCTTCGAAAATGATGAAAGAATTCAAAAGTTATGTGACATAAAAGAAATCTTATGAAAAAGCAACTAAAGCAACATGGAGAAATACATGGGATCTGATACAGGGAGTGAATGAAAGTGAATCATATGCATATCAATTTGTGAATTGTGGATGAAATGATACATCTTATGATGTATATATACTGAAGAAATAGGAATATAACAATTTTAAATAAAAATTTAATTCAAAATACACATCATGTCCCATATGAATATACTTTCATTGATGTTAAACTGGGTCACTTACCGTAGAAATATTAGGGTTAGTACTCAGTATTCACTGAATTTCATTTTGAGTATTTTGAAATGAAAATGTGTGTCAAGAAAATGAATATTTCTGGAAAATGTCTCCTGAAAACTTGATTATAAATCCACACAGATGGACATGAAAGAATCAAGGTAGTAGAAGTATATGACACATATAGTTCATGTTTGCAAATTCATACTATATATATATATATATATATATATATATATATATATATATATAGAGAGAGAGAGAGAGAGAGAGATAGATATAGATATAGATATATACATATATAGATATAGATATATATGTATATATGTAATACTTTAAAATGTAATAGTATGTATGCCAATCAAAATTCATAAGGGGATATATATCCTTCACATATGTACCCAAAATATTCATTTTCCTCTTCATTGTTTCATGTCTAAACTTGTTGAAGTATAAAGCTCACCACAGCTTGAATTTTCAGTTACCTCAGTGTATTGGGGGGCAGTGATCTTTTCATGAAATTCGTATTTAAGAAAGTGAGAGTACTCTCAAAAATATACCTGTGATGGCAGTAAGATTATATATAGGTATATATAAAATATACATTGTGACCCAGGCGACAGAGACAGGGAGTCAGGAAGTTACATATTTGTTGATTTTTTGAAAATTCTTGGAGGAGTAAAATGAGAAAAATGTGTCACAGGTTTTATGATATGTATCTCTGATGAAGCAAAGGCAAGTCCAAGTATACACCATGCCTCCTATCAAAGGCCTCTACTTCTATTCCTTTAGGATTATTTTTACCGATGTTAGGGTAAGTAGTCAGAGCCTAGAAGGTTATGGGTTAGTGTCAGAGATTCAATATTTCAAATGGCAAAATGGAAAATGAGTGTATTACATATGGAAGCACGTGGCACGTAAAAATCTTCCACTGTCATCCACCACAATGCCTGGACATTACTATCATCCCAAAGAAGACAAAATGAGACGAGAAGAGGAAAAAAATCTGTGAATACATATCTGGAATTGGAGATTCTGAGGAGCTCACAAACTTGGGTGTGGCAGAAGAGATCCCAAAAGTAGAGGACAGGGTAAACATTCCACAAACATGGAACTTTCCTGGCCTAATGACTTCTTGACTATCTGCCTCTGTCATTCGTCCACTAGAAATATAGCTTTGTGTTTTAGCTTCCTTTGTAGTGAGATCATGAAAGCTTGGTCTGAGTCTATGTGAACAGGAGGACATGGGTTCATATTTTCCAATAGGAACAGGAGGCAGCAGAGCTGAATCCTATCTATGCAGGTAACTGTGGCCGTTGGGGTATGAATGACTCCCTGGGTGCATTGTGAACCCTTTGGCTCAAAGCCCAGTTTTAATGGCATTTCTTACAGCTTCCCTGGAAAGTTGGTGTTTGTTTTTGAAATACAAAAAGGTCAACCAGGACACAGTGCTGGAGGGAGATCGGCCATGTGGGGTGAGTCAGGGTCTGAAGGCAAAAACACAAACTGGGCTGCTACCCCATATATCTTTCCCACTTGAGTGTAGCAACTTGTTCTGAGCATCACACCAAATCCTCTCCCCACAACAACATGCCTTTATATTTTCGGGTCTCCTGGCTGCACCTTGTCAGTCACATGTCATTTGGAAACCAATGACAGAACCACAGGGGCCCCGCAACAGATATTGGATCACACACCTGCACTCCATTGCTCCAGGACCAGTTCCCTGCTGGCTCCTACTCACTGGCCTCTCTGTGCTTCACCATGGTCATGAATTCCACTCAGTCTAAAATGGCACTCGCTGGTTCAGTCATGATGAGCAACAGGAGATCTAAATGTTCTCCAGGGATTTCTGGTCATGGGATTGTCAAAAACTTCATGGTATTGGCCTAGCCATATTTCAAGAATGAAGAAGTGGACACTGTGGGTTTTAATTCATTCAGGAGCCATTGAGTATTGAGGAATCTCCTTTCAGTAAAAGCTCTGGAGATTGCATGCAGGCAAGGTTCCCAAGGAGTGATGAAAGGTCACAGGAATCCAGGCCTATTGGGGTCTAAAATATGAAGTTCCTGTGAGTTTTGGCTCTCAACTATAGCTGAGAAGGCTTTAACAACAAAATCATGTGAAATCCTGGCTGAGATTCCCAGTGCTGTGGAGAAAGCCACCCTCGGCCTAGATCTCAGTTTCCAAAGGCTCCTCTAATGCCTGGCCTTCTAAAATACCAACACAATTCATGGCAATAGTTCTCTGAGATCAGTTCCAGAACTCAGTCTCTAATGGCATCACACCAGAGTTCAAGCTGAGGTGGACCCAGTCATCTTTTCCAACCACCACACAAAAGACCACTATTCTAACAAAAACACTCCCACATGGCCCTCATCTTCTTCCATACAGACACTCATCATAACATTCTGGCTGGGGGTTTCTATAGGGTGAGCAGCCTTAGAAGGTGTGCAAATAAAGCTCTCATGCCCATCATATGCCACATGTCATGGTGGCCTGGACACCCTTCCTGAGAAACAGGATCTATAAAATGGGCCTGTAGTTAATATTGCTCTGCTTGTCAAATTAGAGGCCTCCTGCCTGCCAGGGGTAGATTCTTTATGTGTACCGGACTCATGAAAAAACCCAAACACCTGTGTGCTAGTTACTGGAGGGCTTGCAACAACTCATTAGACCCAGAGGATCCCTGTTCTGACTTCATAGGGGTCAGGAGGAGCCTGACCAGAGAAAGGCAAGAGACTTCATCCAATAGTACACTTCTTTTTCATCCTTTTAGATTGGGATGGACACATGGGACTTTTCTTGAGTTTCCTGGGGTGCTGAGAATGTAATTCACAGCCACACAGGGCCAATAGTCTGATTCAGACACAGCTTTTACAAAGCACTTTACTTCAAAGGCACAGATTAGGTCTCTTCATTTCCATTTGAAACTGTTTTCTTGAGGAGTCCCAAAGGAGTGCCCTAAGGCAAACACCTCCCTGACATTCAGGGGAACAGAACAATAGGAAAGAAAGAAGCCTGGAGAATAACTTTTCTTTAATTGAACACTGTGGCACTGACAGCTCCTGATCATGCAACTTGGGTTACTATCTATCCAAGCAGGGATTCTCCAGAGAGATCCTTACCAGTCCTGCTAATTTTTGAGTTTTCTGAGATGCTTGGCATGCCCTTTAGCAATCCAGTCCATGGCCATGTCACAGAGCTTGAATGTGGTACAATCTTGGACAGAAAACCTCGAACCCCTTCAGAGAGTGGCCAAATACAGGAACTTAGGATCTTGGTAGGTGTTGCCCATCTGCAAGGCAAGCAGCAGTCCATTCATAAATTGGTCATGAGATTTCCACTAGACAGGACACATTCACGGCTGCATTCTTCTCTCTACTCTCTTTAACCACAAACCCAGTGGGATCCACTGACATAAAAAGCCTCACTAGTTAACAGTCCATTTCAAACCAACAACAACAACAAAAACAAAAAAAACAGAAAACGTTTTTCCTTCATGTTCTCAGAACATGAGACAAAATGACAAACTGAAACACACACCCACTGAGACACACAAACTACCCCTGTATTTGGTCTGCATCTATCCACTCTGTCCTCTGACTGGTGGGTGAAAATATGTTCCTCAGCAGTGGCCTGTCCTGTCTCAGCTCTGGTCTCCTTGGCCATCTCTGTGTAGTTGTCAGGAGCCAGCAATGAGCCAACACTTCTTTCTCAGGAAAGGCCCCTGTTGAGACCATTTAAGGCATTTGGCTATACACATCACTAGGTACCAACAAAGAATGACTCTGGCCTTGGTACAGACAATCAAGTGAGCCCACTGGGAGTGGAACTGCCTCTGGATGCCTCGCCTCCTGGATCCCAAGTTCAGAGAGTTCCATCACCAAGGAAGTGAGGTGAGGTCACTTCCTTCAGGGAAGTGAATAAGGTCACTGCCTTGGCAACCACTTTGTCCTAACAGTTGTTTCCAAGGGTCCCATGAGATGGAGGCTGCCCCACCTTCCTGTGACATTTTCACAAGACATAAAGGTCTATATACCCTAGAAGCCCGGGATCAGCATTCCACACAGACCTGATTGTGACCGTCTTCCCTGCATTGAGAAGAAAGAGGCTGATTCAGCCTCATGCCTTCATCCTCACTGGATTGTTGGCCATGGAAGATGACTTTAGACCTCACAGGTCCTACCTAGCTGCCTACATTTGCTCCAGGGATCATTTCTGCATCTACCTTTGAGCTTCTCAGCAGCTGTAGGATTCCCTACATACCTGTATGGCAAGATCAACTCAGGACCTGCTGTTATGTGAAAATAGATTGAGGGAACAGAGTATGGTTAAGGGACATATCATGTTCGATTTGGGTTACCAGTCATTCTGCTGGATGAATACGGGTATTGGGCAACTGGGATATTTATACAAATGTAAGGTGAAATGTAAGCATGAAAATAGAAAACTAGGTAAGATCTGAAGCACACAAGTTTGTCGGGCCCTTGATTTGGATACATAGTTTTGAGTTATGTTCTGCAGAGATGAATCCTCTAAATCCATAGACAATGGCCTAAGATCTTGTACCTGGGACTACTGAATGTAAAAGAGAACTTGCAGTGAAATAGAGAGAGTAGGCAGGATTCCAGTGTAGGGTAAGGATGAAGAGTGAGTTTAGGATTTGGACCAAAGGCCCTTTTTGCAATCCAATGAATTTCTATTAAAGTGTAAATGGGAATGTCAGCACACATGAATAGTCAGTCACAACAAGGCACTTGGGGAAATAGATATCATTAAGGATGTTAGGAGATCAGGCAAAGTACAAAATGAGTGATAAGATCAGGGATAATTTCAACAGGGGGGTAGTTGAACACACTATCCTTGAAAGAATCAAGTGTATACTCACCATAGGATGGAAATTTGAAAACAATAGGCAATGCAGACATAGATGATTTTAGTAATCCATGCTCTCTTTAAAATGAGGCTTTGGAAGAATAAGATGAGTGTGAGTTTTGCATTTTGTGTCCAGAACATGATGTGATGAAAGGAATATATGGAGCAGGTGACATGCATATTTCTCCCACCATTTCTGGGAGCATGTTTTGAAACCCTATCATTTAGAGTTTGGAAATAAAAATAGGTGTACCCTGGGTTTATGTATATAGAGATGATGCATGAATAGACCATATGGTGAATAAAAAATATAAGAGGTTACTATTTTAAATAATGGATTGAATTGATATTTTAAAAAATACATGAAATCGGGTATTCACATACAAACATTCAATCCAAGTAGTTATACATGTAGTGGTAATATTAGGGTTACTAATTATAACAAACTGTGTTTGAGTTTTGCTTCAAAAATGATGAAAGAATTCAAAAGTTATGTGACATAAAAGAAATCTTATGAAAAAGCAACTAAAGCAACATGGAGAAATACATGGGATCTGATACAGGGAGTGAATGAAAGTGAATCATATGCATATCAATTTGTGAATTGTGGATGAAATGATACATCTTATGATGTATATATACTGAAGAAATAGGAATATAACAATTTTAAATAAAAATTTAATTCAAAATACACATCATGTCCCATATGAATATACTTTCATTGATGTTAAACTGGGTCACTTAGCGTAGAAATATTAGGGTTAGTACTCAGTATTCACTGAATTTCATTTTGAGTATTTTGAAATGAATATGTGTGTCAAGAAAATGAATATTTCTGGAAAATGTCTCCTGAAAACTTGATTATAAATCCACACAGATGGACATGAAAGAATCAAGGTAGTAGAAGTATATGACACATATAGTTCATGTTTGCAAATTCATACTATATATATATATATATATATATATATATATATATAGAGAGAGAGAGAGAGAGAGAAAGAGAGAGAGATAGAGATAGATATAGATATATACATATATAGATATAGATATATATGTATATATGTAATACATTAAAATGTAATAGTATGTATGCCAATCAAAATTCATAAGGGGATATATATCCTTCACATATGTACCCAAAATATTCATTTTCCTCTTCATTGTTTCATGTCTAAACTTGTTGAAGTATAAAGCTCACCACAGCTTGAATTTTCAGTTACCTCAGTGTATTGGGGGGCAGTGATCTTTTCATGAAATTCGTATTTAAGAAAGTGAGAGTACTCTCAAAAATATACCTGTGATGGCAGTAAGATTATATATAGGTATATATAAAATATACATTGTGACCCAGGCGACAGAGACAGGGAGTCAGGAAGTTACATATTTGTTGATTTTGAAAATTCTTGGAGGAGTAAAATGAGAAAAATGTGTCACAGGTTTTATGATATGTATCTCTGATGAAGCAAAGGCAAGTCCAAGTATACACCATGCCTCCTATCAAATGCCTCTACTTCTATTCCTTTAGGATTATTTTTATCGATGTTAGGGTAAGTAGTCAGAGCCTAGAAGGTTATGGGTTAGTGTCAGAGATTCAATATTTCAAATGGCAAAATGGAAAATGAGTGTAATACATATGGGAGCACGTGGCACGTAAAAATCTTCCACTGTCATCCACCACAATGCCTGGACATTACTATCATCCCAAAGAAGACAAAATGAGACGAGAAGAGGAAAAAAATCTGTGAATACATATCTGGAATTGGAAATTCTGAGGAGCTCACAAACTTGGGTGTGGCAGAAGAGATCCCAAAAGTAGAGGACAGGGTAAACATTCCACAAACATGGAACTTTCCTGGCCTAATGACTTCTTGACTATCTGCCTCTGTCATTCGTCCACTAGAAATATAGCTTTGTGTTTTAGCTTCCTTTGTAGTGAGATCATGAAAGCTTGGTCTGAGTCTATGTGAACAGGAGGACATGGGTTCATATTTTCCAATAGGAACAGGAGGCAGCAGAGCTGAATCCTATCTATGCAGGTAACTGTGGCCGTTGGGGTATGAATGACTCCCTGGGTGCATTGTGAAGCCTTTGGCTCAAAGCCCAGTTTTAATGGCATTTCTTACAGCTTCCCTGGAAAGTTGGTGTTTGTTTTTGAAATACAAAAAGGTCAACCAGGACACAGTGCTGGAGGGAGATCGGCCATGTGGGGTGAGTCAGGGTCTGAAGGCAAAAACACAAACTGGGCTGCTACCCCATATATCTTTCCCACTTGAGTGTAGCAACTTGTTTCTGAGCATCGCACCAAATCCTCTCCCCACAACAACATGCCTTTATATTTTCGGGTCTCCTGGCTGCACCTTGTCAGTCACATGTCATTTGAAGCCAATGACAGAACCACAGGGGCCCCGCAACAGATGTTGGATCACACACCTGCACTCCATTGCTCCAGGACCAGTTCCCTGCTGGCTCCTACTCACTGGCCTCTCTGTGCTTCACCATGGTCATGAATTCCACTCAGTCTAAAATGGCACTCGCTGGTTCAGTCATGATGAGCAACAAGAGATCTAAATGTTCTCCAGGGATTTCTGGTCATAGGATTCTCAAAAACTTCATGGTATTGGCCTAGCCATATTTCAAGAATGAAGAAGTGGACACTGTGGGTTTTAATTCATTCAGGAGCCATTGAGTGTTGAGGAATCTCCTTTCAGTAAAAGCTCTGGAGATTGCATGCAGGCAAGGTTCCCAAGGAGTGATGAAAGGTCACAGGAATCCAGGCCTATTGGGGTCTAAAATATGAAGTTCCTGTGAGTTTTGGCTCTCAACTATAGCTGAGAAGGCTTTAACAACAAAATCATGTGAAATCCTGGCTGAGATTCCCAGTGCTGTGGAGAAAGCCACCCTCGGCCTAGATCTCAGTTTCCAAAGGCTCCTCTAATGCCTGGCCTTCTAAAATACCAACACAATTCATGGCAATAGTTCTCTGAGATCAGTTCCAGAACTCAGTCTCTAATGGCATCACACCAGAGTTCAAGCTGAGGTGGACCCAGTCATCTTTTCCAACCACCACACAAAAGACCACTATTCTAACAAAAACACTCCCACATGGCCCTCATCTTCTTCCATACAGACACTCATCATAACATTCTGGCTGGGGGTTTCTATAGGGTGAGCAGCCTTAGAAGGTGTGCAAATAAAGCTCTCATGCCCATCATATGCCACATGTCATGGTGGCCTGGACACCCTTCCTGAGAAACAGGATCTATAAAATGGGCCTGTAGTTAATATTGCTCTGCTTGTCAAATTAGAGGCCTCCTGCCTGCCAGGGGTAGATTCTTTATGTGTACCGGACTCATGAAAAAACCCAAACACCTGTGTGCTAGTTACTGGAGGGCTTGCAACAACTCATTAGACCCAGAGGATCCCTGTTCTGACTTCATAGGGGTCAGGAGGAGCCTGACCAGAGAAAGGCAAGAGACTTCATCCAATAGTACACTTCTTTTTCATCCTTTTAGATTGGGATGGACACATGGGATTTTTCTTGAGTTTCCTGGGGTGCTGAGAATGTAATTCACAGCCACACAGGGCCAAGAGTCTGATTCAGACACAGCTTTTACAAAGCACTTTACTTCAAAGGCACAGTTTAGGTCTCTTCATTTCCATTTGAAACTGTTTTCTTGAGGAGTCCCAAAGGAGTGCCCTAAGGCAAACACCTCCCTGACATTCAGGGGAACAGAACAATAGGGAAGAAAGAAGCCTGGAGAAAAACTTTTCTTTAATTGAACACTGTGGCACTGACAGCTCCTGATCATGCAACTTGGGTTACTATCTACCCAAGCAGGGATTCTCCAGAGAGATCCTTACCAGTCCTGCTAATTTTTGAGTTTTCTGAGATGCTTGGCATGCCCTTTAGCAATCCAGTCCATGGCCATGTCACAGAGCTTGAATGTGGTACAATCTTGGACTGAAAACCTCGAACCCCTTCAGAGAGTGGCCAAAATTCAGGAGGAATACAGGAACTTAGGATCTTCGTAGGTGTTGCCCATCTGCAAGGCAAGCAGCAGTCCATTCATAAATTGGTCATGAGATTTCCACTAGACAGGACACATTCACGGCTGCATTCTTCTCTCTACTCTCTTTAACCACAAACCCAGAGGGATCCACTGACATAAAAAGGCTCACTAGTTAACAGTCCATTTCAAACCAACAACAACAACAAAAACAAAAAAACAGAAAACGTTTTTCCTTCATGTTCTCAGAACATGAGACAAAAGGACAAACTGAAACACACACCCACTGAGACACACAAACTACCCCTGTATTTGGTCTGCATCTATCCACTCTGTCCTCTGACTGGTGGGTGAAAATATGTTCCTCAGCAGTGGCCTGTCCTGTCTCAGCTCTGGTCTCCTTGGCCATCTCTGTGTAGTTGTCAGGAGCCAGCAATGAGCCAACACTTCTTTCTCAGGAAAGGCCCCTGTTGAGACCATTTAAGGCATTTGGCTATCCACACATCACTAGGTACCAACAAAGAATGACTCTGGCCTTGGTACAGACAATCAAGTGAGCCCACTGGGAGTGGAACTGCCTCTGGATGCCTCGCCTCCTGGATCCCAAGTTCAGAGAGTTCCATCACCAAGGAAGTGAGGTGAGGTCACTTCCTTCAGGGAAGTGAATGAGGTCACTGCCTTGGCAACCACTTTGTCCTAACAGTTGTTTCCAAGGGTCCCATGAGATGGAGGCTGCCCCACCTTCCTGTGACATTTTCACAAGACATAAAGGTCTATATACCCTAGAAGCCCGGGATCAGCATTCCACACAGACCTGATTGTGACCGTCTTCCCTGCATTGAGAAGAAAGAGGCTGATTCAGCCTCATGCCTTCATCCTCACTGGATTGTTTTCCATGGAAGATGACTTTAGACCTCACAGGTCCTACCTAGCTGCCTACATTTTCTCCAGGGATCATTTCTGCATCTACCTTTGAGCTTCTCAGCAGCTGTAGGATTCCCTACATACCTGTATGGCAAGATCAACTCAGGACCTGCTGTTATGTGAAAATAGATTGAGGGAACAGAGTATGGTTAAGGGACATATCATGTTCGATTTGGGTTACCAGTCATTCTGCTGGATGAATACGGGTATTGGGCAACTGGGATATTTATACAAATGTAAGGTGAAATGTAAGCATGAAAATAGAAAACTAGGTAAGATCTGAAGCACACAAGTTTGTCGGGCCCTTGATTTGGATACATAGTTTTGAGTTATGTTCTGCAGAGATGAATCCTCTAAATCCATAGACAATGGCCTAAGATCTTGTACCTGGGACTACTGAATGTAAAAGAGAACTTGCAGTGAAATAGAGAGAGTAGGCAGGATTCCAGTGTAGGGTAAGGATGAAGAGTGAGTTTAGGATTTGGACCAAAGGCCCTTTTTGCAATCCAATGAATTTCTATTAAAGTGTAAATGGAAATGTCAGCACACATGAATAGTCAGTCACAACAAGGCACTTGGGGAAATAGGTATCATTAAGGATGTTAGGAGATCAGGCAAAGTACAAAATGAGTGATAAGATCAGGGATAATTTCAACAGGGGGGTAGTTGAACACACTATCCTTGAAAGAATCAAGTGTATACTCACCAAAGGATGGAAATTTGAAAACAATAGGCAATGCAGACATAGATGATTTTAGTAATCCATGCTCTCTTTAAAATGAGGCTTTGGAAGAATAAGATGAGTGTGAGTTTTGCATTTTGTGTCCAGAACATGATGTGATGAAAGGAATATATGGAGCAGGTGACATGCATATTTCTCCCACCATTTCTGGGAGCATGTTTTGAAACCCTATCATTTAGAGTTTGGAAATAATAATAGGTGTACCCTGGGTTTATGTATATAGAGATGATGCATGAATAGACCATATGGTGAATAAAAAATATAAGAGGTTACTATTTTAAATAATGGATTGAATTGATATTTTAAAAAATACATGAAATCTGGTATTCAAATACAAACATTCAATCCAAGTAGTTATACATGTAGTGGTAATATTAGGGTTACTAATTATAACAAACTGTGTTTGAGTTTTGCTTCGAAAATGATGAAAGAATTCAAAAGTTATGTGACATAAAAGAAATCTTATGAAAAAGCAACTAAAGCAACATGGAGAAATACATGGGATCTGATACAGGGAGTGAATGAAAGTGAATCATATGCATATCAATTTGTGAATTGTGGATGAAATGATACATCTTATGATGTATATATACTGAAGAAATAGGAATATAACAATTTTAAATAAAAATTTAATTCAAAATACACATCATGTCCCATATGAATATACTTTCATTGATGTTAAACTGGGTCACTTACCGTAGAAATATTAGGGTTAGTACTCAGTATTCACTGAATTTCATTTTGAGTATTTTGAAATGAATATGTGTGTCAAGAAAATGAATATTTCTGGAAAATGTCTCCTGAAAACTTGATTATAAATCCACACAGATGGACATGAAAGAATCAAGGTAGTAGAAGTATATGACACATATAGTTCATGTTTGCAAATTCATACTATATATATATATATATATATATATATATATAGAGAGAGAGAGAGAGAGAGAGAGAAAGAGAGATAGATATAGATATAGATATATACATATATAGATATAGATATATATGTATATATGTAATACTTTAAAATGTAATAGTATGTATGCCAATCAAAATTCATAAGGGGATATATATCCTTCACATATGTACCCAAAATATTCATTTTCCTCTTCATTGTTTCATGTCTAAACTTGTTGAAGTATAAAGCTCACCACAGCTTGAATTTTCAGTTACCTCAGTGTATTGGGGGGCAGTGATCTTTTCATGAAATTCGTATTTAAGAAAGTGAGAGTACTCTCAAAAATATACCTGTGATGGCAGTAAGATTATATATAGGTATATATAAAATATACATTGTGACCCAGGCGACAGAGACAGGGAGTCAGGAAGTTACATATTTGTTGATTTTGAAAATTCTTGGAGGAGTAAAATGAGAAAAATGTGTCACAGGTTTTATGATATCTATCTCTGATGAAGCAAAGGCAAGTAAAAGTATACACCATGCCTCCTATCAAAGGCCTCTACTTCTATTCCTTTAGGATTATTTTTACCGATGTTAGGGTAAGTAGTCAGAGCCTAGAAGGTTATGGGTTAGTGTCAGAGATTCAATATTTCAAATGGCAAAATGGAAAATGAGTGTATTACATATGGAAGCACGTGGCACGTAAAAATCTTCCACTGTCATCCACCACAATGCCTGGACATTACTATCATCCCAAAGAAGACAAAATGAGACGAGAAGAGGAAAAAAATCTGTGAATACATATCTGGAATTGGAGATTCTGAGGAGCTCACAAACTTGGGTGTGGCAGAAGAGATCCCAAAAGTAGAGGACAGGGTAAACATTCCACAAACATGGAACTTTCCTGGCCTAATGACTTCTTGACTATCTGCCTCTGTCATTCGTCCACTAGAAATATAGCTTTGTGTTTTAGCTTCCTTTGCAGTGAGATCATGAAAGCTTGGTCTGAGTCTATGTGAACAGGAGGACATGGGTTCATATTTTCCAATAGGAACAGGAGGCAGCAGAGCTGAATCCTATCTATGCAGGTAACTGTGGCCGTTGGGGTATGAATGACTCCCTGGGTGCATTGTGAAGCCTTTGGCTCAAAGCCCAGTTTTAATGGCATTTCTTACAGCTTCCCTGGAAAGTTGGTGTTTGTTTTTGAAATACAAAAAGGTCAACCAGGACACAGTGCTGGAGGGAGATCGGCCATGTGGGGTGAGTCAGGGTCTGAAGGCAAAAACACAAACTGGGCTGCTACCCCATATATCTTTCCCACTTGAGTGTAGCAACTTGTTCTGAGCATCACACCAAATCCTCTCCCCACAACAACATGCCTTTATATTTTCGGGTCTCCTGGCTGCACCTTGTCAGTCACATGTCATTTGGAAGCCAATGACAGAACCACAGGGGCCCCGCAACAGATGTTGGATCACACACCTGCACTCCATTGCTCCAGGACCAGTTCCCTGCTGGCTCCTACTCACTGGCCTCTCTGTGCTTCACCATGGTCATGAATTCCACTCAGTCTAAAATGGCACTCGCTCGTTCAGTCATGATGAGCAACAGGAGATCTAAATGTTCTCCAGGGATTTCTGGTCATGGGATTGTCAAAAACTTCATGGTATTGGCCTAGCCATATTTCAAGAATGAAGAAGTGGACACTGTGGGTTTTAATTCATTCAGGAGCCATTGAGTGTTGAGGAATCTCCTTTCAGTAAAAGCTCTGGAGATTGCATGCAGGCAAGGTTCCCAAGGAGTGATGAAAGGTCACAGGAATCCAGGCCTATTGGGGTCTAAAATATGAAGTTCCTGTGAGTTTTGGCTCTCAACTATAGCTGAGAAGGCTTTAACAACAAAATCATGTGAAATCCTGGCTGAGATTCCCAGTGCTGTGGAGAAAGCCACCCTCGGCCTAGATCTCAGTTTCCAAAGGCTCCTCTAATGCCTGGCCTTCTAAAATACCAACACAATTCATGGCAATAGTTCTCTGAGATCAGTTCCAGAACTCAGTCTCTAATGGCATCACACCAGAGTTCAAGCTGAGGTGGACCCAGTCATCTTTTCCAACCACCACACAAAAGACCACTATTCTAACAAAAACACTCCCACATGGCCCTCATCTTCTTCCATACAGACACTCATCATAACATTCTGGCTGGGGGTTTCTATAGGGTGAGCAGCCTTAGAAGGTGTGCAAATAAAGCTCTCATGCCCATCATATGCCACATGTCATGGTGGCCTGGACACCCTTCCTGAGAAACAGGATCTATAAAATGGGCCTGTAGTTAATATTGCTCTGCTTGTCAAATTAGAGGCCTCCTGCCTGCCAGGGGTAGATTCTTTATGTGTACCGGACTCATGAAAAAACCCAAACACCTGTGTGCTAGTTACTGGAGGGCTTGCAACAACTCATTAGACCCAGAGGATCCCTGTTCTGACTTCATAGGGGTCAGGAGGAGCCTGACCAGAGAAAGGCAAGAGACTTCATCCAATAGTACACTTCTTTTTCATCCTTTTAAATTGGGATGGACACATGGGACTTTTCTTGAGTTTCCTGGGGTGCTGAGAATGTAATTCACAGCCACACAGGGCCAAGAGTCTGATTCAGACACAGCTTTTACAAAGCACTTTACTTCAAAGGCACAGATTAGGTCTCTTCATTTCCATTTGAAACTGTTTTCTTGAGGAGTCCCAAAGGAGTGCCCTAAGGCAAACACCTCCCTGACATTCAGGGGAACAGAACAATAGGAAAGAAAGAAGCCTGGAGAAAACTTTTCTTTAATTGAACACTGTGGCACTGACAGCTCCTGATCATGCAACTTGGGTTACTATCTATCCAAGCAGGGATTCTCCAGAGAGATCCTTACCAGTCCTGCTAATTTTTGAGTTTTCTGAGATGCTTGGCATGCCCTTTAGCAATCCAGTCCATGGCCATGTCACAGAGCTTGAATGTGGTACAATCTTGGACAGAAAACCTCGAACCCCTTCAGAGAGTGGCCAAATACAGGAACTTAAAATCTTGGTAGGTGTTGCCCATCTGCAAGGCAAGCAGCAGTCCCTTCATAAATTGGTCATGAGATTTCCACTAGACAGGACACATTCACGGCTGCATTCTTCTCTCTACTCTCTTTAACCACAAACCCAGTGGGATCCACTGACATAAAAAGGCTCACTAGTTAACAGTCCATTTCAAACCAACAACAACAACAAAAACAAAAAAACAGAAAACGTTTTTCCTTCATGTTCTCAGAACATGAGACAAAAGGACAAACTGAAACACACACCCACTGAGACACACAAACTACCCCTGTATTTGGTCTGCATCTATCCACTCTGTCCTCTGACTGGTGGGTGAAAATATGTTCCTCAGCAGTGGCCTGTCCTGTCTCAGCTCTGGTCTCCTTGGCCATCTCTTGGAACTGGGTAGGACAAAGTGGTTGCCAGCAATGAGCCACACTCTTTCTCAGGAAGGACCCTCCTTGTTGATGGACCTCTCGGAACTTTCAAGGCATTTGGCTATCACACATCACTAGGTACCAACAAAGAATGACTCTGGCCTTGGTACAGACAATCAAGTGAGCCACTGGGCCTCGCCTCCTGGATCCCAAGTTCAGAGAGTTCCATCACCAAGGAAGTGAGGTGAGGTCACTTCCTTCAGGGAAGTGAATGAGGTCACTGCCTTGGCAACCACTTTGTCCTAACAGTTGTTTCCAAGGGTCCCATGAGATGGAGGCTGCCCCACCTTCCTGTGACATTTTCACAAGACATAAAGGGTTATATACCCTAGAAGCCCGGGATCAGCATTCCACACAGACCTGATTGTGTCCGTCTTCCCTGCATTGAGAAGAAAGAGGCTGATTCAGCCTCATGCCTTCATCCTCACTGGATTGTTGGCCATGGAAGATGACTTTAGACCTCACAGGTCCTACCTAGCTGCCTACATTTGCTGCAGGGATCATTTCTGCATCTACCTTTGAGCTTCTCAGCAGCTGTAGGATTCCCTACATACCTGTATGGCAAGATCAACTCAGGACCTGCTGTTATGTGAAAATAGATTGAGGGAACAGAGTATGGTTAAGGGACATATCATGTTCGATTATGGTTACCAGTCATTCTGCTGGATGAATACGGGTATTGGGCAACTGGGATATTTATACAAATGTAAGGTGAAATGTAAGCATGAAAATAGAAAACTAGGTAAGATCTGAAGCACACAAGTTTGTCGGGCCCTTGATTTGGATACATAGTTTTGAGTTATGTTCTGCAGAGATGAATCCTCTAAATCCATAGACAATGGCCTAAGATCTTGTACCTGGGACTACTGAATGTAAAAGAGAACTTGCAGTGAAATAGAGAGAGTAGGCAGGATTCCAGTGTAGGGTAAGGATGAAGAGTGAGTTTAGGATTTGGACCAAAGGCCCTTTTTGCAATCCAATGAATTTCTATTAAAGTGTAAATGGGAATGTCAGCACATGAACTTTGTGTCATAATGTATAAGAAAAGCTGCTTCCTTACCCCAAACCAGACATCATTGGAATAACCTTGTGTAGTATCAGCATATACAAGTTTAGAGGAGGATTTTGCATCTTCTCTTTTTTACTTCCCATGTACAACATGGCTTATTTTTCATAAGCAAATTTCTATGCTTGTTAAACCTCTCACACATCTCAGAATTTACTAGGAGGGATCCATTACAATCTATAAACAAACACATCAAATATGGTTGTTAAAGACTTTTCGGAAACACCCAAATTTATTGTAGTAATTTTACATTGAAAAACGATTAGCAAAAACAATTCTAATCAGGACGTGTGAATCTGGAGGTATAGCGATACCAGAGTTCAAACTGTACTACAAAGCAATAGTAACAAAAACAGTGTGGTACTGGTACCAAAACAGGCACCTGGATCAATGGTACAGAATAGAGGACACAGAAACCAATCCACAAAATTACAAATTTCTTATATTTGATAAAGGGGCTAAAAACATGCAATGGAGGAAGGATAGCATCTTCAACAAATGGTGCTGGGAAAATTTGGGAATCCATATGCAACAAAATGAAACTGAATCCCTTTCTCTCGCCATGCACAAAAGTTAACTCAAAATGGATCCAGGAGCTTGATATCAAAGCAGAGACCCTGCACCTGATAGAAGAAAAAGTTGGCTCCGATCTACATATTGTGGGGTCAGGCTCCAAATTCCTTAATAGGACGCCCATAGCCCAAGAGTTAATAACAAGAATCAATAAATGGGACTTACTTAAACTAAAAAGTTTTTTCTCAGCAAGTGAAACAATAAGAGAAGTAAATAGGGAGCCTACATCCTGGGAACAAATCTTTACTCCTCACACTTCAGATAGAGCCCTAATTTCCAGAATATACAAAGAACTCAAAAAATTAAACAATAAGATAACAAATAACCCAATCAACAAATGGGCCAAGGACCTGAACAGACACTTCTCAGAAGAAGACATACAATCAATTAATAAGTACATGAAAAAATGCTCACCTTATCTAGCAGTCAGAGAAATGCAAATCAAAACCACCCTAAGATACCATCTCACTCCAGTAAGATTGGCAACCATTAGGAAGTCAAACAACAATAAGTGCTGGCGAGGATGTGGGGAAAAGGGTACACTTATACATTGCTGGTGGGACTGCAAAGTGGTGCGGCCAATATGGAAAGCAGTATGGAGATTCTTGGGAAAGCTGGGAATGGAACCACCATTTGACCCAGCTATCGCCCTCCTTGGACTATTCCCTGAGGACCTTAAAAGAGCATGCTATAGGGATACTGCCACATCAATGATCATAGCAGCACAATTCACAATAGCCAGACTGTGGAACCAACCTAGATGCCCTTCAATAGATGAATGGATAAAAAAAATGTGGCATCTATACACAATGGAGTATTATGCAGCACTAAAAAATGACAAAATCATGGAATTTGCAGGGAAATGGATGGCATTAGAGCAGATTATGCTAAGTGAAGCTAGCCAATCCTTAAAAAACAAATGCCAAATGTCTTCTTTGATTTAAGGAGAGCAACTAAGAACTGAACAGAAGGAAAGAGCATGATTAAAATAGTAACATTAAACTGAGACGAGTGATGGGAGGGAAAGGGAGAGAGAAGGGAAATTGCATGGAAATGGAAGAAAACCCTCATTGTTATACGAAATCACATATAGGAGGTTGTGAGGGGAAGGGGGGGAGGGAGAGAACGGAACAACAATAGATGAGGTAGAGAGGGAAGATGAGAGGGGAGGGGAGGGAGGATAGTAGGGGATAGGAAAGTCAGCAGAATACAACAGTCACTAATATGGCATTATGTAAACATTGTGAATGTGTAACTGATGTGATTCTTCAATGTGTATTTGGGATAAAAATGGAAATGCATAACTCACTTGAATCAAATGTATGAAAGATGAAAAAAATAAAAATGAAAAAAAAAAGAAAAAGAAAAACGATTGTTACCTTTAAACAAAACTATTCATTGCAATAAATTTGAAATAGTTCTTTAATATTGCAGAACAGAAAATTGGTGGCATTATTCACTGAATGCCAATATTTTCAAATAACACCCTAGGGGTACTTAACAAAATGGATAGATAATTAAAGTGTGAAATGAGACCCAGAAACAACTAATTATAGTAAAATTTATTAGTAGCTTATTTCAAATACTAGTGCACCCTTTTGCTTTTTTTCCCCAAAAGTTAATTTTTTTAACCTTTTGGTATGATATTTTACTTCATTTATATAACATGATAAATAGTATGTTTTTTTCATATGCACTCTCTGATGCATCCTGAATATATTTGCATTCCTCAACACCTTAGCAGATTTCTATATACATTATTCACTAGAGAAACAGTAGTTACTTCTGAAATCGATATTGTCCTTTTCAAATGAGGTCTTGCAGGTTTTTTTTAAATATCTGAAATAATTAGGATGAACTTAGTTCTAATTAGCATATAGTAAATTCCTGATAAATATTTGTGAAAAGGATGAAGAAATAATACGAGAATATATATAATCTGTACAATATGATATGTGGTATTTCATGTTTTTAGCTACAACTTATTGAATATTATAACAGTCTTACTATGTGGGTATGATGAACCAATAATAAATAAAAATTGCATGCTGCATTGTTAGTAATTCACCAAACAATTTTTTTTGAAAACATACACTCTGATGTGTGGTTTTTATCCACTATTATATTTTGAATGAATGAAGTTAAGTAAATGCATAATTGGAACTATATACTTGCTTAGGGTGCCTATAATTCATTGTTAAAAAACCTTTAGCTATATAAAATTTTAATACTGTATCTCACATTGTGATTTAATGGAATTTTGATAAAATGTGCATTAATAATGCTGAAGTCTTTTATTGAATCTTATATCAGTTTATGAAATAAACACGCTACATGTGACTTCCTCAATTCTAAGTGTCTTATGTTTTAAGAAACTGTATGGACAATTCAAATTAAAGTTAACATACTAATATCAATAGCAGAAGCACCACAGGAAAAAAGAAAACAAAGAATTGGGAGATCCCACCATTATAGAAGTAACTTTCTCAGCATCTTTTCAATGTACTTAACCCAGTATTGATACCAAAATTAATGAGCAACCTCTTCTCATGCTGAGTGTGCATGATGCTATTATATAAAATGAAAACAATTGCAAATGTTTCAGATATGCATTTTACAACAGTATCTCACTGTATTTGACCACAGCAAATACCTTCTCAGTGTTCAAATGGGTAAAAATTTAAAAAAAATTCAAGTAAAATTTATGTTAAACAATAACAACTATTTTTTCAAAAGAAAACTGTCAATTTTTAGAGAGAGAGAGAGAGAGAGAGAGAGAGAGAGAGAGAATTTTTTAATATTTATTTTTTAGTTTTCGGTGGACACAACATCTTTGTTTGTATGTGGTGCTGAGGATCAAACCCGGGCCACACTCATGCCAGGTGAGTGCACGACCACTTGAGCCACATCCCGAGAACCCTGTCAATGCTTTTTTGAAAAAACATGACAATAAACTGTGCCCTATGACATAAAGGAAAGCAATATTTCTTCATTTTATTCTTTGAATATGCCAAGTATTCTTTGCAAAATGCCACATATATTTTTTTTTTTAATTTCACAGGTGTGAAGTACATCTGATTTTCTCTAAATTGCTACTTATTTAATATAAATTTGTTGAGAAATTATTTCTGCATGTGCTGATTAGTGAAATATAGTGAGTAATGGAAGTCATTTAAAACTCTATGAATTGCAATCTCAGAATGGTAGGAGGAAGCTGTATATAATTATCAGAAACATATTGAGTAATATTAATTTATTCCAGATATTTATTTCCCTTAGTATCCACTTTTCACATAAACTAGTGATTTTAAATTGAGCTATTAAATATCATAGGAAAAGCCATCAGAGCAATCAGAATAAGAAATTTTAAAGAGAATCAATCAAATCTAAACATCTGGTTGAAACAGCTAGCCAATTTTTGAATCTTAGCTTTTGACTTTACTAAATTTCCTCCTATTTTTTTGATGATGACTAAGAGAAAGGTACTACTATTAAGAGCATGACCAGAACAATTTATGGCAATTTGTTTTTCTGAAACATATAAAATTGACTTGCTAACTCAGAATACAATCTATTGAGTATATTTTTATGGTAAAAAATTGTATAACTACACAACATGAAGATTGGACTTTTGAAAAAAAAAAGAATGTGATGGTGAAAACCAATTTGGGAAGGTAGTATTGAATATTTTATAACAAAGAAAAAGCAGGGATATTTAAAATAGTTTTGATTATTAGATTCGTGTAAAAAAAATAAAAGGTAGTGTCCAGGCTTGATATGGTGGTACACACCTGTAATCTCAAAAATCATAGTGTCTGAGGCAGAAGGATCAAAACTTCAAGGCCAGCCTTGGTAACTGAGACCAGGTCTCAAAATAAAATACTGAAGAATTGTGAATATATATGAGTAATAAATCACCCCTGGGTTCAATCCCCAGGACTATATAAAACAGTAGTTTCCAAAATTTACACCCAAATCAGTAGCCTCCACTCTATCTGCAACTATGTAAAGTTCTAAAAGGCAACTAAATTTAGCAATACCTACTACTAGTTGTCTGATATTGATCATAATTTTGAAATATATACATAGAAGACCCTTCACAATGTATTAAGGATTCCCATTATTTTCTCCAATTGCAATGAGAGAGGGAGGAAAAACAATTTAGCATATGGGGCCATTTCTTTCTCTTAAGGTCAAAGAGTCAAATATTAAAAGGCTTTTTAAAATTTTATCATTTATGAAAATCTATTTTTATTTATCATTAAAGGACAGTCTGCTTCAGTTTAGAATACCAGATTAAATACTAGTTTTCCTTTAAATCATGAGGTTATTCTGTATTTATCATATATAATCCATCATTAGTGATAAATACTTGGGTTCTATTCTTGCTTTCTTGAAGCTGACCATGGTTTTTCTTTTCAGGATATTCTCTTTTTTTTTTTTTTTTTAAGCGTAGCTACTTGAGAAATTCTGGAGATATATTTAGCATATTTAAATTTTATTTTCTTGAATATAGCATTCAAAGTGGAATATTTCCAGACCTGATTTTCTTTCCAGTATATACTTATAGGAAACTGGGTAAAATATGGAAAATACTATGTTTATTTTTCAGACACCAAAAAGTGGCATAAGGGGAGTGAAGCCATAGCAATAAGTGCAGACTGGTGAAGTGAACTATAACTATATTTTTAAAAATTGTTCTTAATAAGTGCAGTTTGATAAAATGCTGTTAAAACTTTTGGGTAAAGGGGAAGTAAAAATAATCAAAGTATACCACTGTAACAAAAACTTGAAGTCTGGCACCTGAAAGCAGATTGTGTGGAAAACTTTATGTTATGATACAAAAGAATCCCCCACTTTCCCTTCACCCTCTCACCCCCTTAACCTCATCAGAAACCACAAAGATACTTAGAATAAAAGGTTTCAAGTTCAAGAGTCACACTCTCTTCAAATACAAAAAGAAGTTAAAATTCAACTAAACACAGAATCTTATGGAGATCTGAAACATTCTTAAAAAGTTAGGTTAAAGATGATTCTGTGTTGTTGTTTTTTTTTTTTTGTAGTGTGTGTGTGTTTTGTTTTGTTCTGAGGGTGCGGCTATTCCTTGGTCACCTGAACTCAGCAAAGAAACTGTTATTTTGATGAAGTATCAGTGGCTGAACCACATTAAATACAGACAAATATTTTTAAAAAATTTAAAAAGCCTAATTATGAAAAAATATGTTGCTGCTTTCTCCCTGCACATTTTTTTTCAAAGTATTCCTTAAAGTTTTTTATTTTTTTTTTTAGTCTTAAAAAATAGTGAAAAATTTTGTAGAATTTACAACCAACTGCATAAGGGTCTGGGAAGCTGAGAGGCTGGAGGAGGGCTGGGAGGAGTAGCCAGAAAGGGGTCTTTCCCTTAGTTACTGGAGGCCAACTATAACTAAAAAGAGACAAAAATCCATAAGTGTTTGTAAACCAGGAAATGATACAGATTATCAAGTTAGTATCAGTTATAAAAATCATATAATCAAGAAAATAGAGAAATCATGAACAGGATTAGAAAAAAATAGGTGTAAATTGTATTTTTAGAAAGTTATTGGTGATACATAAAAAATAAAGATGAATTTTATATTTTGATTTTAAATGGAAGGCAGAGAGATATTAAAGTCATATAGTACTTCAAAAACCTTACTTAAGTTACAAAGGTATAATCAATTGATAGTTCCTACTTATTTTACTGTATGTCTTCCTTGGCATTTTCCCTGAGGTCACACTTGTAGAGTGTGACCAATAACTAAGTAAATAACTAACCAAGAAGATAGTCACTGAAGTTACAATCTTTTTCAGAAAACCCCAATCAATTTCAGAGCAAAGAAATGGTACAACACCTATTCATTTCCTTCTTTGGAAAAAGGTCCCTTTTGCAAATCAGATAGAAGAGGAAATTGGTGAACCTTTATAAAAATATTACTAGAAATAAATATGAGTTTTCTTCATTTAGAAGTAAACTGAAATAAAATAAGACCATTGTACAGTATCTTTCAGGGTTTGCCTTAAAATATGAAAAAAAATAACTCGTTCTAAAGAGCAGAATACTTGGCAGCACACTTCATCCTTAATTTTATGTGGATAAAGAAGTTACCTCAGGTAATAAGGTACATAAACTAATAGGAAGAAACAAGACTTGATCAAGGGTCTAGAAGAAACTTTTGATGACTATAAAATTTGGGGGGTACAGTAATAAGGAGAGAGACAATGCAGTGTAAATCATGGGATTTCATGCTATCACATACGAAAGCACATATATCATTGACATTGAACAAGACAGCCAAATTGGCAACTTGACTTGGCTAGTTATTTTTATCCAGCCTCGGATGCTGCACAGGATGAATGAGGACTGAGTACCATAATGGTTTCCATAACTGCATTTTATCTATCAAATACCTCTTCCAAATATCCAGCCAGCTAGGAGGAGAGGTCTATCTCTAGGTTCTTGTTACAGCATAATTCTTTTCATCATTCTCTCATAATAAATTAACAAGTGGACCTCTTAACTGAGAAATAATTTTAACCAGAAAAACTCAAACTTTTTTTTTTACATTTTGCTTTTAGAGACAATAAATGCTAAGCAAACACCACTAATAAAGTGTCAAGAGACTATGCCTAAAATTCAATCAGATTACACTTAACAAAAATAAAGATATTACTATTGGTCTATGACCATGGTATCAACTCTATTATTATCTACAAAAGAAACAAAAAGCTACTGGCATGGTAGAATACTGGAATATTGAGTTCTAATTAGGGCTCCCCAGGAGGTAGATTAAGAACATGACTTAAATTTTATTATATCAGTTTGTGCTACCAAGAGATAGACTACATACATCCAGGAGCCAGAAAGTCAAAGTTGAACAGTCCTCACTCACGATCATTTCCATTAACCAACTTGACAATTATATTTTCTTACACCATTCTTCTGCATCCTCCAGTTTTAGAAATTCTAATTATTTAAGAGGACACTTTTCCAACAGGATGTCTATCAAGATTCCAAATACAATTTAAACTGCACATGAGAACTCTAAATTCTATGTACTAAGAAAACAGAAAGAAAGAGAAGAAATTACAATCCTAGCTAGGTCACTTCATTCTCCTTAACAGAAGGACATTTATTCCATGTTGCAATGAAGACAAAAATCAGATAATGCAATCTGAAAACAGATGATCCTATTTTCTACTTTTTAGTACTCACTTGCCCTACAGGAATGGTTAAAAAAAGAGTAGTAGTTGTTTCTTGAGAAAATTATGGTGAGGAAGCTCAAATAATTTGGGGAAGAGTATAAGTTTCACTCAATCAGCTAAGTTATAGAGATCAAAAGAAATATTTTTAGGGGATTTAAAATGAACAAGAGAAGAGACATAAGATGACCATTAGTATGGCATTCAATTTACACAGCTGTCAAAACTGTAATTAATTGCACTATTTTCCCTTCTTATAAGTTTTCTTCAGGAATAGAGTCTCACCTGTACCATGAACTAAGTACAGAACTTAGACTGAAAAGTGAATTTTTGTGGTGTCACTATAGGGAACTGTGCTTTATGGCACCATTAGGACTGAAGGACTCATTTGCCAGACAATTGCTGAAAATGGTCTTTTAAAAATACTTTCATCAGGAGAAGAGAGTTTTGTGGCTATGACCATTCAAGGCTTCCTACACTCAAGACTCTTTGGAATTCATGTAAATCACACTCCATGTCTCAATGTAGGAACAAATATGAGAGTGCAAGACAGCTCCAAAATTTCACTTTGAGTAAGCAGAAGCCTCCTTTGAGATCAGACTGCAACCCCAGATTCTGTGCACCCAAATGTGCTTCCTTCCCTTTATTTCCATTGTGCTGATCTGAAGCATACTCACTCATGGACTTCCAAGATGCCTAGTCATGGTCTTAGTCTACCTCCCTGGGAGCCCTAATTAGAACTCAAATGCATCCTTAATCTGCTTCCAGACTTTTTTGTTTTCCAGATGTTCTTTGAAGTCTTTTGTCACTGGAGATCACCTCCTCTTTTCATTGTAGATGTTTATCTCATTTTATGTTTCTCTTTGACTGTTACTTTAATTCATTGTGGGTAAAATAGACTTGTATATTTCAAGATCTGGATCATTAAGTAAAATACTTAGCTTAGTTTATGGGCTTATAATACACAATCAAAAATGTTCAATACATTTTAATATAAATTTAGATCCATGATTAAAATTGAGGAAATAAAATAGGCTTTATAAGGATGTAATTCAGCACTACAAAATTATCATTGTTTTTTTTTTACAAAGGATAAGAATTTTGGAAGATAAAATGGCACCAAGAAAAAGAATCACTATTTTTTATATATGGTTGTGCTTCAAAGAGAATAATAATGTCACCATAAATTGATGATATAATATAAAACAAAAAGCTTTATGAACAATTTCTGTTTATTTTTGACAAAGTATATTTGAAGCAAAAATTCCAAAGCCATGAATCTACCCAAAATACTATAAAGATACAGTGAATAGCATTTCTCCACAAATCATGTAATTTTTGTTATATTATGTAAATTTTCTAGACATAGATGTAGAAGCAAAATACATCATCCAAAAAAATCATCCAAAGAGAAGCATTTGATGAAGAAAATAGGCCCAATCACAAAACCTTGGCAAATAATAACTCTTAAGGAGAGGCTGAGGAGGACAATGACATGGGGCAAGACTACAAAAGAACAGCCAGATAAATAGGAGATTTGGAAAGTCAAAAGAGGAGATTCTAGAACCCATCAACAATGGGGAATGCTCCAGAACAGTTAAGGAGGATAAACACTGAACATGGTGGAAAGAGTTTCAGTGGTGTGAAGGGAGCACAAGTCAAATCGTAGGAGAGTAAAGGAGGTTGAGGAAGTAGAGAACTTTGGTGCTCTTACAAGTGAGTGCTCAACCAAAGAGACTGTTGTAGTCC
Source organism: Callospermophilus lateralis (assembly GCF_048772815.1). Classification (NCBI taxonomy): domain Eukaryota; kingdom Metazoa; phylum Chordata; class Mammalia; order Rodentia; family Sciuridae; genus Callospermophilus; species Callospermophilus lateralis. The sequence goes on from NW_027514454.1 coordinate 4,090,262, forward strand.
CCTGGAGCATGTACTCTGCACCAGTAAAGCTCTCTGCATGGTCAAACTGCACACTACCATCTGCTGAAGTGGATGTATTCTGCAACGTGGCTCTTTTAGCACTGGCAATTAGAGAGTGGTGGAAGATGGACATTCTGAATGGTGTTTTAACTGCTACCTGGGAGGAGAAACTGAAGATGTTATGTGCTTTGGGAAAAACTATGGCCAAAAACCAATCACATCTTAACTTCAGAGTCATCTTAAAAATTGTTTTGTTATTTGTTGCAGTGCTGGGGATCAAACCCAGGGCTTTTCACATGCTAGGCAAGTGCTCTTGCACTAAGCTATATGCCCAGCCCTGACTTCAGAGTTTTTAAGGAGGGCCAAAGAGAAAATGTCAATGTACCCTAAAGATTTGCTATGGGGACTCATGTAATGTTGACCCAGCTGACACTCCCATTTCCAGGGACCCTTACTAACACGGGATTATTTATCTACTATTATTAGACCTGTCCTTAATCTCTGTCCTCCATGAGGCTTTCTGACCTCTCAGCCTGTGGTTCTCACCTTTCCCTAAATGCTGAAAACATTACATCACCAAGTTAGTACAAATAAGTTTCCATTTTGGTTTTTCCTGCCTTCATTCTTTCTTTCCTTCCTTTGGTGCTGGGAGATTGAACCTAATGGTACTTTACCACTGAGCCACATCCTCAGCCCTTTTTGAGACAGGTTCTCACCAAATTGCTTAGGGCCTCACAAATTGCTGAAGCTGGACTTGAATTTATGATAGCCCTACCTTGGCCTCCCAAGTTGCTGGCATTACAGATCTTTTCATTTCTTTTCTTTACTGAGGATTGGACCCAAGGGTGCTCTACCACTGAGCCACCTCTCCACCCCCCCAACCCCTCACTTTTTTTGGGGGGTACTGGGGATTGAACCCAGGGGAGCATAGTGATTGAGATGCACCACAACCCCTTTTATTTTTTTATTTTGAGACAGGGTCTCGCTAAGTTGCTTGGGGCCTCTCTAAGTTGCCAAGGCTGATCTCAAACTTGTGATCCTCCTGCCTCAGCCTCCCTAGTCACTGGGATCACAGGTGTGCACCACAGTGCCTGGCTTCCCAAGCCCTATTTTTTATTTTGAGACAGGGTTTGACTATATTACTCAAGATGGTTTCCAACTTGCAATCCTCCTAGCTCAGCCTTCCAGGCAGGTGAGATCATAGGTGCATGCCACTGTGCCTGGCTGGCATTTTCAATTTAAGTGAAATAAAGAACTATAAGACAAATGGATTAAGTTCTGACTTCAGAATTACAGCCTTCACTCTCTTAGTGGGGAAGGATTATTTAAGCATTAGAAGATCTCAGATACCCCCAAAATTACTCTATTGTTTCATTTATTCAATCAACAACAAATATTTACTGAGCACTTGCTCTTATCAGGTACTCTGGCAGGCACTAGTGACACTACAATGAATAAAACATAAAAGTCCCTACATCTCAGCCAGATGCAGTGGCACATGCCTGTAATCCCAGCAGTTTGGGAGGCTGAGGTAGGAGGATCCCAAGTTCAAAGTCAGCCTCAGCAATTTATCGAGGTCCTAAGCAACTCACTGTGTCCCTGTCACTAAATAAAATAGAAAATAGGGCTGGGGATGTGGTTCAATGGGCAAGTGCCCCTGAGTTCAATGCCCTGTACCGCCCTCCCCCCCAAAAAAAAATCCCTGCATCTCATGAAGCTTATTTTCTAGGGAGCTGGATATACTAAAGACTTTGATATAAACCAGGATAATGGTGTGCACCTGTAATCCCAGCTACTTGGGGTTCAAAGTTTGAGGCCAGCCTGGGTTATATAGTGATATTCTGTCTTAAAAAAAGAAAAAAAAAGATTTTTATATAATTTATTATCACTTGTTTTTGAGCCTTAGCAAGTAAATTATTTCTTGTATAGTGCAGAGCTCAATAATCACCTAGTGTTTCCCAGAGAAATAAAACCTATCTTCTCAGCTTGAGATTGAGAAAGAAAACCTCATCCTATTTTTTCAGGACACAAAAGACATTTGTACTGTTCATGATGTGCAGTTGTGGCAAGCTTCACAGGTACCATGGGTTTCGAACATCACGTCTTTTCAGCCCCAATAGACTCACTCTAGACATAGCGGATTGGTGCGTTGATAGGCAGCTCAGAAAAAGATGCATTCACAAGTAGTTCAGGTGGAACCAAGTGAAACATTTTTCTGATCTGAATGTAAGTTATTCTGAAGCAATTAAATAAAACACAACATAAAAAGCCAAAAAGAACCTCTACTGCTCTCAGATGTTTCAGAGAATTGCATGCATGATGGCAGCTACTCAGAAAGCAATTAATTACACAGTAGGTGGTGAGCAATAAGGATGGCTAGTCTGATACCCAGTGTGAATTAGACTAAAATGTTCAAGGGCATTGCCTGCGAGTGCGTGCATGCATGCGTGTGTGTGTGTGTGTGTGTGTGTGTGTTGTCCTGTTTCTAAGGAAGAGGACAAAGGGTTGTAGTGTTCTGTGCTGCTCTGGGTTCATTCTGTGATACTTCTTTATATGTGCATCTGTCCTTCAGTTAGTCCGTTGTAGGGACAAACTAGGGAAGGCACTGAAGATAGTAGAAAACAGTTTTATTTGGCTACAGCCAGGTTCAGAGGGCACAGCTTTTGCTGTAATCAATTAATCTCCTGAAACCCCCGAGTTCAGGTAGTTTCAGTGTTTTATACCCAGCATGTAAGGGGAGGGGCTCAGAAGTTCACAGTCTGCAGAAGTTCACAGTCTGCAGAAGTTCACATAAAGCAGCTCTTTTCTTTCACTGTTTTGGGCAAGTTAACCCCTCAAGGACAACACCTGAGAAGGGGAGAGATTCTTCTCCCCTTTCTTTCCTCCCCCTGCCAGCTGTTACCACGGAGCCCATTTGGTAACTTCTCTTATCTTAAAAATGTAGACATCTCTGTGAAGCCCAGCTCAATGCCAGAGGCCTGTTTACACATTTCTACAAACTACTATACTGGATACATGTTTGTGAAAAACTAGTAATGGGGTGTCCAGCACCTGGAGTGCTGATTTCTTCCCAGCCAGTGGCCAAGTAAAATAGGGCAACATGAAAATTGGAAGTTTATCTACACTGAACTCTTTTGTAGAGACTCTTTTGCTAACAGTCCTAAAATCAGCCACGATGAAGATTTCCAGAGAAGCCCAGTTAAGACTTTTCTCTGGAGAAAGGGGGTGCTACTACAAGTCATCTTGTCCTTCAGTCTGTCCTTCTGTTGGGACTTTCTCTATATTACAGTTGCAAGTAATACACATTCATTGAAGAAAAGTAGAAATACAGAAAAGCAAAAAGAAAATAAGAACCAATTAAAATTGTACTACACAGAAATATTATTTAACATTGTTGATGTACATCCTTCCACATGAAGCACTATTGTATAATCTTCTTCTTCCTTCTTCTTTTATAGTGCTGAGGATCAAAACCAGGGCCTTGAGCATGTTAAACCACAACCATTGAGCCACAACCCCAGTCCCATTGTCCACACCCAGCTTTTTCAATTTATTTTGAGATGGTCTCACTAAGTTGTCCAGGCTAGCCTCAAATTTGCAAACCTCCTGCCTCAATCTCCTAAATAGGCTGAGGATAATCCTGGGATTATGGGTTTATACCACTTGTTTCAGTTTAGATATGAGGTATCCCACAAAAGCTCATATAAAACAATGAAAGAGAGTTTAGAAGTGGGATTATGAGAGCCGTATCCTTATCAGCGCGTTAATCTGATGACAGGGATTACATGGTAGTAAATATAGGAAGGCAGGGTGTGGCTAGAGGAGGTGGGTCATAGGGAAGTGACTTTTGGGTATATATTTTGTCCAATGGTGAGGGGAGTCTCTCTCTGCTTCCTGGTGCCATGTCCAGAGCCACTTTCCTCCAACACACTCTTCTACCATGATGTTCAGCCTCACCGTAAGCCCTGAGGAATGGAGTTGGCCATCTATGGACCAAACCTCTGAAACTGTGAGCACCCAAATAAACTTTTCTTCCTCTAATTGTTCCTTTTCAAATTTCCCTATGCTTTTTTTGTTTTGTTTTGTTTTGTAATTTGGGTATTGGAGTTCTGAACAGAAGGGTTCTGTATCATTGAGCTACATCCCTCTTTAATTTTGAGACAGAACCTCACTAAGTTGCTGAGGATGGCTTTGAACTTGTGATCCTTCTACCTCAACCTCTTATATAGCTGGGTTTACAGGTATGCACCACTATGCCTGGCTGTACCCAGTATGTAGTGTACGCTTTCTTTTCCTTTTTTTTTTTTGTTTCTGGGATGGAATCCACTATTAATCCGCTACTGAGCCAAATTTCCAGCTCTTTTTAATTTTAGACAGGGCCTTGCTAAACGTGGAGGCTGGCCTCAAATTTGTGATTGTCCTGCCTCAGCCTTCTGAGTCACTGGGATTGCAGTTGTGTGCTACTGCACCTGGCCTGTACTGTGCTTTTCAATGGCTGATTAACATTCTATAATATGAATGCAGCATTATTTATTCCTCTATTAATGGATATTTTTAGGTTGTTTGCATTTTTTTCCCACTGGTATAACAAAGCTGAACTAAATATCCTTATACACATCTTTTTTGTACACCTGTATTCTTAGGATAAATTTTAAGAGTGAGGGATTACCAAATCAAAGGGGATTCATATTCACATTTTTAAAGATTCTGCTAAACTGCCTGTCAGAAAGACTATACCAGTTTATGCTCCACAAATGGTACCTGAAAGTTTCCAATTCCCCATCCTGTGGTGAATGATAAGCATATTTTATGATCATTGTCAGTTTGATATTCATTTGTTTCAAATTGATTACTAGGCAATTTGAACATCTTTAAGAGATAAGGTTTAGGGAATAGGGCTGTAGCTCAGTGGTAGAGTGCTTGCCTAGCATGTATAACGCACTGGATTTGATCCTCAGCATTACATATAAATAAATAAAATAAAGGTATAAAAATACAACATTATTTTTTTAAAAAAGAGATGAGGTTTAAAAAGTTATTTGGGGGCTGGGTAGGTAGCCCCCATTCTACAGTGGTGGAATGTTTGCCTAGCATGCATAAGGTTCAGTCTCAGCACTGAAAAAAAAAAGTTATTTAGAAAAATAATTTCCTAAAGATTACTGATATTGTTGGGAGTCTTCCTGAGAACTCCCCGGGCCTTTCAAACATGGCGGTGGGCAAATTGCCAGTGGGCGGCTAGAACTCCCAGGGCCTTTCAGATAAGGAGCCCTTAATGCAACATGGCGGCGGGCAAGTTGCCAGTGGGCGGATAACAAGTTGTTTTGAAAACCTTCTAATTGGCCCTCCCGTCTTCCGTACACGTGGACAGTTCATGCCCTCCATGAATCTTATGCAGGGCAGACGTGCGTGTGCCATAGGTGATGAACTGACATTTACTATGATTGGCCCCGGGAGCTTCCTGGTTTAAGATAACTGACTCTACCTTTCTTTATAAGCTAGAAGCAGTTTGCAATAAAGTGCTTCATCTTTGTCACTGCTATCTGTGTGTGTGCATTTTAATCTCCGACGACAAACCTTGGCCTTTCAGATATGAATGAAGCATTTTCTTGTTCAAGGGACATGAAGATATCTTGGACATCTTGATCTACAAGAAATAGTAGCAGCTATCAACCCATCTCTCTGGGAAGCCATTAAGGGTCTTGCAGTTTATTTTATGTCAGCCAAGGTACAAACAACAACTTCAAGAGTGTTGAGAAAAAGTGGTAAGACTTTGTAAACCAGTGGCTACCCCTCTTAGTCAGACAACTTATTTATGAAGAGGTTTATGGATCACATTTTGATCCTTCAACTAAATATACATACATACTGCCAGGTTTAAAGGCATACAATACATGGTTAAATGTGATTATAAAGATAAGGCTCTTAGCTGGGCGTGGTGGCACAGGCTTGTATACTAGTGGCTCAGGAGGCTGAGGCAGGAGGATTGTGAGTTTAAAGCCAGCCTTAGCAAAACCAAGGCACTAAGTAACTCAGTGAAACCCTGTCTCTAAATAAAATATGATATTCAGCTGGGGATGTGGCTCAGGGTTGAGTGCCTCTGAGTTCAATCCCAGGTACCCCACTCCCCAAAAAAAGTCTCCTCTTATACATATATTTTATTTGGGGTTTATTATTAATAGCTTCATCTGTGACCTCTTAAACTAATAAATCAACTCATAAGTAATATCAGGTACATGCCATATTATTATTCATTATTATTATTATACATTATTATTATTATTATTATTATTATTATTATTATTATTATACATTATTATTCTATAAATATGGAACAACAAAAAGTTTAAGATGATGGGCTGGGGTTGTAGCTCAGAGATAGAGTGCTTGCCTAGCATGTGTGAGGCACATCACACATAAAAATAAAATATATATTGTATCCACCTATAACTAAAAAATAAATATTAAAAAATTTTAAGATGTAAGCTAGGTATGGTGGGGCATTCCTGTAGTCCAAACTACTCAGAAAGCTGAGGCAGGTAGATTATTTGAGCCCAGAGTTTTAGGATAGCCTGAGCAACATAGTGAGACTAAATCACAAGGAAAAAAAATAAAAGTTTAAGATGTGGTTCTTGCTCTCATTATTAACAACAATATCTGTTTAGTGAATACATTTTTTTAATGCCAGGAACTAGGTGAGAGCTTTCATGTATCTCATTTAATCCTCACAACCCTGCAAGATACTCACAGTTAACTCCATTGTACAAAGGTGAATTCTGTACTCAGAATTACATATCCATTGTCATTTCAAGATTTGAACCTGAAGTTTTCTGCTTCCACATTGCTGTACTAAATTGTTTAAAACCCAGATAAAACAACAAAGTAACAGTCATTTTAAAGACAAATTAGGTGCAGAACCATGTGGTCTTCACAGTAAGACTGTCTACTTTTAGAAACTGAATAGCCTGTGGCCAACAATCAAGTGGACAGATGGATATTTAGAAGATCCTTAGAAGCTTCAAAAAACATAAAAGTCATTCTTATAAGTAATAACAGAAGCAAACCTGGGAAACGGAGGTTTGAAGGGGCTTTCCTAGGGTCTCATGAGATAAAAGGACAATGTTTGTTTTATGGATGAGCAAAGGCAAGAGATGATAAATGCTGGCCATTCAAAGTCAGAACATCAGAGCTGTGATCTGGGTTCTGTTGTACTGATCAGGGGAAGTGTCACAGTGCAAAACAGTGCTATTCTGACTAGTAAGCATATTCTTTGGTGCAGGTGTTGACATTTGCCAGAAAGTGGCAAAATAAAAAAAAAAATTTTTTTGTTTAAATCTGAGAGTATTTGATTTTTTTAGATAACAAATATAACTCAAAATCTAGAGAAGTCCTCAACATCAGCAGACTAAGCTAAAATAGAAATTAGGAGAATTTTGTACTTTCTTTAAAGTTAGTGCCAAAGGCAGTGTCACCTAAAAGTCTATAATTGGATCCTTAAAAAACAACAAATGGGCTGACCCACCTGTAAGACTATTCTAATGATCTGAATACTTCCAGAGATTTCAGGAGTTTATGGTTGCTGAAAAATATACTCTTATCTAGATCATTTATATAGTAATCTATAAAAATTACAAGGTGAGACAGGAGCAGGAAGCCGCGCCAGCCGCCCAGCCAGACCGGAGGAGGAAGTCCGGTCCGGCCCCGAGCGCTAGTCTCCAGAAAGCCCATCAACCCTTAAAACCCATCAAAGTGGGTGTGGCTACCAGCACGGTTGCACCTGATCCAGGTACCCGGTTTCCAACTCCCCCACCCTTAGCTGCAATAACTCAAAATATTTCCCACAAGCTTTTGGGGATTGTAGCTATCAACACAAAACAACAACTGTAGAGGCACCTGGTTTCTACCTCAGAGACTGGAGTAGGGAAGATACAGGTGGAAGCTCATTTCCCTTCACACTGGCTATACCCACCACCCTGAATACAGAGGCTCAAACTAGGAATAGACAACGCCACCTACTGGAAGCAAGGAAAACAGTGTTCTGAGAAACTTTTTTTTTTCTCTCTTTCTCTTTTCTTCTCTCTCTTCCACAACTTCAGCATATGTGAAACCAAGAACTGTGCATGAATAACTGAATTACCAAAGTAATATAATATAGAGGAATTGAATATACCCCACCTCCCCCCAATTTTTTTCTTTATTTCTATCTTACTTCCCTTTCCCTTCCCTTATTTCTCTTTTCTTCCTCTTTATTTTTTTTTCTTTTCTTTTTTTTTTAATTTGTATTCTCTCTATACCACTTTCAATCTCCTAACTTTTGCTATCTATACATAGGGTAACTATCTAAATAGGAGGTTGAGTCTATACATTCTTCCATAAATTACCTGTCGAGTGGTTAGAGTACTCCAAAGGTGCCAAGTTAGTTTAACCTCATTCCCTCACTCCTTTCCCTTTAAGTATAACATCCTTCGTCTGAAATTAAGTTTTCTATATGCCACCAGATATGGCACTCCTTTTATGAAACTAAGGAATATATTCTTAAGTAATAATTAAATCCAATATCTATAGTCTTAGAATCTAACTATAAATGTATTAATAATGAAAACTTGTCCTTAGATAATGTACTGTTGATATTGGGATCTGTTAACATTGTCTTTCTCCGTAAAGGAGGGATTTTGGAGCTATTCAAGAACAATACAAATATATAAGGGGAAAAACATTAACTCAACAGTTTCACAAAGCTAGAAAGAATCATGAGCAGTATGAAAAGACAAGGAAAGAAAGGACCACAAACAATACAGGTCAATTCAACATTAGATGAGGTAATATCTGCAGCTGATGGAATGTCAGACAGAGTTCAGGATATACATGCTTCAGATGATCTGGAGTCTCAAGGAAGACATTATTCATCAAATTCAGACAATGAAAAATCACTTTGACAATAAATTACATAAACAAATCCAACAAGCAAAAGATCAACTCTATAGGGAGATAGAGGATATAAAAAACAAACAAACAGAAATCCTGGAAATGCAGGAAACAATAAACCAAATTAAAAACTCAAATGAGAGTATTACCAGCAGAGTAGAACACTTGGAAGATAGAACTTCAGAAAACGAAGACAAAGTTTTTCAACTTGAAAAGAACATAGACAGCTCAGCGAGAATGTTAAGAAATCATGAGCAGAACATCCAAGAATTATGGGATAACATCAAGAAACCAAACCTAAGAGTTATTGGGATACAAGAGGGTACAGAGGTCCAAACCAAGGGAATGAGCAATCTATTCAATGAAATAATACTAGAAAACTTCCCAGACTTAAAGAATGAAAAAGAAATCCAAATACTAGAAGCCTACAGGACACCGAATATACAAAATCCTAAGAGATCCACACCAAGACACATAATAATGAAGATGCCCAACATACAGAATAAGGAGAGAATCTTAAAAGCCACGAGAGAGGAAGCAGATTACATTTAGGGGTAAATCAATCAGGATAACTGCTGATCTTTTCAACACAGACTCTGAAAGCTAGAAGATCCTGGAACAACATATTTCAAACGCTAAAAGAAAAAGGGTTCCAACCAAGAATCATGTATCCAGCGAAATTAAGCTTCAGAATTGAAGATGAAATAAAAATCTTCCACGATAAGTAAAAGTTAAAAGAATTTGCAGCTAGAAAACCAGCTCTTCAAAACATCCTTGGCAAAACATTACAGGAAGAGGAAATGAAAAATAACAATGAAAATCAATAACGGGAGGTAGTACAATAAAGGAAAAACTAAGCATAGAGGAAAAACAAATCATGTTAAGTATCGTACATAACCAAACATGGCTGGAAATACAAACCATATCTCAATAGTAACCCTAAATGTTAATGGCTTAAATGCACCAATCAAAAGACATAGGCTAGTAGAATGGATTAAAAAAAAAATCCAACAATATGCTGCCTACAGGAGACTCATCTGATAGGAAAAGACATACACAGACTGAAGGTGAAAGGTTGGGAAAAATCATATCACTAATACGGACCCCGGAAGCAAGCAGGGGTGTCCATACTTGTATCAAATAAAATAGACTTCAAGCCAAAGTTAATCAAAAGGGATAAAGAAGGACAATACATACTGCTCAAGGGAACCATACACCAACAAGACTTGACGATCATTAATATATATGCCCCAAACAATGGTGCAGCTACGTTCATCAAACAAACTCTTCTCAAGTTCAAGAGTCTAATAGACCACAACACAATAATCATGGGAGATTTTAACACACCTCTCTCACCAATGGACAGATCTTCCAAACAAAAATTGAATAAAGAAACCATAGAGCTCAATAATACAATTAATAACTTAGACTTAATTGATATATAAAGAATATACCACCCAACATCAAGCGGATACACTTTCTTCTCAGCAGCACATGGATACTTCTCAAAAATAGACCATATATTATGTCACAGGGCAAAGCTCAGCAATTACAAAGGAGTTGAGATACTACCATGCATTTTATCTGATCATAATGGAATGAAATTGGAAATCAACAATAAAATGAGAAAGGAAAAACCCTACATCACATGGAGATTAAACAATATGCTACTGAATGAACAAAGGGTTACAGAAGACATCAAAGAGGAAATTAAAAAATTCTTAGAGGTAAACAAAAACTCAGACACAACATATCGAAATCTTTGGGACACTATGAAAGCAGTACTAAGAGGAAAATTCATTTCATGGAGTTCATTCCTTAAAAGAAGGAAAAGCCAACAAATAAATGACCTCATACTACACCTTGAAGCCTTAGAAAAAGAAGAACAAATCAGCAGCAAATACAGTAGAAGGCAAGAAATAATTAAAATTAGAGCTGAAATCAATGAAATCGAAACAAAAGAAACAATCAAAAGATTGACAAAACTAAAAGTTGGTTCTTTGAAAAAATAAATAAGATTGATAGACCACTAGCCACGCTAACAAAGAGAAGAAGAGAGAGAACCCAAATTACTAGCTTACGGGATGAAAAAGGCAACATCACAACAGACAATTCAGAAATACAGACGATAATTAGAAATTATTTTGAAACCCTATACTCTAATAAAATAGAAGATAGTGAAGGCATAGATAAATTCCTTGAGACATATGAACTACCCAGATTGAATCAGGAAGATATAAACAACCTAAACAGATCAATATCAAGGGAGGAAATAGAAGAAGCCATCAAAAGACTACCAACCAAGAAGAGCCCAGGACCGGATGGATATACAGCAGAGTTTTACAAAACCTTTAAAGAGGAACTAATACCAATACTCCATAATCTATTTCAGGAGATAGAAAAAGAGGGAGAACTCCCAAATTCATTCTATGAGGCCAATATCACCCTGATTCCCAAACCAGAGAAGGACACCTCAAAGAAAGAAAACTACAGACCAATATCCCTAATGAATTTAGATGCAAAAATCCTCAATAAAATTCTGGCAAATCGTATACAAAAACATATCAAAAAGATTGTGCACCATGATCAAGTAGGATTCATCCCTGGGATGCAAGGCTGGTTCAATATACGAAAATCAATAAACGTTATTCACCACATCAATAGACTTAAAGATAAGAGCCATATGATCATCTCGATGGACGCAGAAAAAGCATTCGACAAAGTACAACATCCCTTTATGTTCAAAACATTAGAAAAACTAGGGATAACAGGAACTTACCTCAAAATTATAAAAGCTATATATGCTAAGCCTCACGCTAGCATCATTCTAAATGGAAAAGAACTGAAGGCATTCCCTCTAAAATCTGGAACAAGACAGGGATGCCCTCTCTCACCACTTCTATTCAATATAGTTCTCGAAACACTAACCAGAGCAATTAGACAGATGAAAGAAATTAAAGGCATAAAAATAGGAAAAGAAGAACTTAAATTATCACTATTTGCGGATGATATAATCCTATACCTAGAAGACACAAAAGGGTCTACAAAGAAACTACTAGAACTAATAAATGAATTCAGCAAAGTGGCAGGATATAAAATCAACACGCATAAATCAAAGGCATTCCTGTACATCAGCGACAAATCTTCTGAACTGGAATTGAGGAAATCTACCCCATTCACAATATCCTCAAAAAAAATAAAATACTTGGGAATCAACCTAACAAAAAAGGTGAAAGATTAATACAATGAAAACTACAGAACCCTAAAGAGAGAAATAGAAGAAGATCTTAGAAGATGGAAAAATATACCCTGTTGATGGATAGGCAGAACTAACATCATCAAAATGGCAATATTACCAAAAGTTCTCTATAGGTTCAATGCAATGCCAATCAAAATCCCAATGGCATTTCTTGTAGAAATAGATAAAGCAATCATGAAATTCATATGGAAAAATAAAAGACCCAGAATAGCAAAAGCAATTCTAAGCAGGAAGTGTGAATCAGGAGGTGTAGCAATACCAGATTTCAAAGTGTACTACAAAGCAATAGTAACAAAAATAGCATGGTACTGGTACCAAAACAGGCGGGTGGACCAATGGTATAGAATAGAGGACACAGAAACCAATCCACAAAATTACAACTATCTTATATTTGATAAAGGGCCTAAAAGCATGCAATGGAGGAAGGATAGCATCTTCAACAAATGGTGCTGGGAAAACTGGAAATCCATATGCAACAAAATGAAACTGAATCCCCTCCTCTCGCCATGCACAAAAGTTAATTCAAAATGGATCAAGGACCTTGATATCAAATCAGAGACTATGTGTCTGATAGATGAAAAGGTTGGCTCCGATCTACATATTGTGGAGTCGGGCTCCAAATTCCTTAATAGGACACCCATAGCACAAGAGTTAATAACAAGAATCAACAAATGGGACTTACTCAAACTAAAAAGTTTTTTCTCAGCAAGAGAAACAATAAGAGAGGTAAATAGGGAGCCTACATCATGGGAACAAATTTTTACTCCTCACACTTCAGATAGAGCCCTAATATCCAGAGTATACAAAGAACTCAAAAAATTAAACAATAAGAAAACAAATAACCCAATCAACAAATGGGCCAAAGACCTGAACAGACACTTCTCAGAGGAGGACATACAAACAATCAACAAGTACATGAAAAAATGCTCACCATCTCTAGCAGTCAGAGAAATGCAAATCAAAACCACCCTAAGATACCATCTCACTCCAGTAAGATTGGCAGCCATTATGAAGTCGAACAATAACAAGTGCTGGCGAGGATGTGGGGAAAAGGGTACTCTTGTACATTTCTGGTGGGACTGCAAAATGGTGAGGCCAATATGGAAAGCAGTATGGAGATTCCTGGGAAAGCTGGGAATGGAACCACCATTTGACCCAGCTATTGCCCTTCTTGGACTATTCCCTGAAGACCTTAAAAGAGCGTACTACAGGGATATTGCCACATCGATGTTCACAGCAGCATAATTCACAATAGCTAGACTGTGGAACCAACCCCGATGTCCCTCAATAGATGAATGGATAAAAAAAATGTGGCATTTATACACAAAGGAGTTCTACGCAGCACTAAGAAATGACAAAATCATGGAATTTGCAGGGAAATGGATGGCATTAGAGCAGATTATGCTAAGTGAAGCTGGCCAATCCCTAAAAAACAAATGCCAAATGTCTTCTTTGATATAATGAGAGCAACCAAGAACAGAGCACGGAGGAAGAGCAGGAGGAAAAGATTAACATTAAGCAGAGTCATGAAGTTGGAGGGAAAGGGAGAGAAAAGGGAAATTGCATGGAAATGGAAGGAGACCCTCATTGTTATACCAAATTACATATAAGAGGTTGTGAGGGGAATGGGAAAAAAAAACAAGGAGAGAAATGAATTACAGTAGATGGGGTAGAGAGAGAAGATGGGAGGGGAGGGGAGGGGGGATAATAGAGGATAGGAAAGGTAGCAGAATACAACAGTTACTATTATGGTATTATGTAAAAATGTGGATGTATAACTGATGTGACTCTTCAATCTTTGTAATGTTTTGAATAACCAATAAAAAAAAATTTTTAAAAAGCAAAAAAAATTACAAGGTATTATATATACACAGTAATTTATATAGTAATGTACAAATATATGTAGTAATGGAAAAAAATTATCTTTAAAATATCAATTAAAGGAAAAATGGTTAAAAGTCAAAACAAGTTCTAGTTTGAGTTAGTTAAGTTCTCCTACATAGAAATAAGTAAAAGAAAAAAAGAAAAAATCCAAACTGCATAAGTCATACAACACAAGATATGGTCTAAAGTTCCAGTTAGCCTGTGGCCAACAATCAATTGGACAGATGGGTATTTAGAAGATCCTTAGAAGCTTCAAAAGCATAAAAGTCATTCTTATAAATAATGACAGAAGCAAACCTGGGAAATGAAGGTTTGAAGGGGCTTTCCTAGGGTCTCATAATATAAATCTTCATGCTTCATGCAATGACCAAAGAGAAAATTTCCCATGAGGCCTGCTGTTAAGTTACTGAAAAACCTTAATTAGATTGGGTGTAATGGTGTACACCTATAATCACAGCGACTTGGGAGGCTGAGACAGGAGGATTCCAAGTTTGAGGCCAGTCTCAGTGACTTAGATAGACCCTAAGCAACTTAGCAAGATTATCTCAAAATAAAAATAAAAAGAGCTAGGGGTGTACCTCAGTGGTAGAGTACCCCTAGATTCAATCCCCAGTACCACAAAAAGAAAGAAGAAAACTAATTAGAAATTACAGAAAAGAAGAATATAATTATTGAAATAAATAATACAACAAATAGGGTGAATTTTAGACCAGGCATATTTGAAGAATAGTTAAATAAATTAGAAGCTAACACTGAGGACAGGGGGTATAGCTTAGTAGTAGAGTGCATGCTTAGTACCCACGAGGCCCTGGATTCAATCCCTAGCACCAGGGAAAAAAACTGGGTGCAGTGGCACAGCTTATAGTCTCAACTACTTGGAAAGCTGAGGAAGAACTGCTTGAGTCCAGGAGTTCAAGGGCAGCCAGGGCAACTCATTGAGACCCCTTCTCAGAAAAAGATAGAGGAGGTAGAGAAACAATATTTGAAGAAATAATTGCTGATAAATTTTCATATTTGAAAACAGATGTGGGTCTTACATAGGAAATGAAATGAAAATTGAGCAAGATAAATAACTATTCAACAAATCACAGAAAACTGGTAGAACAAGAATATAAAAGGAATTTAAAAGCTTCTAAGGAATAAGGACAGAGTATCTACAAAGGAAAGATAATTTGACTGACAGCAAACTATTCACAGGTAACAAAAAAAATGTTCAAATTCAATAGTATCATAGTATCATGCTTCAAAGTGCTAAGAGTAAACAACTTCTAATTGAGACTTTTTTTTTGTACTAGGGATTGAATCCAGGGGTGGTTTATCTGAGCTACATCCCTAGTCTTTTTATTTTTTTATTTATTTTTAATTTTTTTAAAAAAAATTTAGTTTTTGATGGACCTTTGTTTTACTCATTTATATGCAGTGCTGAGAATCAAACCCAGTGCCTCACACATTCTAAGCAAGCACTCTGCCACTCAGCCACAACCCCAGCCCCTTTTTAAATTTTCTTGAGAGGGTCTCATGAAGTTTCTGAGGGTCTTGATCACTTATTGAGGCTGGCCTTGAATTTGGGGTCCTCCTGCCTCAGTCTTCTGAGTTTCTGAAATTATAGACATGCACTACCATTCCTGGCCTAAGAAAGAATTTTATATTGAGCCAAACTATTGAGTGCAGCACATTCTAGAGTTAACAATCAATAGACCCTAACTTAAAAGAAATATTAAAGAAGTACTAAGAAAGGTGAACCCAGATGGAATATGCAGATAGAAGAAACAGAGGTAGGCACAAAAATTGAAAAAAATAAGTCAGTATATTAAATTAAGTATTCACTATTAAAAAAAAAAACAACTAATGAAAGAAAGAAAAAAATGAAACAAACAAACAAACAAACAACAAAAAAAAAACCCCACCCCATCCAAAGCTACCAAACTAGGAAAAAACCTTAAAGAAGAAAAGAAAACATCTTTGTTTTCTGTGGTTATAATAGAATGCCACAGAGTGAGTAATTTATAAGGAATAAAGGCTTATTCAGTTCACGATTCTTGGGGTTCATTCAAGGTTGAGGGCCTACCAGCTGGCAGGGACTTTGCTAAGTCCTGAGTTGGTGCAAGACACCATATGGCAAGAAAGAGCAAAAATCTAGTCTTTTTATTTATTTTTAAATTTTTTTAGTTGTTGATGTACCTTTGTTTTACTCATTTATATGCAGTGCTGAGAATCAAACCCAGTGCCACGATACCATCACGGGGACCTCACTCTGATGAGCTCATCTGATTCTAATTTTCTTCCAGAAGCCCCAACTCCAAATACCATTAACACACGGCTTTGGGGAGTAAGTTTCCAATACATGAAATCTGGGGGACACATTGAAACTGTGACTGAAAATGATACGGGAGCAGAAACTATCAAACTAAAAAACAAAAATACAACAGAGAGGTTCAATGGGATCAAAACTAAATACACTAGTTGAAAAGATTTGTTCTGCTGGGATTATGGCTCAGAGGTAGAGCGTATGCCTAATACATGCAAGGCATTGGGTTCGATTCTCAGTACCACATAAAATAAATAAAATGAAGGTATTATGTCCAACTACAAATATATATATATATATATATATAATTTACAATGGAATATTACTCAGTTTTATAAAGAAAATAAAATTATGGCATTTGTAGGTAAATGGATAAAGTTGGAGAATATCATGCTAAGAGAAATAAGCCAATCTCAAAAAATCAAAGGCCGAATGTTCTCTTTGATAAATGGATGCTAATCCATATAGGGGAGCATGGGATAAATGGAGGAACTTCAGAGAGGGCAAAAGGGAGGGCAGAGAGGGCAAATGAATAGCAAAGTCAGTGGAATGAGACAGGCATCATTACCTTGGGTACATGTATGCCGCAGTCTAGCTGGGTACAATTCAGGAGTCACTTGTCACACACGCCAAACAAAACAGCTCCTCAGGAAAACCTTCAGAGCCCAACTGCCACCACTGGCTTCCCACAGCCTCTCTCTCAACCACAAGCCTCTCCACCTCCCACAATCCTCCTTCTCTTGAGGCCGATTGGCTGGGTCGCATGGGTGGAGCCAAAAAAGTCCCCCAATGAGAAGCTCCGTGGCCTGAAAGGGCAGGGAAACAGCCCAATGAGCATCACCGCAGAGGAGCCAATCAGCTAGATGTTGCTGGGGCCGCTGTGAGCCAATCATCAGCTGGCAGTCTGAAAGTTTGCTGGGGCCCCTTCGGCTGTGGCTCTCAACACATGTATGATTGCACAAATGGTGTGACTCTACTTCATGCTTAACCAGAGAAATAAAAAATTCTGCTCCGTTTGAGTACAATGAATTGAAGAACTTTCTACTGACAAGTATAACTCATTAGAAATAATAAATAAATAAATTATACATATATATAATTTATTTATTTAGGAAGACCAATAATTATAAAAGTTTATCAGGAAGATTGCAAGTTTGAGAACAGCTTCAGCAACTTAGTGAGATCCTGTCTCAAAAAATTAAAGGACTGGCAGAATGGCAGTTAAAAAGAATATAAGAAATAACAAGTGTTGGTGAGGATATGGGGAAAAAGGCACACTCATATTTTGCTGGTGGGACTGCAAATCGGAACCACCACTTTGGAAAGCAGTATGGAGATTCCTCAGAAAACTTGAAATGGAATAATCATTTGACCCAGCTATTCCATTCCTAGGTTTATACCCAAAGGACTTTAAATCAGCATACTATAGTGAACAGCCACATCAATGCTTATACAACA
The DNA here is from genome assembly GCF_048772815.1 of Callospermophilus lateralis. Taxonomy (NCBI): domain Eukaryota; kingdom Metazoa; phylum Chordata; class Mammalia; order Rodentia; family Sciuridae; genus Callospermophilus; species Callospermophilus lateralis. Next base: position 4,108,093 of record NW_027514454.1, read on the forward strand.
GCTCAATTCACACTAGCTAAACTGTGGAACAATGTAGATGTCCATCAATAGATAAAGAAACAATGGAATATTATTCAGTATTAAAAGAGAACAAAATTATGGCATTTGCAGTTAAATGATTGAAACTGGAAAATATCATGCTAAGTGAAGTAAGCCAATCCCCCAAAACTAAAGCTGACTGTTTTCTCTGATTAGTAGATGCTGATCCATATTGAAGGTGGGAATGAGAATAATGGAGGAACTTTGAATTGGGTAAAGAGGAGGGTGGGGAGGGGTGTGGGCATGGGGCAGGAAAGATGGTGGAATGAGATGGACATCATTACCCTAGGTACATACATGATTGCACAAATGGTGAGACTATATTGTGTATAATCAGAGAATTGAAATGTTGTGCTCTGTTTGTATAAAATTAATTGAAATGTATTCTGCTGTCATGTGTATATAAGTAGAACAACAACAACAACAAAATGACTGGGATGTATGTAGCTCAGTAGTAAAAAGCACCCATGGGTTAAAAAAAAAAGGCCAAAAAATGCATAAATGTAAGGGCAAGGCTGATGGGCTGGGGATATATCTCTGTTGGTAGAGTGCTTCCCTTGTATGCACAAGCCCCTGGGTTCAGTCCCCACCACCACCACCACCACCACACACACATACACACACACACACACACACACAAAGATGAGGCTGATTTTTTTAAACTATAAGAGAATATTATACATGTTATCCAACAAGTACAAAACTTTTGATTCATATAAACTGTTAAATAAACAAACAGGCTGTTGTGTCATAGCTAGTCCAACTAGAAGGGGCAGTATATGAGAGTACATTATAGCTAAATATCTACATGCAAAATTCTTTTGTTTTTTCAGTGGGGGCGCTGGGGATATAACTCAGTTGGTAATATGCTTGCCTTAGATGCACAAGACCCTGGGTTCGATCCCCAGCATCACAAAACAACAACAACAACAAAACCACCTTAAATACTAGTAATTATAAGTAGACTTTAAAATATTCAATGTAATATTTATAAGGCTAGATTTGTATCAACCATTTGTTTCTTATTTGCCTCCTGCTTTTTTCTTTCTGTTTTACTGTCCTGTGTTTTCAAAAAAATGGTTATTTAAATATTTTTTAGAATTTTATTTCAGCTAAACTTCTTGTGCTTTTTATCTCATGATTGGTTGATACAAATCTAGCCTTATAAATATTACATTGAACATTTCAGAATAAACTCTACAAAAAAATAGAGATTATCAGAATAAATAAGACTCAGCTCTCTGCTACCTAAAATAAGTCCATTTTAAATATAAAGATACAGATAGGTTGAAGGTATATAGATGGGAAAATATATACTACGTAAACAATTAGCACAAGGAGATGGAAATTGCTGTATAATCAAATAACAGATTTTAAGAGAGAATTACCAGTTTAAAAAATGGGTATTGCATTATGACTAAAGGATAAATTCATCAGGAAGAGACAACAATCAAAATAATACACATGCTGGGAATTACTGCGCTTAAAATACATGAATCAAAAACAGAATTCAAGGGCTGGGGATGTGGCTCAAGCGGTAGGTAGCGTGCTCGCCTGGCATGCGTGGGGCTCAGGTTCGATCCTCAGCACCACATACAAACAAAGATGTTGTGTCCACCGAAAACTAAAAGATAAATATTAAAAAAAAAAATCTCTCTCTTAAAAAAAATTCAAGGGAGAAATAGACTCTAAAATCATGAAATTATTTTTTTTCTTCTCTTTCCCCTGTGCCCACTCTTTTTTTCTTTCTTTTTTTGGTATGGGGATTGAACCCAGAGGCCTCAACAATTAGATACATCTCCAGCCATTTTACTGTTGAGATAGGGTCTTGCTAAGTGGCCAAGGCTGGTCTCAAACTGGCTATCTTCCTGTTTCAGTCTCCCAAGTAACTGGAATTATAGGTGTGTACCACTGCACCTGGCTATGAAATTGATTTTAACAGCTTTATTTCAGCAACTAATAGCACCCCCCTGCCTCAAATCAACAAAGGTACATAAGTTCTAAATGATAACATTAACATTATATACAGAACACTTTTTGATCAACAAAGGCAGAATATACATTTTTTCCAAAAGCATATGGAAAGATTATCAAGAGATGCGATGCATTTATACATGAAACTGTATAAATGAAGGAAAATTAAGAAGATCTAAACAAATGCAATGATTTTTCATATCCACTGATGAGAAGACTCAATACAGTTAAGCTGATGATATTCCCCCAATTGATTTATAGATTCAATGTAACTGCAGTCAAAATTTTAACAGGATGTTTTGAAGAAAATGACATGATGATGAAAAGATGAAGGGCTCAGAAGAGTCAAAATTTTGAAAAAGAAGAGCATGGTTCAAATGGTTCTAGGTCTTACACTCCCTAATTTTAAGACTTTTTTTTGTGTGTGTGGTACTGGGGATTGAAACCAGGGGTGCCATACCACTGAGATACATCCCCAATCTTTTTTACTTTGAGATAGGGTCTTGCTAAATTGTCCAGGCTGGCCGTGAACCTCTGAACCTCATGCATCAACCTCCTGAATAGCTGACATTACAGTTGTGCACCACCATAGCTGGCTTAAGATTTCACTTAAAACTGTAGAAATGAAAATGTTGTGGTACCATTGTGAGCATAGATATATGGACCAACGTACAAGGAAGGAGTCTAGAAATAGACACATACTTATATGGTCAACTGATTTTCACAAAGGTGCCCATGTAATTCAAAAGGAAAACACTCTTCACAATGAATAGTATTGAACCAACAAAGTATGGAACCAAAACTTTGATCCTTGTGAGTACCACACAGAAAAAAAATAACTTGAATTAGACCATAAACATAAATATTAGCGCTAAAACCATTTAAAATGTAGGAAAAAATATAAAATACTTGTGACATTGGAGTGAGCAGAAATTTCTTAAAAAGATCACACAAAAGCACAACTATACAATTAAAAATTTTTGCTCTTTGAAAGACTGTTTAAAAAACATCAAGGGGCTAGGGGATGTAGCTCATTGGTAGAGTGCAGGTTTAGCATTAGATGGCCTTTGGTTTAATCCCTAGCACTCTCATTCACACTGCTTCCCAAAAGGCAAGACATAGACTGGGAGAAACTATTTACAAAACACCTCTGACAGTAAAAAAAAAAAAAAAAAAAAAAGAGAGAGATTCGGCAAGAATAAAACAAAACAAAACAAAACAACAACTACAACAAAAAAACACCTCTGACAAAGGACTTATATCCAGAATATAAAAAAGTTATTTCTACTCAGGTAGAAAACAACCCAATTAAAAACAATGGGTAGGCCAAGTGCGGTGTACATGACAGTAATCCCAGCAACTTGGAAAATTGGATTCCAAGTTTGAGGTCAGCCTGGGCAATTTGGTGAGACTCTGTCTCAGAAAACAAAAACAAAAAGCAACCCAACAACCTCTCCCACCCACCAAAAAATCCCCCAAAACAAAACCAACCAACCAAACAATAAAAACCCAAAGGGCTGAGGATCCAGTTCAGTGGTAGAGTGCTTCTGGGTTCGATTCTCCGTACCACAAAAACAAAACAGAACAAGGGGTAAAACATATGAAGACATTCACTAAAAAGTTTTACAAATGGCAAATAAACACGTGAAAAGATGCTCAAAATCATTAATCACTTGGAATGAAAATTAAAGCCACCATGAAATACCATTATAACCACTAGACTAGCTACAGTTAAAATGAATGATACATACTGCTGGTGATGGTGTGGAACAACTCAAATTCTCATTTGCTGTTGGTGGAAATACAAAATGGTTCAGCTAGTTTGGAAAACAATATCTAAAAAGTTAAGTATACATGATATCATTTGAATGTATGTCTCCTACAAAATTCATGTTGAAACTTAATTCCCAATGTGGTGACATTAAAAAGTAGGTAAATGATAAAGAGGGTTGTGCCCTCATGAGTCCATTAGCACCTAATGAAAAGGCTGAAGGATGCTGGCTTAGGTCCCCCCCTTTGTTTTGCCCTTCTGTCTCTTCTGCAATGTGAAGGCAATATTTATCCCCTCTGGAGAACACAGCAAAAAAGTGCTATCTTGGAAGGAGACACATAATCCTTCATCAGCCACCTGTGAGAAATAACTTTCTTTTGTTTCAGTACTGGATAGAATCACATGCTAGAAGGCCACTCTACTACTGAGTCAAATTTTTGTTCTTTATTAATTACTCTGTCTATAGGATTTTATTACAACAGCACAAATGGACTAAGAACAGCAATCTATTTTTTTAAGAATCAAAAAAAATATTTTTAGTTGTTGATAGTCCTTTATTTTATTTTGCTTATTTATATGTGGTGCTGGGAATCTAATGCAGTGCCTCATGTGTACAAGGCAAATGTTTACCACTGAGCTACAACTCCAGCCCCAAGAACAGGAATCTTATGACTCACAAATTTCATTCCTACTGTGTTAGTCAACTTTGTCTCTGTGACAAAATACCTGAGAAAGTCAATTTAAAGGAGGAGAAATTTGTTTTGGCTTATGGCTTCAGGGATTTCAGTCCACAGTTGGCTACTTTCATATTTTAGGCCTGTGGCAAGACAGAACACTATGGTGGGGTTCATGTGGTAGAACACAGCTGCTTACCTCATGGCAGCTGGGAAGCAAAGAGAGAGAGAGCTTTATAATGAAACTCATTTTTCTCTAAAATCCATTAAATAATGAATAATAGGTGGCACTGAAGGTACATGCCTATAATCCCAGCAGCTCAGGAGGCTCAGACAGGAGAATCATTAGTTCAAATCCAACCTCACCAATTTAGTGAGGCCCTCAGTAACTTAGGGAGACCCTATCTATAAATAAAATACAAAAATGGGCTGGGGATGTGGCTCAGTGGTTAAGTACCCCTGGCTTCAATGCCTGTTGAGGGCCACAGCCGAGTGGGGATGACGCATGGCATTTTTGCCAGAACGGAGTGCTTGAGAGGTGATGCCAGCAAGCCATTGAGTTGATGATGGTTATGTTAAGCTGTGTATTCAATTGTATATTATACCCCTGCTGTCTGCCTAGGCCTGCTACTTTGGAGTTCTCCTGGGGATTCCTGGGAAGTTCCTGTTGGTTGGGGAAGTGCTGGAGGTGGGATTTCCAGAGGAGGGATTTCCGGTTGGGGTGTGGTGTGTCCAGGGAGAAGTCCAGTGCCTGGCGTTCCTGGGAGTGAGAATAAAGGAGTTCCTGTTTTGAACCTAGGCTGTGTGGCAGCTCAGTTATTTTGTGCCCAGCCAGACTGCGGCAAATGCCTGGTAGCAAACCACCCCCCCCCAAACAAACAAACAAACAAAAACAAAACAAAACCCAAAAGCAAAACCATATAGATTAAGATGGATTAATCTATCCATGAGGTCAGGATCCCCATGATCCAATCACCTCCCAAAAGCCCCACTAAGAACACTGCTGCATTGGAGACTAAGACCAACACATGAGCTGCGGAGAGACATTTAAGATTTAAACCATAAGAACCTGGGTATCAATTCCAAAGAAGTGAAAATATTAAAAAAAAAATGAAAATATCTATACAAAGACTTATAAGTGAGTAGTCATAGCAGCAGTATTCATTATAGATTAAAAAACTAGAAGCTTACCTAGATATGCATCAACTGGTGAACAAATAATGACATATCCAGTCCATGGAATACTGCTCATCAATTAAAAACCCCCACTCTTAACACATGTAACAACAAATTTCATATTGGACAGTCAGAGTGTTTTACAGTCTCAGAAATTTGGGTACATTAAGCAAAGAAGGAAGTATACTGGAGTCAAGCCAGTTATGGAAGCAGCAGCTACAGTAGCACTGGATCATCACAGAGGGAGAACAGAGGGAAAAACAGATTTGGTACAGAAAAACCTGAAACCAAAAAAAAAGGCCTGAACTTAGCTGATCCAGCGGCTGCACTGTACACTTGAAATATGCTGTTTGCCAACTGGCCATGGAAAGCTGAGGAGGGTGTCATCTTGAAGTGAAAGAACTGCAGCTATTGCTGCAGGAGCTGGGAGATCATAGTAAACATTGCCACACTGTCCTGTCAAGTGCATTCTGTGTGAAAGAATGGGAATGAAACAGGCACAGAGAAGACTGTACCTAGGGGGATTAAAATCAGAAAAGAGAAGGAGAGCCCAACTCACTTCTTTGAGACTGGTGGCTCACATGATCAGCTAGAGCAGGTTGGGAATCTGAACAGGAGGGTGTGAATACTCACAGAAGCAAAGAATGGGAAGGCTTGAGTTCTTGGGTAGCAGAGTGTGTAAAGAATTGGCCCCCTTGTTCCACAAGTGGAATTTTTGGGAGGCTCCTGAGATCTAACCGCTGACAGAGATGGGAAACTGCCAGGCCCTAGGGGAGTGTTGATCTAATCTCTCCAGAGCGGACACTACCCAACAAAGCCCCCAAGGCCTGATTAGATCTAAGCCCCACTGGCAGGATCTCTCTCATAGAACTCTGCAGCAACCCCACCCAGGGAGTGCACCCACCTGGTCAGATCAAACAGAACTCCAACTGACAGTATATTCCACTCTGTCCTACTTCATATTGGTGAGAAGGGAAGCTGAGAATTTTTTCAACCAGTTTCAGACTTAGACCATTCCAAATGGCAGTTCAGAGAGCAACAGAAAAAAGGGTTAACAACCCACGGTCCTTGATTTCAGTACATAAGTCAAGAAGAAATGGAGAGACAGCTGGGCATAAGACAGTGACCATACATTCTTGTCAACTATTTCTACCACCTCAGTGGAGACAATTCCATATGTTTTTTTTTTCTTTTTTGGGGGGTAGGGGGCTACTGGGGATTGAATTCAGGGGGACTTGACCTCTAAGTCACATCCCCACTTTTTTTTCTTTTTTTTGTGTGGTGCTGGGGATTGAACCCAGGGCCTTGCGCATATGAGGCAAGCACTCTACCAACTGAGCTATATCCCCAGCCCATCCCCAGTCCTTTTTTGTAGTTTATTTAGGGATGGGGTGTTGAGAGCCACAGCCGAAGGGGCCCCAGCAAACTTCCGGCTGCCAGCAAATTTCCAGCTGCCAACTGATTGTCTCCTCTGTGGTGATGCTCATTGGGCTGTTTTCCCACCCTTTCAGACCACAGAGCTGCTCATTGGGGGACTATTTTTGGCTCCGCCCATGCGACTCAGCCAATCGGCCTCAAGAGCAGGAGGAGTGGGGGAGGTTGAGAGGATTGTGGGAAGCCGGTGGTGGCAGTTGGGCTCTGAGGGTTTTTCCTGAGGAGCTGTGAGGTGTGGTGTGTGTGTTCTAAAAACAAAGTTCATGGATTCCACCTCTTGGGTCCCCTTCTTCCTCCAGGAGAAGTCTTTTCTGCTGTCGTTTAATAAACTTCTAATTTCTACTCTGACCTTGCCTCAGCGTGCTTCTTTGGTGTTATTCTTCAACATCGGGGAAGCAAGGACTCGTCACCGGTCAACAGCAGTATCATATTGGAGGTCCCATACCGAGATTCTACACTGAGTTCCTTCCAGATCTCAGCCAGCACTTAAGTTGATATGCAAATAGAAGAAGCCTGCAGCTCAGCAGGAGATAGATCTGAGGTCCAAGGAAAAAAAAAGAGTAAAGGATAATGTCTCTTTAGCATCATTGCCAGAATTCCTATCTTCATCCCAGTGCCGGTGAACACAAAGATAAAACCAAACTACAGCTTCTATGATAGCTATCACAGTAAACTGTACAAACTGATGCATCAATGAATATAACTCAACAAGTAATGCTCAATCAAGAACTCGATTTACTTTGGGAGAAAATGGACATATTGATAGACTCCTCCACTTTGAACTGCTTGCAAAACTTGCCCAGACTATGTATCACTTGTATACATTTGAGCTATCGTTTGGTGCAGCGAATTGTGGTAGTGCTGGCATATCTTTGCTGATGGTGTCACCAGTGATGCAATTTTTCCCAAAGAGCCGTCAATTGGCTTGGTGTCGTGGCATTTCTGTATCCTCCTCCCTTCTGCTAGTGATGGTCTAAAATTTGGGGGCCAACAGAGGTGAGGCAAAGAACCTCACCCCCCCAACTGGCACCAAGGCCAAATTTGGGGGCCAACAGATGTGAGGCAAGAACCTCACCCACCCACTGGTGCATAGGCCTATCCACAAGTTTGGCTGTATGCTGGACCAGTAGTCAGTGACGGGTATGATCCAATTGCAGTGGTATCAACCTAAGACAGGAGGCTGACGCCTAGAGGTCAGTTTTTCCCATGACGGGTAAGAATCATATGTTGAATTGGACAACCTACCAGGCACGGTTCTTAAGTCACATTGCTTGTTGTTTAAATCAGAAGGGAGGAGATGCTGAGAGCCATTGCCAAGTAGGTATGACGCATGGCATGACCCAGGTCATTTGCAATGACATTGCATGAAAGGTGACCTTGCTCAAGGACCAGGGTGGATCCAGGTTTAGGGTGTATCCTGCTGGGATTAGGGAGTGTCCCGCTCCTTGGGTTTAGGGCGGTTCCAGGTTTAAGATGTACCCTGCTGGGAATAGGGCATATCCTGCTGCCTCAGGTGGGCTCGCTCCTCGAGTTCCCATTGAGTTATCCCAGGATTCAGAGAGTATTTTGGGATTCAGAGCCCAGGGGAGAGTGTGGATTTTGCCCAGAACGTGGATTTCCCCAGAACATGTGTAGAGTGCCGGTGTGAGTTTGGGAATAAAGAATTGCTGTTTGAATCTAAATAAATAAATAAATAAATAAAGTTTGTTTCTTTTGACAAGTGGCTTCTGAATTGTGCCCAGCCACACTGCGGCATTTGGTGGCTCACACGGGGAGTGACTGAGGGTAAGTGATAAGGTAAACTGCTCGCCCCTGAGGGCAGGGTGAGAGAATGGTAGCCATTTTAAGATTCTTCTTTTGTTTTGCTTCACTTTTGTTTGAAGTTGCCTGTCCCTGGAGATGTGTAAGATGGAAGAAAAACCGCTCACATCTGAGGAACAGATAGGGAGAAAGGATGGATGGACATTTCAGGAGGCTATTATAATGACTTTTTGTTGTTCCAATTTTGTTTCACTCTGTTTCAGTTTTGTTAGGCATTATCTTGTTGGGTTGTATTATAGTTATAGTAGAAAAATTCAAGTAAAAGAGAAGGTCTCTTGAGCTAGTCAGACAGAGGAAAAATTTCAAGTAAAAGAGAAGGTCTCTCGAGCTAGTCAGACAGAGGAAGAAAGTTTAGAGCAGAAAAAGCCATCAGGGGGAAAGTTACAACAGGAGACTGCTACTAACACCTTTCTATCACCAGAGGACGTAAGTGCCCAATCAACAAGGCCACCTCCATATGGAGGGAGGCCCCCAACCCCCCACAGTTGATAGATGGGATCCTGAGACAGGATCTCAAACATTAACATGCCCTGTATTTGAGGCAGGAAGGCAGCGAATTCACAATGCTTTAAATTTCAAAACAGTGAAGCAGCTAAAAGAGGCTGTAACAACCTATGGTCCTCAAGCACCCTTCACTGTAAGCACGGTCAAATCCATTAACAACTTGAACATGACGCCAGCAGATTGGGCTAATATGTGTAAAGCTGTGCTAAATGGAGGGCAATACCTGTTATGGAAGGTTGCCAATGAGGAATTTTGCAAGGAGACAGCTAGGCGAAATGCAGCAGCTGGTTATCCTCAGAGAAATCTAGATATGTTGTTAGGAAAGGGACCTTATGAGGATCAGCAGCAATAAATTGCATATGATCCTGGCATATACGCACAAATTGCTGCAGATGCAGTTAGGGCATTGAAGACTTCACAAGGACATGGAGGTTTACAAAGTCAATTATCTAAGGTAATACAAGGAGCTAATGAATCTTATGCTGAATTTATAGATAGGCTTATTCAAATAGCTACCAGAGTTTTTGGGAATACAGAACAAGCAATGCCATTAATAAAACAAATGGCTTATGAGCAAGTGAATTGTTGGTGCAGAGAAGTCATTAGACCATGGAAACATGAAGATTTAAACACATATATTAAATTATGTAGAGACATTAATGAACAAGGGCAAGTTGTGGCAGCTGCAGTACAACAGGCTTTAGATGCCAGGCCAAGAACATGCTACAATTGTGAACAAACAGGACATTTTAAAAGGAATTGCCCCATAGGAGGAGGGTTTAACAAAACTAGGTATCAAAGGAGTAGAATACCGGGTATTTCCCCACGATGTTGTAGAGGGAGACATTGGGCTAATGAATGCTGTTCTCAAACCACCATAGAGGGTACTCCATTATCAAAAAATGAACAAGGACCAGGTGTTTATCCACGAGGCATCACGCTCCGTTGCCAAAAAATGGACAGGGGGGCCCACATATATACAGAGCACTGGAGGAACCCAGCAACCCCATCAGGGTAGTGCCCAGGACACATTGTCCATTAGATCCCTCATCAGACAAACCAGAGGGAGTGCAGGGTTGGACATCTGCGCCTCTGCCAGAGCAGTACTAACTCCAGAGATGGGAGTTCAAATCATTCCCACAGGGGTAAAAAGACCTCTTCCCAAAGGAACAGTAGGCTTATTATTGGGACGCAGTTCTTCTACTCTAAAAGGACTTGATAAGTCCTGGGGTAATTGATCTCGATTATGAAGGTGAAATAAAAATTATAGCCAGTTCTCCAAAGGATATATCAGTAATTTCACCAGGAGATAGAATAGTACAGTTACTGTAGAAAGAGGTTCCAAGGGATTAGGCTCCACAGGTGTAGATTGGGCTATGCTGTCTTTAAATTTAGATTCTCACCCCATGATAAAACTAAATATTCAAGGACATGAATTTAATGGGCTACTGGATACAGGTGCAGACCTTAGCATCATCTCTCATCAAGAATGGCCAAAACATTGGCCATTACAACAAGCCACTCAAAAGCTTCGAGGCCTAGGAGTGGCGACTAGTCCCCATAGAAGTGCAATGGTATTAGATTGGAAGGATCCTGAAGGATATGAAGGAACTATACAGCCATATGTATTGGATCGTCTTCCCATAAATTTATGGGGATGAGATGTCCTAGATCAATTAGGTTTGATATTAACAAATAACATCAACCAAAATGCACCCACTATTATGACTAGACAAGGTTTTAGGAAAGGAAAAAGATTAGAAAAACAAGAACAAGGTATAGCAGCACCAATACAAATAGATCAAGGAATGGACAGACATGGGTTGGATTTCAGAAAGGGCCACTGAGACAATAAAAATTACTTGTAAATCAGAAAGACCAGTATGGGTTCCTTAGTGGCCCCTGACTAAAGAAAAGATACAAGCAGCCCATGACCTGCTCAAACAACACTTAGTGGAAGAACATATACAACCTCTGTATCTCCCCATAATACTCCCATTTTTGTCATCAAAAAGAAAACTGGTAAATGGATATTATTGCAAGATTTAAGAGCCATTAATAATGAGGTGTTTATTATGGGACCTGCTCAATCGGGGATTCCTCAATTGTCTGCTTTGCCAAAAACTTGGTATGTTTTAGTTATAGATATTAAAGATTTTTTTTTTCAATTCCAATTCATCCTGAGGATAGTCCACATTTTGCATTTACTATCCCTGCACTGAATCATGAAGGTCCTGATCAGAGATATGAATGGAAAGTACTCCCTCAAGAGATGGCTAACAGCCCAACTATGTGTCAAATTTATGTTAACAAAGTAATCCAGCCACTTAGAAATCAAAATCCTTAACTATAAACATTTCACTATATGGATGATGTATTATTAGCACACAAAGATCGAGTAGATAAACTGAAATCACTTAATGACTTTCAAAAGTTATTAGGAGACATAAATGAGATAAGGCCTTACCTAGGTATACCAACAGGAGAGTTGGGACCTTTATTTGATATCCTAAAAGGTCCATCAGATCCAAATTCACCCTGAATTTTAACGCCTGAAGCAAGAAAGGCACTAAAATTCATTGAAACATATATGGAAAATATGCATTTAAAAAGAATTGATATATGTTTGCCTTTTTTATTTATTGTACTACCAACAAAAAATATTCCTACAGGAGTATTTTGGCAAGAAGGTCCATTATTGTGGATACATTTATCTTATTCTCCTAACACTATTCTTACTAGGTATCCTGAGGCTTTAGGACAATTAATACTCAAAGGAATAAAAGCAGCAAAGGGAGTGTTTGGAATTTCTCCCAATAAAATTATTACTCCATATACTATGAATCAAATTGATGAGTTAGTTAATGAGTTAAATACTTGAGCAATAATCACGTGCAAATCTAATGTTTCATTTGATAACCACTTACCATCTAATCCTTTATTGTCTTTTTGGTCATCACATCCTGTAATTTTTCCAAAAATGACAGGAAAAACACCTATCATGAATGCTCCAAATATATTCACTGATAGTTCAAATAATGGTACAGCAGCAATAGTTACACCTGATCAAACTTTTACATTTTTAGTACCCAAACAATCAGCTCAAAAGGTAGAGCTTAATGCAGTATTACAAGCTTTTGTGATGTTTAAAGATTCTGTATTTAATTTATTTTCCGATAGTCAGTATATAGTTAATGCTATAGTATCCCTTGAAGATGCTGGTAGGATTTCCCCTTCCTCTACTATTTTCTCTTTGCTTTCCAATATACAAAGTCTAATCTGGGACAGAAAAGATCCGTTCTTTATAGGACATATCAGGGCACATACAGGATTGCCTGGGGCCCTTAGTTTGGGCAATGATTTAGCAGATAAAACTACACATGACATACATATTTTCTCTACACTAGAAGAAGCTACAAATTTTCATAAAAAGTTCCATGTCAATGTTAATACTTTACAAAAGCGTTTTAAAATAACTAAGGGAAAAGCTAGACAAATAATAAAACAATGTCAAAATTGTGTGACCTTTTTACCACACGTTAATCTTGGAGTCAATCCTAGAGGACTGATACCTAACCATATTTGGCAGATGGACATCACACACTTGCCAGAATATGGAAAATTAAAATATTTGCATGTTACACTTGACAGTTGATACTTCTTCTGGATTTTTGATGGGCTTGCTTCATGCCGGAGAAAAAACTAAAGATATTATAGCTCATTGCCTGCAAAATTTTGCCACTGTGGGCGTTCCAAAACAGTTAAAAACAGATAATGCCCCTGGTTATACTTCTACATCTTTTAAACAATTTTGCTCATCATTTGGCATTACTCATATAACAGGAATCCCATACAATCCACAGGGACAAGGCATAGTTGAAAGAGCTCATCAAACTATTAAAATGTACTTATTAAAGCAAAAAGAGGTAACTGGGAAGGGGTATATATTCCCCAGATAAACTTAAAATAACCCTTTTTACTCTAAACTTTTAAAATTTGGATTCATCAGGACTTAGTGCTGCGGAAAGGCATATGTGTCCAAAAAATGTACATAAACCCAAGGTACTTTGGAAGGATATTCTAACAGGACAATGTAAAGGTCCTGACCCAGTAATTGTCTGGAGTTGGGGGTCTGTTTGGGTGTTTCCACAGGGAGAACAGCAGCCAATTTGGATTCCACAGAGATTAACTAAGGTCCTGACTCAGTGATTGTCTGGAGTCGGGGGTCTGTTTGTATGTTTCCACAGGGGTGGTGGGGGGTGGGGGTGGGGGTGGTGACGAATAACTTGTGTTCGTTGATACAGCAGGGGTGGAAGCCGTTTATTGTAGGACAGGAGCAGTATATATACATTCCACACAGCCTATCTTAATTAGCATAAACTAGATACAGCAGTGAACCAATAAGGTATCTCCACACTTAATGGCTTGCTTTTGTTACTTCACAAACCACTCCCTCTGGCATTTTGCCAGGTGCCATCCAGACTTGTTTACAGACTCTAACACCTCCCCCCAGTACAGCCACCTAATCCCCAAGTCCCTTTCACTGAGTTGTTGGAATGGAGGGGCTGGGCTCTATTGCCCCTGCCACCTCAGATGGCACATTTGAGGAGCCCAGGGTCACATAGATGGTGAATGGCCATGCAGTCTCATTTGTGGTTGATAGTGGGGCAAGTCTTTTGCTCCTGAATAAATGGCATGGATTTACTTTTAAATCAAATATCCCAATTATGGGGGCTGGGGTTGTGGCTCAGAGGTAGGGCGCTTGTGTAGCATGTGAGGCACTGGGTTTGATCCTCAGCACCACATAAAAAATAAAATAAAGGTATTGTGTCCACATATAACCAAAAAAATAAATTCAAAAAAATCCCAATTATGGGAGTCTCAGGAACCCTGACATACCCACTGCAGACCCCCCTCCTTTTTGTATATTTGGATGCCTTTAATTATCCCATTCCTTTATAGTTTTACCAAGTTGCCCTGTCCCCCTATTGGATGGAGATCTCCTTCACAAATTAAAAGCCTCCATTATCAATCCTCCTTTAAAGTCCACTACCATCTTTTTAGTACATTCTGGCCCAGACCTGTCCCGGCATCCCCCTAAGCCTCCTAAAATGCCTCTTACTTGCTGTGACTAACCCCACAGTATGGAATTCTTCTCAACCCAAAATAGCAAGTCACCATTCTCAAGTTCATATCCAACTGAAAGACTCCACTCATTATGTAATCCTCCCCCAATATCCTTTAACCCCTTTAACCCTCAAAGATTTAAAGCCCATTGTTTATTACAGGCCAAACTCCTCATACCAACTCAATTGCCTCATAACTCCCCCATTCTCTATCATCCATAGCCCTCAGGAAAAGTTGAAAAGACAAGTAGGACCCTGAAGGCAACCTTAACCAAATTATCTATTGACAATCACTTGTATTGGATTAAGCTCCTCCCTTTTGCTTTCTGGATCTGAGCATTGCCCAAGAAGCCCCTTATGATCAGCCCCTTTGAACTTCTCTATGGATGACCCCTCCTCCCACCCACCATTCAACTACAGTCACCTAGCATTCCTCCTGATGTCCAGAAACCCCTCATAGCTCACCTCAGGACTACCCTCTGGAAGTATGCCCACATCCATCTTCCCCAGCCCTAATCTTCAGGCCCCCCCTCCTATTACTGCAGATTTAGTTTACCTCTCCCTTTCCCAACCTGTAGCCCCCTTATAAGAAAAGTGGACAGCTCTCCCCACCCACTTCAAGGTCATTTTAAGCACTCCCACAGCAGCCAAATTAGAAGGCCACTCCTCCTGGGTCCACCTAAGCAATTTAAAACTCATTCCTGCTAGTACATTCTGGCCCAGACCTGTCCCCAAATCCCCCCTAAGTTCTAACAGGCCCCACCCAACTTCCAGCCATTCCCAAGGAAGCTGCTGAGCCTTACACCTGAAGTTCCTAACAATACTTTATCAGGCCTCCTTTTCACTTTTCTTAATAGCCCTCAGAGACTAATTAAATTTATTATATTCACTCCTCCTTCATTTCTGTCCTCCTCAAGCATTAGACCTCATTTGGGATCTTTGGCTTCAAGGGATATTCATTGACTTAACCCCCACCCAAATCTCTTTCTTCAGTGTTTTCTGCATATCATCTTTAATTTCACAAACAGTGATCCTGGACCAGAAACAGTGGAAACAAAGATGGCTGAATGAAGTTTGGGACAATTTAACTTAAGTAATTTTTTTCTTTGAACCCTTTTAAATACTTTTCTATACATGTAACTGAATTATTACCTATAACTATATTGTTAAATTTTGTTTCTGTTCTTATTTTGCATAATTTGTCAAGAAGATTGGAGATTAAAGAACCAGAAACTAGGATTCCACAGTTAATCATGCTTGCTATGCTCCGAATAACCTACACTTCTGGAATCATAAATCTGAGTAGGGTTCATGTCCCTAACTAAGGACAATAGGGTCCCAATTGTATTACCTGCTGGAATTATTTTCTTAGTAATGTCAAATCAATTAATTGTCACCTTTCTTATAATTACCTGATTTCACCAAACTTACAATAACCTTTCCTCTGCCTATTATTGATTTCACATAGGAACAATATGCCCAGCTCCAGCTGCTTCTGACTCACTGAGACCATCTAAAGAACTTGGCTTTAGATGACCTCAAGGTGCCCTCCCCCACACCTCTCTCCACCAAGGTCTCCATGCTCTATTACAAAACTCTGTAAGGAGGGTTGCCCCCATTTTTCCTATTCTCAGTTGGAAGCAGCCAGATTGGACCAAAACCCAATTTCTTTATCCTTTCAATAACTGTGAAATTTTTAACAAGTTCATAATTCATGCTATGTCCCTCATTTGAATAATTACTTAAATATGCTTCAGTTGGATGCTTGACTTTAGCATTAACAGAACTAATTTTTTTTTCTTCAGTTTGCTGGTATTAAAGGTGTGTGCCACTATGCCCAGCAACACGGAATTCTTTCATAATTTTGAAAATAAAATGCCAATTAAATCCATAAGGGAGTAAATAACAAACAATAAGTAAATAAACAGAAAAAATAAACAATTTTGAGGGATATAAAATACCAAAATGTTTTACTACTGTTATGGACCAGGCTATACGGGCAATGACCAACAGACTCCATTTTACTCTGAGACTCCATATCATCTAAGAAATGCTTTTCCCATGGGAAAGTCCTGCCTCTGTACCCATTAATAGTTACTTAGCATAGCATACTTGGCAACACAAAATAGCAATTCTTTTATACAATGTTAAATTGGTCTCTTTGGTTTCCATTTTTCTTGGGCAATGTACCTTGTCAGAGATTGACTGTCTAGAGGTTAGTAACCATTCTCTAACTTGTGCTGAACTAGGGTCATTCTGACCCACTTCTCATCTGCTTGCTTGCTGCTATGCCATCCTGGAAAGTTCCATGGGAAATACCAATGTAACCATTGCATTGTCCCGCTACAACCAATTCAGCTTCCCTACCTGCTTGCTTGCAGCTATGTCAACCCTGATGTGGTTTTTGTCTTTAAATATCCTAAAATGCTCAAGCTTGGGCTGTTCCTTGCACAGACAGTTATGAATCCTGTGGGGAGCAGTTGCCAGCTAGCCGGCTAAATAAAGATTCTTCAATTTGGACACAACTGGGACTACAATTAAGAAAAGGAAAGAAAACCAAAAAATGAAGAGGTATATACCACATTTTGGGAGGCTAAAAAGAAGAAAATTTCAAGTCTTGTCACCTTTCTTAAAATTACCTGATTTCACCATACTTACAATAACCTTTCCTCTTGATAATTCAAATAAAAATCCCAGAATCAACATATAAAACAAACCCGCAAAACAATACTAGACGCTTACAGAAACACATTTTGTTAAAAAATCTAAAAACTTGGTGAAGCCATTGAATTCTTTTAGTAGTTACCTATATGGTAGGAGGAAACATAAGAAGCCTTAACTGTATACATAATTTCTTTTCCTTTTTCAAAAAACTGAAAATATTTGAGGCAAATAAGACAGTGTTAATATTCAACGAGGCTGCATGTTGAGAATAGGGTATTTTATCATGGTATAACCTGGCTGGCAAGTTTGAAATACTTCATAATATAAATAGATAAAAAGTTATTATTTTAATACTTCACAAATAATTTATTTTGAAAGAAGCTGTAATTATATGAAATTGAAAACACTGGCGTTAGGGCTATTATTATTGTATTATTTTAGGGTCTGAAAAATATAAAAATCAGCGGGTAGCAGTACATTTTATTTTTGGTGCCAATTAATTTATGAAACACTGTGAGGTGTTTACTATACTCAGGACACCCTGGTATGATATGAAAAAAAGATATAAAAATTGAGTTTGGGGCTGGGGATGTGGTTCAAGCAGTAGCACGCCTGGCACGTGTGCAGCCCAGGTTCGATCCTCAGCACCACATACAAACAAAGATGTTGTGTCCACCAAAAACTAAAAAAATAAATAAATATTAAAATTCTCTCTCTCAAAAAAAAAAAAAATTGAGTTTCTATTTTTCAAAGAGTTCTTGATCTAGATGGTGAAAAACAATGTAATGGGCAGTTGTTTATGGGCTAGTGGCAACTTCCCATCTTTTTGGCCTTCTTTTTTACTTGCATATTATTTTTTTCTTTATAAGAAATACTTGTATTACATTGTTTTCCTTTGTTTATGGTAAATTAGCACTGATACATATAATAACCTAGAAGATAACTGTTCCTAATTGTAATATTTACACAGCGATTTCTTTTTGGTGGGCAAGATGGAAGTGCATTTTATATATTGCAAACAAAAAAACCAGTTCTCATTGGTTTCTAAGCATTCACTTAAACTTATGGAGTATTTTTTTCTTTCACCGAAGTAAAAATGCCAGGAACAAGTTATAAATCAGAATGCCACAAAGTTACACAAACACAAACTTTAATTAGCTTTAAAATTTATTGAAATTCAGGCTTAGCATTTAACAATTTAATATAGCATTATTTTAATTATTTTCTAGCTAGTATTTTTACCCACTTTACATGATTTCTGGATATACCTTTTAAGAATTGATACTAATTTTTCATGAGATGCCAATTATATACTTGTTAAAATCTTGGGTATTTTTCTAATTGTTCTTAATGTCAAAAGTTAAAAAAGTAAGTTCAAATACTGAAAATTTAAGATGTTAATACTGGGGCCACTGTAATATAGAACAGAAAAAAATGTTCACAATCATAACTGTTTAAAACTCTTGTTAACATTTATTGTAGTAATGGAATATGATTTTTAATAAACTATATGAATTTCTTTTTAAAACATTCAAGCATTTCCTACTGAAGTATGTCTGAAGTTATAAAAATCTTCTGTTCTAAAGTAACCTATACTGAATTAATTAAAAAACAACTGTGGCACTTTAGATAAGACAATTATTCTATTGCATATTTTAAGTACCTAAGGTACAACCTGATCAATAGTAACTTCCTGAAAAGAGTAAGGAGAATGGTGGCTTTAAGGAGAGAGTCGTTTATGGTCACGAGGGAACATTGAGGTCTGACGCACATTATGCAGTCCCAAAAACAGCATAGTCACGCGTTCCAATCCTGAGGAAAACAATATTATGGTTAATTTCTTTCCTGAAAGACCTCTCAGGGTCTTACTTACTTAACTATAAATATAATATCACTGTTCAACTAAGTGCTTTTTCTTATAAGGAAAGAAAATAATATGTTAATTTGAGTTTATACAAAACTGAATGTTTTGGGTATTAATTCAGAAACAGAAATGTTGCTTGGGGTGATAGTCTCATGGAAATGAAAAGGAGACCAATAGAGGAGAGGAAAGAGAGCAGGGGGAGGGAGAGGAAAGGGGAAATAACTGGGGAACAATATGGACCAAATTATATTGTTATATAATCTCTATGTGTGACTATGTAGTAAATTCCACTATTATGTTGAATACAATGTACCAAGAAAAAACATGGGGAAAAAAAAAAAAGAAATAAAGATGCTGCAATATGGGTGAAAGACTAAATGAGATATCCTTAAGTGGCATGAAGTTTAACAAGTTCATACATAAATGAACAGAATCTATGATTTAATAATATAAACACTTAAGCAAACCACTTAATAAGCCAATATGTTTCAATGATATCAGATTCTGATTCTGCAGTTTAGGCAATGAGTATAAGAGTCATAAACCTGTTCAAAGAAGCATATCAAAGGAAGTACTAAAATATTTATTGTGATTTTATAGTCATTTAACATGGTGGTACTTAGCATAGAAGGGAACAGAGTACACAACTGAGTGTAGAAAAGATACTGATTTTTGGTCTATGACTTAATTTTTAAAATTTGATACTGGGGATTGAATCCAGGTATGCTTTATTTCCTGAACCATTTTTAATTTATTTTGAGACAGGGTCTTGCTTAAGTTGTCTAGTTGTAATTATGGGCATATGCTACTGTAGTTAACAGACATTGGCTTAAATATTACTGACACAAGTTAAGATCAAGTACAAACTCTGAAGCAGAGAAAAACCAACACATAAAACTTCTGAGGGCTGGGGATGTGGCTCAAGTGGTAGCGTGCTCGCCTGGCATGCGTGCGGCCTGGGTTTGATCCTCAGCACCACATACAAATGAAGATGTTGTGTCCGTCAAAAACTAAAAATAAATATTAAAATTCTCTCTCTCTCTTTAAAAAAACAAAAACAACTTCTTGAGTGCATTTTGATTCATTATTTAACTATTACTATTGAAGATTAACATAGCACACACACAAAGCAAAAGTCAAAAATTATTTTTATGTGGCAATGACTTTTCAAAGATTTTAAATAAATATCATAAATATAGCTGGATGTGATGCACATGTATGTAATCCCAACAACCTGGGAAGCTGAGGCAGGAGGATCAAGTTCCAGGTCAGCAGGAAGACTCTGTCTCAAAATAAAAAATAACAAAGGGGGTTGGGGCTGTAGCTCAGTGGCAGAGCATTGCCTAGCATGTGCAAGGAACTGGGTTCAATCAACAAATAAAGGCATTCTGTTTACAACTACAAAAAAAAAAAAAAAGAACAACAACAACAAAAAAGGTATGGGGATTAGTTCAGTGACAGGGCACCCCCGGGTTCAATTCCCAGGACTAGGTACACCCCAAAAATTATAAACATAAATGAGAGAACTAATGTTTCTAGTCATATTCTTTACCAAAAAACACCTGTAGACAAAAATTTGAGCCTTATATTATAGTGATACAGATTAACCTCAAACATGAAACAACATATTCCTTTTCCTTCTCAAATGTTAAGTTTTTTTTTTTTTTTTTGGCAGGAGGAGGGTACTGGAGATAGAACTTAGGGGTGTTCTACCACTGAGCTATATCCCCAGGCCTACATTTTAAGCTGAGACAGGGTCTTTCTAACATGATTAGGGTCACACTAAAGTTGCTGAGGGTGCTCTTGAACTTGTAATCCTTCTGTCTCAGCCGCCTGAGACTTTGGGATTACAGGCATGTGTGCCACATGCCTGGCTAAAAAACAGGTGATATTTTGATAATCATCAAGCATCTTCTTTTTAAAAAATACTTTTAGTTGTCAATTGATCTTTATTTTGTTTATTTATATGGGGTGCTGAGATTCGAACTCAGTGCTTCACACATACTAGGCAAGTGCTCTACCACTGAGCTACAACCCCAGCCCCATCAAGCATCCTTTTACATAATTTAGGTTAAAATTTACATTGCTTATCATTGTAGAAGTCTGAAAAAATTCATTCAAAATGCACATTACTGAATGAGAGAAAATAGCCATAATTTTCCCATTAAAATTTAGACTATATATTCAATGTAGCATTGTTTATAATAAGAAAAGTCTGGTAACAAACCTACAAGTTTGTCAATACAAAGCTGGTTAACAAGATTATGGTATAACCTTTCAATACATTCTATATAGAGATTTTAAAACAATGAAAATCTCTTAATTGATAAGGAACAGCTATAAAATATTATTATGTAAAAGATGCAAATTACTGAATGGTGTATGCAGTATGTTATGAAAAAAGTGTATGTGTTTGTTTGCATATGCAAAGAATATCTTTGCAAAGGTCAGCTGAAAACTAGAAACAATGGTTTCCCTTAGGGAGATGAATGTACACTATTTTGTGTCTTTCTTCCTTTTTAAGTATACAGTTCTGTGGTATTAACGCTCTTGTTCCATCACCTAGATGTGAAACAACATAAAAACTTAAATATTTAGTCTGTAATCTGTAACCTAATTATACAATATAATCACATAACAATAATATACAATTATAGTATAATTATAATATTTATTAATAATATATATAATCTCTAGCTTATGATTTTGAACATGTCTGAATTTATCTGTGTTAATTTCATTCAAATATTCACAGAACTGAAAATCTGAGATTTAATGGGTTAAATAAATACATTTATCACATTGTATAACCACCATCATCTCTATAACAATTTTTTTTTTTTTTTTGGTGGTACTGGGGATTGAATCCAAGTGTGCTCTACCACTGAACTATATCATTAGTCCTTTTATTTTGAGAGAAGGTCTCACCAAGTTGTGGAGCTTAGCTTTGAACTCTTGATTTTCCTGCCTGTTTCCCAAGTCACTGGGATTAAAGGTGAGTGCCACTGCTCCAGGATTTTCTCTTTTTTAAAAAAATTCTTATGATCTTTATTAATGCTATTTAATTATTTTTAATTTAAAAATTTTTTCTAGCTTTACTGGGTTATAAATGACCAAAAATTGTCTGTATTTTTAGAATACAATGTAATATTTTGAGATATGAAAACACTGGGAAATGATTAAAGCTAAATAAAATACCTCTCTCTCACACACACATACACACACACACAGAGCATCCCTATTCTGAAAGTTCAAAATTCTCAAAATTCTGAGACTTTGAGAATCCTGCAGCACCCCAAAATTTTCTGATTGAGTTTTTTTAAAAATGTTGAGTTTTAGTAATTTTATATTTCTTCAGGATAGTCATCTCTTAGCAAAGAATCTGCAAATATGTGTACCTATTATGTGAGTTGTACCTTTTTACTCTATCCCCATCCCTATAATGTTTTAGAAATATAAAAGTTAGCTGTTCATTTCCTACTTTGGAAATCAAATTTTTACTCAGTCATAACTCACTTAAAAATATTCTTATGGTTCAAATTTATATTACACTTAGTATTTATAGACTTATTTGTAAGCAATAACAGTATTACCAATGCCTCCACCAGCATGAGGAGTGGCTCCAAAATGGAAGGAATCAATGTAAGCCTTGATTTTCTCCAAATCTATAAAAATAAATAAAACAAAATTTATCATCTTATTTATCTTGAAAAATTAAAAATGCTGTTCAAGGAAGACTTAAAAAAAACTTTGAAAAGTCTTTTACAAGGATTTGTTTCAGAATAAATATTCTGCTAAATACATTTTAAATTATTTAACAATTCCATGATGTAAGGCTCTCTCTGTTAGCAGCTGAGGATCATGTATTCTTTGAGCTCCTGACAATATTTCTTCTCCTCTCATGAACATATCATAAGAGTTGGACTGTTTCTGTAGGAAAAGCAAACCACTCTTAAAAATATTATCATTTTTTCCATTATAAGTATGTAGAAAAAAAACTACACTGCATGAAAAGTCCATCATTTTCTACAATTAATGATGCAACTTTCTTTAAAAAATAAAATATAATGAGCTTCTTTTAACGTAGAGGTGCTGAAGGCTCAGTAATTTCTTTCTTACTTGTATCAGACTTAGCCTTCTCCTTCCACATACCCCAGCAACAAATCGGAGTTCCACATCTAAAATTAAGAAATGGTACAGATATTTTGGAGGGGTGGGGTAGGGTGGGTACTGGGATTTGAACTCAGGGGCACTCAACTACTGAGCCACATTCCCAACCATTTTTTTGTATTTTATTTAGAGACAGGGTCTTACTGAGTTGCTTAGGGCTTTGATAAGTTGCTGAGGCTGGCTTTCAACTCACAATCCTCCTGCCTCAGGCTCCTGAGCTGCTGGAAGAACAGGCGTGTGCCACTGTGACCAGCAATTTGACATGGTGATAATAAAGTTATTTTCTTCCCACAAACAGGCCATTTAAAACTAAATTACTTACAGGATTTCTTGGGTCAGGCATGGTATAGAAAGGACTTACAGCCAATGGATATTTATCAAGAATATAAAAATATGTATCATACTATAAAAAGAATAAAGGCAATTAAAATACGTTTTTAAAATAAACTTTTTTGTTAAATTAATATTTTTAAACATGTATATTTTTGCTCTTCAAAATTACTATATTTACATTATAAATATCTTGCTTTTTTGAAGTAACATTTACATCCTACAGCATTTTGTCATGTGTTATAAATAACTGCAGTACCTAATCTTTGGAAGCTATTTACCAGCTAAAATTTGAGCCATGGTTCAAAATTTGAATCAAAGTCCAATTTATTGCTTTTTTGAACATGTAATCTCTAATTGCTCCCCCATCATAAAATATATTTGAATAAACATCTTTGATTTTCAGTACTTTCCCTTTGTTATTCTAGCTTATCTCAACATTTCAGATATATTATATAAATTGTTAGGTTTTACAGAAAACAAGTTAAATCTATGGATTATTTTGGGAAAAAAACTGACATCTCTTACAGTATTAATCTTTTTTTATAAACTTTGGTTACCTTCTCAATTTTTAAAAGATATTTAAGTAAAGTTTAGTAGTTTTCTTCACATGAAAACTACAATAGAAAGGAATAAATAATTATTAACATAAAATGATGACATTTTTGTTAGAATATTTACTATGTGACTTAGATTTAATTTTAAAGGAACCCATTAAAAATCAATTATTTTTGACTTTAAACATTTTTGCTAAAACTGAAGAATAGAGAAAATGTCTACAGAGTTAACAAGCTAGAAGAATTTGCCCTGCTGAAAAAGCATTTTAAAGGTATAAATTCAATATTGTATGGTTTCAGAAATATCTGAGTTCTTTAGTAAGGTTAACCATGTTAAGTGCTATTATCTAGAGGAGTTCAAGGACTGTTTCATTTCATTAAATCATTGTCTTAATTCTTTTAGAAAGACCATAGTAAGTTTTAACTTTTATTCCATTTGTTGCTTTTAGTTTTAGAAGATGAGATAGTAAAGTAGCAGAAGAAAGCTCATTTATCTTCAAATCTCATAAGAGAGTAGGGATACTCAGGAAGACTTTAAAAAAACAAATGCAAATAATTTTGAAGTCCTTTCTAACTAATCTAACAATGACTTAGAAGAATTTTTTTTAAAAAGTACCATTCCCCTTTTATTTATTCTGGAAGGTTACCACTGTAGAAGAGTTTTAGAACCTTCTGCAACTATCCTCTTGTACAAAGATATTTCAGACAGAAAAAAAGTGCAGCATGCATAAGAGAGTCTTACCTTTTCCTTTACCAAACGACCCAATAGTTTTTCATTTGGTGTACTGAAAATGAAAGATGAAGTCAGGTATTTGAAGATTAAACAGCAACTTAAAAAGATTTTAAACTAGCCAGGCATAGGAGAGCACATGTCTTTAAACGCAGTGGCTCCAGAGGCAGAGGTAGGAGGAGATCAAGTTCAGTGCCAGAGAGGCCCTAAGCAACTCAGCAAAAGCCTCTCTCAAAATTAAAAATAAAGTAGGCTGGAGATGTGGCTCAGAGGTTCAGCATCCTTTGGTTCAATTTAAAATTAATATGGCACTCCTTCCTTTAAGTCCTTAAAGGACAAAAAATATGGCCCAAACAGTTGTTTATCATGTTGCTTTTCAAAAGGCAAGTACTACAGAAAACCATTTATGAATGAAACTTAGCATTTATAGGTGCTGCTCCAATAATTAGAACCAAAGAGATTTTAGAAATTAATTAATTAAGAAGCATCATGGAATAATTTTCTACAATTTCATATAATAAAACTTCACTAGACCAACGTAAACTAATCTTGACCTTAAATGGTCCCCTCTGCCTTTTTCCCCCCTGGTGGTGGGAAATTGAACCCAGGACCTCAGACATGTTGAGGACCCGTGTCTCCACTTTTTGGTATTCTTTATCAAAGGTCTGTAAAATAAAACTCAATATTTAAAAGTATTTAAAATGTAATAGTATCTACACAGATACATTAAATTTCTAAAGTCAAGAAGCAGTTTCTTTAGTGTCTAATTTAAGGGCAATTTCCAAAATCCTTAATATTGCCAATTTAGAATAATTATAAAACATATGGTTTGCCTTTAAATGTCATCAAGCAGTATAGGGGATGCCCAAACACACACACACACACACACACACACACACACACACACACACACACAATACATATAATAATTATAGATACACACATAATATACAAATACATTGTCTATAATTAAATGCATATTTCTTGTAAAGGAACAAAAATAAATAATGGGTTTTAAGTACAATTTACTTTAAAAAAAATAAAAATAAAAAATGCCAATAGTATCCTTTCTCTCCCACATGTGATATTGGTTGTGATAAGCTGATAGTAATTTTTAATTTTTACTAAACTACATAATTTGTTTCTAAATTACAAGTTGTATGATCTGGATTTAGATTACATAATATCATGCAATCAAATAAAAAACAGTATCTCCCTCCCCCATTCCAATACTAGGTATTGATCCAGGAGTTCTCTACCACAGAGATGAGCTACATCTCTGCCTATTTTATTTTTGACTTTGAGACAGGGGATTACTAAATTGCCCAGGCTGGCTTCAAATTGCAATTCTCCTGTCTCATTCTCTTGAGCAGCTGGGATTACAGATGTGCACCACCAAGCCCAGATAAAAATAATAATTTCTATAACTTTGGGAGATGTTAACATTTTTATGCCCTGATTTTGTATGAGGGTAGACTGGGACAGAAAACTAACATATTAGGTGATAAGATCAAAAGCAAAACTCCCTATCTCTTGAAAGGGATATAAATATGAGTGGGGGGAAATGATGTTTATGAACAAAATTTTAGAAGCTTATGCTTTCTATATTATAGTTTAAACATAATATTTTATTTCAGATTATACATTCATAAAATAGTATCATACTATAATACCAAAGTTAATAAAATTTATCAGGTGAGAAAAATAATTTGTTAATATGTTCATTCTCTTATATATTAAAACTAATTATTAAAGGTTTTGAAAATTCATAAAAACAAACCTCAGATCTTCTTCATCTCCCATTTCAACTCCAGCTTCTCTAAGCATAGCCAAAGCTTCACAATACTCTAGTCTTAAAGTTGGTTCCAAAAATTTGAAGGGTTCACAAGGAACTGTTTATTCACGGTTTGAATTTCAGTCTGAAACCTATATGTACAATGATTTAGTTAATAAAGCTTGTGAGATAAATGTTTTCCCCACAAGAGGTCACTGTGGCAATATAAAAAAAATCATTATTTGTATCAGTATACACACCAGGAAAATCATTATCAAATTATTAAATAATAAATTAATACTTAAAATACTTAGTAACACTTCTTGGTCTCATATTTTTGTAAGCAGAGAAGCATTAAAGGATTCAAATTTTCTTTTGTGACTCAATAATATTAAGTACTGTTAGAACATAAAATATCTATTTTTATGAAGCATTTAAAAAACTGACTTTTAAAACCCTTTAACAAGACCTTTATCTTCAAGGAAGACCAAATTAATGCATACTTGTTCTACCTATACCCTGCCTCAATTCCCATTATAATTTAGAAAATTCATTTAGGACAGTGCTAATTTCTTTTCTATTTTGATAATTCCCATAGTATATGCCTACCCTATATACCATAGGCCCAAGACAAATGTTAACTGAATTTCTGATGTGCAAGATGATATTTCATTAAGATTTAAAAAGCGCCAGGCACAATAGCACACACCTGTAATCCTAGCAGCTCAGGAGGCTGAGGCAGGAGGATCAGGAGGATCATGAGTTCAAAGCCAACCTCAGCAACAGTGAGGCGCTAACCAACTAACTCAGTGAGACTCTCTCTAAATAAAATACAAAACAGGGATGG
Source organism: Callospermophilus lateralis (assembly GCF_048772815.1). Classification (NCBI taxonomy): domain Eukaryota; kingdom Metazoa; phylum Chordata; class Mammalia; order Rodentia; family Sciuridae; genus Callospermophilus; species Callospermophilus lateralis. The sequence continues at coordinate 4,135,548 of NW_027514454.1, forward strand.
GGATGTGATGTTCAGTGGTAGAGTACCCTGAGTTCAATTCCTGGTTCAAAAAAAGATTAAAAAAGCAAGCCAGGTGTGATGGTGCTTGCCTGTAATCCCAGCAACTCAGGAGGCTGAGGCAGGAAGATTGCAGTTGGAGATCAGTCTCAGCAATTTAGCAAGACCTGTCTCAAATTAAACAATTAAAACAGTTGGGGATATAGCTCAGTGGTAATGTGCCCCAGGGTTTAACCTTCAATACCAAAATACAAACAAACAAAAAACAAACTTTTGCTAAAGTACTTATGGATGAAATGATAAGTGGGAATTTGTTTTGCTTCAAAATAAAATATGGGGTAAAGTAAATAGGTAAAATAAAATTGGTCATGGGTTGACAACAGTTGAAATCAGGTGATGCATACAGGGTTGTTCATTAGGCTAATAGCCATACTTCAGTATTTATTTTGAAAACTTTCTTAATTAATAGACTTGCACCCTCCCCTCCCCTTTGCCCAAAGTTCCTCCATTCTCCCTATGCCCCCTTCCATTATGGATCAGCATCCACTTATCAGAGAGAATATTTGGCCTTGGTTTTTTGGGATTGGCTTACTTTGCTTAGCATATTACATTCTAGTATTCTTTATATAGCATTTGTACCTTAAAAAATACTTCCTTTCTTGGCGGGTACCAGGGATTGAACTCAGGGGTACTCACCCACTAAGCCACATCCCCAGCCCTATTTTGTATTTTATTTAGAGTCAGGGTCTCACTGAGTTGTTTAGTGCTTCATTTTTGCTGAGGCTGGCTTTGAACTCTCGATCCTCCTGTCTCAGCTTCTGGAGCTGTTGGGATTATAGGCATGCCCGACTGCGCTCGGTTTAAAACACTTTCTTTTTATTGTCTTAGAGACTTTCATAGGAACAAAAAAATTTGGTCACAGATTTATTCAAATCTTAATAGAAGAAGTGCCGCAGTCCACAGACTCTAACGAAGAAGGATTAGGAAGACCCTAATAATTTCTTTTTGGTACCAGGATTAACGCAGGGGCACTTAACCACCAAGCCATGTCCTCAGCCCTATTTTGTATTTTATTTAGAGATATGGTCTCAATTATTTGCTTAGTGCCTAGCTGTTGCTGAGACTTGCTTTGAACTCAGGATCCTCCTCTGCCTCAGCCTCCAGAGCTGCTGGGATTACAGGCATGAGCCACCAAGACTAGCTTGCTTTGAATAGTAATCCTCACTCATGTCTAACAATGGTAGTACAAAAATATGACTATCAATGCTTAAAAATTCATTTGTATATTATTCTTCTATTAGGTAAAAACTAATCTGAAAGGAACAAGATGTACCCCAATAACCCAATTTACAAGTGACACAGAATCTTAAAATTTCTATATGAGTCATATAATACATAAAGAAGACTTATTTTCAAATTGCCACCTTAAGAGTACTGAATAAGTTCAGTAATAATGGCGTCTCAGTGTGTAATAAGTGGAGATTGGATTAATCCAAAGGGCCTGATTCATGCTTGCTCTGTTATTTAGAATCAAAGTAAAAATTTCACTAATATTAAATGGAGATGCTATAACTATCTAAAATTGATTTTAGAAACTTTCTTGAATTATATATGTGAAAAGAAAATGAGAAAAACTGCATTCCTGCTTCAGGGTTTCAAAGGCTATTATTTTATAAGACAATATTATTAGTTGTTCCATGGCTATCTGAATTGAAGTTGCTTAAAATAAACAGTATCAAAATATTTCAGAGGACAAAAGTTAAACATACTAACTTCACAAAGCAATGCAGAGACTGCCTAGAAAACACTAGTGCATATGCTACAGTATTTTAATATAAGATCAATGATTAATTTCTGCATTCTTGAATTTATTCATTATCCCTGCAATGTTTAAGTAAAATTCATATTTTTGAACTCTCTTAAAAAAATCTCAAATATGGTCCTTCATCAGCTTTAAAATGCTAGATTAAGTCTGTTATTACCCACCTAATAATTGAAGTATAGTCACCAGGATGGAGAAAGGAAAAAGAGACTTTCTTGGTTTCTTTTCTCTTTGGTGCAGGGTCTGGCAAGTGATAGATATTCCCAAACCCCCAAAAGAAATTCTCTTGACCAACTTGTTCTGATTTTTTTTCCTGTTTTCTCCATTTTAAACATCATCATATTCCCAATCCCCAAAAGACATTCTCTTGATCAACTTGTTTCTGATTTTCTTTTCCTGTTTTCTTCATGTTAAACATCATCACAAGTAAACAAATTTCAATGGTCTTTCAATGATCTTATTTGTCAGTTTAGCATGTATACCTAAAGTGGACATTTTATAAAATTAAATTTTGAGAACATCTAGAACACACCTATTTTTCTATAAATGCCAATTCACCCAGACCTAATCGGGTAAAAACTTCCTTCAGTCTACTAGTTTCTAATTTTTTTAAAAAAAAATTAATTTTTTTTCTTTTTTAGTTTTTAGGTTTTGATGGACCTTCATTTTATTTATTTATATGCAGTGCTGAGAAGCACTGTACCATTGAGCCACAACCTCAGCCCTAGTTTCTAGTCTTTACTGAGCACAAAATTTAAAGTGACTTGATATAGGCTTAATTTACATTAAGACAGGCATATGCAACTGCGCCTTAAGGTCTGATGTAATATTATTTTGATCTAATAGCTGAGGAAACTGAGGCACAGAGATGTACAAGGCCTACATAGAAAAGTAGCAAAGATGGGATTTCAACTTGGGCTACCTAGATGTAGCTCAATACAAATTTTTTTGGGTGGTAGTGGGGAGTGAACCCAGAAATGCTTTAACACTGAACTGTACTCTCAGTCCTTTTCATTTTTTATTCCACGAACTTGCGATTCTCCTGCTCAGCCCCCTTAGTCACTGGGAGTATGGGCATGCACCACCACGCTCAGTGTCAAGTTATTCCATTCAACTTCTCAAATAATAAACTGCTCTAAAGGTAATAGACACTCTAATTTCTTCAGACATTCAGGATGTCAGTAAAAATCAAACAAAAACAAAAAAAAATTCAGCCAAATTGTTCACAATCTGGTAAACTTCACCACTAAAAAGATATTAACTAGTTGAGGTCCCAACTGACTTGGATCCATAGATACTGAGTGTGCATTCTTCTAATTTCTGTCACTAGTTAAGGACAGGGCCACTTCCTGTGCTTCTGTCACTGTGAACATCTCAAAGTGTACTTATACAAAGATGATTATGATGTCATTAGGTGTTATAATCTTATGGGACCACTGTGATATATGTGGTCCTTTGTTGACTAAACCATCTTCATGTAGCATATAACTATATTTAATAGATTAAGGGAAATTTAGTCTACATATTTTCAAGAATTATTATTATCATTGTTATCATTTCCATAGTGCTGAGATTGAACCCAGGGTCTCATATATGCCAGGCAAGTGTTCTACCACTAAGTCACATCCCTAGCCCAAGAATTGATATTATTTTTTAAAGAAGAACCCATGTTGATTTGAAATTAAGGCCAGTTAAGGATATAAAATATTTTTTACCTTTCTTGAAGTCCTTTGAATATTTGTACCAAGGTGTCAGCAATTTCTTCTAAAACTTCATGATAATGATAATTAAAAGCCATTTCAATGTCCAGACCAACAAATTCAGTCAGATGTCTGTGGGTATTGGAGTCTTCAGCTCTGAAAACTGAATTAAGAAAAGTAATGAACAGCAAATAGTATTTTAAGTTTTAGATAAATTGGATTTAAATATAAAACTCCGTTCAGTAGTGCTCGAGCTATACTATTTTCATATCATACAGGGCTGGAATGAAATTTGATAAATCATCTGTTTCAGCATTCTCTTGGATACCAAGTTCATTACAAACTCCTACAGTCCTATAGTAAAAGCTATACCAAATGTGAATTAATAAATCAGGCTCATTGAGAACCCCAAGGGAATGCAAGATCCTAAGGTGCCTTCTCAATAATAACAAACAGATTCAATTATGACCAATACAGTAAGTGCTTCTCAATTTTATTAAAACATGACTCAGGCAAAATGAAACCTGTACAAATGAGGTAACATTATACATATTCTAGTCATTACTTCAGTTCAGTGCTCACTAGCCTCACTGCATTTTCTTCCTTCCCAGGCTTTCTAAGTGTAGCTTAGCTCTTCTTTCACATCGCTGCCAGATTAATATTCCTATAAACACATCCTTGCTCAGTACTTTGCAGTGGTTCCCAAAGGACTAATGTAATAAGACATAAAATGACAAAAGTCTAAAACCTTTATTCTTTCACAACTTAATCTTACCTTGTATATTCCATTTCTTCTTCTTTTTTAAAGTACCTTTATTTTATTTACTTATTTTCATGTGGTGCTGAGGATCGAGCCCAGTGCTTCACATGTGCGAGGCAAGTGCTCTACCACTGAGCCACATCCCCAGGCCCCATTTCTTCTTAATATTAACTATTCTTTTGTTTTCTCCATGCTCTTTACTTACCCTGTTTCCTCTAAAATGTCATCTTTGTTGTTTATATATTCTAGTTTGTCCTTAAAGCCCATTTTGGTGTGAATTTTCTTTTATGGTGACTAGCAAATTCCAATCTTTTCCCTTAGTTTTTCCTTGGTACACAATTAACACCAATCTGCTGACAGTACAGCAGAGTCTGATTATTCATTTTAAAAATCATTTGATTATTCCCTGTGACTGCACATCCTTTTTTTTAAATATTTTTTTAGTTGTGGGTGAACATACTACCTTTATTTTATTTGTATGTGGTGCTAAGGATCGAACCCAGTGCCTCATGCGTGCTAGGAAAGCGCTCTACCACTGAGCCACAACCCCAGCCCTGTATGCACATCTTATTAAGTCTTGGGAGCAGGTACAATGTTTATTCCCTTGTCACTCAGAGCATGATTACAAATCGGCAGCATCAAGCATCTAGTACCTATGTGCTTTTAAGAACTGCAGAATATCAGGCCTTATGCCAGATCTAACTGACTAGAATCTGCATTTTAACAACATCTCCAGGTGATTCATATGCATTAACATTTGAGAAATGCTGGTTGATTCTTCTTTTATGTACACAGTACCTAACATAAGACTATATATGCAGCACGTGTTAAAACAAATAACTGGTTAATAAATTCAGAAAATTAAAGACACTTAATGATCTTGCCAGTTTCTCTATTATCAAGCACCTAATTTTTATTAAGCTATCAAAAATTATATATAACTTGTTAAGTTTTAAAAGAATGAAGGAAATCTGATGTTTTTCTTATAATTAGCTTCATAAAAAATATGCCATATGATTACACGCCTGTACTTATAGCAAAAGTATTTAAAAAATGATATTAGATATAGACATTTCTCAGTAATTTCTAAGAGACTTCAGCATAACACCAAAATTAAGCATATAAATAATAATAAACAGAATGGCTGTGGAATAAAATAATTTTTGTTTTTTAGGGGCACTGGGGTCAAACCTAGGGGTACTTTACCACTGAGCTGTATGCCCAGCCCTTCTATTTATTTTTAAAAATATTGAGACAGGGTCTTGCTAAATTGCTTACATCTTGCTAAATTGTTGCGATTATAGACGTGTACCACCATACCCATCTGGAATAAAAAGAACAACACTGGAAACTTATAAAAGAAGAGGTTATTAAAGACAACAAACTATAATATCTGACAGATTGCACCTAGCTGGGTTTTAGTACTGGGGGGGCTTGAAAGAATAGTTCAAACGTGAATTATGATTTGCTTTAGTTGCATATAGGTAAAATAATTAATATACTTAGGTATATTTCAGACTGAATATTTTCAAAGCATGCATCTTTAAAATGAAATATTCTGATAATAAAAATTTCTTCAGCATTCTTTAGTAAGAATATATAATGCTTATGATCCTATTGACATGAATGATGTTCAAATGTTTAATGAACTAGTGAGTATATATGTATTCTAAATAGTCTAGTTTCCCCCTAAAATGTCTACTCAATCACATTCTGATTTCTACCTCAAAGTCTAATAGTGAGCAGATAAAATAATTTATATTTTTAAAAGCGCCTGCACATCAAACACACACACAAAATGTGTTTCTAACACTATTATTATTATATCATTAATGAACTTGGAAAAAAAATCATAACTGACAAAAATCTTACCTGGTCCAATACAGAACACCTTCTCAAAATCAGCACAAATGCACATTTGCTTATACAGCTGTGGAGACTGAGTTAGGTATGCATTATTTTTAAAATATGATACAGTAAATACATTGGCTCCTCCTTCACTGGCAGCTGAAATGTAAACATTTATATATTATAATGAGTTATAAGTTTATCAATGTAATCCTTTAGTAAAAACAATTTATCCTTTAAATTTGAATAATGTAGTTCAAAAAAGAAAAACTAGAAAATCAAGAGCTGCAGATAAATCACTATATAAATATAGTATTCTTATATATATGTGATTCTACGTAGTTTATATTTAAACCACATTGACTTCTTTGGCTACAAATGCCTCTTTTCTGTACCAATTTCAAATCTATTAAAGCTCCTTTGTAACTGTAAAAACAAAACACAGAAAGGAAAAAGATAACCATTTTCTAATTATCAAGAATGCAAGGCCAGGCACTGACATACACTGGTAATTCCAGTAAATTGGTGGCTGAAGCAGGAGGATTCTAAGTACAAAGCTAACCTCAGCAACTAAGTGAAACCCTGTCTCAAATGGAAAAATAAAATGATTGGGCATGTAGCTCAATGGTAAAGTACCCCCTGCAAGCCCAAAAAACAACATAAAACTCAAAACTTCATTTTAAAATTTTAACTAAATAACATTCATAACACTCTTTTTTAGCAATTCTCAAAAAGGCAAAATAATTAAGACAAGGTTTTTATGTAAGAATAAGAATTAGGGCTGGGGTTGTGGCTCTGTGGTAGATTGCTTGCCTAGAACGTGCAAGGCCCTGGGTTCAATCCTCAGCACCACATAAATGTAAAATAAAGATATCGTGTCCAAATAAACCGAAAAATAAATATTAAACAAAAAGAATAAGAATCAATGTAATTTTCCCATTAATGGATATTCAGAGATTTTACAATACAGTTTGTACAAAACAAAATTATTATACCAATTTCAAAAGATACTTAAACAATGAATAGCTCCTGGTTTAATTTTAGAAACAGGAATTGTGCTTTTTGTGTTACTGTCTCATTTTAAAATCATCATCACAAAAATGGAATGAGGGATGTAAAATTACTGATAGTGGTGATAAATGTCTGCTAATATATAGCATAAGCTTTGGGGAAAAAAAGCTTCTTGATAATAAATCTTAAGGGACAGTTGTGATTCTCCAGTATTAAAGTAAAAATTAATATAAATATTTTGAAGCTTACCTGAAATAATTTTAGGAGTCTGGATTTCCACAAAATCTTTGTTAATTAAAGTTTCTCGGAAAAGATGGCAGATGCCAGACTGGAGACAGAAGATTGCCTGACTAGTTGATGTCTATAAGACAACAAAAAATGTAATAAAATCAATTTCATTCACCATGTGTGCTCAGCACTGCTAGAAACCTAAAAGCACACAAATGTAACAACACAGAAGGTGATAAGGATGCTGGAATGCAATGACTATATATGATCATAGAAATGCTATGAGCAGATGTTTTAATTGTAAGAATTCCATAAAAGAAAAATATTTCTTAACTAATGAAATACCTTACTTATAAATTCTATTCTTTTTTTTTTTCTAAAGGCAACCCATTAAGTGAGCTTACCGATGTTTGTGCAGCATACAAATCCTCTAAGGGAAGATTTTAGCACTGAATAATAAATGAATAAAGCAACCATATACTTTTAATTATTATCAATAATACTTGAATTGCAGACAATCATGTGTTTGTTTCAATTAAATTAAGAAATTAAGAAAAAATAAAAGGGGTAGATATCCTATGACACTTACTTCTCAAATGGCATCTAAAGCACTGTCCACCAGTCACCTTTTGTATTTTTTCTCCCTTCCCCTACTTTTTTTCTCAGTTTCTTTGGTCCCCCAATTTACTTTCAGCCTCAACCAAATCTAATAGTTGCCAGAAAGCTCTAGAAGTAATTGTCTCTGTTCTATACTAACTTTTGATCATTTGGTCAAAAGAAGGTTTCTTATCTGAAAGTCTTGCCTAATACATTAGAAGGAGGGGGAAAAGGCATGAAGAAGTTATTCTGTGACTAGATAGACATTTAGCAAAAAACACCTGACCTTAAAACATTGATAGCTATGGAAAGCTGAGATGGTATTCAGGAATTTCAATTATTTACCCCATGTCAAAGGACTTTACTCTTAAATCAGTGCATACAGCATTCATTCTGAATGTAGACAGTAGCACCCTTTGAAAACGCTGTTAATGATGAGATGGCCAATCTACATTTCCTTCACCACAAAAAATGCTACTTAATAACCTCGACTTTCTGTAGGTGGAGTGAAAAAATTCATGTAAACCAGGACATACTTAAGTAATAGTATTCTATAATTCAAAGTCAAAGATACAAATCAATAATTTCCCACAAAACAACTGAAAACATATAAAAGACTCATATAATTTTTTGGACTATTTACTTACTCATTTGCAAGATGTCTACACTTAAACTAGAGAAAGACTTGTGGCTTTTCTTTTACAATATGTGGTTTAGGGAAACAGGGTTCATTCAATCACAACAAATTATAAAATCTTTTGCTTTCAAAAATATAGTAACCTACAGTCTTCATGTCCTGTGTGAAGATTAAAATCTTATTTAACATTTCAAAATTATAGGCTACTTTGAAGTAGGTATCCTTAATTATTAATTTCACATATGTTTCTGATTATTGATTTCCTTTTCGAATTCCCAGGAGTAGAATATCTCAAAAAAGAATAAATGTAGGGGCTGGGGTTGTGGCTCAGCAGTAGAGTGCTTGCCTTGCACTTATGAGATCCTGGTTTACGATCCTCAGCAACACATAAAAATAAATAATTGAAATAAAGGTACTGTGTCCAACTACAACTTAAAAAAAAGAATGAATATATAGTGCTGAAGACTAGGGAAACTGGGTACTACAATGCTAGTTGAAGTATTAATTATTTCAACCTTTTTGAAGTACATTTGATAGTATATTTTCAGTGTTATTTAACTTTATGTATCTGAATTTATCTGGCCATTTTCTGTGATTTGGGATTTAAACTTAATCCTGTTCTTAGCGGTAATGTAGTTGAATGTATTTTTTTTTTTTTTTTTTTTGGGTACTGGGGATTGAAACCAGGGCTACCATTCTTGACGTCCTGATTACATAAACAAGAATGTTAGTGCAGAACACAGATCCAGGAAACTGGAATTATGTCTCATTTATTAATATATATATAGTGTTTTTCCTCATTAGATACTTCAAGACACTTGCTAACCATCAGAAAGATGGGTACTTAGAATAGACAGTGAACAGTTATTTAGATAATAATTTCAATGTCCTAATTTGTTTGTTTCTTTCTTTCTTTTTTTTTTTTTTTTTGGTACTGGGGACTAAATTCAGGAATGCCCTACCACTAAGCCACTTTTTTATTTTTTGAGACAGGGTCTTGCTAAATTGACCAGGCTGTCCTTGAATTTGTTATCCTCCTGTCTTTGTCTCAAGAGTTGCTAAATTATAGGCATGTGCCACTGTGTCTGATTTTAATTTGTCTACTATTTTCTAATTTCTATTAACCCTTACATACTGGAAAATATTTACTATTTTTAATAGTTTAAATTGAGAATGAGGGTGGGGGAAAAAACAAGAAAAATAAAGTATTCCAAAATAAATCCTGAACTTTTTAAATTATTTATCATATTAACAGAAATTACTACCAAGAAGCTGGGTATGTTGGTACACATCTGCAATCCCAGGTACTCAGGAGATTGAGGCAGGAGGATCACAAGTTTGAGACCAGCCTGGGCAATTTAGCAATTCCCTGTCTCAAAATGAAAAATAAAAAGGGCTGTGCATGTAGATTCATGGTATAGTGCCCCTGGGTTCAGTCCCTAGTATCAAAAGAAGAGACAAATCCCAAACCGAACAAAATTCCCTGCCCCCAAACTAAAAAATAAAATTTAGTATTAGGAGATTTGAATATCACTCTAAGGCAATTTGTCCAGAGGCAAACACTGTCCAAAAGCCTGGATTGTACAGTTAATCTGCTAGAGAAATTGTTCACAGTGGATGAAATCAAAGTAGATACAAATCATTTTGTATCCACTACTGGTTCATCTTTCAATATTTTTTCCTCCTTCAAAAATCATTATCATAAGAGGACAACTCAGAGAATTTAAAATTTAAAATATGGTAAAGGAAATTTCTCCCCTTTCAGCCAAATCAGGTTGTTCTGGGTAGAATATAATTAAACAGCATGAAGAAAAAATTTAAAAAAGAAAAATAATTAAAAAAAGAAAAACTGTTACCTTATTACATGTTGATTACTATAACTGACTTTTCCATCTACATAAAAAATTTATGGTTTAGGGTTAAAATTAAAAATGATCTTCAGTAAGTTTAGAGTAACAAAAGAAATATATATTTAATAAAGTATTCGTGTAAACCTATTTCAAATAAAATGCAACTAAAATATTATGGCACATAAGTTAATGTAAAGTATACTGTGTAATTTGAAAGTATAATTAAACCTTATTTCAATTGGCTAGGTATGGTTAATTTGTAATGGTCAATTTGAACTGTCAACTTGATTGGATTAAGAGATACCCATGATTAAGAGACTTCTGGGTTTGCCAAGGAATGATTGGCATGTGGGAACAGCCAACTCAAGTGGAGACCCTCCCTATGTGTGGATGGAATAAAAGTTGGAAGAACAAGGAAGCAACAGCACATGAAAGCTCTATTCTTATTGAATGGGTTCTTTATTGCTGCTACAATATCTGAGGATATTCGATTTTCACTTTTTCAATCTTCCAAAGTGGACTCTGCCAGTGATCCACCAAGGAATTTTCAGAAGCCTTAGGTCTGACTAGGGTAGCACCATTGATACCTTTTGCTCTGGGGCTTCAGCCTTCAGGTACTGGTTCTCCCAGTTTTCCAGCCTGTAGTTGGCCATTGTTGGACTATCTAGCTTCTGGTCAAGTAAGTCAACCTAATAAACCCCCTCCCCGTTTTTGGGGTACTTGGGATGGAACTCAGGGGCACTCTGCCACTGAGCCACATCCCCAGCCCTATTTTGTATTTTATTTAGATGTATGGGGCCAGGAGACGAAATATGTTTTATTCAGACTGCCTGCCTAGAAAGTTTCTAGAGAAAACAATTCATTATCTAACAGAAACATTAGGCTACAGTAGAATGAACATGAAGATATATCCTGGAATGTTTTATATTATTGGAGAATGTTAATTTTGCCTTTGACTTGCAGCTTCTCCAACCCTTGACTTTTTTTTTTTAAGTTGTAGATAGACACAACTGATTGATTGATTGATTCATTCATTCATTTATTTATTTATTGTATTGAGGATTGAATCCAGTGACTCACACATGCTAGGCAAATACTCTGAGCTACAACCCCAGCCTTCTGACCCCTGCCTTTGCTAAGTTAAGAATAAAACAGCTGCTTTTGTAAACTAAGGTGCTTAAAGATTTAAAGTTATTAATGCACATGCCTCCCTAAATGTCAAAGTACAGGTTAAAAATGAGAATGCTGGGGCTAGGGTTATGGCTCAGTGGTAGAGCACTTGCCTACTAGCATGTGTGAAGAAATGGGTTTGATCCTTAACACCACATAAAAATAAATAAAATAAAATAAAGGTATTGTGTCTATCTACAATTTTAAAAATATTAAAAAATAAATGTGAATGCTTCTGAGGACCAAATAAAATGAATTAAATAACAGAAAGATTTTTAGTGGTACAGGACAAAGCATGCCCCATAGTATGCAAGCTCATGTGGACCCAGTATTGCCAGATTCTTCTCCAACATTTTAAGAAAAGCCACTTAAATTTTAATACAAAACTACTGTCTCTCCTCTAGTCTTTCTTTTCTTTTTGGTACTGGGTAATTCCAAACTTCTGTGCTCAAGTGAGTCTCCTGTTTTTGTCCTCACAAGTGACTGAACTGACTACAGGTGCATGTGCCACTGCACCTGACAAAATTCCTTTGCTTCAATGGTGGCAATGAATTAAAACAAAACAAAACAAAAATAATAAAATCTTTGGGCCAAATTCCAGAGGCACAAAGTAATCAAAACTGTGTGAACAAATAGCAGGGACAAATATGCAAAAACCTGAGATTTCTAGGCAATATCAAGAGGTCTAGCAAAGGGTGGGTTGGGTGGGGGTTGTGCATGTTCTACTGACTTTGGAGGCTAGGACAGGAGGATTACAAGCTGGAGGCCAGCCTCAGGGACTTAAACCCTGTCTCAAAATAACAACAACAACAAAACAAAAAAAGCAAAGAAACTGAGGATATAGCTCAATGGTGGAGTGCCCCTACAAAAATAAATAAATAAATAAAAAGAGGACTTTTGATTACTGCTGGATTTTTCTACATAAATCAAAATGGAAACGGTGAAAGCAAACAAAAAGCAAATAATTAGGAACAACACTGAATGTATTATAAGTGCAAATTAAATTGGCATGATTGCAGAAGAGTTGGAAATAACTCTTAAGGTGACAAAGAATCTGACATTAGGTGGAATATTTAAGGAGGAAGATGTGGTGAAACATTAAAAAAGAAAGATGACACTGGTTTTACTATAATGATGAAACCCCTGAAATCTTTCACTTGCAACCAAACCAAAAGGGAAACAAAAGACCCACGAAACTGCTGTATAAACCACTAGGGCCAAATACTTCTGTATTATTAATTGTGTCCAGATCAAATTCACAAGATTGAAGCATTAATTACTCATCTGCACTTTTTTGTTCTAAAAATGTGCATATAACCTCTTTCACAATTTTGTAGTAATATTAGTAGTTATATTTTCTTGTTGACTAAACTTTTCAAAACAGTTATCACCTGGAACTGACTCTATTTATTGGATTTATGAACACTATCATTTTAAAACAAAGTGAGTCAACATCTTGTGAATCAATACTTGACTGTTCTTGTTGCCAGCAGTTCCTGTTAGAGGAAGGGTCAATCTGAAAGGTAACTGTTTCCTGAATTATTATACATAGGCAAATGCCAATTAGCTTTATAAACTTAAAATAGTTATGGTATTCCTGCCCATCTCAATTTTGACATAATCATATCACCTTAATAAATAAATGAGGCATACCCGGAGATCAATGACTCTGTTGTCTAATCTTGTATCTTGGTTAACATTAGCTTTTCCTTCCTAAAAAACAAAAACAAAATCAAAAACAGAAAACAAAAAAACCTACAACACCAAATTTTGAAGAACACAAAAACCTTTCAAAAGCTGCTCACTTTTAAGTAAGAATGGCTGTGTGTTAATAATATTATGTACAAAAAACAGGGATCTAAAGTCATGGTAGAAATAAGAGGCAGGATCGGAGAAGTTAGTGTTAAAGAGAAAGAAATGTGCATGAACAGATGCTGAGGCTTTCTTTCCTTTTTCCACCCCCCAACTCTGTCTCATTATTGGAACATTAGAAGAATTAACCACCTGCAACTTTATTGATTCCTGGATTTAAGCTGTTAGGCCTACATTGATGGAACAGATAAAAGTTAAAAATAGTAGTCCTCAAAAGTGTGGTCTGGGAACCACTAAAGGTTCTTGAGATTCTTTCAGGTAGTTCATGAAGTCAAACCCATTTTTTTGCATAATAATACTTTTTCACTCTCACTCATAATGAGTGTACCAAAGAGCTTTCCAAAGATTATATGAAGGTAAAGCAGAGTAAATTCAGAAGCAATGAGAATCTAGTTGTATATTAAGACAGACATTAAAAAAAAAGAAAAAAAGAAAAACTTTTGTGCGGCATATAATACCATCAAGAAAGTGAAGCCAAGCACAGTGGCCTGTTTGTAATCCCAGTGGCTCAAGAGGCTGAGGCAGGAGGAACACAACTTTAAAACCAGCCTCAGCAACAGATCAAGCCCCTAGGCAACTTAGTGAGACCTTGCCTTAAAATAAAAAATATAAAAAGGGCTGGGATGTGGCTCAGTGGTTAAGTGCCCCTGGGTTAAATTCCTGGTACCAAAGGGTGGGAAAAGTGAGAAGACAACCCACTGAATGGGAAAAAAGATCTGTGAAACATGTATTTAATAAAACACTTGTATCTGTACTAAATAAAAAAACTCAATAATAAAAAGACAACAATTTAAAATGGAAAAAAAGACAAGACATTAAAGATTTATGCATACGTAACACAATATCACTTTTTTAAAAATTATTTTTATTATTATTTTTTACAATGTCACTTGACACTAAATTACTTTTTGTTTTGGAAAATATAAAATGCTTTTTACTGCTAATTTTATTATTCATATGAAACATACACAAGTTTAAAATACATTCGTATTGTTTTAAACAAATTAATTCTTTCAAATTTGTCTTAACTTCTACTACTGTAAATATTGATAGGTAAACCCAAAAAATAAAAGTTGGGAGTAGGTAGGAATTTTCAATTTTTTTTCTCTTTTCTTTGGTGGTACTGGGAATTAGGCCAGGAGGCCAGGGCCTTGTACATCTTGTGCATGCTAGGCTAGTACTTTACCACTGAGCTATATACCCAGCCCAAAGGACTAGCCCTAGCATGTGTAATGCTTGGGTTCAATCCCTGGCACCTCAAAGAAAACAAACAAAAAAGTGTAAAAGGGATTTTGAGATAAAAATGTTAGAACTGTAAAATTTATTTATATACCTATATATTCTTATGGTGCTAGGGATTAGACCCAGGTCCTTGTGCATAGTAAGCAAGCACATTCCCAGACCCCGTAAATTTAAATGAAAAGTGAGCCCAAATCAATTTACAGGTACTCAGTACAAAACTAGGACATCAGGTTTTCAATGTTTTACAAACTAAATATACAGAGGAAGTGTATTTCATAAATATAAAATACCTCTTCTCCTTCCACCTCAGGCCGAATGGCATCATCCAGCTGCAGGGGCAAGCGCGGTTCAGCCAAACTGATCACATAAATCTGAAAGTGAGAAATGGCCAAAAATAGCAAAGGCACAAAAAACCTGGTATCTTTTGCTTAAATAGAAAAAAAAATCTGCATTTGCTTTTAACATGAAGCAATGTTTGCATACATCCTTAACGGAAAATGCTTGCTAAACTCAAAGAAGATTTTATATATATATTTTGCTTTATAAAATGGAGGTATTTTTGCATACTTCAATGGGTTGTTAAAATAATCAGATAGGAAAAGGTGTAACAAATATTTTGTTATCCCTAGGGTAAACACCAATGTAATAAATAACTAAGGCCTAGATTTGTCATACAAAAGCTGTTGTTAGGGAAATCATTTAATCTCAGAGCTTTAATTAAAATGAGGTTTATGTAAGAATCAATCCATTAATATAAGAATTGCTACTACTATTAACAGCATTTGACCATTGATATTACTAGGATCTGATTCAGTCTAGCTCTGCTTACACCTCTCCTTTCTTTTCTTTTTTTCCCTTAATTGCCTCCTCTCATCAAATATTAACATGTAATTTCCTGATGCTTTCTGGTTGGAAGCTGCCATACAGAATGTTCCTTTACACTGTTAAAATTCTTCAATATCCACTCACTAATTTCACATTTCAGTGGTAAAAAACAATTAGATCATAAAGACTGGGTTAAGATTTTATGAATACTCTTAAAAATTACTATATTATATTCCCAACTGTGGCTGGAAAACTTGCTGAAGCACAAAGGGAAATGCCTTTATTTAGTTAATTCAGGAAAGCGAATTATATTCTTCCAGTTGGCAGATCACATTTAGCATTTAGCTCAGACACTTCAAGAAAAAAAAGTGTCAAAAGGACACTTCAGTCTTCCTCACAGTAAAGCAGAGTTATTTGTCACTATTTCCTATACCCAAGTTTTAGGGTTTCCTTTGATAACAAATTTGATTTCCAATAAAAGTAGACCTAAAGAGCTCCTTCTTTTACTTTTATAATTAGTAGAAATCCATCATCATCTTTATTAGGTTTTTGAGTATTTTGAGCTACAGACCTTCACATAATACTTGGTACAAAGTATATAGTATCAGTGAATGCTGGTTGAATAAATATATACATGATTAGGAAAAGTTATTACTTATGATAAAATTCTACTTAGTCTGTAAAACTATGCTTTGTGAAATACTTTATAACTATTTTTATTAAGGCAAAACTTGTCTGTAAGTTCTTTAGGCTTTATATTTATTATTAACCCTTATTTAAGTTGCCTGCTACATTTTAAGAATATCTTCTTTTATTCCTGGTGCTACAGATTGAACCCAGGGCCCTGTGTATGACATGAGCTCTATCAATGACCTATATGCCTAGTTCAGTTAAGAATTTCTTAAAAATACATTTGTTTGCTCTAGTCACTAAAAGTTTTCTTCAGTAAAGAATTGAAAAAGATTTAGTTAGAAGACAAGAGCTATCTTTCTTAGAAGTCAGCATCAACGGACTTCTTTACTAGGTTACAGACTGCCTGATGGGATTGAATCAAAATAAGACACATAGAAAGAATTCTATCAAGTTAGGTCAGTAAAAATACAAGATTTTCTATGTCTCAAGAGAATTCCATGATAATCAATTTCTGTTAAGTACACTCTTACTCTCAAATTAGTGAGTATGTATGTGTTATTAGTCTTTCTGAATCAGTCTGCCTCATTTTTTTAATATATACTCATGAACATATAAATATACACATACAGAGATAAGGTGAAGGTGAAAGAAACCATCTTGTTTTGAAGACACCTTCTTTAAAAAAAAATATTTTTTTTAGTTGTAGTTGGACACAATACACAATATGTTTTTTATTTATTTTTATGTGGTGTTGATAATTGAATCCAGGGCCTTGTGTGTGTTAGGCAAGCACTCTACCGCTGAGCCACAACCCCAACCCTGAAGATACCTTCTTAAAGAGATATTTAATGATGCATATTGTACACATAATCTAGGCCTCAATTGCAGAGATATAGGTTCAAAATTGAAAGGTTATTTCAATAGTACTAAATGTGTGTGAATTTACTTTTTTTTTGTAGAAATAGGGGCTGAACTCAGGGCTGTGCATGTTAGGCAAGTGCCCCACCATGGAGTTACACCCCCACTCCCAATCCTCTTTTAAAAAATTCTGAGTCAGAATCTTGCTAGATTGCCCAGGCTGGCCTCAAAATTGTGATCCTCCTAAGTAGCTGGTTACCAAGTCAATGAAAATGAGCATTCTCAGTTTCTATGCTTGAGAAGAAAAATAGATGAAGGATAAAGTTATGTTAAAAAAAAAAAGAAAAAGGTAATGGGCTGGGGATATAGCTCAGTTGGTAGAGTGCTTGCTTCCCATGCACAAGGCCCTGGGTTCAATCCCTAGCATCACAAAAAAAAAAAAAAAAAAAAAAAAAATTTACTATTTGTAACGTGAGACCAATGTGGGGTCATCTCTTTTGACTTTTCTATGTTGTGAAAATATTAATTCAATGAAACAAAATGATTAAAGATTGGCATAATTAATCAAACTTTAAAAGCATCATCAGAAGAAAATTCATAGTAAGACCGATTCATAATTGTAAATAAATTTTTAAGATGTGTTTTATATTTTTCCTATGTGACTAAGTACAAAAATGGCTGCAATAATTCCTCTTGTTCCTGTATGTATGTTCTTGCTGCTCCTCCTCCAAAAATTGGAATCTATTTCACTACTGCTTAGAATTGAGTTTTGACTAATGATTTTGAACAAAAGATATTTAATAAACATGACACAAGCTGAAATTTTGAAAAAAGTGCTTGTGCGAGGGGCTCTCCTTACTTGCCTCCCTCTGGGAACTACCCTAGTACCATATCAACACATCTAGGTGATCCTTGATTAGGAGAGGCCATAAGAAGCGATGCTCCAGATACATCAGTGAACCAGTCAATGCCATGTGGAGCAGGTGACCCATTCCAGACCGGCCTATCCTAATTTGCTCACAGAATCATGAGCAAATGTTTGTTGTTCTATGTCATTAAATCCTGAGGTAATTAAAAAACAAAACAAACAAACCTGAGATAATCTGTTATATAACACAAACTGTTGAGGCTGTAGCTCAGTGGTAGAGCACCTGCCTTGGCCGTGTGAAGCACTGGGTTTGATCCCCAGCACCACATAAAAATAGATAAAGACATTGTGTCCATCTGTAACTAAAAAAACTATTAAAAAAATGTAGATGTTGGGGCTGGGATAGTGGCTCAGTGGTAGAGCTCTCGTCAAGCATGTGCGAGGTCCTGGGTTTAATCCTCAGCACCACATAAAAAATAAATAAACAAAATAAAGGTATTATGTCCAGCTACTTCTAAAAAATAAATTAAAAAATAGCTTTAAAAAATGTAGATGTGACATGAAAAGCTGTAATTTATGTCTAGATACCATTTATATACATAAATATTTTTACATATTGTGTGTGTGTGTGTGTGTGTGTGTGTGTGTGTGTGTGTGTGTTTAGGTGCTGGGGATCAAACCGAGGGTCTCAGACATGCTAGAAAGTGCTCCCCAGCCCTCACAATTTCGTATTTTGAAAAGGGTTACCTTCTGAACATGTAACTCAACATCCTGCTGTGTACTGCTTCCAACTTTCTGATTCACTTTTCTCACAACGCCTTCTACATCTACGATGCTTTCCTTGTTGATGCTGTCAAGAGATAAAATTCCCAACTTTAATCAACTCATTAGAGGTGTCAGGATTCATTTGGTGTTTAAGGAATAAAGTTGAACATGTTAAACTCTCTTTAAAACAGTAGCCACTTGAGATAAAACCAGTCTATTTAACCTACTTAAAATAACCTATTATGTTGCACACTTTGTGACATTAAGAGATTATTTTTTAGATGCCATAGTTTAGTTATCATTTATAAGATACTCTGGGCATAAAAGGCAATAGGGCCAAGTAAATTGTGAAAAGTAGCAAAAGGTTTTCAATTATTTATTAAAGAACATTTTGCTCCCCATACTTGAGATTCAGTATGATCAGCATTTCCAATAATGAGAAACACTGGCTTCAATAAATGCAATTACTGGTATGTAATGGTGTTAAATAATAGAAGAAGGTCAACTGAAAAGATTTCAAGAGGACATTAGGGTGCTGTTTTGAAATTAAATCTTCATTGCCTATAGTTTCTGAGTAAACTTTGCCACTGGATTTATGACAGACAGCCTACTGGATTGTGTATTCCTACTAAAAGAATGTCTTTATGAATAAACCTTAATATATGATGACGATAAAATAAATGTACTCCTAGGTAGTTTATTCTTTAAGAAACTTTAATCTTGAATGAGACACTCAAATTCTGAAATAAAACCTTTATGAAGTTATTAAAACACTTGATGTATTTTAAAAATCTCTAGTACATAACCAAGGAGGAAATAGTGATTCCCATACAAAATGTACTAGTTTTACTATTGTGTATATTTAAAAGAAATTTTTTTTAGTTGTAGGTGGACACAATGCCTTTATTTAATTAATTAATTTATTTAAAATATTTATTTTTTAGTTTT
This sequence comes from Callospermophilus lateralis, assembly GCF_048772815.1. Lineage (NCBI taxonomy): Eukaryota > Metazoa > Chordata > Mammalia > Rodentia > Sciuridae > Callospermophilus > Callospermophilus lateralis. The sequence goes on from NW_027514454.1 coordinate 4,155,179, forward strand.
AAGTGGACACAATATGTTTATTTTACATTTATGTGGTACTGAGGATCGAACTCAGTGCCTCAAGCATGCTAGGCAAACACTCTATTACTGAGCCACAACCCCAGCCCTTATTTGTGCATATTCTTATACCAGTAGAATGTACCACAATACAGTTGTTGAAAACAATAAGATCTAATGTTCATGGAAAAGTTCTATTCATTCTGATGAAGAACTGGGTCTTTAGTAAAGTTGTGGTGCTATCAAACATTTCAGAAACCCAACAGTGCTTATTTTACACACACCACCACCCCAATCCAGTTCATGAACATTTGCTTAGAGAAGAGATCAAAATGAGGATAACAGATTCAGAATAATAAGAAAGAAAAATTTTCATTTTACTTTGCTATACTGCCTAGGATTCTATGCCTGTTATTAACTCTCAAAAAAAAATTAGCTGGGTGTGATGGCACACACCTATAATTCCAGCAGCTGAGGAGGATAAGGCAGGAGAATCACAAGTTCAAAGCCAGCCTCAGCAACTTAGTGAGACCCTGTCACAAAATAAAAAATAAGAAAAAGGGGCTGAGGATGTGGCTCAGTGGCTAAGTGCTTCTGGGTTTAATCCTTGGTACCAAAAAATAAAAAATAAATAAACAAGAGTAAATCTATTTCTTACATTTTCTCCTGTTCTAGAGTTATGATATAATAGCTAATTAAAATTTCGAGTTTTGAAGCAGCTCAATTTATTAAGGCAAAAGTAGTTGGTGAACTAAGATAAGGCTCTTCTAAGACCTGAAAGAACAAAGAGGTTTCAGTTTACTGTTTAAAACCTTTTCCAATACTAGCACTGAATCTGTCTTAATGTGACTGCCACTTACTAGCTGCCTCATCTGTTTACACAAGTAAACTTGATGTCTGAGTATATGATTCAGGCCTTATGAGAATTTTGTTGCTGTTTCACATGTCTATATTAGCAAAGTTTTCTCCTCCTCATTGGTTAGTGTAGTTCTGCTTTACCAAGTCACCTGCCCTGCCCCACCTGGCTATCTTTTTATTATGTTCCAAACATCTTGATTCTCTTACTTTACCCCTTTTGGCTTTGCAAAAGACCCTTGACGGTCTCCTGGACCTTCCATTACCAGACAGTCTTCTTTAAGCTGACTCAAGCTAAATTTATCTACTCTTATGGACTGAATTTCATACTAGTTTCCTTCCAGAAAAAAGCTGAAATGTGGTCAAAGACATTCTGCCTAGGTCTAGCTAGAGAAACAATGAATGAAAACAATAAATAGAAAGATAAAAAAAGGGGATCATTCCTTGCCTCAACTCCAGCATTAGCTACTAAATCAGATTATTAAAGTCAACATTAGAGGAAAGTCCAGAAATACAGATTTGGATAGGTATTGTATCTTCCTGTTTCCAGACAAATTTCATTTAAAGCCTTTGAATCATTTCAGATATACAATAAAGTATTTGTTCTTAAAATTCTAAGGAACAAGATGTGCCAACAACTTTATGTAACTCATTCAGTTGCTTAATTTATTTAAAATATATTTTTTAGTTGTAGCTGGACACAATATCTTTATTTATTTTTATGTGGTGCTGAGGATCAAACTCAGCGTCTTTGCACCTGCTAGGCGAGTGCTCTAGCACTGAGCTACAACCCCAAGCCCCTCAGTTGCTTCATTTTTATATTCATTTAGTTACAACAAAATTGATCTTTTCAATGAATTGATTAAAATAATGTGATAAAGAGTCCTATGGTACTTAAATCCAAATAGTGAGTCAACTTTTCAGATTAGCATTCGAAGGAGAGATAATTTGGGGAAAACAGTTTACTCTGTATTAAACTCCAATGTTTCTTTCTTTCTTTTCTTTTCTTTTTAAAAATATTTTTTCCCTTAATTGTTGATAGATCTTTATTTTACTTATTTATACGTAGTGCTGAGAATCGAACCCAGTGCCTCACACATGCAAGGCAATGTATTACCACTGAGCCACAGTTCCAGCCACCTTTCTTTTTTTGGGGGTGTCAACGGACGTTTTTTTTTTATTTATTTGTATGTGGTGCTGAGAATCGAAACCAGAGCCTCAAACATGCTAGGCAAGTGCTCTACCACTGAGCCACAACCTCAGCCCCCAATGTTTTTTTTTTTTAAGGAAAAACCTCAAAACTGCTAGCAGTATATGTAGTCTAATAAGGTAAAAGATAAACACCTCAAATTTAATGTCAAAAGTAAATGCTAAGATCGTTATCTACTTAAGATATTAAAAGTGACCTCATATTTTGCCTTTTAAACGATGAGGAAACCCCATCTGGAATAGTAGACTCCCAGCTTTTTAATAGTAGACTCCCAGCTTTTGCCCACCTGGTATGCGGCCAGAGGGAATAGAGTTCAATGTAGGGCCTAAGCAATTAACATATAAATACCATTATTTCTCCCACTTTGTTGTATATGAGTTCACATGTCTTGATGTCTAGTGTCCTTGGGTAGTAACATTAAAAATGGAGACATCTTGAGAATAAACAGTCCTTAGGCACTCCCTAGTAGTAAAGATAATCTCAGGCATTTTATATATAAAGACTGATTCGAGAGAGGCTGAGGCAGGCAGGAGGATTGCAAGTTCAAAGTCAGCCTCAGAAACTTAGTGAGACACTGTCTCAAAATTAAAAAAGAAAAAAGAAAAAAAAAAGGATGGGATGTAGCTTAGTGGTAAAGCATTCCTAGGTTCAATCTTAGCAGTAGAGGGAAAAAATGACCCCAAACAGAATGATAAATAGGTGAGAAACTGAAATGGCTTTTTCCTCATAGACATTTTCTGTGCATACTATTTTCCAAACTAGATTCTGGTAGAATGGTTAGCTAGATCACTAAGCAGCTGATTTTCCAAGTAGAATGTGTTAAAAAATTTTTTGACTCACTTCATGCTTCATTGGTCCTCAAATTTCTAATATAAGCCAAAAACACTTGTAAAAAAGGATTTTTCACTTCACTTAAAAAAACAGAATCCACCAGAATTTCTTTTAAATCATAAAAGAAGGCTGCTGAAATAGTAAGCAATAAAACTCAGTTTTCCAAATTTTTCATTTGTAAGTATACTTAGAAACTAAGGGATAAAGAGGAAGGATCCTGAAGAGTTCAAACACAGGCAGCTTATAATCTTCAATTTTTATTATAAAGTAGAATATATATTACTGGGCACAGCTGATCAGTGGAAATCAATCATTATGCCACAAATCCTACACAATACTCAAACCTCAGTGTGATTATGGAGTCAGAGGAGTCCATAGGACAGGGTAGTTTGAACAGTATTTACAGGACAAGACAACAAAATAGGTGGATAAAAGTGGTGGATAATCATGCAGTTCTAGGAATGAAACATGGGGTTGCATGAGGTCAGAAGGAGGTTGAATATACTGGGAGAAAATGAGAAGACAGATAAAAAGACTAGAAGTCTTGATGAAGTCCATTAGAAAATTAGTAGGCCTGGGAAAGGGAGATTGGTAGAAACTGTCATTAGAAATGGTGGTCACTGGAGTTAAAAATGGTGAAGTCCTGAGGGACAAAACCCACACTATGGCCATAGGAGTGATGTGTTAAAATGGAGTGATGGTGAAGACAATGGAGGAAATACTTAGAATGGAGAGAAGACTCAGGATGAGAGGAACAGAATATTATCAGTAAGAAAAAAAATGATGGTTTTCAGTAAAACTACCTGTTTCCGTCTTGGCTTTTTTTAACTTAAAAGTTGAAACTTGTCTTCAATTTACTCAACACAATTAAAGCTTTGGAAATCCTGTGGACTGCCCATCCAAGCAGAGTTTCAGTCCTGTTCTTATCTTTCCTTTATTTGGCCAGTGCTCTAAGGAAAGGTGAGCTCAGCCCAGTTCCAGAGAGCGGATCTTGTTTAGTACAGCCCATCTTGGCAATTTACTTTAGATTAATATTGTCATATTTACTTAGTTTCTTCAAACTAGAAACTTTGAAGTTATCGTCTACTTTGTTATTTTCCTCTTCCCCACACAAGCAGTAACCAAACAGATAATACCCATGTCTTTAACCCAATCATTGGGCAAACACCATTATCTCTTTCAAGAGACAAATCAATTTTGGTATAAACTTGTTCCGAAAGTGTGAACACAGTTGATAAATTAGGAACAACATAAGCAGAGAATTCTGTATTTGCCTAAGTCAGATTTCATTAGTAAGAAACAATAGGCCAGGGAAGACAATAGTGCTTGGGTGCCCTCAGTCACACAGGAATATTCAAAATACACACATCTATCTCAAAACATCTACCTGTGGCCTATGTTATAAGCCACAATCACCTACATCTGGTGTTACTACTTTCCCTCCAATTTCAGTCAGTCTTCTATTATTTCACAATAGCTCACAGGCTGCATTTTTTTTCTATTTCCACAAGCAAACTGCAGATCTTTTTTTTAAAGGCAAAATATTATATTTATTATAGTATTTATGTATTTTTCAAGTATCCACCATGTATAAAACTATTCAACCTACGTTTAAAATGTTGAGTTCTTGCCTTTAAAGAAAGTGCCACCGATTAAGTTTCTCAGTATCATACCATTAAGTCATTTCTCCATAAATCCTGTGATTTTTACTGTACAAATTGGCACAGTACAAATTGGAATGTATATGCCATATAACAGAGAATCAACAGTGTATTAGCACTATTCTACAAAAAAGTAATCTGAAAGAATACCCATACCCAAATGTTTCAAGATCTCTTATCCCTTGCTGAAGATGGAACTATATGGAGGATTTCAGTTTGTGCAACTGTTTAACAAAGAACTTGCAATTTATCCAGAAAAACTCTTTCATCATCTTCCAGAACCTTGGCAAATGATAACTCCCTATTTTAAATTTTTAGTCTGTGGTTGTATTTTCCACATCAATTATTTTAACTTAAAAGTTGAAACTTGTCTTCAATATACCACACAGGTGCTTTGCTTTGTGCCTTATAATGTGTAAGATGGTCTATATCTGATGGCAGTGCTGATAAGGAAAGGGGGGGGGCGCTAAATAAAACTAGATGTAATCAATTAGTAGATATGCCTAGTGATGTCTAGATTTTATGCTTATAAACACCAAAAATTTTAAATTACTGAAATAACTGCCACTGCAACATGGAACTCAGTTCCAATTTTGTTCCCCATTATTTTTATAGCATGCTTTTAAACAATGGGGTGATTCCTTAGGAAAGCAACTACTGCTTTATAGGAATAGAGACAAACTCAGTATGAGTTTCATTACTTAATGTTTAGAAAACTTAAATCTCTCTTTTGAAATTATTTTTAGCATCAACTTATAATTCAAACATAAAATATTTTATACTAATTTAAAATCTGTTGTATATTTTTATTTATTTGGGGGGTACTCAGCACTTAACCATTGAACCATATCCCTAGCCCTTTCTTACAATTTCTTAGAGACAGGGTCTCACTAAGTTGCTTAGGGCCTCCCTAAGTTTCTGAGGCTGGCCTCAACTTGCAATCTTCCTGATTCAGTCTCCTGAGCCACTGGATTACAAGCATATCTCACTGCTCCTAGCTTCAATGATACTTTTTAAATAAATAGAAAAGAATAAAAACCAAAATCCCAACCAAACCAAAAACCAAAAAACCAAACAAAACACTCTACACCTTACAGAGTTGCTATGAGGAATGGGTGAGAAAATGAAAGTATGGCACTTCACAGGTCTATATTTAGTACATAAGAATAGTCAGCTATTATTGCTATTATGAGCAAACCTCTAATTTCTTGGTATATTAGATGGGGAAGATGCTGGTGATCATTGTACTATGGCTTGGTACAGGTACTATCAAGGAAGAAAACCCAAATAAGTATAAAAATTCATGCTAGACACCAGAAAGCTTGGCATGATATATCAACAGCAGTCATTACTAAATTTTAATTGTAGATTTATTTAGTTTCTTAAATATTAATAGCATTTCACATATAATAAAAACATCAAAGTCTAGAAGTGGAGGTTTGGTTGAGCAGAGTTCAGAAGAAGCCTGAATTTTTGTAACCATTTAGTGGGTAAGCCAAGTCTCTGGGTTCTCTGGTCCTCTATTAAACCAGCTCTCATTGGTGCTTGGCAAAAATGAAAGATTTCGATCATCCTAGTGGTTCTATGATGAATTATTTTATGAACTCATTTTTCTTTACCAAAATCTCAAGAACAGTAAGTTTAAAATAAGATAGGTGAGAAGTATATTCCCTATTCAATATGGCACAGACCAAGAACTGACTCTGAAAATACTATATGGGCTCTCTTTAGTAGAACAAAAGATATAAGGGACCTTCAGTGATCACTTAAATTAATTTTTTATCACTTTACTTAAATACTTACAAGTAGCTGGGGACCCAGGCCTGTAACCCAAGATATTTGGGAGGCTAAAGAAAGAATTACAAGTCTGATAAAGCCAATTTGGGTAACTTAGTGAGATGGTTTCAAACTAAAATGAAAATGAAAAAAAAAAAAAAGGGTGGGGGATGTAGCTGATGGTATAGCACTTGCCTAGTGAGAACCTGAGTTCAACAGAGTGCCAAAACCCAAAACAAACAAACAAACAAAAACTCCCAAACTCTACAAGTATAAAACTAGTGTAAATGCTTATTATTATTATAGCTCTTACCTTTAAAATTAATTTTTAAAGAAGATAAAAACAATTCAAACTTTAAAGTTTTACTAAAACTAAATTGCTGACATTGGTTTACTATATAGACCTTAGCCTTAGTGTCAGTTCTTTATTTAATGTGTTTCTATATTTGATTTCAACATTAGTAATGTGAAGAATGCCTGTTCATAATTACATGAAACTTTGAGGTTGGTTCAGAAAAATTTTGCCTCATAATTAACTAAAATTCTTCAAAGAACAATCTAACAATGACAACTTAAATAAAGTATCAGTGGATTATTTTATAAAACTATGTTGTTCATGTGAAAATTCATAATGCAGCACTATTGAAATTTGTATCATTTTAAATGGATTATCAAATATCTAATCTGATAAACTACTGAAACCGAAAACAGAATATTTTTCCTTGCTACTATACTATTAATGATCTGCTGCCCCTATCAGACAAAAAATATGATTGAATACCAACTGCTTAAATGGTACAGGTTTTTTTGAGTTCAGAATGTCTTTTTACTATCAAGTACCACCTGGTAACCCAGCGGTGTTCAAAGTCTGTATTCAAATTGCTTTGAAATCTTCACCTGTACTGAACACAGATATCCTTGAATTGTGAATGTGAAATTAAATTCTATTGGAGGAACTAAGTTCACACTGAAGTTCTTGGCTACATTTAACCTGGAAAAATACCCTTCCATAATTTTAAGACTACTATTGAAGTGTATAGTAAAATATAAAAAGTATATATAAAAAATTTCCACCATCCTGTGTGGATCCCCAAGGAATCAATAACCATCACAAGGGGCCAGGCGCAGTGGCACAGGCCTATAATCCCAGTGACTCGGAAGGCTGAGACAGGTGGACCAGGAGTTCAAAGCCAGCCTCAGCAGGGCAATAAGCAACTCAGTGAGACCCTGTCTCTCTCTAAATAAAATACAAAAATAGGGCTGGGGATGTGGCTCAGTGGTCCAGAGTCCCTGAGTTAAATGCCCCCCGCCCCCCATACTCCCTTCCCCAAAAAGAAAATCACAAGAGATGGAGATTGTAGGCATGGAGATTCTGCCCAATCTGAAGAGTGTACTGGAAAACAACATTGTAGAGAGGGAACCAGCCATTGTAGAGAAGGAACCAGCAGGCAGCAGGCAAAAAAGATACATCTTAAATTCTAAAAGTTCTTCTGGGCTGGGGTTGTAACTCAGGGGTAGAACACTTGCCTCACATGTGTGAGGCACTAGGTTTGGTCTTCAGCACTACATAAAAATGAATAAATAAAATAAAGATATTGTATCCATCTACAACTAAAAAAAATATTTTAAAAAAGTTCTTAAGAATTTACAGCATCGAGAGATCCAACATGGCAGTGGGCGCAGAGAGATCAAGTCTCTGACCTCTTCAGCTGCGCGAGCATAGGGAGTCGTAAACTATTGAAATGCTGTTTGCTCAGAATCACTAGGTAATGCTGAGCTGACGTGGATCTGGGGCGAACAGTCTGGGCCTCTCAGAACACACACCGAGCCCCGATTGGCTGAATTCAAGCTCCCGTTTGCCTGCTTCTCGCAGACAAACTGCTGTGACTCAGCACTAAACGAACCCGCTGAAACATCTGGTCGGCCCTTCTGATCCTACAGAGGTTAATGCCAACTGAGCTTTCATAGCCAATGGCCACAGGATTGAAACAGGGTTTGGGAGAGACAGTCAGGACCTACCCGTTGCATTGGTCACCCGGCAAAGGGAACGAACTGTCGCCATTTGCATGGGATACCACCATGGCAGAGAACTGACGTCACCAGAATGCGGCGGAGGAGATAACTTCATTGAAACCAGCGGCGACAGGTGTGTAACCCCCTAGCCCTCCCTCTCCACACAGCAGGGAAACCTTAAGGGCCCATCCCACTCTCCCGTGAGTGCGATAGCCAGACAGAGGGAATCAGGAATGGCGCAGGACCGCCGCGTGGAACTCCCAGCTACTGCTCCCACCAGTGCTGACAACTGAGGTCTCTTGCACCAGCTACCGGGAGCGTGGCTACCAGAGGGCTAGCAAAATTCGCTGAGGGTTCTCAGCCCCAAGCTCTACAAACTTAGGGTCTGAGGGAATGGCAAACAGTGAGAGTGTTCCCAGTCATTCATGAAAACAGGGCTCCCAGGAGCAGCAGACCTGGCATGTAGCCAGTATTGTAGTGAGCGTCACCGGTGAGCGGGGCCTGGCTTGAGGAAAAGTGGGGAAGGGACTAGACACAAGAGAAGGCCCTAGGCACTCAGGATTGGAGACCTGCCCAATCTGGGAGGAGGAGCTGTTACACAGTGATTGGTTCCCACATATTGAGAGGAGAAGCTTGGCCCGGTGGCCACAGCTCCACCTACTGGAAGAGAAGTTAATCAAATTCTAAGACTGCATTTATTAATTTTTTTTAATCTTTTTTTTTTATTTTCATCTTTTTGTTGTTTTTAAAATTTTTTTACTTTTAATTTTTTTATTATTTTTCTTTTTTTTATTTTCTATTATTTTTCTTTTGTCTTTTCATTTCTTTTCAATTTTCTTATTCCCCCTTCCTTGAATTCTACCTGCTTACTCTCATTCTCTTTCGTGACTTCTTCCCTTCCCTTCTAATACCTTTCCTCCCAAGCATCAAATAAATTTATAGGAGTAAACAGTAACTCAGCAGTCAAACAGAACAAGAAGTAACATGAGCAGCATGAAAAAGCAAGGCAGAAAAGAAGTACAAACAATGCAGGACAGCCTAAATATTCAGGAGGACCTAGAGTCATCAGAAAAATGGTCAAATAAAGATCTCAAGGAATACCTTAGACAGATGGAATGGAACCTTAAAGAGGATATGAGACAGCAAATTCGAACAGTGAAAGAACTCATTGAAAATGAATTACATAAACAGATAAAAGATAGAGATTATAAGAACAAAACAAAACAAAAAAACAATAATTCTAGAAATGAAGGAAACTATAAACCAAATTAAAAACTCAAATGAGAGTATCACTAACAGAGTGGAGCAAGTAGAAGCCAGAACGTCAGATAATGAAGACGAAATATATCATCTTGAAAAGAGTCTACCCAACTCAGAAGGCTGGTAAAAAAATCACAAGAAAAACATCCAAGAGATATGGGATAACAAAAAAAAAAAAAAACTTAAGAGTCATCGGGATACAGGAAGATATAGAGGTTCAAACCAAGGGAATGAGTAACCTGCTGAATGAAATAATTACAGAAAGCTTTCCAGAAATAAAAAAGGAAATGAATATACAAATTGTAGAAGCATACAGGACACCTAGCATACAAAATCACAGTAGACCAACGCCAAGACACATTGTTATGAAGATATCCAATATACAGAACAAAGAGAAAATATTAAAAGCTACAAGAGAAAGGAGGCAGATTACATTCAGGGGTAAACCAATAAGGTTAACAACGGATTTTTCATCACAGACGCTGAAAGCGAGAAGATCCTGGAACAACGTATTTCAAACACTGAAATACAATGGATGTCAACCAAGAATTCTGTATCCAGCAAAATTAAGCTTCAGGTACGACAACAAAATAAAAATCTTTCATGATAAACAAAAGTTAAAAGAATTTGCAGCCAGAAAACCAGCATTGCAAAGCATCTTAAGCAAAACACTACACGAGGAAGAAATGAAAAACAATAACCAAAACCATCAGTGGGAAGAGCCTCGGTAAAGACAGAGGGCGGCGGGGGCGGGGGGGGAGCTAATCATGGAGAAACAAACTAAATTAAAAAAAAAGATAAATAATCAAACATGGCTGGAAGTACAAACCATATATCAATAGTAACTCTAAACGTTAATGGCTTAAACTCTCCAATGAAGCGACATAGGCTGGTAACATGAATTAAAAAAACAAATCCAATAATATGCTGCCTCCAGGAGACACATCTGATTGGAAAAGACATACACAGGCTGAAGGTGAAAGGTTGGGCAAAAATATACCATGCACACGGTCCACATAAGCAAGCAGGGGTAGCTATCCTCATATCGAATAAAATGACTTCTAGACTAAGTTAATCAAAAGGGATAAGAAAGGACATTATATACCGTTAAAAGGAACCATTCACCAAGAAGACATAACAATTATCAATATTTATGCACCAAATAATGGTGCTGCGATGTTCATAAAACAAATTCTCCTCAAGTTCAAAAATCAAATAGACCACAACACAATAATTATGGGTGACTTCAACACACCTCTCTCACCATTGGACAGATCCTCCAAACAAAAGTTGATTAAAGAAACTTTAGAACTCAATATCACAATCAATAACCTAGACTTAACTGACATATATAGAATATATCAATCATCATCAAGTGGATATACTTTTTTCTCAGCAGCACATGGATCCTTCTCAAAAACAGACCATATATTATGCCATAGGGCAACCCTCAGTAAATATAAAGTGGTGGAAATAATACCATGCATTTTATCTGATAATAATGGAATGAAACTGGAAATCAATGATAAAAGAAGGAAGGAAAAATCCTACATCACATGGAAAATGAACAATATGTTACTGAATGATCAATGGGTTACAGAAGACATAAAGGAGAAAATGAAAAAATTCTTAGAGATAAATGAAAATACAGACACAACATATCGGAATCTATGGGACACAATGAAAGCAGTTTCAAGAGGGAAATTCATCGCCTGGAGGTCATTCCTCAAAAAAAAAAAAAAAAAAGAAAAGAAAAAACCAACAAATAAATGAGCTCACACTTCATCTCAAAGCCCTAGAAAAGGAAGAGCAAAACAACAGCAAATGTAGCAGAAGGCAAGAAATAATTAAAATCAGAGCGGAAATCAACGAAATTGAAACCAAAGAAACTTGAAAAAATTAACAAAACTAAAAGTTGGTTCTTCGAAAAAATAAATAAGATCGACAGACCCTTAGCCATGCTAACGAAGAGAAGAGAGAGAACTCAAATTACTAACATACGGGATGAAAAAGGCAATATCACAACAGATGCTACAGAAATACAGAAGAGAATTAGAAATTATTTTGAAAACCTATATTCCAATAAAATAGAAGATAGTGAAGACATCAAAAAATTTCTTAAGTCATATGATTTGCCCAGACTGAGTCAGGAGGATACACACAATTTGAACAGACCAATATCAATGGATGAAATAGAAGAAGCAATCAAAAGACTACCAACCAAGAAAAGCCCAGGACCGGCTGGGTATACAGCGGAGTTTTACAAAACCTTTAAAGAAGAATTAATACCAATACTTTTCAAGTTATTTCAGGAAATAGAAAAAGAGGGAGCTCTTCCAAATTCATTCTATGAGGCCAACATCACCCTGATTCCGAAACCAGACAAAGACACCTCAAAGAAAGAAAACTACAGACCAATATCTCTAATGAACCTAGATGCAAAAATCCTCAATAAAATTCTGGCGAATCGAATACAAAAACACATCAAAAAAATTGTGCACCATGATCAAGTAGGATTCATCCCTGGGATGCAAGGATGGTTCAATATACAGAAATCAATAAATGTTATTCACCACATCAATAGACTTAAAGATAAGAACCATATGATCATCTCGATAGATGCAGAAAAAGCATTCGACAAAGTACAGCACCCCTTTATGTTCAAAACATTAGAAAAACTAGGGATAACAGGAACTTACCTCAACACTGTAAAAGCTATCTATGCTAAGCCTCAGGCTAGCATCATTCTGAGTGGAGAAAAATTGAAGGCATTCCCTCTAAAATCTGGAACAAGACAGGGATGCCCTCTATCACCACTTCTATTCAATATGGTTCTCGAAACACTGGCCAGAGCAATTAAACAGACGAAAGAAATTAAAGGCATAAAAATAGGAAAAGAAGAACTTAAATTATCACTATTTGTGGACAACATGATTCTATACCTAGAAGACCCAAAAGGGTCTACAAAAAAACTACTAGAACTAATAAATGAATTCAGCAAAGTGGCAGCATATAAAATCAACACGCATAAATCAAAGGCATTTCTGCATATCAGCGACAAAACTGAAAAACACTCCATTCACAATATCCTCAAAAAAAATAAAATACTTGGGAATCAACCTAACAAAAGAGGTGAAAGAGTTATACAATGAAAACTACAGAACCCTAAAGAGAGAAATAGAAGAAGATCTTAGAAGATGGAAAAATATACCCTGTTCATGGACAGGCAGAACTAACATCATCAAAATGGCGATATTACCAAAAGTTCTCTATAAGTTTAATGCAATGCCAATCAAAATCCCAACGGCAATTCTTGTAGAAATAGATAAAGCAATCATGAAATTCATATGGAAAAATAAAAGACCCAGAATAGCAAAAGCAACTCTAAGCAGGAAGTGTGAATCAGGTGGTATAGCGATACCAGATTTCAAACTATATTACAGAGCAATAGTAACAAAAACAGCATGGCACTGGTACCAAAGCAGGCGGGTGGACCCATGGTACAGAACAGAGGACACAGAGACTAATCCACAAAGTTACAACTATCTTATATTTGATAAAGGGGCTAAAAGCATGCAATGGAGGAAGGATAGCATCTTCAACAAATGGTGCTGGGAAAACTGGAAATCCATAAGCAACAAAATGAAACTGAATCCCCTCCTCTCGCCATGCACAAAAGTTAACTCAAAATGGTTCAAGGAGCTTGATATCAAATCGGAGACTCTGTGTCTGATGGAAGAAAAAGTTGGCTCTGATCATCTACATATTGTGGGGTAGGGCTCCAAATTCCTTAATAGGACACCCATAGCACAAGAGTTAATAACAAGAATCAACAAATGGGACTCACTTAAACTTAAAAGTTTTTTCTCAGAAAGAGAAACAATAAGAGAGGTAAATAGGGAGCCTACATCATGGGAACAAATTTTTACTCCTCACACTTCAGATAGAGCCCTAATATCCAGAGTATACAAAGAACTCAAAAAATTAGACAATAAGATAACAAATAACCCAATCAACAAATGGGCCAAGGACCTGAACAGACACTTCTCAGAGGAGGACATACAAACAATCAACAAGTACATGAAAAAATTCTCACCATCTCTAGCAGTCAGAGAAATGCAAATCAAAACCACCCTAAGATACCATCTCACTCCAGTAAGATTGGCAGCCATTCTGAAGTCAAACAACAACAAGTGTTGGTGAGGATGTGGGGAAAAGGGTACACTTGTTCATTGCTGATGGGACTGTAAATTGGTTCGGCCAATTTGGAAAGCAGTATGGAGATTCCTGGGAAAGCTGGGAATGGAACCACCTTTTGACCCAGCTATTGCCCTTCTCAGACTATTCCCTGAAGACCTTAAAAGAGTGTACTACAGGGATACTGCCACATCGATGTTCATAGCAGCACAATTCACAATAGCTAGACTGTGGAACCAACCCCGATGTCCCTCAATAGATGAATGGATAAAAAAAAAATGTGGCATTTATACACAATGGAGTTCTACGCAGCACTAAGAAATGACAAAATCATGGAATTTGCAGGGAAATGGATGGTATTAGAGCAGATTATGCTAAGTGAAGCTGGCCAATCCCTAAAAAACAAATGCCAAATGTCTTCTTTGATATAATGAGAGCAACCAAGAACAGAGCAGGGAGGAAGAGCAGGAGGAAAAGATTAACATTAAGCAGAGTCATGAAGTTGGAGGGAAAGGGAGAGAAAAGGGAAATTGCATGGAAATGGAAGGAGACCCTCATTGTTATACCAAATTACATATAAGAGGTTGTGAGGGGAATGGGAAAAAAACAAGGAGAGAAATGAATTACAGTAGATGGGGTAGAGAGAGAAGATGGGAGGGGAGGGGAGGGGGGATAGTAGAGGATAGGAAAGGTAGCAGAATACAACAGTTACTATTATGGTATTACGTAAAAATGTGGATGTGTAACCGATGTGATTCGGCAATCTGTATTTGGGGTAAAAATGGGAGTTCATAACCCACTTGAATCTAATGTATGAAATATGATACGTCAAGAGCTTTGTAATGTTTTGAACAACCAATAAAAAAATTTAAAAAAAAAGAATTTACAGCGTCACTTGATTTATTATTATATATGAACAGAGGAGGTAACAGTTTTCAAAGTACAAACTTTTTCTTTGAAAATTAGTACTTTGAATACAAAGATCAGATTACTAGCTTTCTGTAAGAAAAGATGTTTTCTACCACCAAGGATAAGGATTTCTGAGCTACCTTAGTAGTCCAAATATAAAAAAGACAAGGTGAGTGATGCATCTGGAGCTGGAAAATTATCTTACCAATAAACCAACCCCAAAAACTAAAAACTCATCATTTATCACAGTTTTAGTTATGAGACTTTTCCCTTTTCCCAAGTTATTAAAAGCCATTAACAGGACTATTCTTAATTACTCTAGTTTAATATCTTAGCATATTACTGCTAAAGTTACATACAACTGTATAAGGTACAATTTTTAGGGGACTAAAAATAGCTTTTTGTTTAAAAAACAAACCCAAGTTACAACTTAACTGTTAAGCCTAAGTTACAACTAGATTTTGATTTTCACTTTAGAAATTATCTAAATTCTTCCTTTGTTTAAAAGTAAGATCATTCTAATACCATCACATATCGATGAAAGCCTGTCTTTCTTTTAACTTACATGTGAAAACATCAGTTAACTAGATTCTGTTTGGGAGACCATCTACAACTAGTTCTTCAGCTAGTAAGTTGTAGTTGATGTTTGATATGAACAACTGTTGTTACTAATTAGAATAACTTTTCTGTGGACTACTTTAATGTATCTACTTTTTTAAAAAATATATATATTTTCAGTTGCAGATGGACACAATGCCTTTATTTTATTTATTTATTTTTATGTGGTGCTGAGGATCAAACCAAGTGCCATGCAAGTGCCCTACCAATGTGCTATAACCCCAGCTCTTAATGTGTCTACTTCTAAAGATATCATATAGACTCACCACTTGTTGGTAGAATGTCTCTTAGTGAACATTAATGATAAATGAGGCAAGACTTTTAATTAGAATGCTATGAATGTAACATTGAGGTTATAATTCAATTCAATTAAAAAAATACCTTCTATGTAAAATGCCAGTTTCACATATTTCAAAACTTGTGTGTATATATATATATATATATATATATATATATATATATATATATATATTAAAAACACAAAAACCAAAATTTATTTGCTTGGCTGGGACTGGTAGCACATTCCTGTAATCCTTGCTACTTGGGAAGCTGAGCAGGAGAATCACAAATTTGAAGCCAGCCTGTGCAAATTAGTAAGACTCTGTCTCAAAACTAAAAAGAACAACTAGGGATATAGCTCAGTGATCCAGTACTTGTCTAGCAGGCATGGGCCCTGGGTTCAATCTGTAGTACCTATCATGCATACACACCCCAACATACACTATTTGTTTGAAGTTAATAAATTATATGTTCCAAGTTAACTTTTCCCTAAAAATTTCTAGTATATTAAATATAATTTGGCATATATGTCTGTGAATTCCATGACCATCTTTTTTTTTCTTTTTATAGATAAAAGTTTATTTCTAGTGACCAAACTCATTTATGTCCTATTTCATAGGAAATACACTGATCTTAAGTCAGAATGACAAATGATTTCACAAGCACACTTACTATCTAAGAAATGAAAATAATGGGATGGGGTTATGGCTCAGTGGTAGAGCACTTGCCTAGCACTTGTGAGGCTCTGGGTTCAATCCCCAGCACCACATAAAAAATAAATAAATAAAATAAAGGGACACACACAAAGAAATCAAAACAAGCCAGCCTAACCACAAGAAAATACAGGCAGAAGACCAGAAGACATGAAGAGGCAGTCTCTGGGCAGCAGGTCTAGGAAAGGGACAGGTAGAGCTGCCATACTAGTAACACTAAAACTACTAAATTCATCAGTGAGTTGATGTAATTC
The DNA here is from genome assembly GCF_048772815.1 of Callospermophilus lateralis. Lineage (NCBI taxonomy): Eukaryota > Metazoa > Chordata > Mammalia > Rodentia > Sciuridae > Callospermophilus > Callospermophilus lateralis. Next base: position 4,171,752 of record NW_027514454.1, read on the forward strand.
ATGGCACTGAAATTTTAAAACCCGAGTGCAACTATTACTATGAAACAATAAAACTGAATCTGATAAATAAATCTTTAAACCACAACCAGTTGTTCACATCCACTATGTGTAAAACACTATGGTAGGGAATCAGGGAAGGCTCAAACAAAAATTAGAATACTAAGTTAAATCATTTTTAAATTTCTTTCTAATTCTAGAATTTGTAATTCATCTATATTATTAACCCACCTTTGAAAGTATCCATCTAAAGAACATCCATCTTAAAAAAAAATCAATAGGAAAAATATAGCATTTATTCTAAACCTAATTTCTTTCTTTAAAAAAACATTTTTACACCTATTAAGTACTCTATTTAAAAGTAACAACCATCAATTTTCCTCTGTCATCTTTGATCATTATCATGGGAATAAAATTCCAATGAAATTGAGAAAAACATGCAAACAAAACTAACCATGTCACCAATAACAAATAAAACTACTCTCATTACCTCAGAGCCACAGCATGCACAACCACCATTCTTTTCTCTTTCTATATCCTGTCTCTTGCACAAAAACAATGTGCTTCTGCAGGAACTCTGAGCAAGAAGGCAAGACCTGTAGACCATTTTTTGCCCTAAATCCTTTGAGTATCAAAGTTAAAAGCTGTAACACATTATGACATTAGCTTACTTCCTTCAGGAGGGAATCATTTGCAAACAACATTCTTTTATTTTATATACTTTTATTATTCAGTTAGGAAACTTGTTGCTCAGTAGGCACATCTCAAACTGAGGGAGGGAGGGAGGAGGAAAGGAAGCTCAACAAACACAACAAAATAAAGTTGCTCTGCTATGTTGAGGCTGCCAGGCTTTTTGTTACTCTACTTGAAAGTAAATGTGACTTGTCTGTAAAGAGTGCTGCTTCAGCAGTTTCAAATGAATTTCAAGCCTGTGCTCCATATTTTCTCTTTTGTAAGTTTAATGTATTCAGCAACACTGAACTGACAATTTAAATAACTACATTTTTAAACAAACGAAGCATTGATGTTAATGTATGAAAATGGTCCAAACCCTTGGGACTCTTGGTTCCCACCATTGTTTATTCTGACAACAGGATATAATTGCTTACTTACTTGGCAGCAAATTTAACCATCTGCTTGCTTGCATGGTCTCCCACAGCCACAAGAGCCTGGACATTAAACTGCTGCTGACGTAGAACTAAGAAGCATTGCTTCCCTGTATAAAACAGAAAAAAACACAAGTGCATTAAGGACATACTACTTCAGGTTTTACAAAGAAGGAAAATGCTTCTCTACTTTAAAATTGGGCCAAAATTTACTACACTCATCAGGCATGTACACACATAAGTATCCACCCTGTTTTCCAGTCACAGTCAAAATAATCAATGAGCTTTAGAGAAACCAAAGTTCTCACCAATGAGTAACAAAAAATGATTTTAACATGTTTTCTATAAGAACATAGGCAAATCACTAATTAAAAAAATAAACAAATCTCCAAGATTATTTTGTTATATTACACAAATTTCAAGTAACTTCAGATCACTTTCAACATTCATTCAATAGCTAATATATTCTATAAGCAAAGGCACTGCACAAACTACCATGGAAGCTTCAGTGACACAACCACCAAAATGCTAATAAAGTGTGTAATAACAAGAATACAAACATTCCACGAGGATGGTCTGTCTAAAACAGTTCTTCCAATCAATCTGCATTTTAAAGAACATTTAGATTGATAGGTTAATTTTTCATATTCTGATTTCCTTTATTATCTTTCCATTATTTTTTTTTTGAGACAGGGTCTTGCTAGGTTGCCCAGGCTGGCCTCAAACTTGTGATTCTCCTGCCTCAGTCTCCTGAGTAGCTGAGATGAGACATGCACTATCATGCCCAGCTCTATAACCAGTTTTATTTATTTTTTTATCCTGTAACTCTTGATTTTCCCTCCTTTCATAAAGAGCTGTCATTCCTTATCTTGAACCTAAAAAAATATTATTCACAATAGGTTTCAGTCATTATGTATCCTTGTGACATCCTTCTTAAGTCTCTGATCAAATACTAGAAAACTCCTTTTTTATAAAAATGAGTTAAATCTCTTCAAAACCACTTTTCTCATTAGACTGTCTTGCAAAACATCAAAAGATTTTGATTTTTAAGTTTAGAATTATCTTTCACATTAAGAATTATCCTTGCAAAAAGAAAAAGCAAAAATGCAAGCAGACTTACAGTTATTATTTTCACTGCACAGTATTTTGAAATGCAAATCAGATAGCAATCATGAATAAAAATGACAAGTTGCAAACAAAGTGCTGACATGGATACAATCTACTGACTCTGGAGTCATATATGACTGACAGGTTTTTATCTCTAAAAAGACATTATTTTTCCCTTTTCCTCTGGAGTATGATCCAGTCACAAAGTAAGATCTTCACACCACCCCCTCGCCCACTCTTGCACTACTGGGGATTGAATTTATGATCCTCCTGCCTTAGCCTCCTGGGCAACTAAAATTAACAAAGCAAAATCTTGAAGAAAGTTGTTTAAATAAATTCAAAGGAATTTTAAGATACTATACAGTAAAAACTATCACAGGGACTCTTATGGGTGGGTTAGAGTGACACTTACTAAAAACCAATAGAATAGAATCCAAAGTCAGATACTATTCCACTTAGCATAGAATGTTAGTGAAAATGGAAGGTAACGGGTAATACAACATTATTAAGCAAAGCCAGAATTTAATCAGAATATTTTAGCTGCTCTACAGGTTCAGACTGAACCACCACAGGCCTAGCCGCACTACAAAGCCATACAGTGAGAAACTCTAATGCTGCACAAAAGACCTCCTTTTGGAGAATGGAGGGGAAAGCTCTATAGGACTTACAAGGCATAAGCACAGTAAAATGTCTCTGGGTTAGCACAAGGGGGTAACAATTAGTTTAATGGTCTGGTAGAGAATAAAGTTTTTGAAATCAAAAGGCTTGGGATATCCTATCACATCCTATGAAGGGCCTGTGGGAAAAATTGAGTCACTTGGGCCTGGGGATATAGCTCAGTTGGTATGGTGCTTGCCTCGCATGCATAAGGCCCTGGGTTCAATCCCCAGAACCACAATAAATAAATAAACAAACAAACAAAAACAAACCATTTAATGTCCTCATTTCCAAAATGGAGAAAATAATAGTCTACTGCTCACAGGGTCTCTTTTTACATTTGGAGGATTATATAGTATGTTTAAAGCTGAGACACAGCCCTATTAATGTTAACAATTAATTCTTGTTATATTATTAATAGCATCACTACTACTGGTTAGTTATTTAAGGATTGAGTATCACTATTTTGTAGTTGGATAATGCACAAATATGCTGGATGCTGAGAACACAAAAGTAAATAAATATCTGGTAAAATAAATATCTGGCTACCATATGAAAAGTGATAAAAACCATACGTAGGGCGCAGGGGTGCACACCTATAATCCCAGTGGCTTAGGAGGCGGGGGAAGGAGGATCGTGAGTTCAAAGCCAGCCTTAGCAATTTAGCGAGGCACTAAGTAACTTAGTGAGACCCTGTCTAATACAAAATAGGGCTAGGGGTGTGGCTCAGCGGTCAAATACCCGAACAAACAACAGCAACAGCAAAACCATATGTAGAGTATAATTCCAATTTTGTCTGTGTAGAAAATACATTGAGATTGAATATTTAGGGGAAAAAACACCAAAATGGATCTACTTAATGGTGAAGTTATAGGAACTTATTTTGTGTGTGTGTATGTGTGTGTCTTTTTCTGTATTTTGAGGCCTTTCCACAATAAACATAAAGTTTCCTAATCAGAAAACAAAAATTCTATTTTTTTTTTGGTAGCTTATTCGATCAGAGAAGTAGGTATAGAAGAAAAGTAAGGGTTGACAAGAAATCTTGGCCACATTCAGGATTCAACACAAGTAGAACCTGGGAAGTCCTAGGAAGCTTAATGCAGAAACAAATGAATGTCCCCAAATTCAGCATGCCTGCTAGGGAAAAGAAATAATAAAATCAATGATTATGAATGAAGTGCAGCCTGATCACTGTTCCCTTTAAATGTTTATGTGTCTATTACATGTAATTCTAAAAATTAACTTTGAAAAAGGTAATGTATTGGAGAGAAAGGGAGTGAAGTAGCTGAGATCAGTCCCATGAGCCTATGATAGTGAAGCCAGATTTAAAATTAGGTAGTTAGTGTAGTTAAGTAAATCGGGTCTAATATCATATTGAGTGAAATCTAAAATGGAGGCCATGCTGATAATGATTCTGGGAAATGCAGGACAACTCATGGAATGTTAATGAAGTCCCTAGGCCAAAGTCCACCCCAAAGAAATGTTAATGGAACCCAGGAAACAGCCCCCAACAGATTTGGAGATAGCCCATCCCAAGAAGTGATAATGAAGTCCTTCCTGCCCAGATTACTTGTTTGGCCCACCTGTGTCCCACCCCTCGGGCCTTCCAACCTACATTCCATCACCAAAACTATAAAAAGGGGAGACAACCGCACTTCCAAGGATTCCACCTCTTGGGTCCCCTTCTTCCTCTGGGAGAAGTCTTTTCTGCTGTCCTTTAATAAACTTCTAATTTCTACTCTGACCTTGCCTCAGCGTGTTTCTTTGGTGTTATTCTTCAACATTGGGGAAGCAAGGACTCGTCACCGGTCAACAGCGGTAACAATAGTAAAAGCCTATGTAGTATGTAGAAATGTACAAACACAAAAAATAGCCAGGTCAATGCAGTATAAGAAAGAGCAGAGAATAGTTTCTATTAGATATAAGAGGCCCTGGGCTCAATCTCCAGGCCCCAGCCAGAAAACAGTTAAAAGAAAAATAACACTTGGAAAACACATTTGATAAATGACATATAAGCTACATAAGAAGATCTTAAAGATGACAAAAGAACATTAAGATCCCAATAAATAAACGGGCAATAGTTCAGAATCGGCAATATGATGGAAAAAGACGAAAACCATAGCAAGTAAATGTGTAAAGGAACAAAATGTTACTGGTGATAAAAGTAATGTAAATTGAAGCAAACATTTATTTTGTATTAATTACCTTTTAAATGAGCAAAGATTCTTTAAAAATATAATATTAAATACTTGGTAGAATTAAGTAAAAACATTCTATCATAACTTGCTGATTGCAAGGTAAACTTGAAAAACACTTCTAGAGAACAATTGAGCAATGAGCATAAAAGACTTAAAAATGGGGCTGGGTCTGTAGCTTAGTGTCAAAGCGCTTGCCTGGCATGCGTGAGGCACTGGGTTTGATCCTCACCACTGGATTCAATCCTTACCACACAAACATTGACCAATAAAATAAAGGCATCTACAACTATAAATAAATAAATAAAAACAAAAAGCCTTAAAAACGCTCTCTTGACTCAATATAACAAATTTATAAATATATGTTAAGGTGAAAGAATTCCCCACACAAAGACACTTTGCCGGGAGAATTCCAATTTTATTGCAAAAAGCTGTGTGCTTATATAGAACTAAGGGGGAGATAATAGGGCTAAGATAAGTGCCAGACAACCCGTTTAATGGCAAGTTCTTCCAGATATCAGCTTTGAAGCTCAGGAATTAGTTCTCATTGGAGCTAAGGTTCCCTGCCAGTGAGGTTTGAAATTGGCGCCGGCGGGAGAGTTCACATGGGTGGGAACTTTTGGCGCCACTACAGAGAAGAAGAAGGTAGGAAGAAGAGGTCCTTAGGCGCCATGTTGGGGTTTGTTTTTCTCTGGGGTATGGCTGCCGTTTATACTTTTCCCAACAAAGGTAACTGAACATGGAAAGTCTTACTATTTAGTTAGCATTTTTTGTTGTGACCAACATCCTTGACAAGAATCTAAAGAAGGAAAAGTTTATTTGGGGCTCAGGGTTTAAGTCCATAGGTGCCAAGTCCATTCTCTGGGCCCAAGATGAGGCAGGAAATCAAAATAGAAGGGCCAGGTCGAAGAGCAGTGCTCCACTCAGGGCAGCTAGGAAGCAGAGAGAAAAGGGCAGGGAGTATGGGGTCTTAGAGAAGATACACCTACCTATCCAGGGCACACCCTCAATCTACCACCCAATTCTTCTGGGAGACAGCTCAGATCCAAGTTGGAATAGTAACACATTTTGTAACATTTTTATTAATATACTAGAATGGAAATTCTGTTATTACTTCATATATTTGTAGTCTTCATTACTGAAACATTTACATGTGATTCAAGTGGTAGGGTCATCAAGCTTTTTATGTTAAAGCACTTGCAAATACTAGAGCTTTAGTGTTTAATGGTCCATTTAAAAGGATTTTTAACCACACCAATTAGGCAATGTAAGAAACAAAAGGCATATAAATAGGAAAGGAAGAAGTCAAATTACCCCTTAATTCTATACAAAGAAAAACCTAAAGACTTCACCAAAAGACTAGTGGAACTGAAAAACAAATTCAGTAAACTATCAGGATATAAAATCTACATACAAAAATCATGAAAGCACAGCTACAAAAAAAAAAAAAAACACCAAACTCCACCCACCAACCAAATAAAACCCTGGAAATACACTAAGCAAGTGAAAGATCTTTTCAATGAAAATTACAAAATAGGGAAGAAACTGAAAAACACTAAAAGGAGAAAAGACCTTCCATATTCATGGCCTGGAAGAATATCGTTAAAATACTCCCAAAAGTGATCTACAGTGCAATCTCTTAACAAAATACCAATGAACTCTTCACACAATTAGGGGGGAAAAAAAATCAAGCATATGTATATCCTTTAACCTTGAAATTTCACTTTTCGATAACTTTCTTGGAGAAATGCTAACCATGGAGATCTACAACTAGAACCATGGAAGGATTTCCTTTTTTTTTTTTTTCCTGGTACTGGGGATTAAACCCAGGGTGCTTAACTCCTTAGCCATATTCTCAGCCTTTTTTATTTTTTATTTCGAGACAGGGTCTCACCAAGTTGCTTAGGACCTTGCTAATTTGCTGAGGCTGGTCTTTAACTTTGAATCCTACTGCCTCAGCCTCCCAAATTCCTGGGATTATAGGCATCTGTCACCATGTCTGGCTCATGGAAGGACTTCCAAGCAGTATTGTTGGTTCACTAACATTTAACTCAGGGCCAAGAACACTTTAACTCGTGGCTGAAGAAAGTTTTCTAACAGGTATTTTCTTTGGAAGGTATAGCATAGCCTTCTTGTGCTCAAAGACACACACACACACACACAAAATACTTCAGCAGTATAATTGGGGACCATTATAAAAAGAAAAATCTTCACAATTACAGAAAAGTATTAAAAAACATAAAAATAATTCTGTATTTTTCTATTCAGTGTTAGTTATCTCTTAATCCATGGTATGTATATACCACAAAATTGTGTTATTCATACGATATACAATTTTCAATTCTTTTAATTATGCACAGGTTCTTAATATTTTTGAAAAATTTTATTTTACCTAACGAACCTGCAAACAACTATATGGAGACATCAATATTCATTTAATTTTTTATATTTCTGGGTTATTAGTGTTTCTAAATTTTTGCCATTAAAGCCATCATAAATATATAGATTATACACATCCACACCCCAAAACCACCAACTTTTAAAAAGCACAAGAACATGAAAAATGTGGCATTAATCTATTTAAATAGATTTTGAAAAGGACACTTTATAGTATAAGAGTTGAAACAAAAAGACAGAATAACCTTGTGGAAATTTCAAACACAAAAACTGAGTGAGTAGTAAAACATCCCTCTACATAGTCATTCTTCCCTATCTGTGAAAGATTGGTTTCAGGACCCTTGTGAAAGTGAGTATCTACAGAGGCATAAGTCCCTTACATAAAATGGCATATACAGTATTTGCATATAACCTTTTGTACATCCTCCCATATACTTTAAATCATCTCTAGAATATAACACCTAATACAATGTACATGCCATACAGTTATTAAATCTGTATTGTTTAGGGAATGATGACAAGAAAAAAATGTACATGTTCAATACAGATGCAATTTTTGTTTTTTTTTCTGAGTAGTTTTGATCTATGGTTGAATCTACAGATGCAGAACTCACAGACATGGAAGGTTGAGTGTATATATATACATCAGTCAACACATATTTTGAAAAAAAAAATTCTGGACAAAGGTCTGACAGATAAAGTAAACATCTGCTCCCAATAAATAGAAAATTTAGAAGTATTTTAAATTTGACATTGTTTTCTAATGACATTTTCTTCTCTTTATTTGCCACATGGGGGATTGAACCCAGGCTTAAAGCATGCTAGGCAAGTAAGCACCTTACCACTGAGCTACATCTCCAGCAATTTTTACTGGGTCTCCTTCAATTGCTCAGGCTGGCCTTGAAATTTGCAGTTCTCCTGCCTTAGCCTCTTTAGTAGCTGGAATTACAGGCATGTGCTACCATATTTAGCTCTAACAACTTTCTATGTAGAATTCCTAAAGTCTTGAAATCCCCAGGATGTTAAATTTGAAACTATTTGAAAAAAGTTTCACTATGTAAATCCCTGCAGTACTAAAGAATCTATTGATTACTACAAAAGGAAACAAGAAATGAGATATAAACATTTGAAAGAAAAGGACAAAATAATCAATATTTGTAAATGATACCACTCTCTACCTAAATCCCATGTTCTTCACTAATTATCACCCTATGGCCATTCTTGTTTCAACTTTATTCCAACCCACTCATCTTTCAATTCCTATACTATTCCGAAAGAGTCTAAGTTATATTGTTCCATCTGTACATATTTTAGTATTCATCTCTAAAAGATCAGATCATTTTTCCAAAACATTCATTTTTTGTAGTTGTAGTTAGACATAACAACTTTATTTTATGTATTTATTTATTTTTATGTGGTGCTCAGGATCGAACCCAGGGCCTTGCACATGCGAGGCGAGCACTCTACTGCTGAGCCATATCCCCAGCCCCAAAGATAAGATCTTTAGGGGAAAAAATGATACCACAGTATTATCTCAAATAAAAAATTAGTTCTTGCTGGGCGAGGTGGCACACGCCAGTAATCCCAGGGACTCGAGTTCAAAGCCAGCCTCAGCAAAAGCTAGGTGCTAAGCAACTCAGTGAGATCCTGTGTCTAAATAAAATACAAAATAGGGCTGGGGATGTGACTCAGTGGCGGAGTACCCTCTGAGTGTCATGGGCCAGCCATGGGCTGTGTGTGTGAACCATGAGCATTTGTGCATATGGGAGGACTGGCCTGATGTTGAGTGCTCTTTGGGCCATGCAATACACCTGTGTACTTTCCTCTTGCTCTGCCTGTATTCCCACACAGCATCTGAGATGGGTGTGACTTGCCAAGATGTAAATCAATCTACTGACCACAAGACATCAAGAAGCTAGACTCAACCCCCTGAAACTGACTCTTTGCCTTATTTGGAACATTCCACCTCGCATGTCACAGCACTCGAGTCCAATCCTCGGTATCCGCCCTCCAAAAAAAGTTCCTTAACATCGAATATTCAATGTTCAAATTTCCAATAGTGTCTTTCCCTATTTTGTTTATTACTGTACTACTTAAAGCAAGATCTAAATGAATAATTGGCTCAGATGTGTTTTAATCCATAGGTTCTCCCTTTCAATTTATTGAATAATTCAGGTTGGTTTTGCCCAGTTGGTTCCGGTAAGTCTGAGTTTCACTGATTTTATCTCACTGTCATTTAACATATATATATTTTTTCTCTATGTTTTTCGTGTAAGTTGGTAACTAGACTTAAAGGCTTAATGAGATTTGGGCATATTTTTAGGGAGCACGATTATTTACTTGGTGGTATATTCTTCCATGAATAGACATGAAATATGCCTGATTGTATTCTTTTGTGATGTTAGCAATCATTAATGACCCAATGCTTAGATCATAGGGTCAAATGATGATGTTTTAACACTCCTTTTTTTTATTAATCAGCTGGAGTATTTCTCTGAGCAGATACTTCCTTAACTTCCTTAATTCTACTATCTGGTTAGTTAATTTTGAAAACAATGAACTTGTTCCATTGGTGCCAAACTTTTTTGTGTGCCTTAATATGTAAGGGTAAAATTTCTAAGCTGTTTCTGAGCCACAAAGCCTGAGTTAAAGTGTAAAAGACCGGGCATTGTAAAGCTACAAGGCTTGGGTTAAAGAGTAAAAGACCAAGTATTATTAAGTTCCCCTGCTACCCCCCAAAACTGTAATCCCTGTAGTTGTTAAGACAATACCCGAATTGCCCAGTAAATATTTCCACTGACTCCCGGGTTGCCTAATAACTTGGGACTCTGTGTAGTATGTCACGTAGGCATTTAGGCCCTAAAACCAATCAGTTTGAATGTGTACCCGGCTTAGAAGTGACCAATCACCCATGCCCAATCTGTTCCCGCCAATGAATGTACTAATCAGGTCTCAGAGTTGTTGTTCAATTTTCCCGTGCCTCATAATGATTTGTTCTGATGTATGCAAAGCCCCCACCCTCCCCAAAAAGTGTACTTAAGCACTGCCTGACCTCTGCTCTGGGCTCTGGGCTGCTCTCCCTTTTTGAGCGAGCCTGCCTGGAGCCTCAGCGCGCTGAAATCGGATCCTCAATAAACTCCCTCTTGCTTATTGCATAGTCAGTCTCTTGGTGGTCTCTTCCTCCAACGCTTCGCCTGACCCTTACAAATATTATTATAAACTTATGGATTTAATATCTAACATGTATCAATTCCAAATTAGCCTTATTGATACTCAAATTATACTAGTTTTAGCACATGGTAGCCTCTTAAAGTTGGTCTCCACTCCTTTTCACATAACCTAAATCACCTTTTCTAGTTTCTGTGCTACCTATTATGACAAATATTCCAGGCCTACCTTGTACAATTCCTGCCTCAAACCTAAAATCTGCTATTTCTCCAAGTAGTTTGAGTTTCCTTTAGGGGAAGATGGCATTTCAAAATCACAATATGATGCAACTGCTTTCAAAAAGTGACACCTTTTTAAACAGTTAAACAAATATCTATCCATCCTATGAGTACAATTCCACCCTACAGAAATCGAAGTATATATGTAGATAAATATTAAAAAAAATTTTTTTTTGTAGTTGTAGATGGACAGAATGTTTATTTGTTTATTTTCTATGTGGTGCTAAGGATTGAATCCAGTGCCTCACTTATGCTAGGCAAGTGCTCTGCCACTGAGCTACAGTTCCAGCCCAATGATTATTTTACATAACAGTAACTTTACTCAAAACAGCCCAAACTTGGAGATGTTTAACTAGAATGTCCATTAATACATGTTTGGATAAATAAAGTATAGTATAGGCATATGATGGATATCACTCTATAATTAAAGTGCGCATCATGCCGGGCATGGTGGTGCGTACCTACAATCCCAGTAGCTTGGGAGGCTGAGGCAGGAGAATCCCAGTTCAAAGCTAGCCTCAGCAACTTAGTGAGATCTTAAGCAATTTGGCCAGACCCTATCTCAAATTAAAATATGAGGGATGGGGATGCAGCTCAGTGTTTAAGTGCCCCTGGGTTCAATCCCTGGTACTGGGCAAAAAAGAAAGAATAATCTACCAATACATATAATTTGTACCAAAGAGTGAATAATAAATGATTCATTTATATAAAATTCTAAAGTAGGCATTATCAGGGCTTTTCTCACCTAAAATAAAAAACAAAAACCAAATCAGACTTACAGAAAAATATTTGTTCTTATATAATAAAAATACAAACAAGGCAAGAACAAATAACAAACAAAAGAAAATTAAAACACCTAACATCAAGAAAAGAAATCTAATTTAACCAGGAAGTGAAATACAAATTAGAACAACAATGAGTAAAACTAAACCTTACACAAATGGGATAATAAATAAATAAACACAATCTGTGAAACCACTTTTTTACTGGTTTAGTTTATGCACATATAATACAGTGTTGTCTTCTAGGTTTTATACTTACTGTCTAATAATTTACTTTAATTGAAAAGATTGTGGTAGTGGTAGCGCTACCACAAAGAAAAACACAGAGAAAAACCATATACACACAGACATGGAAAGATGTCCAAGATAAAATGAAAAACAAAGTGCAGGTTATAAAACTGAATATTATAAAACTCTTGGCTCAAACACATATACACACCACCTCATGAAAACAAATCTGAGGGCTGGGGATGTGGCTCAAGTGGTAGCGCGCTCGCCTGGCATGTATGCGGCCCGGGTTCGATCCTCAGCACCACATACAAAGATGTTGTGTCTGCCAAAAAACTAAAAAAATAAATATTAAAAAAATTCTCTCTCAAAAAAAAAAATTTTTTTTGAAAGGTTTACAATGATTTTCTACTATAGTCCTGATTTAATTCCATATAGTTGGAGTATTTCATAACAATTACTACTTTTTGACCCAAAATAACAAGTATTTTTATTTTATGAATTAAAATTAATATGAATGATATAGAACTACATGAAAACTGATATAGAGTATAAATCCATTTTTGTAAAAGAAACAAACATGTCAGGTTTACTTTAAAAAGATTTCTAAATATCATTTTGAACTTTATAGTGTCTTTATTCTCTTTAGAGTAATAAGAATTACACCTTGTTTTACTCTTGAGCTTCTAAAGTTTCAATTTTAAAATACAGTGGTTTTCGATTAAAAGGAGAATTCCCACTACCCATGATTTATTTACTGATATATATTATAATATAGATAGACAATACACAAATAAAAACTGCACAAGTAATTCCTACAAGAAAATTCTTTTTCAAGGGAGTTTTAAATCCTTTGGTCTGTTCCTACACTGAAATTCACAGGCAAGACTACATTCCCTGTATTATCTTACAGCGCAACTACAAAGTTCTTGCAATTTGTTTTAGATTTTAGGCAGAGACTATCAATTAGGAAACCAAAATAGTTTGTTACAAATGGAAAAAAAATTAGCTGATGATCTATTTTTTCACTTATGTGATGCTTTGTAATTGTCTTTTAGTTTCTTAAAATACATGCTTGATCTTTTCTTCTTTTTTTTTAATATTTTTTTAGTTGTAGATGGACATAATACCCCTATTTATTTATTTTTATGTGGTGCTGAGGATGGAATCCAGTGCCTCACACACACCAGACGAATGCGCTACCACTGCCACTACCATGATCTTTTCAACTAGAGTAAATTACTAGACAGTAAGCAAAAGACCTAGAAGACAACACTGTATTATGTGTGCATAGGACACCTAGCTTAGAACTTATTTATTCAATTATTATTTACTACTGTTTTTTAATACCTTTATTTTTTGTTTTATATATTTTATTTTTTTTATGTGGTGCTGAGGATTGAACTCAGTGCCTCACACGTGCAAGGCAAGCGCTCTACCACTGATCTACAACCCCAGCCCAATTTACTACTGTTTTATTAGGTGTTGTGCACCAAAGAAATAAAATAAGCAATAGTAACTTCCAGCAGTTTACAAGAGGAAATAAGACACCTAAAAACTTACAATGAAAGACAAATAAGTAACTATCATACTCATTGTCCTCACAAATTATTGTAAGGCTATATATATATAGAGAGAGAGATAGAGAGAGAGAGAATTTTAATATTTATTTTTTAGTTATCGGCAGACACAACATCTTTTGTTTGTATGTGGTGCTGAGGTTCGAACCCGGCATGCATGCCAGGCGAGCACACTACCGCTTGAGCCACATCCCCAGCCCCTGTAAGGCTATTCTTAATGCAAAAGATTTACAAAAATTGTTGTATAATATCTATAAGCTAGGTGTTATTACATTCAGATGTTTTAAAAACATTTATTTTTTTAGATGTAGATGAACACAACACAATACCTTTATTTGTATGTGGTGCACACAACACAATACCTTTATTTGTATGTGGTGCTGAGGATTGAACCCGAGTCCCGCCTGTGCTAGGCGAGCGCTCTACCGATGGGCCACAATCCCAGCCCCATTATATATTGATTTTAAGAGAAGACATTGAAGAAGAATTAGGCAATTGCTTAGGGTAACAGATTATAAGTACCAATCCAGGATTCAATCACAGATCTGTCTTATTCAAAAATCCCTGTTATAATCTCTGGAAAATATAACTCGTGGAGAAGAGAAATATTACAGATATTGGTAAGAAAGAAAGTATTCATGATTTAGGCTTATTATGTGTCCTGTATTCTTTTCAACTGCTAAATAACTATGTTTAGGAAACAGAGTGTCCAATATGGACAGGAAAAAGGATCTCAATCTAATGGGATAAAGACATGTAAATGAAAAATTACAGTGTGATTATCTGCTTATAGAATAAGTGGCCCAAACTTTCAGAAAAGCAAATCAACGTTATTAAAAAAACTTAAAATTCTCCTAGTACCTATTTAAAATTCACAAGTATTCATATGTTTTGGAGCCATACAGTGAAAGAATAAACAATACAGTAGTGATCCTAGAGAGTGAGATATATGTATAAAAGGTTAGAATTCACCAGGCATGGTGGTATATGCTGTAATCCCTATGAATCAGGAAGCAGAGGCAGGAGGATTGCAAGTTCAAAACCAGCCTCAGCAATTCAGTAAGACCTTGTCTCAAAATAAAAAGAGGGCTAGGGTTGTGGCTCAGCAGTAGAGCACTTACCTAGCACGTGCAAGGCCCTGGGTTTGATCCTCAGCACCACATTAAAAAATAAACAAACAAAATAAAGGTATTGTGTACAACTAAAAGAGCTGGGAATGTGGCTCAATGGTTAAGTACCTTGGGGTTCAATCCCTGGTACCAAAAAAAAGAAAAAGAAAAAATAAAGTTGCAATTTTAACCTCAGTAACTTGGTGAGGCTCTAAGCAACTTTAGACCCTGTCTCTAAATTTAAAAAAATATATAAAAAGGGCCGGGGATATGACTCAGTGGTTAAACAACCCTGGGTTTAATCTCTGGCACCAAAATAAATAAATTTTTTAAAATGATAAAAATACTCTATTTGTGCTTTCTGTCCAAAAGGGAATATAACTTAAAAAACACAGCTAGTGTGACTAAGCTACTGAATTTAAATTTGAACATTTACATGTGGCCAGTGGCTGCTATATAGGACAGCTGTCTTAGCCTTGTCTCTCTTCTACTTCTTTCCTCATCAAAATAATTACAAATATAAGGGTACTAACAAATGAGAAGCTTCTCAAATACACTTTTCACTTAAATTATTAAACTTCTGAAAGATGCTAGAGAAGAAACTTAAAGTCCTAAGATTTCATTGAAGTCTTCAGGGTCAAATTAATTTTAAGGATGGCTCACAGGAACTTAAAACTGATTAATTATGTTGTTTTGTTCAGTTTTATTTTGATAAATTCATTTTGGTCTGTGAGGAATTTGAAAGACAAAAAGTTCAATGTCCTTTTCATTATATCAATCTTACCTTTAGCTCTACTTGTATGAACTCTTGCACGTACCCAAACAACTTCATCAGCTCTTTGTACTGTCAAGTCTCTAACCAAAACCAAAATTCAATCTGCAAAAATTGGTAAAGCAATTTTTAAATTCAGAATTTAGAGATCTTAATTATTTGTATGGCAGGTAATCTAAAAATTTTGTATCATATTAAACAATTCTCAATCTTTGGTAACAATTCCTTTTTTATCACCTTCAATATGAAATTTGCTTCAAGTTTTGTGATTGTATTTTCTAAATAATCTCCAAAATCCATCCAATTTTCTACCATCATTACTGCCACCATCCTAAATCAAGTTATTATTTCTTGCTTAAACTATAGTAGCAGCCTCTATACTGGTCCTCTTCTAATTCATTCTACATTGCAGTCAAAGAGATAATTTCAAAATGCAAATCTGCTGAATACTTTATGACTTCAAAGGTCAAATACAGCCTGTCCTCATCTGCCTATGCCTAAGTGAATATGGCAGTTTGCCTGCCCACCATACACAGTACGTTAGTCAGCTAGCCATCAGGGAGGATTCTCTACCTGGCCTACAACAATGACTGATACAGGGAAGGATATGTCATTCAAACTAATCATAGTATTTCTCTGGAACTTAAATACACATGCTGGGAATAAAGCTCTTATAACCCTCTTCTCTAAGCTGAGATGGTGTAGGCCCAAGGCTGTCATCAGTAGCTTTCTCACTAGCATGAGTTTGCAGGAGGAGAGAATGAAGCTAATATTTTACAAAAAGGAGAGCCAAGAGATGGAGAGAGAAGATCCTTGAACCCCGAAATACAATCATGCTTGATGGTCATTTCACACTGTTTCCTACAGTTATGTGAACCTCTTGGCTACTATTATGCCCAACTATTATGCCTCCCTGATATTAAACAAAAAACTACAGTCATCTAGAGTTCCCCTAATAGAAAAATGGTGACAAAATAACTATTACATAAAGGTAGCAATATAAACCAACATTCAGAAATCGTTCTAAATATATAATCAATTGATTAGGGGAAAAACCTGAGATATTAAGTAAGAACACAGTAATAGATGACACTACAATAGCAAAGATAATACCTTATAGGACATTATAATAAAATCCAATCACAAATGTATTTTACTTATGTTTTATCTAAATATAATTTGTCTCTTAAAGCAAAGATGCAGCTGTAAATATAACATGATTTACATTGTTCTCATGACTAAAAGGAAAGAGAATGGAAGAGGAATTTCAAAGCCATTGGGTATCATAAGAGGATTTCTGCAAAACACTGTCTTTATGAATATGCCAACTTCCAAGTCTGCTGTGTAAACTCAGACCAAAAAAACATGTAAAAGAAAATCAAGAGACAAAGCAGCATAAGATTTGAAAAGGCAGATGTGAAAATGCCAAGACTGAAAAAGCACATGACTAATTAGCCAACAAAACTCAAAACTAAACAAAACAGAAAGCATACATTTTAAAAAGTGAACTTATACATGAATGTGATAATTAGGATAATTTTAATAGTATTTTGGAAAAGAAAAAAGGGTAATAGCCCTATGTCCTATGGCATCCCATTAATTAGCGTGAGGGTTTTCAACTTTTAATATACTGCAACATACTTGAGACACAAGTTATACTCCACCAGTAAAACTGGCTAACTGTGGAAGTGATCCACAGTATTAGGGTTTCAGTTCAAAAATTACCATCTATTCTATATGGTTTAACAGACACTGGCAGTAGAGAAGAAGTTTGGAGAAACTGAAGCAGATGGGAAATTATTTTGAGCTAAGTATTAGGATTTTTATACAAGTGTTAAAGCTCAAACTGCAACACTGTCAAGGGATCTAGGTATGGAAAGAATCATGAGCTCTAGGGTCAGATGGTCTCAGTTTTAATCTCAGGTCTGGTAGATAATGGCTGCATGAGATAAGTTCCTTATCTTTCAACTTCAGTTCCTTAGAGTCTTTAAGGATTAAGAAAATAAATTCTTGGAAAGAATCAAGCAGAATAGGAATTTAATAAATAGTAGACAAAAACAGAGAAGTTAGGAAGAAAGTAATAGAGGTAGCTTCATGAAAACATACAAAAACTCCAGGTGATAAAAGCAGTTATTAACCACTCTTCTCCTATCCCCTAGTCCAGAGTTAAATCTTATTGGATTACTGAGGAATTTGATAAAATCAAATAAAATCATTTAAAATACACCATTCAGGGCTGGGTTGTGGCTCAAGAGGTAGCGTGCTTGCTTGCACCTGAGGCACTGGGTTTGATCCTCAGCACCTCATAAAAATAAAAGATATTGTATCCACCTAAAACTAAAAAATAAATATTTAAAAAAATAAAATACACCATTCACAATTTCTAGAAATCCAACATGTTGGATAAAAGCTAATTATAATACTCATTGGACATATTTTCTTTCTTATCTAGATTTGAAACACTAAACTAACAATGTTTACATACAGTCATGACATCTATTTGGTTTATGAATGCCATTAAAGTTTTTCAAAATTATTTCTTCAGTGTTATGCTGACCCTACTTAAAACTTCACATAGCTACTAACCTGGTTTTTCCTGTGATTGTATCATTGAAGATATTCCATATCTTTCTTTAGCATAATCCTACAAAAAAAGTTTTGCATCATGACTTTTCATTTAAACACATAAACACAAAAAAACAGATTAAAAAATGAACTTGTCTTAACTTTCATAATCATTTCATTAACTCAGGTACAGCAGTTTTTAGATATAGAAATCTGTTATTTATTTATATATGTATCTACAGAAGAAAAAAAAAGCATCTAGCTTCTGGTTAGTTTATTTCAGAGACCACCAATCCTGGATGGAAATAACATATATAATAGTCTTCAGATAAAATTTACACACATGTACAACACATCTTAACTACCTTCTTCAAAAAGATCAAACTACTTCAAAGTAGAATATAAACTTCCTCTGTGAAGGGAATAAGATGAAGTACCAGTTTTATTAACTTCCTATTACAGGAAGAGATGTTCAAAGACAACCAATGCTTTGGTAAGCTTTCCAAGTAACAGATGTCTTCAGTTTTCAGAAATCTGAGATGTAAGACATAAGCTAACTACAACTTTCCTTTTAATGAAATATCATTAAAAAATTCACCAGCTTCCTGGTTTCAGCTTCAGGACAACAGGTTACAAGGTTAGACAGTGACAATTTATCAAATTTCTTGTAGATGTAGAGTTAGGAACAGAAAATAGCAGACCAAGGGTCCAGGTGATTAACAAACTAAACATTAAATAGATAAGTGTCCTCTTAATCTTACTTTACCTCTAAAATGATCTCAAAGATCCTTCTAGCTGTAACTCTTCCAAAATATTTACCTTACATCTAGATCCATGCTATTTGCAATGGGGCACTACTAGTTTATATAATAAATCAGATCAAGAATACAAAAATAATTTTCTTAGATTTTTGCAAGGTAACTTAAGATCTGTAAGAAACAATTCGTTTTTGTAACTCAACAGCTATTTGTTGGAATCCTCTTAGATTTGGAGAATCCTGAATTCTCTGTCTATACCAAAACAGATATGTTAAGGTATTGAACAACTGCTTTTTTTTAATATTAAAAAATACACATCAAGGACAAATATCACTAGGACCACAGTGGAAGGATGCTGTCACACAATGAAGCCTAAAGGCAGCATAAAATACATGAGAGTGAAGATAAAGGTGTCACCCCTTCTAATTAGTTCTATTCATATTTCAACAACCGTTCTTCAATTTATTATTCTGATATGTCTTATTATGTTCCTTACCAAAACCTCAAAATTCCTCAACAGAGAAACTAAGAGACAGGCATTGATTAAAGCTCATTATTACTAGAGCACACATAACTGGATATTTGGGATGGTTTAAAACTTTGATACTGAAAAACCTGAATGACTGCCTAGTGTTTATCTCAAATGCATCTTCCACAAACTTCATTACCTACCTCATTGGGTCACTGACAGAAAGTAAATTAAAATAACGTGTGTTCTTTAATGCTGTCACATGGAAAAATGGTCATTTAACATAATAGCAAATGGTTTTACTTAGTACTGTTATTATTTGGCAAAACATTAGGAATACGAGAGCTGAGAACGTATCGATTACTAGAGGTCATCAAATATTCCCGAGGCGGGGGTGGAGTGAGGCGTGCATGACGTGTAGGACGTGCCTAACCCAGACACTAGCTCAATGTGACACCGCCGCTCCTCCTTCCATGGCAGTGGGTGCTTCACGTCCACCCTACCCCAGGAGCGCCCTCCTTGTAGGCCAGGGCTCCCAGGCGATCCTGTGAGAAATGCGGTCTGGCCACGATGCTCAGGCCCTGGCGGCCCCATGGAGGTTCCAGAGGCCTGGACGCTAGGCCCTCAGCATCCAGACAAAGTGCTCAAGTAAGGAGCCGGACAGCAGGGCCCCGCTTACCCTATTCCCTCCCTCAGCACGTTCCGGCCCAGATTCTGCCCTCCCAAACCCAGAGAAGGAAACCCACTTCCGCCGCGTCCATGATCTCCCACGGCTTCTCCTGAGTCTTGCGACTGGCGCTGGCGCTGGGCATCGAGACACTGAATCGGGGAGTGGACACCACTCTTCCTCTCAGGCGTCTGTAAGGGCAAGCCAAGGGGCTTCTCCCTCCCGCACAGTCCCCGCCCTCCCGGCCCTCCTGCCTTGGTACACGCGCTGGGACTCCGCGAGGAAGTTCGGCTTCGGAAAGATCGAGAGACTTCCAGCTCTCTGGAGATTCCGAAGCGCCGAAAGGCCAGCAGCAGAGCGCCGTCGTGTACTCTTCCCCCCTCGCTCTGCCTCTACGGGGTTGTCCCGGGGTTGGAAGGAATCCCCGGGAATTTGGTACAGTCTCGCGGGATTGGCTCTGAGGGGCGGGGTCCTAGGGTACTTGCTGTCTTTATTCTCCTTAAGCTCGTCTCAACTGTGGTTTTTCCTCTATTTTCTTCACAACCCTTTCTTTCCTCTGGACTTTAAACGCAAACTAGTCACCAAAATACGCACGAAAGTTCAGCCCTCAGCTTTTTCCTCTTTTGTACATCCCCGCCTTTATTATCCCCAGCGAGGTTGCCTGCCTGGGGAAGAGGAGGCCTTTTGGCAAAATGGTTGTACTCCGTATTGGGGCACAGGGGTTCTGTGTTATAGGCAATTAAGTTGCTAAGGCAGGTGGAGAGCCACTACGTAAGTGAAAAGTGAAGGGGGCACACAATGACAAGAAAACCCACACAATTGCCTTGACCAGTTGCATTGTTGGATACAGTATGTAATGTTGATTTCCGATGGATGGCTTTTTTTTTTTTTTTTTTTTTTTTTTTTTTTTTTTTTTTTTTAGTACCAGGGATTGAACTCGGGGGCACTTAACCAGTGAGCCACATCCCCAGCCCCTTTTGGTATTTTATTTAGAGACAGGATCTGAGTTGCTTAGGACCTCGCCTAAATTGCTGAGACTGGCTTGAACTCATGATCCTCCTGCCTCAGCCTCTTGAGCTGCTGGGATTATGGGCATGCACCACTGCCCCAGTGCCTGGCTTAATGGATGGCTTTTTCTAGAAAACACAACTTGTTAATAAGTCTTTATTGAAAGTAATTTGAAGAGTTGGTTAAATACTATTTCCCCTGTAGATATTTTTTACATTCCATTAAGTTTCAGCTGTCTTTGTAGTTTTACCCTAGCACAAAATGACAGTTAATACTGGTGAAGGGGTTAAGGGGCAAATGAAAGGCCTCTGGAGGTTCCTTCATTCAGGTCTTGAGAGAGATGGTCTGTGCTTAACTAATTTCATGTGGGGTAAAATTTTGTTCCTACTTATTTGATAAATGATTATTTGTAGGTATCTCCTTTATGCTAATCATATCAGGCACTAGTAATCACATGATTAGTCATGATTCTTGCTCTTTTTTCTTTTTCTTTTTTTGGTTACTGGTGATTGAACTCAGGGGCACTGAACCACCTATGGGAATCCCCAGCCCTATTTTGTATTTTATTTAGAGACAGGGTCTCAATGAGTTGCTTAGTACCTTGCTTTTGCTGAGGCTGGCATTGAACTCGAGATCCTTTTGCCTTAGCCTCCCCAGCCACTGGGATTACAGGTATGGGCTAACAGGCCAGCTTATGCTTTCTCTTTTAATACTATACAGGGACCTAGGCTGATAGATCCTCTATTTTGATACATGCTGCCATGATCTCAGAGGCAGGAAGACAACCTACCTCTTAAAGTTTTTGCCTAGAGGTAACATATTTCACCTTCTGCTCCTGTTTTCATTGGCTATTCCTGATTCAACCCGACAGGAGAATTCATTGATTCTTTAGGGAGTGACATTGAATATTTGTGATTAATAATACATTCCATTAAAAAACACAAGCAGGGTATTGTGGCACAAGCCTGCAATCCCCGCAACTCAGGAGGCTGAGGCAGGAGGATGGCAAATTAAAAGCCAGCTTCAGCAAATTAGTGAGGCCCTCAGCAACTTAATGAGATCCTTCTCAAAATAAAAAAATAGAAAAAGTTGGGGATGTGACTTAGCAGTTAAGCCCCTCTGGGTAAAACAAAAACAAAAACAAAACAAAAGAACACATTCCAGGGCCTGGGGCTGTAGCTCATTGGTAGAATGCGTGCTTCACATGTGTGAGGCACTGGGTTCGATCCTCAGCACCACAATAAAATAAATAAATAAACAAATGTATTTTTTTTAAAAAAAAGTCTTAAAAACAAAAAAGAACACATTCCATTATACCTTTAGAATTCCAAATAGGAGTCTGTGAGATTGCTGTGTTTTGGTATTTTTAAAGATTTTTTTTCTCAATTAGGGTGGTATTAATGTATGAACTGATTGTCAAAAATCTCAATATAAATTCCATCAGTTGTCCCTTTACTAGGGCAGGGATCTTATTTTTCAATCTGTCTATGAGGTTTCTTCATGTCCTTGAGGTTGTCCTTACTTTGGCCCCTTTGCCTTGATAAGTATTTGTATTTTGTATTTAGGTCATAGCCTGGAATGAGGCTTCTGGTCCTCTTTCCTGATAGTAATACAAAAGAAATATTTACCAGATCAATGGCCACGTTCTATGTGCCTGAGGTCTTGTGAATCTGCTCTAGTACAAATAACTACAACTGCAACTGAGGCTATGATTTGGACATTGACAGTATGGTCAAATGTCTGGTCTTTGAAGGAACCATTCTTAAAAATAGGAATAGGATAAAGAATATTAACCATTAGGCCTTTAAGGGTTGCACTAATTTTTGCCATCCCCCAGAGAACCTAACAATGTGATTTACTCTCCTAGTTGGGAACTGGGGAAGTGATTTCAGGGGTTTCCTTTTATCCTTCTGCAGTATAATAGCCCTATCCCAAAGGCCAAGGAACTGTAGAGAAATAGCTCTTCCTTGTTTCCCCTGGTACCTTGCAGGTATCCAGATAAGCCAAGTGGGCAAGGACTTGAACTACAGCAAATGTGAGTCTTCAGATCACCTTGTGATTCTCCTGGGACTTGAGGGGATAGGAGACCATCTCCCATTCACTTTCCTATCTACCTGGGAGGCTGTCATGGGATGGTTTCTCATCTCCTCCAGGAGGGAGTCTACTGATGTATGGGACTTCTTGTCTCCCTCCCCTGTGGAGAAACAGGATATAAACATGCTTAGTAGTAGTCTAAAAGTGGCTCATCAGCAACAGGGTGCCCTACAATTCATGTTGCAGTCATCTGGTCCATTTTGTTTCAGTGTTGTCATTTTTGATGTGTGAGACAAGGATCACCTTTGGCTCATTCTTCTTTTCACTCTTTATGTAAGCAATAAACTGTCTTAATCTACAAATGGCTTGTTAAATAAATCAGTGAGGCCCTGACCTTGGCCTTGCTTGTTTTTGTCTTGATAGGAACAATGTGGGGTTCTTACAACTGCCAGTATGTCCATTCCAAAATAGACGTTTTAGAGACCAGGAAAACAACCCCCTGAATTTCATGTTGCTTTTGAGAGATCTGAAGCACCATTGTGATTCTTGATTCTTCATGTGTGATTTTTTTCCCCCTGGAAAAAAAGAACCATATGTCAGTATATCTGCTAAGTAAGCTATCATTGGTCTTTCTCTTTGTTCCTAATGCTCTGAAATCTCATAATGTGTGCCATCCTATGGGTCTAAAGTCATCAGTGTGCTGGACCTCAATGGGCCTTTCAATCTGGAAACTCATTTAGTTCTGGGACATTTTCTTGAAAAATGTTCTTAATTATACTCTCTTCTTCTTTGCTTGAATTCTTATTATTCAAGGAGTGGCCTTTCTGAACTGGTCTTTTAGTTTTCCTATTATTTCTCTCCATTTTCCATCTTATTGGCTTTTTGATGTGCTTTTGGGAGATTTCTTCAACTTTATTTTCTAATCTTTCAGTTGATATTTTATCATTTCTGCCATTATGTTTATAATTTCCTAAAGCACTTTTTTGTTCCATGAATGGAACGCCAGACTAGATCCCCAATCTTTTTTGGGGGGTACCTGGGGTTGAATCCAAGGGGACTTACCACCAAGCTACATCCCTAGTCCTTTTCTGTTTTTTTTTAACCTTTATTTTATTTATTTATTTTTATGTGATGCTGAGGATTGAACCCAGGGCCTCACACATGTTAGGCAAGCGCTCTACCACTGAGCCACAACCCCAGGCCTCGGTTTTTTATTTTGAGATAGGATTTCACCAAGTTCCTATTGCCTCACTATATTGCTGAGGCTGGCCTTAAACTTGTGATTCTCCTGCCTCAGCCTCCCAAGTCATTGGGAGTAAAGCCAGCATGCCCAGTTATAACCCCAGTTTTTTAACATGCATGCAGTATTTTCTCATCTTACTGAGTATAAAAATAAGGCAATTTGGGGGGTAATTTTAAAATGTGTTCTCTCTACATGATGCATTTTTATAAGGTTTTTTTTTTTTTTGGTTTGGTTCTTTTTGGTTCAGTGCTAGAGACCTGCCTCAGCTAGTTGATAAAGCCTTGATTGTCTGCTTTATGTTAAAGTGGGGACTAAAAAACTGATTAGAACTGGGTGTGGAGGTATAGACCTATAATTCCAGTGTCTTGGGAGGCTAAGGCAGGAGGATCACAAACTTGAGGCCACCCTCAGCAACTTAGTGAGACCCTACCTCAAAATATAAAATAAAAGGACTGGGGATGTGGCTCAGTTGTTAAGTTTCCCTGGTTCAATCCTTGATACCAAAAAAGAAAAAAAAAGCTGATTAGAAGTGTGTACTTACGTGGGGTTTGTCAATTTTGAGTTTTGCTGTATGATATTCTAGCCCAGTCATTTGACAGGAAACTCAGGTGGCAGTATCTTTAGATCTTTCCCTTTGGCTGGTCAAATTGTTCAGGATAAAACCCTTCTGATCTGCCTGAAGAATAAAGATATAATTGTCAGCATTCTGGGAATATTCAGCATTTAATATGTATTTGGTATCTGAATCCCTCTAGTTTTGGAACAGTGCCCAGTTCCTGAAGTCGAAGAATGCATGCTTTAACCCTCTCCAGAGAATATATTATGTCAGGGTGGGAGAGAACTCTTGCCAAAAGAGTAGGGTAGGAAGGGATCAGGGATTCCTCTTATGTAGACTTCCCCTCAAATTCCTTATTTTAGGGGCTGGAGATGTGGCTCAAGCGGTAGCGCGCTCGCCTGGCGTGTGTGCGGCCCAGGTTCGATCCTCAGCACCACATACAGACAAAGATGTTGTGTCTGCCAAATACTAAAAAATAAATATAAATAAATAAATAAATAAAATAAAGGTCTGCCAACAACTGAAAAAATATTTTTAAAAAAATTCCTTATTTTAACTCCTACTCCCACTCATTTTCAGAGGTACTTGGTGTTGCTTGTTCTGAGTCTTTGAGGTTTCTTTTGTATAAATTAGGTTGTTTCTTAGTCTTCCTGGCTGCTGTCTCAGGATTTAGCTTTTCATAACTGCTAAGTAGGTTACCACTGATCTGTCTGCTTTCTAGCATCCCACATTTGGGTACTATTGTCTCCTTTCCTGTTCTTCCATCCTCTTGATCATAATTTTTGTTGGATTAGGTGTGTAAGCAAAGTTAGATCTGCTGTCTTAGTATAGAAGTCTTATTTTTTGTTTTATTTTATAATGTCAGTGTATACAGGTTTCTAGCAGATAATTTGTGGTTATCAAAATAAATACCAATGCTCACTCATTCTTTATTTTTATTTGTTCTTTTTTTTTAGATATACATAACAGTAGAGTATTTTTTGACATTATGCATACATGGAGTATAACTTATTCTAATTAGGATTATATTCTTATGGTTGTACACGATGTGGAGTTTTACTGGTGGTGTATTCATATATAAACATAGGGAAGTTATATCCAAATAATTCTGCTGTCTTTCCTATTCTCATCCCCCTCCGTTCCCTTCATTCTCATTCATTCTTTCAATGAATATTTACTGAGCGCTAACTATGTGCCAACCATTAGTCTAGGCATTTGGAATATGTCCAAGAACAAAGAAGATAAAGATCGTGGTTCTTGGGATCTTATGTTTTGGAGGATGGAAGCAGATAATAATAAACATAACAAGTAAATTATATAATGTGTTAGAAAGTGATAATAAAAAATGGAGGAAAAGTAGAGCAAGGCAAGAGAAATGGGGTACACATTTTAAATGTGGTATTCAGGGTGGACCTCACTGAGAAAGTGATTTTTAAAGATTTGAAGACAGTAAAGATGTGTCCATGTACACATCTTGGGGAAGAGCATTCCAGACAGGGGAACATCCAGTGCAAAGTCTTTAAAGTGGGAAGAATAAGGAGGCCCATGTTCATATAGTGTAACATGTTTACAGTATCTGAAATGTTCAGGGTTCCTTGTCTCTATACTAAATGACTCCAGTTTGCAAGCCTTTTAAAAATTATGACAAAACACTCATGTAATATAATATTTCTTAATCTTTTTAAAGTATATAGTTCAGTGGTATTAACTATATTCACATTGTTGAGTAACAGATCTCTAGAACTTTTTAATCTTATAATACTGAAACTCTATACTCAGGAGCTGTGGTTTGGGAATGGCTTGTCCCCAAAGGTTCATGTATTAGAAGTCTGATGTTGAGGTGGTGGAATCTTTAAGAGGTGGAGCCTAATGGAAGGTAATTAGATCAGGAGGGCACCACCTTGGAAGGATGTCAATAGTTCTCACAGGGTTAGTTCCTGAGAGAGAAGGTTTTTATTAAAGACTGAGTCGAGTCCCTCCTAAATCTCTTTCTTCCTTATTTCCCACTTATTATACCTTCTGCCTGAAGTTCATTTCCTTTCCTCTTCTTTGCTTTGTTGTGATGCACCCAGACACCAAACACCAAGTTGTTTGGATTTTCCAGTGGTCACCAGATTTATGAGCCAAATAAACTTGCTTTTTTTTTTCATTGTTGATGTTTGGTACAGGGATTGAACTAGGGGCACTTAATCATTGAGCCACATCTCTAGCCCTTTTTTATATTTTATTTAGAGACAGGGTCTTGCTGAGTTGCTTTAGGACCTCGATAAGTTGCTGAGGCTGGCTTTGAACTCTCAATCCTCCTGCCTCAGTTTCCAGAGCCTCAGTTTCCAGAGCTGCTGGGATTACAGGCTTGTGCCACCATGCCCTTTCTTTATAAAGTATTCAGCTTCAGTTATTTTATTATTAAAAAAATAAAATAAAATAAAACACCATGGAACAACTTCTCATTTCTCTGTACCACCCCAACCAGCCCCTGACAACCACCATTCTACTTTCTGTTTTCATGATTCTAACCACTCTAGACAGCTCATGTAAGTGGAATTATAGAACATTTGTCCTGTTGTAAATTGCTAAGCTTTTTGAGTCTTGGTATTGACAATTCATTCTGGCTCCAGCATTGCTGTCATGCTGAATTTAGCTATTTCTTCTTTCATTCCTGCATATAATTCAAATCTTAGCACTCCTATTTACCAATGGAGTCAGGTGGAGTGCCTTTGGTTGTGAGGGAGAAGGACCTTGACTCAGTTCCAAACAGTAAAGGAACACGAGGTAAGAAGTATGGAAAACAAGAGAGTCCAGGTTTAGCCATTTGGCAATGTCATCAAGAACTGGGGAGCAGTTCTTTTCTTCTCTCAGCTCTGTAGGCTTCATCCTCTGTTTGGTAGCAAGATACCTGCTACTAATTCAGGTATTACGTCCAGTCATGACAACATCAGACAAGCACAGAGACCTACCTTCTTGTGCTTCTCTTTTAGACAAAGAGGCTTTTCCTCAAAATCCTTGTGGCAAGCTTTCCTTCACATCTCATTGGCCAGAACTGGATCATATGACTGTGCTTGAACCAGTCACTAGTAGGCAAAATGGGACCAATAGGGTCAATCAGGCCTACCCCAGGATTTTTGTGATGGGATAGAGGTGTTACCTCCACTGAAGTGCATGGATGCATTAGAAGATGGGTGGACATGTAAATAAAAACAGATTCTGTTAGGAAGGGGAAATGAATACTAAATAGACAGCCAACAGTATCCACCACTTTAGCCCGGTGACATAAGGTAAGTCATTTGACATCTCTAATCCTTTTTTTTTTTAAGAAAATGAGGATAATTTTCTCATGTGAGAATTAAAATCTCCTTGCTCAAATCTGTCCAATGGCTTTCATTATGTCAAACAAAATCCAAGTCTTTACAAAGGACTGGCTAACTACAGCCCATTGACCAAATCTGGCTTGTTGTCTGCTTTTGTACAACCCATCAGCTAAGAATGCTTTCCATTTTTCTAAACAGATGTTTGGGAAAAAATTTTTTTTAAAAAAGAACAGTTTTGTAACAGGTAAAATTCTATGAAATTCAAATTTCAGTGTTTATAAATGAAGTTTATAAAGTTTTACTGAGACATAGCCATGGTCTTCATTTGTTTAACTATTGTCTGTGGCTACCTTTGTGCCAATATGGCAGGGCTGAGTGGTTGTAAAACAGACCATAAGCTCCATTAAAAAATATTGTTTTATATGTACTAATTTAAATTTGAAAATATACATAAAAACTCCCAAGATAGTTCATGCACATAGTATTGTTTAGTTCAGTTTTCTCAAATTGTGGTCCCTGGACCAACAAAATCAATATAAGGATGACTTAGTATTGTGAGTTGAGTTGTGTCCTCCCCTTCCCTACCTCATCCCATTCATATGTTGAAGATCTACCCTCTGGTACCTTTTTAGAACAACTTTTTCAGCTAGGTACTAATAGTGCAGATGGGAAAATGAAGGTACAAAAAGTCAGAATTAACATGTTTGAAATCAATCAATAAGTAGTGGAATCACCATCAAAACTAAAACATCAGACCCCAGAGCCATGTGCTCAGCTACTGTAACATCCTGCTTCCCATAAATGATGCCTCAAGCTTAGAAAAGCTTAAATGTTTGGTTATTACCATGTTCCTAGTTCAGGGTAGGCTAGAGCCTACGTCCAGTTTTTCCAGCATCTCATCCCTGTTTGACCACCGCAGAGGGCAGCAGAGTGACAAGGCCAGCAACCAGAGTTGGGGCTGGTGGAACAGCCCCTGTGGTGTGAGTGCCAGCTCTTTTAGTGGCTTCTCTGAGGCCAGTGCCATGAGGGAACTCAGCTCCAAGTCCCTCACTACCATCCCATTGAAGGACAGGACAGCTTCTTTTTATAACAGGGCCACCAAAGTTGTGCCAGTCAGACTTTGTGGCAGAAAGCCTCAGTACTTGTTATGCAATTGCAGCCTTAAGATGAGCCTCACCTCTGGCCACTTTCCAATTGTACTCTGGCCCTCAGGGTCTTTCCTGGGTAGACGTTCTGGAGTTAGCACTGCAAGGGGGTGTGATTTTGCTTCCACTCAGCCTGCTTCCTATCTGCCTGAAAACTACCTCAAGGATTCCACAGGGCAGAAATGAATTAATTATAAAACTCAGTAGGCCTATGTTCTCATAGTATATTAAAAGCAAGGCCTTTGGAGATAGGCAGCCCTGGGTCAGGGCCCCATCTCTGCTGCTGTGTGGCTTTGGGAAAGTTGCTTTCTTCTCTGAGCCTCAATGTCCTTAGCGATATTTACCTTTGTGCTTATTGCAGAGAGTAAGTCAATCCTATAGTCCAAGCCCTTGACTTCATATATACCAAGCAACCATATTTACATATACAGTACATATTGTTTATGTATAGGACCATTAACATACAGTGTGGCTTTAGAATGCAAATTGCAAAGAGTAAAGCTGGTGTTTCCTTCTCAACTATACCATGTTTTCTCAGGAAAAAGACAACCACTATCATCTATTCCAGAAAAGTATTTTCTTTTAAACTCTTTTCTTTTTACTTTATTATTTTAGTTTCATTCTTTAAATGCTTAGGGGATATATGGCATAAAATGAACTTCTATAAGTTTTAAAACTACCTAAGTCTAAATGAAATGTTCTTAATTTGAGGTTTACAGTTTCCAGGAATCCATGAACCCCTTGAAATTGCATAATGATATTGTTTCTACATGAATATACATTTTTGAGGGGAGATGATTCATAATTATCAACAGATTCTCAAAAGGGTTTATGCTTGGACAAAAGACAAAAATAAATAAATAAATAAATAAACCCAACCAAATGAACAAACAAAACCCAATATAAGAACAACCTTTTAAATCTTCTTCTACTGAAAGTAATTTGGAGAACTTCCCTGACTTTAAGACAAAGCAGACACTGCTTTGGAAAGCACTGGAAATGGATCCTGTCTTTCTCAGCCAAGAACCAGTCTCTTTCTCCCAAATGTGTCCCTAACAAAGTGGTAAGGAAGGCTGTTACCGCTGGCACAGGTAGTGCTGGAAAGACAAACCACAGGGATGAAGAGGCAGTGCCTGCTGTAATCATGGCTAACAAAGACCAAAGCCTAACCTCAGCTGCACCTTCTGTCTCTGGGAAGTCACTTATGGGATAGACTCATAATTAGGATTGGCTACCTGAAACATAATTCTCAGGATAATGAATATCTAAATTATGTCCCTAGATACATACCTGAAGAAAAACTCTAAGGGCTGATGGCAATAATGAAGTGCATATGATATTCTTCATTCAGTGGGGACTAATAAATGAAGATGATATCACTCAGAGTCTTGGAAGTGGCAGGTGTCCAAGAAGCCATTTTGACTCCTGCAATGGGGCCTGACAGCCTGTGCACTGAGCTCTATGAATAATGTCTGAAGCACAGAATCTGCACAAAACAAGAGTGACTACATCAGCATTTTAGGATTTAAAGCTAGCTTTTCTTATCATAGACCCTTTCCCCAAATTGTAAGGATAATTCAGTTCATTGATTTACTTGATTTTTAAAAAAATATTTACTTTTTAGTTGTAGGTGGACACAATATCCCCATTTCATTTTTCTATGTGGTGCTGAGGTTTCCACCAGTGCCTCACATGTGCTAGGCAAGCACTCCATCATTGAGCCATAACCCCAGCCCAGATTTACTTGATTTTTAAGAAAAATTACTGTTGATGTGCAAAGCAAATAAAAATTCAGTAAGGGTAAGAGAAGAAAGTGTAATTAAAGTAATTTAAGAGCTTAATGGATGATGATTATTTTGCAATTGCAATTATTATATCTCATCAATCAACATGATTCGTGCATTAAGGAGAACACAATATAAGCCTCATGCAATATATTCGGGAAATTTAAAAAAAAATTGGTTTTTAGTTGTCAATGGACCTTTATTTTATATATTGATATGTGGTACTGAGAATTGAGCCCAGTACCTCACACATGCTAGGCAAGCACTCTGCCACTGAGCCACAATCCCAGCCCGGGAAATATTTTTGATCTATGAGAATAATAGCGTTAACTCATAGGTGCACCTGTTCCTAGTCATGTCCTGGGAATATGTGAAACTCCAGTACCAGATGAATGACTGTGGATGTCAGTCTAACAATAAGAAAACAAAGTTGGCAGTCGGGTAGGGAAGTCTTAGGTGGGCGGGGAGCCACTGTCTGCAGCCGCTGGCTGCGTGTTCTGATGCCCATCAACCAGGAAAGGAAGTCTATGGCTTCCAAATGATTTTCTCCCTCACAAAGCTGTTGTAAAATAAAATACAAATCCTTCCTGAATGTTCCTAGCTTTCCTTCCTTGAGGAAGTTTTCAGTCAATGGGAAACAAAGCCTTATTGAAAGGATTAAAGCCATAGTCATTCTATTGTTTACAGCTTCAAAAATGTGACTTTCCTTCCACTGACAAAATTTTCAATTCAAAAATCATCTAAAAAACAGGAAATTTGGGGGAAACACATCCTTATGATAACAAACAAGGGATCCATCATGTGGTATAGAGGTTTACGCAAAGAGGCATCCGATTTTAAATATTTTTGTTTTGTTTTTGACTGTGCTGGGATGCATTCTAGGAAGATCATTCCTTAAAAGAAAACACATGTGGGTTTCTAACATAAAACTACTCTGTTCCCATTCCCACCTGCAGAAAAGCATGGAGGAGGGGAAGCAGATCCCTCTGAATTTTCATGGTTGCACTCAGGCAGTGCTATAGAGGAGGTCTCTGAAATGATTTCTTCTTCCTCCCTCTGTTTCCCTTTCACTCCATCTAAATTCTGGGCCATTATTTAAAGACACAAGAAGGGCCAGCAACATTGGTAATCAGGGCTGGAGAGAACATTTAAAGGTCCAAAGGCAGGCAATAGCCATAAGGAGCTACAGAAGGTTAGAGAGGGTTTAGAAACAGACATTACATTCTCAAGCAAGGTTGGTGGGGGGTGACAGCACTAAACTGTGAGCAAATTCTCTTTGGAAATCTATACCAGTTTTTTCTAAATAAACCACCAAGAGAATTATTATTTAGCTTTCTCATTTTGGTGACAGTCTTTTTGATCCTTTGATATGTAAGCTAAAAGGGAACATCCTAGATCTTCCTGAATAATAATTTTTAGGGTGTAATTCCCCAACATTATGATTTTTCCTCAGTCCCCATCTTCTCATATTTCTTTTAAATTGTATCCACATTTCTCTCTAATGGAAGGAGGATTGGACCTATTTCTTCCTAACATTTTCTTCTATGGCTCTTGCCGTTCGAAGTGTGGCCTAAATCCCAGTTTCCTGCTTGTGAGAAACAAAAATCCCAGGATTTACCGTATGACTACCTAGTCAGAATCAATTTTTAACAGGATCCTTGGTGATATGCATGCACACCAGAGTTTGGGAAGGGCTGATCTATACAGGCATTATGTACAGACCTGACTCATAATAATCTACAAGGCCTGCAAAACCCTGCATTTCTCTGGCCCTGCACACCTCTTTATCCTCATCCCACATCACTCTACCTCTCAATCACTTTTTCCAGCCCATTCACCTTGCTTGTTCCAGCTTCCAAACCTTTGCCCTCACTGTTTCTCCTACCTGGAATGCTCTTGCTCCCTCTCAGCATGGCTGATTCCTTCACTTCATTGTGGTTTCAGCTTAAAGGCTACAACCTTAGAGAAGGATTCTATGACCACTGTCTGTGAAGAATCAACATCAGTTCAGCCTCTTTATCCAATTACTTGGTTTTTAAAATTTTTAATGGCAGTTATTATTATCTGAAATAATTTCATTAATTCATTTTGGGGTCTGTTTTATTCAGGTAATATTTTCAGTACCCAGAACAATGCCTGCCACATTGAAGATACTCAGCATATATTTATTGGATGAATGAACCAAGTTTTGGGATCAGGAACCATGAAAACCTGGGCTCAGACAATTGTAAGGCAACATCTGGCACCCTCTGGACCAACCCAACAGCTTTCAACTAATTGACCTAAATAAGACCAATGTTTTTGAATCTCTAGATTGATGGTTCTCAAAGCCCAGTCCCCAGATCCGTAGCCTTAGTATCCCCTGGGAACAGGATAGAAAGAAAACTCTCAGGCCACACAACAACCTCTCGAATGAAAACCTGGTAATAGGTGTTAGCAGCCTGTGTTTTAATGAGTCTTCTGGGTAATGCTGAGGCTTTGCCCCAGACAATACCATTTTATGTGGATGGAGAATCTATTGTGTCCAAAGCCCTTATTCATTTATCACTGTAGTTCTGGACTTCAAAAAAAGTGCTGAGAAATTTTATAGATGAAGCAATTGAATCCTAAGGGATGATTTGGTCTGTCTAAGGTCATACAGTTTTATCAGAGTCACCTGAGATGCTTTTTAAACTTGCAAATCCCTGAGATTTCTCCCAGATCCAGATCCACTGGGGCTGGGGCTCCAAATGATCAGCTCTGTAGGAAATGGTAAAGTTTCCAAAAGTTTGAAAACCAATTGAACCAATTGTGACAAAAAAATTATGCAATGGGGATTAGGACTCATCATCCATTATTGCTAATGTGCTTGTAGAAGGTCTTGAGAGGTATACTACAAATGATATTGATCTTTAAAGAAAATGCTTAAATCAAACTTTCAGTAATTTTGTTAGCTTTATTAGGCCCTAAACCAATTTCCTACCTTTGTAAGCTAGGTAGAATCAAATTCCATGACAATGGGCTGGTTTTTGTAAAGTTTAGTTGTGATTATTTGGGATTAATTAAATGGTCAATGTGTGTAGTCAGCTTTCTGTCACTATAACAAATAGTTATAATGGAGATAATCAACTTAAAAAGAGCAAAGCTTTATTTGGGCTTATAGTTTTGGAGGTTTCAGTTCATGATTGGTAGTTCCTGTTGCTTTGGATCTGGGATGAGGCCGTACATAATATCAGGAGCACGAGATGGAAAAAAATGGCTACCTCACGACTGGCAAATGAAAGAAAGGATGAGGAAACTGCTGATCTCATGACTGGCAAGGTCCCACAATCCTCTTAAGGGCATAGTCACCAAAGACCTGAAAACCCCCCCGCCCCCCGCCATTAATCTCTACATCTTAAGGTTTCTACCATTTCCCAGTAGCATCAAACTGGAGACCAAGACTACAGCCCATGAGTCTTTGTGGGATATTCAAGATCCAAACTATAGCAGGCATCAACTAAGGTTTGACAGGTTTTGTGTCTCAGTGTGTGAAACAGGAGTTTTTTATGTATTTTTTTTCTGCTGAAAATTATAAGTATTTGACCCATTTGCTTTGTTCCTACAGTCCTTTCCTAATCAATGTTCTTGCTTGCCTTTTTCTAACTAAAATGAAAAATTTAGAAAAAGAAAAAGAGTTTAAGATCCATAACCTATGAGTGTTTGAGCAATCATTACAACCACAGATATCAATAATTTATCTCGGTCACTGGAAAATATTAATTTTTGAAAAGACTACTCCAAATTGGCAGGGAACTCCCAAGTCCTCCCTCTCTACTCAACTGACTCTCCCAAATTCCAGACCCATAAATTCAACTTAGAACAATTTTCTTTTAGATATCCTGTGGGTATCTTAATCTTGGTGTTTCCAAAACCCAATTAATTACCTTCTTTCCCCACTCCATTCATTCCTCCTCCTTAATACACTCTATTAGCTAATGACTATACCATCCTCTACATCATCTTAGCCAGAAATCTAAGTATTGTCTCTGGGTTCTTTCCATCCTCTCTCTGTAAAGACAGCCAGACCTTTCATTTTACTCCTTACATCTCATTCTACTCCTCCCCTACTTTTCATCTTTTCTTGGCTCTACCCCAAGCCCTCATCATCTTTTGCTTAGCCATGATGGATTCCAAAGTGCCCCATGACTTCATTTCCGTCTTCCTTGCTTCTCACCCTATGCTTCAGCACTGTCAACTGCTTTCACTTTCTAAAAAAAAAATTTCCATTTAAATTTCTGAGACACACTACGCATCTTTGTCAATGGTAGGTTTGTGAAAGTTTCCATTACTTTCACAAGGCCTGTAGGACTCTTTTCTCCTAGAAGTGGAAAATTCAGATCAAAAGAAGAAGAGAGCTTCAAGGAATACTGTTGTTGCCTAGTAGAGCTTTAGTTTCTAAATGTTTTGGCTCTCACAACATTGAAAACCACCAACAATCCCTGCTTCTCTGACACCTGCATGTTGGTCTTTTTATTTGGGTGATGGGTCCTTTTGTGCCAGTGGGGAGGGTAGGATGTTGAATGGAGCTTGGTTGGCATTAACACAGGTTTCTCTTACCCACAAAGATTCCCCAGGCACTGGAACACAATAAAGTCCATTTCCAAGGTTGGTGAAGAGTTTAAATCAACTTCTTGATGATTTTCCTACATGGCTACTTCTCTGTATTTTATGTGTTTCAGTTAACTATTTCATAAACTCTCCTGTAAAACTGCGGGTCATACAAAATTTTACAAGATTGTTACACCTCAAATAATGAAGGGGAACTTCATTCAATGATGGTACCCATTTAGAAGCATTATTTTCCTTCATTTTTTTCCCTAAAATATTCAGTGACGTTCTTTTCCCCTTTTAAAACAATTTCCCCCATTCTGGACTCTTTGTGAGAAAGATATCACCATACCTTCACTGTCAGTCATACATCATGACTAAGATGCTTTCACTTCTTAATGACGCTGTATGCTCCTTTGCCTTTGCATATGCTACTTCTGCTCTGTTGATATTTCTCTCCCCACTTCATATATATGGCAAATTCCTATTTGTTTGTTTTTGCCATGCTGGGAATTGAACCCAGGGCCTTGTGTGTGCTAAGCAAATGCTCTACCACCAAGTTATACCCCAGCCGCCCCCCCCTCTACTTTTTTTATGATTCTGCTCAGGTATTCTCTTCCCTGTGAAACCTTCCCCAAGGCCTCCTGTATTGAGTAGACTCTCCTTTTTTTTTTTGCTCCCAAACTAGCATGTGTCTGCCTTCATAATAATAGTATGCTCATTAGGTTGCATACTTTGTTCATATTTTGTTCTCGTTAGAGCATGAGCTCCTTGAAGGTGGCCCATCAGAGACATTCAAATGCATGTAGAGAATACCTGTTGAGGGGTCCAGAGTCTAGAGATGGCTGAGGGTAAGAGGAGCTAAAACGTATTGAGTATCTAATATGAGCAAAGAGCATGATGCCCATTACTTATGTAATTTAAATGACATAACACCTTGAAGTAGATGTTAGTAGATATTAATCCAATTACCTACCCATTGCACCTCAGGTTCCAAATAATTAAATTACTTGCTTGAGGTCTCACAGTTAGTACATGGTAGTGGAGTTAAATTCAAGCCTTTTTTTTTTTTTAAACTCCAAACTCTATGTTCTTTGCTGATACCATGCTGACCCTAAGCACAAATCATTGATCTTAGAATGATTGCCCACACTTTGTTTTCAAATTGCTAAAACATTTTATCTCTAAAGAGTAGTGGTATTATGAAGTAGTAGGTAATTTCCAAAGATGATCTCCAATGTGCCCTGCCTCCTGATATTCATGCCTATTTTACATAGTTCTTTGTATCTAGGCTAGTCCTGTATGTGGGTAGCAGAAGGAATGCTGCTGCTGCACTTCCAAGGTTGGGTCATAAGAAGCCTTGCAGTGTCCACCTGGAATATTTGCTCTGGAGGAAACCAGCTGCCATGTAAGAAATTCGTCTTCCTGCAGTTACCATGTTGTGAGGAAACTGGAGCTATCCACATGGAGAGACATCTGGCCAGCCTCCAGCTGTCCCAGCTGCTCTAGTTCAGGCACCAGACATGTGGGTTAAGAAGTCATCTGACTGCAACTGCACAAATGAGAGCCACCTAAAGAAGCCCTAGTGTTATTCTCTATTATTACCATGACAGGTAATAATAAGTGTTTGTTGGAGGCCACTTCATTTTTATTAGGCACTAATAGTAAACTAGAATGCCACAATTTTTTTTAAAGAAAATAACCTGATATTCATGAAGCTTCTTTTACTATTTTCCCTTTTATAGAAGCATACTCTGCAACATCAGGAGATTTCTAGCTCAGCTTTTAACAAGGTTGATGACCTTGTTTACAAACCTTTAAGAAGTCTCTTTATAATAATGTCAGTGAGTATCACTTGCTTCAATTCTAAAATGAAGGGTTGGACTAGTGTATCACTAAGGTCCATTCTAGCTCCAAAATCAAAGCATTCTATTCAGACTACCAGGGAAAAATTGAGTTTGATATATTTTAATCTTGCAATAAAATTTCACGGGCACAATAATTTCAAGGGAAGCGCTGAATGCCAGGGATGTGCTGACTCAGCACGATGCTGAGAGCTGACTCATCCACAGGCTGGGTTGGCAGGTTAAAAATGGAGTCAGGAACAACTTTAAATCTGATCCTTTAGTTCCTTCTCTCTGAAGCAAAAAATTCAAAGTAATGATTATCTGTGACAAAAATTTTGAAAGAGGATTGTCACTGTTCCCCTTAAAATCTGTTACTCAAGTTTGCAGGCAACTTCAGGATCTTTGACAGACTATTTACATTTGCATAGCTGACTCAGTCTCCGGAAGATCCCTGCACACACATGCTAAGTTTAGGGTAAATGAACTGGGTGATTCCTAGAGGAAATAAACTCTCGCCTGAGAACAACAGCTGAAATAAAATCCCATAAGCCAGGAAAATGGCCACACAATCACAGTAACAGGTGGTCAGTTTCAAAACAAATTTCTGCTCAGGAGCTACAGACAGCAGTGTGACTTTGTCTGGGCCCAAGTCAGGTCATCCCTGCCAACTATAAGGAAGATTAACTACCTTTATTAGCTTAGCTAAGTCATGGTAGTTAGATGACTGTTCTCTGTGGTGGTCAACCTGGTGCTCCCTGTCAGAGAGGAAGAGTGAATGAGAGAATCTGAGAACCAGAGGGGACCTTGGCGATTAACTAGTTCAATCCCCTTAATATCTGAGCAAAATGACATCCAGGCAAGCTAAGTAGAAACTTGTTCAAGGTCACAAGATCTATGGGAGCAGAATATTCCCTCTTCCCCATTTTATTATGAAAAAATTCAACCCCACAGCTCTTGAAAGAATATCAACAGGGAACACCTATATACTCACTTCCTGAATTTTACTGTGAACATTTTACTAAACTCATCTACCCATCCCTATTTAGTTCTATCTTATTTTTTGGAAGCCTTTCAAATGAGCTGTTGACATCTGTTTTCTTTCCTGTGTAGCAGCATAATTTAAAAACAATTTTTCTATTAATTTGGTACCTCAATTTTACATATATTATAGAACCAGAAAAAAATCACAAAGGAAATGACTAGACCCAATAAATGTCTGGGTCTATTCTGTGTTAACTGATGCCAATTGGTAAGACCAGTTTCCTGAGGTCCTACCTCCAGGCTCTTGAGGATTTTTACCAAGAGCAAATTCCAGAGATGGCAGAAATACTAGTTGATACACATTACTGCTATGTTGTAAATTCCTCCAGGAATCCTGCTTTTTCCTTTCCCACTCCACCTGTTGAAATCCTCTCCATTCTTTCAAGAATGATCTCAGGTATCTACAAAACACAAGCAGATATTATACATGTATTCTGGTTTTTAAAAATTTGAAATGCACAGCTGGGGGCTGTAGGTTAGTGGTGGTGCACTTGCTTGGAATGTGTGAGGCTCTGGGTTCGATTCTCAGCACCTCATATAAATAAATAAAATAAAGGTCTATCAACATCTAAAAAAAAAATGAACTGGGTGATTCCTAGAAGAAATAAACTCTTGCCTGAGAACAACAGCTGAAGTAAAATCCCAAGAAAAAGAAAACTCTGAAATGCTACCTCCCTCCAAATGACTTTCCTAAACTCAGAGTTTTAATCATTCTCATGTGAACACCCACAAGCCTTTATTGCTGCTTTTCTAAACTCATCTAATTTGTTGTAGTTAAACATGTATTTGTTTACTTGTCACTACTACTGCTACTATGACCATTACTTATGGCTGATACCTCTTTGAGAGGGACTCTAACTTAAAACTTACTTTTGTATGCCCTGTAGTTTTCTGTGAAATGCCAATGTTGAATGTGAAGCAACTTCAAATTTTGAATCAACAAAACTATGCTTATGCAGATTTCTGATAGTAAGATCTTAAGGACTACCTGTATCAGAGCCCCTTTTTCTGGACCCCACCTTTAGGTTCAGTAGGTTTAAGGTAAGGATCCAGGAGGCTGTAGCATTACTTTGGCCTCTGGTGTTGGTGACCCAGATAGCAATGGGGATAGATCCTGGAGAATCACTTCATAGGTAAGCATTAACAACCTCACGTTACGTTAAGTGTTTGATCACTTTTAAGCCAACAACTCTAGTCTGTCTTTCTCTTGAATGGCTCTTGGATAAAGGTGTGGAAAAAAAGGCACCAGTAGCAGAGGAGTAACAGTCACAGCATCACCCTCTCACCACATTATGTGCTGCCAGTCACCACTTCTGCTGTTGCCACCAACCCTTAAGTTTTCCCTTTGTCACTTCCCCTCTCCACCACCAACTGCCACTACCCTCTTTCTCCTCACTCTCCAAGGCTGAGTCAGATCATGTGTTGAGCACTTGAGGAAGAAGTCATTTAGGAAGATGGGATGAGAGGGTCCCCCAGTTCTACATTTACAATTCCAAGTCTCAGAGCAAAGGAACACCTACTTCTGATCCTAGCTGCTTAAGAAGGTCTGCAAAACTAGTTAGAAAGTTGGGCCCATGGTTTGCAGTTCCTGCCACCTTTATTTTACAATGTGTGAAGTTGTGTAACAGGTCTCTTGCCCAAGCATTAAGGGCCACCACAAAATTTACAGAAGGGGCTGATGACTTGTGGCTGGTCCTTCTTCTGGGCCAAGTATCTGTGTGCATCAAATGCCAACTGCAGTCATCTTGAGGCATGGCCTTAGCAGAATGTTTTTATTTTTATACTTTACATATGCTGAAATTTACTGTCAGGTGCCCAAAAGGTTAGCACTAAGAATAATTAGGGGCTCTAGGGTCTAGAGAGTTGCTTCATGAAGAATAATCTGCTTTATGTTTTGAGTTTAATATAGTTGAACTTAGTTTTTCTAAGACATCCACATCCTGAGCCTTTTTTTCTTTTTAGTTGTAGTTGGACATAATACCTTTATATTTATTTATTTATTTATTTTTATGAGGTGCTGAGGATCGAGCCTAGGCCCTCACATGTACAATGCGAGTGCTCTACCACTGAGCCACAACCCCAGTCCCAGGGGCCTGGGCCTTTTTAACAAAGATCGCCAGATGATGCTAATCGGCATTCAGGATTTCGAACCATAGGCATATAGCAAACACTGGCCCTATCCTGTGTTAACTTAGGATTCTCATTTGACAAATACATATTCACCACCTAATGTATGTCCTAGAAAATGATTAAGTGTATATATAAGAAATGGTCCCTGACTTCAGGCAGAGATAGATCACATGCCCACATGTTTAAATAAAAGGCTGGTCTGTGGCAAGTGCCAATTAGAGGAATAAACCATTACTGATAACAGAAGGCTAGATGATCCAAGGTAAATCAATGCAGCACTTGGTCCTCACTTGGTCCTGTTTGTGATAAGTTATGTATGCCTCTGCCACACATGAAACATGTTCCTTCGGTGGGGGAAATTGCTCATTTATTGGTTCATTGGGGATGTTCCAACTGATTCACCATGGTAGGTATGATTGAACCATGGAATGATGGAACATTAAATCAATAGCTAGTCAGCTGGTGACTTCTCCTTTGCTAAGTATGCTATTAAGGTTTTGTATCAGAGAGCCTGTGCTCAGTGGAGGTGAACCTTTTCAGTGAAGAAATACAACATGATTTAGAAAATGCTTTAATCTGAGGTTTCAAATACACATTTCTGTATATGTAAAAAAATCCAAATTTATTTGCAAATCAAAACAAAAAAATAGACATATTTAATCTACTTAAAATATGTTCTTATTTACCTCCACTAGAATTCAAAGTAATTTAATGATTCAACAAAACCTGGCCCATTAAAGGGAGCATTTCTAGAAAGGAAGAAATATCTTCTTTGAGGATTGTTTATGTATTAATGTCATTTTTTAATTCATTGTTACTTGATTGGGAATTGGGTTATATCTGTTTTTGAGATTTTTATTTTCATGTTGGCAAATTTTTCCAAGAGTAAAAAATCCCAATGACAACAAAGGAAAATAAAGAAAATAAGAAAAGGAAATAAATACTTTTTAGACTGTTATATTTATTTCCATTAAAAAATACTGGAGGAATTGTGTTAGTCATTGCAGGAGATAACTTGATAAAACAAAGTTGCTCTCAAAGAAACTTAGATCTTTGAAGGGAAAGATAAATATCTATTTGAAGCAAAATATTATACATGCCTTTAGAGAGGAATAAATTTTAATGAGGCTTCAAACAGCTGAAAGAAG
Organism: Callospermophilus lateralis; assembly: GCF_048772815.1. Classification (NCBI taxonomy): domain Eukaryota; kingdom Metazoa; phylum Chordata; class Mammalia; order Rodentia; family Sciuridae; genus Callospermophilus; species Callospermophilus lateralis. The sequence goes on from NW_027514454.1 coordinate 4,213,400, forward strand.
AGTAGGTCAAGGTTCAAAGAGCCCAAGATAAGGTGTAGAGCTGGAGTTATGGTACAATGCATTACTGCATGGCCAATTTTCAAAGGCCAGCTGTTCCCAGTCAAACGAAGGCTGAAGATGAAGGTAGGGGCAATCAATAGGAAAATCAGGCCACCCTTCCCTATTTTCCTGGAGATGCAGTTTCAGGATCAATAGTTTTACAATTTAATTTCAGGAAACAAAATGAAAATGAATCTGATGCATTCTTTTTAGTTCACTTCGGATAAAATCCAATTTAGAGAATTTTATATATTGACTAGATGGCCATCAATATTTGATAAAAATGTTTAGACTTATTAGCAATCAAGTAAGTAAGAATGACAATTTAATCATTGTTTTTGGACTATCAAATCAATAAAGATTTAAAATGACTACCAAGTGTCAGGGGGTTAGGAGGAACAGGACTCTGCCTGGGGAGTGTTCCTTGGTTCGCTAGGGCTGGAGGACTGACTATCTTCTATAGTACATGAAGTCTCCTAGGAATATTTTACAGGGAAATAGTATGGATATGTGCAAAAATGCTTGCACAAAAATGTTCCTCAGAGCTGTGCTTATTATTTGGAAGAATGATTAAAGAAATAAATGCCCAAGAAAAGGTTTAATATATATTCTAATAGGAAGAGAACACTGGTTGTCCACTACACCTAGAAACCATTCCTAATGGTCTGGAAAAAAAAATCTTCCTGGGTGTTTTAGGTAAATTTGTCAGTTCTACTCCAGGTCAACCCTACCCTTCACCCATTTCCTTCTCTTCAGATAATCTGTGCCCCTGCTGAATAGGATCACTTATTATTTGTGTCCTGATCTCTCCCTATGTACTTTCTTGCCTCTCTGCCTTTTACCATGCATTTCCCACAATCAAAATGTCTTTCCTTCATCTCTGGGGTCTCAGCTCTTCAAGAGCCAGTTTTATAAGTAAGTCACTTTATATGATGTTACCATGATGTTCTCCTTTATCACCTAGCCAGAAGAGTTTACTCCTTTCTTTGTACCTTCAGAAAAATTTATATTCTATGTTTTTTCTTGCCCTTTATCTTATATTAAAATCGTGTGAATATGTATTGTACTTTCCCAATTAGATTTTGAACAACATAAAGGTAGGGAACAATCTTGTTCAGATTAATATCTCCTTGTAGTTATAAAGCATGCTGGTTATGTGGTTACTGACTAAATGAATAACCGAGTGAATGCAGAAATTTGGAGCCAAATGCAGATGTTCTCTGCAGACATGGAATGAACTTGACAAGTATTAAAGCTGCTCTTGAATTTTTGTGTGGCATGAGGACTCAGTTGAAACTTCACATCTGAGCCATTCATGGAGATGAACCCAAGGAAAACCAGGACTGAGAGGGAGGGGTCTGAAAAGGGGAGACCAGGATTGAAAGGTAAGCCAAACCACAGTCTGCCCCAACTTCAACTCCCCCAATCCCAGTTTCAGTGCAATTGGGTAGGTTGGAATTTTAAAATAATGTAATAATCGTACATATTTATAAGGTACAGTGTGATATTCCAACATATGTATATAGCATGAACCAATAAGGGTGATTAGCATTTTTTTTACCTTAAGAGACTTTTGAGTTCCTTTCTTGGAGTTCTTCATAAACCATATAATAATTATCATGGCTATAATCACCCCACTGTACTATGGAACACCAAAACTTCTCAGAAGGGACTTGATGAAGACCTCTGCAAAGGAGTTGGCACTTCTGATTGCTTTTTAATCCTTTCACTGTCTCAACAACATCTGTTATAATCAGCAGGTCTAAAAGGCAGCATATTTATCCACAAGATGAAGAAGTAAGGATTATTCAGTTAGTCTGAGGGGAAAGATAAAAATAAAATGTTTTCGGTGGAGAAAAGAAGAATTTGAAAGAGTTTTTTAAAAAATAATTTTTAGTTATTGATGGACCTTTATTTTATTTATTTATTTATATGCAGTTCTGAGAATTGAACTCAGTGTCCTACACATGCTAGGCAAGAACTCTACCACTGAACTAAAACCTCAGCCCTTGAAAGAGTTTTAATGGTGCATGTGGATTTACACTTTGCCAGATTCAAACAGTACTTCTGTATGTGATGGTGCAAATGCCTTGACACTGTCAGTGAGAAAATTACCAAGCTGAAATGCTGAGCCATTATTCAATATAATCAAGGTTAAGTCTTGATAAGCCATTTTCTGTCTCCAGCAGATACAACCCATACCAACATCCACTATTATACTTAGCTATACACCTGCTGGCTTCCGGGGTCTTTCAGGAAATGCCTTTACTTTCTGAAGAATGCAACAAACTACAACAGAAAACACCATGAAAGCCCATTGATATGAAACTGTGATCTTTGGTCCCTTTCTGACAGGGTTAGAGATTTGGGTGATGAATATTTGCAGGTATGCTATGGCCAAGTTCACAAGAGAAATTCTTATATAAATTTGTAGAATCTACATAGCATCGATTCTACTGTGGCTTTAGGTATAAATCCCTTCATGTACATGGAGTTTTGGGGATGTGGGAATTTTTACATTTTTTTTTAAAGATTCCCTAGGGTGGTGATAAAATTAAACCTCATTGAAATAAAACTACTTTTCATAGAAGTTCCTCCCCTTCTTCCAAGCAGCAGTGATTTATACACCCGACATGTGAGTGGATGGGAAATACTGTATTTCCAGACTTGGGTAATGAATAACCTCTCAGGGCTTGAACTTTTCTCTGTTCCCACAGACTGTATCCACAGAGTGGTGCTCTTGCTCTGAAAGGAAGGATTTGCCCCGGTTTGGAAGGAAGTGGAATAAATAGAACTGGAAGTGGCAAGGTCACCTTTAATATCATAAGAACGGCCACTTAACAAGCTTCACAATTGCTTTGTTTCTTCCTCCTCAATACTATAAACAGACAGAGTCAAAGCAAACTCTCAGAGCACACACTGCGTTTGGAGGAAGCTCCCAGAGTGCTGAGGAAGGGAGGCTGTGGGCTCAATGGGGCCCATCAGGCACGCCAGGGTTACAATTGTATTATGCTATGTTAGCCAGAAAGGAAAACTGCTTGTTTTGAAAGGAAGGAGTTATATTGTCCTAAATTCCTGTGTTTAAAATATAGGGCAAACAAGTTACAGTGGGAATCTTTCATTGGAGTATGTAGAATATATGGAAATTTGTCTTTCTATTTGGCCTTTCCCTACTACAAGTATCACATGGTAGTTTTATATATATAGAAAAAATGATATTTAAAAATCCCTTTTCTTTAGGACAGTGTTCAGTTGGTATTCCAAACACAGGGCAAGATTTTCATGGACATTCTGCTTATTATTATTATTTTTTCTTTCCAGGCTCTTTTAGGCATATCTGTATGGATTTCCTTATGTCCTTCCCACCTGTTGTTTCCAGCCCCCCCATCCCCACTCTATTTAACATATCCCTGTTGAAGAGAGGGATGACTAGCCTGGAGATGTGGAAAAGGCACTAAAAGGTTTGGATGCCAAACAATTGGGTAATAGACTTGTCTGAAATATCAGCGTCCTGGCTTTCAGGAATTCTTAGGAAGTTTAATATGTAAGTCATTCTGTAAGACTGTTTGAAAATAGCACTGTCATTATAAAAATAATAATTAAAACCCCCACATAATTTAGTCTGGGCTTTGAATCAGAGATGATCTCCTAAGACTTAAATGCAGGTAATCAAAGGTAGCATAAACCAAACAAAATTGAGTTGGTATTTGTGAACTGGTACTTATCCCTCCATATGGATTCTTCACATACATCAAAGGTGTTCAGGAAAACCTTGTCCCTGATAATTTGAAAGCACCATAGTGCTACGAACTGTTATCATTTCAATAAGTGTGATTAAGAAGATGTAAGAAAAAATGCAGTTAAAATCTTTAATGGGCAGGAAGAGAAACCTAAAGGAGTCTCTGTCTAATCTGAATTTTAACTACTTATTTTCAATTCAAAAATGGTATTCTCAACATTGCAGATAATGGATCAGAGCAAGCTACTTTGGAAACTGCTAGATGGATCTAGCGTTGTTACCTGACCAACTACTTTGATCTGTAGATAACATGTAATATCAAGAGATTCTGATTTCTTTTTGGTAGATGTGCTAAATTAAGTTTCTGGGGAGCAGACTTTGAGGATTAGTCTAGAAATTCTAACAGATGTGCTGTACTAAAATGCTATGCAAGAATGGGCCTGACCAGGTCCATCACCCTCTAACAGTTCTCACTGACTATGTGAGGGCTGGGCTAGCAGGAGGATGAGCTCTTTCCTCTCCTTTGAGCACCTAGAAGAGCATGGCTAATTTGCTATTCTAGCAATAAGAAGTCTCACAATATATTAAGCATGTGTGCTGACTGCACACATGTGAATTCATACAAGTGCTCACACTCACTTCATACCTTAACCATTTTTTTTCCCAATTATGAAGTGGTGAGTCTAGATTGAAGAAATTGCCAAACTTTGCACTCAGACATTCTATTATCTCTGAGGACAGCAGGACCTCATTCAAAACCATCAGCGGTACAGTTATCATTTCAGGTGACAAAACAGCAGCTTGTTTTCCTATGATATGAATGCCAGGATACTTTTTCCCTTTTCCCTTGTGTCTCTGTCTCTAGCAGGAATGCAACACTACTTATTCCTTGGGCAGAAACTGCCTCAAGTCTGAACATATGATGACATAAGCCTTGCTCCTTGTTCATTAAGACTGCCCCTATGAAATAGAATTGACGAGTGTTCAGTAGCCATTTGTAGCATTTGAGATCCATAGGCATCAGGGCTTGATGCATGACCTCATCTCCATGGGTTCCTGTACATTGATTCTCATCTGTCTTAGTTAGAAAGTGAATTAATCTTGACCTTGTCCCATGGGGTGTGGTTCTCTGCCCTCTCACACATCAACTTGCTTCTTTATCAGAAGAACTTCTGTTTCAGGCCCAGGCACTCTCAATTTCAATCATGTCTAGCTATTTGTCTTTAAATTACACTACTTTGATTTTAAACAAAAATCTATATTTCTAGCATTATATGCTTCCAGAAAGTTCTCATTCTGAATTGTAATTTAATTATAAGGATCATTAAGGATTTGAAAGATGCTAGTGGGTAGAAAGGGTCTTAACAAAAGTTATTATTAGGAATTACAAATCACTTCATATTTCAACATTTCTCCTCGGATGTGGGCATTTTGTTGAAAGAGACTTTGTTTTGAACGGTGACAGTGCAGAAATCCTCTGGAAGAAATGAGCTCCTAATTTGATTTCTATTGTCACAGCGTGCAAAGCGAATCATCAGTTACACTTTATATTAATAAGGTAATGGATTTAGAAACACTATTACCAGAAAACTTGATATATTAGGCAGTGCTACACACCATTTCAGTCCAATCACTCAATTGCACTTATTTCATCCATACTTTCTTTGGATGTAAATGAAATGGATATTTCACAATGAAAGTAAAATTGCCAGATATTCTTGTTTATGTCTTTGGTGGGCTAAAGAGTTGAATCACCATAACAGCATTGTTAATTAGGAGGGTAATGGAAATTTCAGTTAGATTAGGATAATTCTCATTAGCAAAGATTAGTTGAATGTTAAATGTAGGAAGCAGTTACCCAAGTATTAAAAGTATTTGAATCATGCTATACTGCATGAGGTTAATAATGAAACATTTCATGACTGCATTTGTATTTCTACCAAATTTCATTAAGTTTGCATATTCATTTTTTTTTGGTGCCTTAGGCAGTGGCACATTGAAAGTAATGCTTGTCTGAAATCAGGAACAGAAAAATATTTCAGTTATACAGAAAGTAGGCATGGCTGGGAAATCGCAGATAAGTGGTTAGTAATTCATGTCGAGTTTAAAGCTCTCAGGTTCTGTTGACAGGCCATGAAGAGCAAATGAGAGAAACACAACACTCCTAGCTGATTCCTGCTCAGCGTGCTTTAACTTAGGTGAATGCCTTCACCCAGGCCACAGCAGGGAAGGCTGCTGAATAAGAAGGAGAGAGCGCTGCGTCCTAGCTGTCACATTTTACCATTACTTCTTCTTGATATGGTTACAAATTAGTATATGTTGAAAACAATGGGGAGCCAGGTGCAAATGGCAGGAGAATCACAAGTTCAAAGCCAGCCTCAGAAACTTAGTGAGGCCTTAAGCAACTTAGCAAGATCCTGTCTCTAAATAAAATATAAAAAGTGCAGGGTGTGTGGCTTGGTGGTTAAGTGCTACTGGTTTTCTTCCCTGGTACAAACAAAACAAAACAAACGAACAAGAAAATAATGTGGATTGGGAGATTATTAATATTGAGTTGTAATTCATTAGTGTTATTTTCTGAGGCGTGTACAAGTTCTACGATAACATATCCACAGAGAGAAAAGAATGCAAATACATGTAATGGCACATAGAAAAATACCCTTGTACTATTCATTTTGCACCATGCAGGTCTATGAGAGGGAGAAAAACAGGATCAACCACGGTGGGAAGTAAGCAAATAGGGAGAAGGGAAAGCAAAGAATTTGAGCGGGGCCAGTGAAAAAAAGAGGGAAGAGTAACCAAAGGTATAAATAGAATCCTCATAAGAAGTGATTTTCTTAGATGCATAAGAATTATAATTGTTTTTAATTGTATAGTTAATTATGTATCCAAAAGTTGTTACTATGCCATTTTACTACTCTGGATGATTTGTCTTTAGATTATCTTAATTTTTAAAAATTGTGAACAAGTAAATAAGTGCATATTAATGTGTTAATCTTTAAACTCATCTACACCAATCTTCTGTTTGATATTTTAAATATTCTTTGGGTGACTTTTTCCCCCTGGTTTTAGAATTTTCTTTATTAAAGATCTGTGGGCAGAAAATTCTCAATCTGTCTTATTAAATGATAATGAATATAAATAAATGTGTCCAGTAAAAAAAACAAGTGATTTTCTTTTGAATAAAAAAACACAGATACCTTCTAAGTATAAAAGGAATAAGAAAACATTGGAATGTACAGTTATCCAAAAGAAGAGGCAGAAAGTTGAAAGAGGCAAAGTGTAAAGCCCACATAAATAACTTTTTAGTGGAAGGTTTTTCTTTTACTTATAACTTATTCCTTAGAAAAAGATTCCAGCTTTATTGATTCAGTGACCAAAGAGCCATCTAAAGACTGCTGCCTCCAAGAAGACATGAATTACATGGCATCTTCTCCTTTCAAACTAATTGGTCTAATTAAGTTAATTAAAAATTGAGCCAGAGTGCATAATTTCCCCCAACATCTAAGTTCTGTTAAACTACTTCGAGGAACTGAGAGTAATTTTTTAAAAAAATATAACTATATGCTAGAGTAATCTGTGGAGCCCTGAAAGGGAAATATGAGTTGTGATGGTATCTCAGCTGGAAACACACACTCAAGCTTGAAGCGGAACTAGTGACCACACTCAACCTGTCAGGAATTAAAGGAAGCAATTCCACTTGAAAGACCTTAATGTACATCAAGACAGGAGGACATAGGTCCCTCCCTGGAGGGGCTAAAAAGGGAGAATAAAGATAGATGGATGACCAAGATGGAAAACAATCATATGTATTGTGCCTGGGCAAGTGATAATCCTGTTGTGTCCTAAATTCTGAAACTGGATGTCATTGATATCCTGTTCCAACTTCCTCTGAATCCATTAAACTGTTGAAGCTGGAGCCTGGTTCCTGCACCTAGCTCACAGTAAAGGTTAATATATGTTTTTATTGGACTGGGATCTCTGTTGTTGCCAAGGCTGACAAAAAACAAGCTGAGGGGAGGTGAGATTGATTCCAGGCGGCTGACTGCAACCCTTCGGGGAACACTGTGTTGTTCTCTGTATCCCCCACAAAGATCTTCCCAGGAAATTCACCAGCAGCAAGCTCTTGCTTTTGTCATTTGAAATGCACAGACTGGGTTTGTTACCAGTTGTTCCTTTTCTGCTCCCCTAGATCCTGTGTATACTTCTCTTATTCTTCTTCAAGGCATCAGGTCCCTGAAGGCTTATTAGAAAAAAAGTTACCAAACTGCCTTATCAAAAATATGGTTTCTGAAAGCAGATGACCTCAGTTCACATATAGGTTCACCTAACCCTAAACATATGGCTTTGGGCAAGTTACTTCACCTCTCTGTGTCTCAGTTTTCACATCTGCAGAATGGAGATGCTCAAAATATCTGCCTCCTGGAGTTGCTTTTGGCCTAATGAGTTAACATGTTTAATGAGCCTGGAGTAGTGACTACGAGGTTACCGATTAATATTATTTTAAATCTTGTCTTTTCTACTCAAATGTGAGATTCTAAAAGGCAGGGAGAATTTGTCTATCTAATCCCTAGCATAACCGAAGAGTCAATTTTATTGAATATTACAAGATAATTTAGATAGGTTTGGTTTTAGAGCTATGAGTCAATATTCAATCATTTATTCATGTAGTCCATTACTCAACAACTGTCTCTTGAACTCTTACTAGGTGCCAGGCATCTGGCTAAATGCTAGGTATAGACAGCAAATCAGAGGGAGACCTTTGCCTTTAGGGAACTTAGTGGTAGAGGTTATCATAAAATAGTAAACCCCAAATAAATTTATAATTCTACTTTGTCTTAAGTACTTTGAAGGGAAAGACTAGTGAGTTATAAAAGAAAAGAACCTTTTGTTGTCTTCAATATATGTTGGTATAATGGGAAAAAATACTGGAAGGTGGAAGATAATTTGTGTGTGTGTTCTTCATATTATGTTTAATAAGTAAGGATGATGAAGATAGAACCATTTATGTAACTGATCTTTTGTTGCATCTTCTTATGCTTTGGTGTAATCAAAATATAATGCGCTCTGATATTCTTGGGTGGTTACCTCATTTGGTTAGCTAATGAGGTCAGTGTCAGAGGTCAGCATGGGTCAGCGAGCTTTTCTTCTTTCTGTGGCCAGATTGCACTCTTAACCTCAGCCATCTTGCAAAGGTGAATGCTTGGTCACATGAAGACTGGCCCAGGAGAATGTGGATGGAGGAGTTCCAAATCTGCCCCCAATATAAACATCCCTGATTATAGGCCTCTGATGGCATTTTCTCATACTAATAAGAGCATGTTATATTTTATTGTTCTTTGTCATTAGGGAAAGATTAGCCCCTCTTTTGACCACTACAGCAAATAATTTCTACAATTATTTTCCCCAGAAAGGAAAACTGCTGCTTCAAAACATCATCTCTGTTAGATGTATGCCGTAGAATAGAGCATGCCTTCTCCAATAGTAATGTTCAAGTTACTTGATGATTTCGTTAAAATGCACATTCTGGATAGGCCTGGAGATTGTATATTTTTACAATAAACATCCAGGTGATGTTGCTGCTGACCCACACCTCACAATGTAAAGATAATACTGAATCAAAGCTAAATTTAGATTTTAGAAATACAATCAATACTAAGGAGAAGTAGAGTGAATTTGACCACTACCACTGATACAGTTTGCTGGAACTGTTTGGTATTTAAGACACTTCATTATTTATAAGCTCACCACAAACAATGTTTCCCTTCAGTCTTTTTTTTTTTCTTTATTTTAATGATATTCTATTTTCCTGGGAGGGAAAGTATAAGAAAGAATTCTATATACTTTCATTTTAGAATATATATGTAATGCTCAAAGAGCTGGAGCTAATTTCATATCATGCAATATAAAATGCCTTTGAAACACACACAAAGCCTTTTGTTTTATGGTATAGATTTGAGTTTTATCTTCAACTTATTCTACCATATGTGACAAGTGTGGTAAAAATCTTTTGTGTCTTCTGTATTTAGATTTTGGAAATAAAAGCAGACAGCTCCTTTTTACCTTTGCCCAGAAGAGGTCTATTCTCCTGCTGACATGTCTGCATAACTTCTATTGATACTAAGATGATCAGAAGCATGGGGTTGCCAAAGAAACTGCTTCTCTGAAGAAATTTCCATGAGTGTGAAATCATGGGAATCAAAATTGATGGGAAAGTCCCACCAAACTTGTGCACATTGCAAGTATTCTTATAGGAAAAGAGCCTAGAAATATCATATCTCCTTCACCATTTAGTATGATACATTTCTATTACTGTGGGAGAAAATTGCCAAGTTCTGCTCAGTGAAAAATGCTTCATTGATTTTTCTTCAAGTATTTTGGATGGAGATATTTTTGTAAAATGTTTTTTGTAGTTTAGATGATTAAGATTCCGTCTACCCTTCACACTTAATGGAAAAGAAAGTCCAAGTACAGGGAACATTTTTTTTTTGTACCAGTACCAGGAATTGAACCCAAGGGCACTTTACCACTGAGCCACATCCCCTGCCCTTTTCATTTTCTTATTTTTAAGACAGGGTCTCATTAACTTGCTTAGGCCCTTGCTAAGTTGCTGAGATTGGCTTTGAACTTGTGATCCTCCTGCCTCAGCCTCCTGAATCACTGGGATTATAGGTATGTGCCATTGCACCCTGTATAAACAACTTCCTTCGAGTTATACGCAGAATAGGACATGAGCCCCAGTCTCCTGCTCCTTCCCAATGTATCTCCATGTCTTGGACACTTTATTCAGATAGTCACCAGGGCAGAAACTGAAAACATATTGATTTGAAGGAAAGCTTAGGATTTACACATCTTTGTTCCTCAATTTATTTAAGCAGTCAGTCGTTCAATGAATACTCAATTAACTTCTTTTGTGAGCCTAGCACTGTTTTACATAATGTAAAGTAATTTAATATTTATTTATTGGTTCAGATTTTCTGTCAGAAACTACTCAGGAGTGGGTTAGGCATTTTGGGATGCTGAGTTAACTCCTTTAACCTACTTGAGAGCTTTTTAGTATAATAAACTTCTGCATATTTGAAGACTCCACCACTTTTGACTCTTCTATTTCACATCCCCCACATATATCAGTGGCCAAGATTGTTTCCCAAGTGCCTCTTACATCACTTTTCTTTCTTCATCTGCGTCTTGAAGGCCTTATTACCTAACTGCTACCTCAGGTCTGTGGTTGAAACTTGGGGCCCCATCTCTCAGGAATCCCCCATAACCCTGACATTCTTTTTCCTTTTTCTGCAAAACATAATTACCTTGTTTTTGCTCCCCTGAGCTTCCTAGGTAACTAAAATTAGTCACTACCATAATCCTAGTTTCCTTCCTCTAATCTTTAATTTAGATGTGTCCAAACTTCTAATCGGTGCTCCTGAGCACAACTTTTCTTCCTTCTGTTTGTCCTACACATGGCTTAAAGTTCTAAAGTATGGTCATTTGTATGCATGATCTATCTTGCCTGGAATTACACCTGAAGCACTATAGGCAGTTAATAAATGCCTTCTCCTTCTCCTTTTGTCTCTCCTACATGTATAAAAGCTGGAGCAAGAAGTCTCCAATGATTCTTTGTTTTTGTATAGATAAAATGGAGATAGTAATAATTTTAAAAATTTCATAAGGTTGTTGTGAAAGTTTAGGTATTATTATTAATGATAAACTCTAGCTATGAATAGTTATACTTGGGATCATTCCATGTATGAAATTTATATTTAGAATTTTTTTTAGTGGAATAACAATAATCTTGAGAAGAAAACATAATTTATTTTTGAGGATTCCTTTCAACCCATTTCCAATTCCCTAGCATGGGGATATGATCCCAGTAGTCATCAAGAGAGCAGTGTTTAGTTGTTTCTCAATGGTAAGCATCTGCTCTGAGGGGTCAGGGTTTCTGCCACATCTGTAGACAAATATTTGCACATCATCTGATTTACTGATTTATGGTAACTGCAATTTGCTATAGATCAGCTGAAAGAGGTAAAACAGATGAAAAGCATACAGACTTTTTGGGTCTCTCCCTGCCACCCCTATAATACGAATTCTATATAAAAATTAAGTTACAACTGCAGTTTGAATCCCTCTTATGGTCTTACTTACTACTTTGTGCCTGGGGTTTAACAGCATCTTATGGAGACAGTAATTGGAATTATGAGAGATGGCAGGATGTTGTCAGATGCATGGTACACTTGGATTCCCAGGCTGGCAGGAGCCAGTGCTGAGATGTGGGGCAAGGGCCTGTGCTTTTGCTTCTGGCCTGCTGAAGGCACTGAGAATAGTGCCCACTCTTTGGAACCTGAACAGCAGATATTTCAAAAAAAAAAAAAAAAAAAAAAGCCAATTATCTGTTACCTTCATGCACTTCTTCCTCAGCAAATAAGATGTGATAACAAACAGGTAACATAACGGTACTCTTTGTCTATTTTACACTGTTGAAAATTCTTGGGATAGTTTTCCTTTGGAGGGAGACCCTTCCAGCTTTTACATACCCTTGCTCCTAGGCATGAAAAATTTCTTTTCCCAATTCACCACTGAACTTCCCAGAATCCAAACACGATGTTGAAAACTGGTTTGTGGAGTAAAGGGTGGTGGGTTAAATGTAATTTGAAAGACTGCTGGACAAGGGGAACGTTGGAGAATCCCAAGGACATCCCTCTGTCTTCATTCTCTAGTTTTGGGAGGAGGGTTGTCAGCTACCATAGAAAACTTCCCTTCAGCCCTCAAGTTGTTTTGAGTCCCATGGCAACCGCAGCCTTAGAAACTTTGAGAGGGATGGGGGCGGGGCGGGGGTAAGATGGCTGAAAAAGAGATAAGATGACCAAAGAGGCCTGGGACTTTATAGGCGACGCTTACTTTGAGCGCGAAGGCGCGGGTGGGGAGGGAAGACTGCCCAGGGCCGCCGCCGGAGTGATCTCAGAGCCGCCAAAAGGCAAGCGAGGGCCTGGCTGCCTGCTGAAAGGAACAAAAGCGGTAGGCGGTGGGTAGGGCGGAGGCAGGGAGGGAGACCCCTCGCAAACGGTGGCGAGGCGCCAAGCCTGCCAGTGACAGGTCCGGAGCTGTGCCCTGGAGGGGGCGCATCTCGGCCCACAAAGGCTCCGGCCGGAAAAATGCCCTGGCGAGTGATTCATCGCAGCCGAGGTGACCACACTAGCGGTGTAGCCTTTTGTATTAGCTACAACAATGGAGGGGGGAAATCAGGCCACAGGCTCCTGTCGCAGATTGGCTGGTGCGGATGTGTCTCGGCCCTGGCGGCAACGTGAGCTGCCTTTCAGGCCTTTGCCTGGCAACCAGACGCCGCCCGCCCGCGCTGCGAAGCCCGCTGAATGCAGCAGCCTAGGGTTAAAGCCGCGTTGTTCACAGGCTCGGGTGGGGGAAGAGGAAACAAAGGACCGGGGCGCTGGGGCAGAGACTGCGTGGGGCCCGAGGAAGGCCTCATACCGTATGAACCAAGAGGGTCATTGGGAGCCCCCTTTTCTCAAGGGGCTGAAATGGTCCCTTTTGCCTTGACCCGGCGCGTGGAATGCTCGAACAAATATAGCTCTTCCTCCATCTTCAAGTTCACAGCGTGCCTAGCCCAGATGTTGTTTTCAACGGTCTGCCTATTGTGTAAAATACTGTGTAAAATACGTAAACAATTCCAAACAAACAACAAAAAACAAGCCCTGTTCAAGTGGCCAGCTGAAATTCATTTGTTAGGCAGGAATATTTTCCAAAGTAGGATGATCATACACCTGCTCACCATACAAAAGCAATTGTTAAATGCAACGTGGTGGTTCGTGGTTCCTGGATTGCATTGTGAAACATTAGTAGGAAAACTACTGATTCGAAGCTCATAGTTTGATTAATAGTAATGTAATAATGTTCGTTTCTTAGTTCAGACCAGAACTCAGCAAACCTGATGGTAAAGATTTTGAGTTTTGTAGGCCAGATGTTCTCTGATGTGTCTGAGTAACCAGACAATATGTAAAGGAATTGCCATAATTGTATTGCAATAAAACTTTATGGAAACTGAATTTTGAATTTGACATAACTTTCATGTGTCTTGAATTACAGCCTCCCCCTCACCACTATTTAAAATATGAACATATTAGTCTTACGCAGCGAAAACTTACACAATGGACAGAACCGAACCCTATGTATAATATGATTTTTTTTCTATACATACATACTTATGATAAAGTTTAATTTATAAACCAGGCACAATAAGAGATTAATAATAACTAATAAAAATAAAAGAATACTAACAATATACAGTAGCAAAATTTCCAACATTACTACCTATGCATTTGAAGCCATTATTGAGTAAAATAAAGGTTACTTGAACACAAGCACTTCCATACACGGAGTCTGATATGTTAACTAAAAACTCATGAATGGGAGGGTAGCATATACATCATAGATACCCCGGAAAAAAGGAATGATCCACATCCTGGTTGAGATGGGGATGAGACAGCCTGAGATTTCATTGTGCTACTCAAAACAGCTGCATATGAAATTTACAAATTATATCTGGAATTTTCCATTTAATATTTTTGGACAGTGATTGACCACAAGTAACTGAAACTGTGGATAATGTGGGACTACTATACTTTGTTTGCAGGCCTTACAAAAACAGACAACTGGATTGATCTGCTGTCTGCTGCAGTTTGTCATCCCCTGATTTAGACAAATGGGCCAAGATTATGTAAGATTAAGACACTGGGAAAAAATGATGAAAGGTATAATGAGAACTCTCTATACTCTTTGGAAAATCTAAGCTTATTCCAAAATAGAAAGTTTATTTTTAAAAAGTTTTTAAAGTGGTAATCTTTTCTGATGGTTTGGAAAAAGATTTGTTGTAGGGAGGGAAGTAGGTCAAGTTTGGTGTGTGTGTGTGTGTGTGTGTGTGTGTGTGTGTCTGTTGGAGATCTGAAGGAATGTTTTTTCTTAGTATTTGTTGACATATGGTACTAAGACCTCCCAAAATCAAACAAACTTGCTACATCATTATATTGATAATTAAATCATTAACATCACAGAGCCTGGAAAAATAATAGCTTTCCAATAACACAGAATTCTTTGACCTGTGGGTTGGGTGGAAGAATATTCTCAGTTCCCACTGAACCAGGATGGGAGAGATCAGGACAAAGAATCAAACCCATTTTGCTCTAATAGGAAACTAGAAAAATCTTGGCTAGCTCATATTTAACCACACACCCACATGTGTGTACACATACTCCTTTATTTTGTAATCCAGCTAACATCTATACCAAAGAAAGCATAATTGAGACTTTGCTTTAAAAACAAGGATCTGTATTCCTTTCCCAATTGTACTAGTTGTATGAATATAGACCTTCCTTTATATTTGTGTAAAAGTAGTAGGATATTTCAAGCTGGGCACTACTAATTATTAAGAATGGATAAGGATTAAGTTCTAGAGATCTACTGTACAACATAGTAACAGCAATACTGTATTGTGCACTTTACAATATGTTGAGTCTTTCCAGCGGTGACGACCTCCCCACGAGAACCTGCCTCTCGCAAAAGATCTCCTTCATTCCTCTCCGGAAGAGGAGAAGCGAAAACATAAGAAGCGCCTGGTGCAGAGCCCCAACTCCTATTTCATGGATGTGAAATGCCCCGAATGCTATAAAATCACCACAGTTTTTAGCCATGCACAAACAGTAGTTTTGTGTGTTGCCTGCTCCACTGTCCTCTGCCAGCCTACGGGAGGAAAAGCAAGGCTTACAGAAGGATGTTCCTTCAGGAGGAAGCAGCACTAGGAGCAGCCTGAATCAAGATGAGTGGGAAAACATCCCAATAAAAACATTTTGGATATAAAAAAAAATATATTGAGGAAAATATGTTGAGGATGGATCTCATGTTAAGTTTTTTTTTTTTTTTTTGTGTGTGTGTGTGTGTGTGTGATGGTTGTACTGGGCATTGAACCCAGGTACTTGCATATTCTAGGCAAACAGATTACCATTGAGCTACATGTTAATTATTCAGGAAGAAAGGAAGGAAAGAAGGAAGAAGATGAGATTTTTTGAGATGGATATATTTAGTACTATGATTGTGGTGATGGTATGGTGGCTATATGCATATGTCCAAACTAACCAAGAAGTGCAGTATGTATACTTTTTTTGTATATTACACCTCAAAGCTAAAACAACTAACAGCAGCAGTAAAAACAAAAGAATGGACAATGAGAAAGTACAGGGAAATATTTAACATGAAACACACCTTTTTTTCCTGACTGCAACACTAGAAGGTGTGGTATGCAGTATAAAGGTGATAGAGAAGCCCCTAAGTATATTGGTATAACCTCAGGAATGGTGGGCAGAGGGAAGCTCAGTACAGGGAGCTGATGCCCAAAGTGAAGAAAGCAAATTGTGAATTTCTTGGTAAATTGTGAAGCAACTGGAAATTTGACTTCAAGGATTTTCCATCACTCCTGCCTTCTAATTTCTTTTACTGCTCTCTTACTAAGATGTTTCCGGACTTATCCCTTAAATGACTTTTACTGAACTTGGATTTTCTCTGTGTAGATCCTGGCCAGGAATGAGGATATAAAGGTGAATTAAAGATGGCTTCTAGTTTGGAGTATCAGGGGGCTCAGCATACAGACGAAGCCAGTCTCTCCAATGTGGTTGAACGCTAGGCTCGGAATAGGAAGGAAAATGTTGCATGATATCACTTATATGTGAAATCTTAAAAAGTTTAATTTAGAGAAACAGAAAGTAGAATAGTTGTTGACAGGGGAGAGAAGTAGGGAAATGGGGAAATGTTGACAAAAGGTACAAACTTTCATTTAAAAGATGAATAAGTCTGTAGACCTAATGTCCAACATCGTAACTATACTTAATAATGATGTATTATATTCTAGAGATTTGCTCAGAATAGATTTTAAATTTTCTCACCACACACACAAACACACACACACACACACACACAAGTAACTATGTGAGGCATATTAATTAACTTGACTGTGTGAATCTTTGTGCTTGGTAGGCTTTTATCTTTTTTTTTTTTTAATTTAGTATCACTCCTAGCATTTCCCCCTCCCTCCCACCTCCTACTCCTAGTTCCCTTCCTTTATCAGTTTCCCTTTGATTTTCATAAAATACCCCTGACCCCATCTTTCTCCTTTGCCTTTCTTACTTTCACATGAGATAATACATATGACCCTTGACCTTCTGTATTTGGCTTATTTCACTTAACATAATGGTCTCTCCATCTATTTTCCTGTGATTGGCATAATTTCATTGCCCTTTATGGCTGGATAAAACTCTTTTGTGTATATAAGGTATACTTGTATCTAAACACCACATTGTAAATCTTAAAAAAAAAAAAAAAAAAAATATATATATATATATATATATATATATATATATATATATATATATATATATATAATTTTTAATGTGTCAATTATGCCTCAACCAGGCTGAAAAAAATCATAAAAAAAGAATTATTAGGGAAGGTTTTATTTACTAATGTAGTCTCTTGGGCCTACTCCACAATTACTGAATCAAAGTTTGTACCGAGCAAATCAATAAGTATTTTAACAAATTCTTCAAGTGAACATTTTGCTCACTAACTTTTGAGATCTACTGGAAAAGTGAATGGATGTGAAAAGGTCTTCTATATAATAATGATGATGTTATGAACTGATTACTATGGAAGTACAGAAATGGGGTGGGGGTAGAATAAAAGGAAGTTCCAAAAATGACACCTGATCCTATCTTAATAAAGAGGAAGACAAGAGTGGGGATGAAGATGAGGGACAGAGTGTTGTCCACTGAGGGAATAGCATGATAAAGGGAATGGGGGTGGGAAACAGAATCTTGAAGTGTGAAAAAATCAAACTTCCTGTGTAGCTGGAGTGTCAGGGGCAGGGAGTACCGGGTCTCTGAGGATGAACTGTTAGCTTTGTGATGGACAGGAGGAAACTTATTGACACTCCTTTATGTCACTCTGTTTAATTATAACTTTTAAATTCCTTCCCAAATAAGGGTATATGGCTTTCGGTAAAGATATACAGCCTTTCCCCTCTCATTTTATTTCCTGCAATCCAGCAATTCATAATAAAAATGTGCTCCATGTCACAGGATGATAACAGATAAGGGCTTATCAGGTAATTTAGATAACCCTGCTTCCTGACTCAACTATCCTTGGGAATCCTATCTTTTGATTAGAATATGGCTGTGAGCTTTTTGATATGTAACTAGAAAGGATGTGGATTATACTTTGGCACTTTTAAAGAAAGCAGGCAATGCCTGCATTCTGGAGGATGAGTATAAAGTAGTTATGGAAAAGAATGTGGCCTCATCTTTCTTCCGACCTCAATTTCTAGTTTGGCCTGTCTTTGCATTATTATTAGCATTTTTGTCTTCTTCCATGTTTCTTTTTCTGGACTATAGCAGGTGACGTCTGGATTTTTCTGAAAACAAGATGATTAGGTGGTCAGTCTTATCTTCTTTCCAGTGGTTTCATGTTTCTTTCCAGGTTCATCTAGTGTCTTTGACCATCCTAATTTAGGAATGAGACATTTTGCTTGGTCAAGTGCAGGAGTTGATGTAGCCAGGGCAGCTAATCTAGACAAAATAAACAAATAAACTGACAAACTTCCCAACAGCTGCAGAGACCATTATCTGGGTTGTTTTTCTTCACCAGCTATAAAAGAAGCTCTATTCATCAAAACAATTGAAGTCACTTAAAAAGTTAGCACTTACCATTTGGCTTCTGGAAGACAGCAACATTTGTTTTGTTCTAAAAGTCACCCTTTGTGTAGGGAGCCAGGAATTCAGGTGAAAAGAGAAGAGTGAACAGTTACAAAAAGGTAGAGAAGAGGACTAGGGAGGCTGAGGCAGGAGGATGGCAAGTTTGAGGTCAGCCTGGGCAACTTAGCAAGACCCTGTCTCAAAATTAAAAATAAAAAGGGCTGAAGATGTGGCTGGATTCAATCCCCAGGACTGGGGGAAAAATGAAAATAGAGGAGGTGTTGACGTGGAGAAATATGGGGACAAATAAATACATTCCTACCCCAGTCACATACATGCTCATTTCCACAGAAGAGTTGTAAAAAAAGAAAAGAACTCCAGTTTAGAGGTTCAGAGTATTCCACTCTCAGCCCTATTGACATGGGCAAGATTTTTGTTTGTTTGTTTGCCTCCCCTCCCCAGTTGTTCTTTGCTTTGTAAGATGTTTAGCAAAATCTCTGGCCTCTACCCACCACTGGATGACAATAGTAAGCCCCTCCTCACTATCCCCTCCATTATAACAATCAATTGTTCTCAGACATTGCCAAATGTCCCTTGTGTATGTGTGTGGGGAAATCAGCCCCATATTGAGAACCATTGTTCTAGTAGAATCACTCATCATATTAATAAGTCAAGCAGATCCAAAGTGTTTGTGATGGGAGGTCAGGATGCTCCAATGGCTGCATATTTGTGGTTGGTAGTTTTCATAAGCAGATCAGGCTTAAGTGGACTTGGAGCATAGTTTCACCCCAAAAAATGTGACAGTCACAGCTGCAAGTTGACGGTGGAAAGAAGCAAGTCCTTTTGGATAGGATATCCTGTGAGCATAATATGTGACATTCATCGGTTTTTTAGAAGTGACTTTAAAATTTTTTTTTTTTCTTCTGGGATTCTGTGCAGTTGCTGTCCTCAGGCATAGAATTTCAATTCATCACAGTTGAGTGGAGTTGTAGGAGAAAATCTTTTTTCTCCCTTCATGCAATCTGAGGGTCTTCTCGACAACATGCTAGTGTCCATGAAATAGAAATTCACCTGAACTTCTAACTTGTGGTATTTGATTTTACCTTGAGTTGAGAGTGCTCCATCCTTTGGTCTCATCAATCTTATAGTAAAGGTTAAGTTATAGGCTGGTACATGCTACAGAAGGAAATTCCCATGGTTCCAGCCCCCCCGGGGTGGGTCCTAGTGCTGGTTTTAGAGGAAGTCCATATTGCCTTCTCCAAACTGTGCTAAGCCTTTCCTTTGCTCTTATCAGACTTGCCCTGCCCTTTAATACAATAAGGGCCAAACAATGAAAAAGTAATGGTGAGATTTAGACCAAAAAAATCACAAAGGAAGGAAATTTTGAATTACTGCTTTCACTCAGGCTCTCATTCAATGGTCCAAGTGTTATCAAAAGATCAGGGAATCATGTTATACATCCCACTGTATATAATCACCTATAAATATGCCATTATAGTCTTAGATTCTTAAAATATCTCTATTCTTGAACCGTTAGGTAAAAAAATTTCAAAGTACTAGCCAGGATGTCTTGAAGCTCTTGGAAATAAATTATGGATACAATTGCAATTAAACTTAACAGAATGCATTTAGATTGGTAGTTATAATGTTTCTGATCTTTGATCAAATTTAATTTGGTCTAGCCTCTAAAGCCTCTAATGTTTGGATATCCTGATTTCCTTCCATTTTTGTATTATTGCCATACTTGGATATGCACTGGCACATTGGCATTGATATGTAGGGATCAATTTGCTTTCATCTTTCTAGTGCTGACATCAGTTACATCTCTTTTTGAGAAGCAGTTCAAGTCTGTGGGTTTTTGGTTGCAAGTCAGTTGTAAGCTGGAGATTATTTTTGTACTCCATCCCCAGGAGTGTAACTTAACACTGTTGGGTTTATCTTGGCATGTGAAATAGTCATAATAACATTAAACTTCAAAATCTCTAGGACAAAATCTAGGGTTTGAGTTTCCCTGGCCCTTTGCACAGCTGAAACTTAGCTGGAAAATTACATTTCAATTGAACATTCTATAATGCTCTGAGGTATTGCAATAAATGAGTGTGAAAATGCTGAGCACATCCCGTCCTAGCACTTCTTATTAAGCATCTAACATTCTTGAGTGAAAGTAATATCTCACAGTAATTTAGTTATTAAGACAATAATAGCATATCTTGTCCTGGTGATAAAGTTACCTTTTGTTAACATGTTTTTATCCCCTATTTTAATAGCTACATTAAGAAAGGTGCATAATGAATTTTTTCTGAACAGACTGTTTCACATTACTTTCTTCTATCTGATTCTACAATTATATCAAAGACTAGATACAAACTTCTATCATTAGGGCTGGTAAATTCAAAGATTTTGTATAAATATATGATGAACAAGAAGATTCTTAAGTCAGATCTAGAAGGATATATTCTAAGTGTTATTGTTATAAACAAAGGTGGTAGGGTTATTGGTAACTTAAAAAATGTTTTCCTTTTGTGTTGGTACTTTCAAAAATTTCTAAAACTAACATATACTACCATGTATTTCAAGTGTTTTATCATAAGAGGGGAATGGATTCAGCTCCTAGCTGTTTCAAACTAGTCAATCACAGAAATTGAGTCTAAATTGTTTTTATCCCAAGAAGATATTAAAATATTTTTTCATTGCTTAAAAATGCATAAAGGCTGGGGTTGGGAGGGAGAGCAAGAAAGGAAGATTACCTTTAGATAGGGAATAGGGGTGGGAGGGAAAGGGAGGGAGAAGAGGAATAGCATGGATGGTGAAAGGAGACCCTCATTATTATACAAAATACATGTATGAAGATATGAATTTGGTGTCAGCATACCTTATATATAATCAGAGATATGATAAATTATGGTATAATTGTGTATTAAGAATCATAATGCAAAAATAAATAAATAAATAATTTTAAAAAATGCATAAAGGTGGGCTGGGGCTATGGCTCAGTGGTAGAGCACTTGCCTCGCATGTGTGAGGCACTGGGTTCAATCCTCAGCACCATATAGAAATAAAAACAATATTTTATCTACAACTAAATATATATTATATATCATATTATGTATAATATGATATATAATATATTATAATACATGTTACTATATCTAATAATATATTATATATTATATGCATTATAATACATATATATTTAAAAAATGAATAAAGGCAATAGATTTACTCCTAAATTTTGTATAACAAAGAAAGGACAGAGTTATTCTTAGCTTTTGGTTTAGGGTATTCCAAGGGAGATGAGAGTGTATTATGTATTCATTTAAGCATCTCAGGTTGATCAAACTGAAACAAATGAAAAAGTTTATAATGTATTCAAGAGATATGATTTTTTAGGATAAATGATGCTTGGAATGTATTCAGATAAGTGTTTTTAATTTGATTAAAATGATTTAAGAAGGTCACATCTATACAAGAGAGCCTTATATTGTAAAGCTTTAACAAAATGAGCACAGGTATTTATTCTGAACTTTCATGTTCTTTCACCACATCTATTTTTACCCAAATTAAAAAAAAAAGACAAGAGGGAAAAAACATAGGCAGAAAGCAAAATGCATATTAATAGCCAATTAGTTAATAATATCTATTTGACTTAGAGTTGAACAATGTGTCCTTTGCCTAAGTGGTGTGGGCAGATCAAAGCCATATGAATATTCCACCATCACCATACCTAACATAATAGGCGCTTAATAAATATTGGAGTAAATACATAGATTTATTTGTTTTGTGGTACTTGGGAATGAGGGAGAAGGGGAATAGCATGGATTGCCTAGAACTTGCTAGGCAAATGTTCTATCACTGAGTTATGTTCCCAGCTTAAATGCATAGATTTAGAAAAGATATATTATGATAATGAATTTTAAAACATGGAAATTCAACCCTGTGGGTGACACATAACTGTAATTTCAATGGCTCAGGAGCCTGAGGCAGGAGGATCTAAGAAAAAGTGAGGCACTAAGAAACTCAGTGATTACAAAATAGGACTGGGCATGTGGCTCAGTGGTCAAGTGCCCCTGAGTTCAATCCCCAGTAACATGGAAATTTAGAGTAGGAAAGCTTAACTATAAGATATTTTTTATATATAATTTTATGGTTTAATATAATCTCATAATCACTATGGGATATACATATATGTATGTACACACATATATAATAACCTGTAGGTCTTCACAAAATTTACCCAGTTGGTAGAGTGCTTGCTTGGCATGCACAAAGCCATGGGTTTCAATCCCCAGGACTGAAAAAAAAAAATCCAAAAACAAAACAAAAAAAAAACTACCCTAAATAGTACTTATCCTAATTCCTTATCCTGATTAAGTTGGATACACTCAAATACAGTCTATTTTCATTTTAAAGATACTCATTATAATTCAATGTACTTATTTCACACCCCACAATAGGTTTACCCAAAGACTAATGGCTTTCCTCAAGGTTCTCAAATATCAGTGTACAGTAGAAATATTGGGAGGTTTTCTTTAAAACTTCCTGAGGTTTTTTCCCCAATGACTTTGATTTATTACCTCTTTTGGTGGCCCAGGAATCTACTTTTTTTTTTTTTTAATCAAGTACCTCTATGATGGTCTATCCACCATGTTTTTAGAAACATGTCATCTAGAGATTTTTAAAGAATTTATCCTGAGAGCTAAGGTTGTAGCTCAGCAGTAGAGCACTTGTCTAGTATGTGTGAAGCACTGGGGTCGATTCTCAGCACCACATATAAATAAATAAATATCCATTGACAGCTAAAAAATATTTTTTTAAAAAAAGAAGAATCCATCCTGAAATTAAGCCAGATCAGACAGACGCATACCATTTTGCTTTGGAACCTCTCATTTCTAGTATCCTCACTGATTTTTTGCATCCAGTCTCCTCCTCCCATCCCCATATTATGTAATCAACTGCCTTCATTATTGGATGTATTTACTCTAAGAATATTTCTGAAGGCACTTGTTACTCATCAAACAGCATAATATCCTTTGTTTAAATACCTCAGAGACAAATTTTTCTCTGTTTCTAGGACTGAAAACTATTAAGCTTATCTTTAACAAATGGTTTACCTTATTTAGGCAATGATTCATGGATCAGATTGTGTTCTCCACACAGCATAAATTTTGTAAAACAATCTCACTCTCAGTTTTATCTAACCATAATTAGATTCAGTTTTATAACCTTCTTATTTAAAAATTTATCTGGTATGAATTTTTATGAAAATTCCTTGAAGTTTTATTTATTTATTTTTTTTTAAATTTTTTTTTTTTTATTCAAAACATTACAAAGATTTCAGAATCACATCGGTTACACATCCACATTTTTACATAATACCATAATAGTAACTGTTGTATTCTGCTACCTTTCCTATCCTCTACTATCCCCCCTCCCCTCCCCTCCCATCTTCTCTCTCTACCCCATCTACTGTAATTCATTTCTCTTCTTATTTTTTTCCCATTCCCCTCACAAACTCTTATATGTAATTTTGCATAACAATGAGGGTCTCCTTTCATTTCCAAGCAATTTCCCTTTTCTCTCCCTTTCCCTCCCACTTCATGACTCTGCTTAATGTTAATCTTTTCCTCCTGCTCTTCCTCCCTGCTCTGTTCTTGGTTGCTCTCATTATATCAAAGAAGACATTTGGCATTTGTTTTTTAGGGATTGGCTAGCTTCACTTAGCATAATCTGCTCTAGTGCCATCCATTTCCCTGCAAATTCCATGATTTTGTCATTTCTTAGTGCTGCGTAGTACTCCATTGTGTATAAATGCCACATTTTTTTTATCCATTCATCTATTGAGGGGCATCGGGGTTGGTTCCACAGTCTAGCTATTGTGAATTGTGCTGCTATGAACATCGATGTGGCAGTATCCCTGTAGTACGCTCTTTTGAGGTCTTCAGGGAATAGTCCGAGAAGGGCAATAGCTGGGTCAAATGGTGGTTCCATTCCCAGCTTTCCCAGGAATCTCCATACTGCTTTCCATATTGGCCTCACCATTTTGCAGTCCCACCAGCAATGTACAAGAGTACCCTTTTCCCCACATCCTCGCCAACACTTGTTATTGTTCGACTTCATAATGGCTGCCAATCTTACTGGAGTGAGATGGTATCTTAGGGTGGTTTTGATTTGCATTTCTCTGACTGCTAGAGATGGTGAGCATTTTTTCATGTACTTGTTGATTGATTGTATGTCCTCCTCTGAGAAGTGTCTGTTCAGGTCTTTGGCCCATTTGTTGATTGGGTTATTTGTTTTCTTATTGTTTAATTTTTTGAGTTCTTTGTATACTCTGGATATTAGGGCTCTATCTGAAGTGTGAGGAGTAAAAATTTGTTCCCATGATGTAGGCTCCCTATTTACCTCTCTTATTGTTTCTCTTGCTGAGAAAAAACTTTTTAGTTTAAGTAAGTCCCATTTGTTGATTCTTGTTTTTAACTCTTGTGCTATGGGTGTCCTATTAAGGAATTTGGAGCCCGACCCCACAATATGTAGATCGGAGCCAACCTTTTCATCTATCAGACGCATAGTCTCTGATTTGATATCAAGGTCCTTGATCCATTTTGAGTTAACTTTTGTGCATGGCGAGAGGAGGGGATTCAGTTTCATTTTGTTGCATATGGATTTCCAGTTTTCCCAGCACCATTTGTTGAAGATGCTATCCTTCCTCCATTGCATGCTTTTAGCCCCTTTATCGAATATAAGATAGTTGTAATTTTGTGGATTGGTTTCTGTGTCCTCTATTCTATACCATTGGTCCACCCGCCTGTTTTGGTACCAGTACCATGCTGTTTTTGTTACTATTGCTTTGTAGTACAGTTTGAAATCTGGTATCGCTACACCTCCTGATTCACACTTCCTGCTTAGAATTGCTTTTGCTATTCTGGGTCTTTTATTTTTCCATATGAATTTCATGATTGCTTTATCTATTTCTACAAGAAATGCCGTTGGGATTTTGATTGGCATTGCATTGAACCTATAGAGAACTTTTGGTAATATTGCCATTTTGATGATGTTAGTTCTGCCTATCCATGAACAGGGTATGTTTTTCCATCTTCTGAGATCTTCTTCTATTTCTCTCTTTAGGGTTCTGTAGTTTTCATTGTATAAATCTTTCACCTCTTTTGTTAGGTTGATTCCCAAGTATTTTATTTTTTTTGAGGATATTGTGAATGGGGTAGATGTCCTCATTTCCAGTTCGGAAGATTTGTCGCTGATATACAGGAATGCCTTTGATTTATGCGTGTTGATTTTATACCCAGCCACTTTGCTGAATTCATTTATTAGCTCTAGTAGTTTCTTTGTAGACCCTTTTGTGTCTTCTAGGTATAGGATCATATCATCCGCAAACAGTGATAATTTAAGTTCTTCTTTTCCTATTTTTATGCCTTTAATTTCTTTCGTCTGTCTAATTGCTCTGGCCAGTGTTTCGAGAACTATATTGAATAGAAGTGGTGAGAGAGGGCATCCCTGTCTTGTTCCAGATTTTAGAGGGAATGCCTTCAGTTTTTTTCCATTTAGAATGATGCTAGCCTGAGGCTTAGCATATATAGCTTTTATAATTTTGAGGTAAGTTCCTGTTATCCCTAGTTTTTCTAATGTTTTGAACATAAAGGGATGCTGTACTTTGTCGAATGCTTTTTCTGCGTCCACTGAGATGATCATATGGTTCTTATCTTTAAGTCTATTGATGTGGTGAATAACGTTTATTGATTTCCGTATATTGAACCAGCCTTGCATCCCAGGGATGAATCCTACTTGATCATGGTGCACAATCTTTTTGATATGTTTTTGTATACGATTTGCCAGAATTTTATTGAGGATTTTTGCATCTAAATTCATTAGGGATATTGGTCTGTAGTTTTCTTTCTTTGAGGTGTCCTTCTCTGGTTTGGGAATCAGGGTGATATTGGCCTCATAGAATGAATTTGGGAGTTCTCCCTCTTTTTCTATCTCCTGAAATAGATTATGGAGTATTGGTATTAGTTCCTCTTTAAATGTTTTGTAAAACTCTGCTGTATATCCATCCGGTCCTGGGCTTTTCTTGGTTGGTAGTCTTTTGATGGCTTCTTCTATTTCCTCCCTTGATATTGATCTGTTTAGGTTGTTTATATCTTCCTGATTCAATCTGGGTAGTTCATATGTCTCAAGGAATTTATCTATGCCTTCACTATCTTCTATTTTATTAGAGTATAGGGTTTCAAAATAATTTCTAATTATCGTCTGTATTTCTGAATTGTCTGTTGTGATGTTGCCTTTTTCATCCCGTAAGCTAGTAATTTGGGTTCTCTCTCTTCTTCTCTTTGTTAGTGTGGCTAGTGGTCTATCAATCTTATTTAATTTTTCAAAGAACCAACTTTTAGTTTTGTCAATTTTTTCGATTGTTTCTTTTGTTTCGATTTCATTGATTTCTGCTCTAATTTTAATTATTTCTTGCCTTCTACTGTATTTGCTGCTGATTTGTTCTTCTTTTTCTAAGGCTTTGAGGTGTAGTATGAGGTCATTTATTTGTTGGCTTTTACTTCTTTTAAGGAATGAACTCCATGAAATGAATTTTCCTCTTAGTACTGCTTTCATAGTGTCCCAAAGATTTCGATATGTTGTTTCTGAGTTTTCGTTTACCTCTAAGAATTTTTTAATTTCCTCTTTGATGTCTTCTGTAACCCTTTGTTCATTCAGTAGCATATTGTTTAATCTCCATGTGATGTAGGGTTTTTCCTTTCTCATTTTATTATTGATTTCCAATTTCATTCCATTATGATCAGATAAAATGCATGGTAGTATCTCAACTCCTTTGTAATTGCTAAGCTTTGCCCTGTGACATAATATATGGTCTATTTTTGAGAAGGATCCATGTGCTGCTGAGAAGAAAGTGTATCCGCTTGATGTTGGGTGGTATATTCTGTATATATCAATTAAGTCTAAGTTATTTATTGTATTATTGAGCTCTATGGTTTCTTTATTCAATTTTTGTTTGGAAGATCTGTCCATTGGTGAGAGAGGTGTATTAAAATCTCCCATGATTATTGTGTTGTGGTCTATTAGACTCTTGAACTTGAGAAGAGTTTGTTTGATGAACGTAGCTGCACCATTGTTTGGGGCATATATATTAATGATCGTCAAGTCTTGTTGGTGTATGGTTCCCTTGAGCAGTATGTATTGTCCTTGTTTATCCCTTTTGATTAACTTTGGCTTGAAGTCTATTTTATTTGATACAAGTATGGACACCCCTGCTTGCTTCCGGGGTCCGTATGAGTGATATGATTTTTCCCAACCTTTCACCTTCAGTCTGTGTATGTCTTTTCCTATCAGATGAGTCTCCTGTAGGCAGCATATTGTTGGATCTTTTTTTTTAATCCATTCTACTAGCCTATGTCTTTTGATTGGTGCATTTAAGCCATTAACATTTAGGGTTACTATTGAGATATGGTTTGTATTTCCAGCCATATTTGGTTATGTATGATACTTAACATGATTAGTTTTTCCTCTATGCTTAGTTTTTCCTTTATTGTACTACCTCCCGTTGTTGGTTTTCATTGTTATTTTTCATTTCCTCTTCCTGTAATGTTTTGCCAAGGATGTTTTGAAGAGCTGGTTTTCTAGCTGCAAATTCTTTTAACTTTTGCTTATCGTGGAAGATTTTTATTTCATCATCAATCCTGAAGCTTAATTTCGCTGGATACATGATTCTTGGTTGGAACCCTTTTTCTTTCAGCGTTTGAAATATGTTGTTCCAGGATCTTCTAGCTTTCAGAGTCTGTGTTGAAAGATCAGCAGTTATCCTGATTGGTTTACCCTTAAATGTAATCTGCTTCCTCTCTCTTGTGGCTTTTAAGATTCTCTCCTTATTCTGTATGTTGGGCATCTTCATTATTATATGTCTTGGTGTGGATCTCTTATGATTTTGTATATTCGGTGTCCTGTAGGCTTCTAGTATTTGGATTTCTTTTTCATTCTTTAAGTCTGGGAAGTTTTCTAGTATTATTTCATTGAATAGATTACTCATTCCCTTGGTTTGGACCTCTGTACCCTCTTGTATCCCAATAACTCTTAGGTTTGGTTTCTTGATGTTATCCCATAATTCTTGGATGTTCTGCTCATGATTTCTTAACATTCTCGCTGAGCTGTCTATGTTCTTTTCAAGTTGAAAAACTTTGTCTTCGTTGTCTGATGTTCTATCTTCCAAGTGTTCTACTCTGCTGGTAATACTCTCATTTGAGTTTTTAATTTGGTTTATTGTTTCCTGCATTTCCAGGATTTCTGTTTGTTTGTTTTTTATATCCTCTATCTCCCTATAGAGTTGATCTTTTGCTTCTTGGATTTGTTTATGTAATTCATTGTCCAAGTGATTTTTCATTGTCTGAATTTGATGAATAATGTCTTCCTTGAGACTCCAGATCATCTGAAGCATGTATATCCTGAACTCTTTGTCTGACATTCCATCAGCTGCAGATATTACCTCATCTAATGTTGAATTGACCTGTATTGTTTGTGGTCCTTTCTTTCCTTGTCTTTTCATACTGCTCATGATTCTTTCTAGCTTTGTGAAACTGTTGAGTTAATGTTTTTCCCCTTATATATTTGTATTGTTCTTGAATAGCTCCAATATCCCTCTTTTTCGGAGAAAGACAATGTTAACAGATCCCAATATCAACAGTACATTATCTAAGGACAAGTTTTCATTATTAATACATTTATAGTTAGAGTCTAAGACTATAGATGTTGGATTTAATTATTACTTAAGAATATATTCCTTAGTTTCATAAAAGGCGTACCATATCTGGTGGCATATAGAAAACTTAATTTCAGACGAAGGATGTTATACTTAAAGAGAAAGGAGTGAGGGAATGAGGTTAAACTAACTTAGCACCTTTGGAGAACTCTAACCACTCGACTGGTAATTTATGGAAGAATGTATAGACTCAACCTCCTATTTAGATAGTTACCCTATGTATAGATAGCAAAAGTTAGGAGATTGAAAGTGGTATAGAGAGAATATGAATTAAAAAAAGAAAAGAAAAGAAAAGAAATAACAAGGAAGAAAAGAGAAATAAGAGAAGGGAAAGGGAAGTAAGATAGAAATACAGAAAAAAAAATGGGGGGAGGTGGGGTATATGCAATTCCTCTATATTATATTACTTTGGTAATTCAGTTGTTCATGCTCAGTTCTTGGTTTCACATATGCTGAAGTTGTGGAAGAGAGAGAAGAAAAGAGAAAGAGAGGAAAAAAAAAAAAAAGTCTCTCAGAACACTGTTTTCCTTGCTTCCAGTAGGTGGCGTTGTCTATTCCTAGTTTGAGCCTCTGTATTCAGGGTGGTGGGTATAGCCAGTGTGAAGGGAAATGAGCTTCCACCTGTATCTTCCCTACTCTAGTCTCTGAGGTAGAAACCAGGTGCCTCTAGAGTTGTTGTTTTGTGTTGATAGCTACAATCCCCAAAAGCTTGTGGGAAATATTTTGAGTTATCGCAGCTAAGGGTGGGGGAGTTGGAAACCGGGTACCTGGATCAGCCGCAACTGTGCTGGTAGCCACACCCACTTTGATGGGTTTTAAGGGTTGATGGGCTTCCTGGAGACTAGCGCTCTGGGCAGGACCGGACTTCCTCCTCTGGTCTGGCTGAGCGGCTGGCGCCTTCCTGCTCCGGTCTGGCTGGCGGCTGGCGCCTTCCTGCTCCGGTCTGGCTGGGCGGCTGTCGCGGCTTCCTGCTCCGGTCTGGCTGGGCGGCTGTCGCGGCTTCCTGCTCCGGTCTGGCTGGGCGGCTGTCGCGGCTTCCTGCTCCGGTCTGGCTGGGCGGCTGTCGCGGCTTCCTGCTCCGGTCTGGCTGGGCGGCTGTCGCGGCTTCCTGCTCCGGTCTGGCTGGGCGGCTGTCGCGGCTTCCTGCTCCGGTCTGGCTGGGCGGCTGTCGCGGCTTCCTGCTCCGGTCTGGCTGGGCGGCTGTCGCGGCTTCCTGCTCCGGTCTGGCTGGGCGGCTGTCGCGGCTTCCTGCTCCGGTCTGGCTGGGCGGCTGTCGCGGCTTCCTGCTCCGGTCTCCTTGAAGTTTTATAAACTCCCTGAATTCTGTTTTGGAAGAAGGGATATGTGTATATCCCGTCTATATACATATATAAGTTTTTTTTGCCTCTAATTTTCCCTGCATTTATCTATCTTGTGTAATTCCATCAGATGACTCTTCCTACAATTTGTCTTTCAACTTGTCCTTGTTCTTTCAACTTGTTCTTGAAGACCTGTAATGCTTCTCTATTGTGTCAGTTAGCTCTTTGTTGCTATGACCAAAATACCTGACAAGAACAACTTAGAGGAAGGAAAGTATATTTTGGTTCGTGGTGTCAGAGATTTAGTCCAGGGTCGGCTGACTGCATTGCTCTCGGCCCAACGTGAAGCAGAACATCATGTCCAAAGAGTGTGGTGCAGAGAAACTAATTACCTTATGACAAGCAGGAAACTGAGAGAGAAAGGGGAAGGGACTGCAGTGCAGGTAAGGTGAACTCTTCCAGAGCATGCCTGAGTGACCCACCTCCTCCAACCATACTTCACCTGCCTACAGGTACCATCCAATCAGTCCATTCAAGCTAGGATGGACTGATTAAGTTAGAGCTCTCATAATCCGATCACATTTACCTCTGAATATTCATGCATGAACACAGGAACTTTTGGGGAGCACTTCATATCCAAACCATAACATCTATTCTGCTTAATTCCTTGGCCTCGCCCAGGTGACCCTCTTCAGCCCGATCTCTTGGGTTTCTGTGATAGCTTAACATATTCTTGCATTTCTTACAAATCTAGGCACCAAGTGTAGTGCTTCCTATGTGTTGATTGAAGATGATGGGATCTTCTTAAGTTTTTCTTTTTGTTTTATACTTAGTCTCTGAAGAGTACTTTTTAAAAGTAACAATATTAAAAGTGAGATATGTTCAATATCAAGATCCAGAGATAGAGGAGCCATCCCTGTCTTCAGTAAACACACAGTTTTGTTGTTGGGAAAGGATCTGTGCATGAAAATAAAAGCAACAATGCTGAATACGCTCTGCTAAGGTCCATATGAAAGGCTTAGGCAATAGATATTATAGTTTGAAAGTTTAAATGTCCTCTAAAACCTCATGTGTTTAACGCTTGGTCCCCAGCTGATGGAGCTATTGGGAGATGGTAGGGCCTGGTGAAAGGAAGCTAAGGATACTGGGGATATGCCTTTGACAGTGATGTTGAAACTTGGCCTCTTCCTTTCTCTTTGTTTCCTGCCTGCTATGGTAAGCAGTTCTGCTCTACCATGCACTCCCCACCATGAGGCTTTTCCTTGCTAAGGGTCCCCAAAAAAGTGACCATGAGTTGAAACCTCTGAAACCATGAATCAAAATAAACCTTTCCTCCCTTAAGATGATTTTCTTAGGTATTTTGTTCCAGTAATGGAAGGCTGACTAACACAGTAGGTTAAATCCATGTTCTGATGAAGGGTGTTTATTATCCCAGGTAGAGTCTGCAATGGTCCAGTTTTACCTATCAAAGAGTACTCATTTCAAAGGTGCCAAGAAAGAAAAGCCATCTCATGGAAGAGAGAAATGAAGAAGCTGGTTCATGAGAGAAAAGCTATTCATGTTACCCATAAAAGTGTAAATACAGAAGCATTGCTTTGCTTAATATCTTCATCTGACCTATTAATTGTGTGTAAAATACATTAACTTCCCTCTTCTTCCTCAACACAGTGGATAGGCTCACAACATAATTAGAATATATAATATCTAGAGGTGACAGGCTAAGCTAGTTAAATTCTGGATGAATTACCCTGTGGTTGAGAAACTCAAATAAAGAGCTCGTCAGCATGGGCTGGAGTTGTAGCTCGGTGATAGAGTGCTTGCCTAGTACATGTGAAGCAATGGGTTCGATCCCCAGCACCATATAAAAATATATATTTTTAAAAAAGTATTGTGTTCATCTATGACTAAAAAAACAAATATTAAAAAGAACAAAATATTTTTTAAAAAAAGAAAGAGGTCATGGTCATCAGCAGCTGGGTGTGGTGACACACACCTGTAACCCCAGAGATGTGGGAGTTTGAGGCAGAAGGATATCAAGATTGAGGCCAGCCGGGGCAATATAGTGAGACCCTGTCAGAGAATAAAATAAAAAGGGATGGGGATGTAGCTCAGTGGTAGAGAACCCATGAGTTCAATCCTCCGTACTGAAAAATAAAGAAAGAAAAAAAAAAGCCATCAGCAGATTTCCAAGGAAAGTTTGCAAAGGTTAGAGTACTTAAGTCTGATGTCTGACATGAAAACAAAAGCCTACATGTTCAGAATCTAAAACAGTTACACAGAGTTAGCCTCATGGTATTCAGGTGGTGTCTAAAGGAATGGGTTGTCTGCTCATTTTCATCTTTTAGAGACTTAAAAAGACCATACTTGTTTTAAGCAGCTGCAAAATAACAAAATAGATTTTTTTTTAAAGCACAATCAAGATTTAGTTGGAACATGCTCATTCTCATCAAATAGTATATTTAAGCCCCAGATGCTCTGTGAAGC
This sequence comes from Callospermophilus lateralis, assembly GCF_048772815.1. NCBI lineage: Eukaryota > Metazoa > Chordata > Mammalia > Rodentia > Sciuridae > Callospermophilus > Callospermophilus lateralis. The sequence continues at coordinate 4,246,472 of NW_027514454.1, forward strand.
ATTCATAAATCTTGTGATTTCCATCTAGAAGCTGACATTTGCAAGGAGGTGCTCAGTAAGAGTGTAGATATAAAGTACCTTTTTGTAGAAATATAATGTGTGCTCTTATATATAAGAAGGTAACATTCTTGAACTACCAACATTTATTTTTGAGCCTGCTTTCTCTCCACATACTCTCACCCTTTTACCCTCATAATCAAACACACATTTTCTTTCTATTTTTTTTTGTAGTTGTAGATGGACAGAATACTTTTATTTTATTTTTATGTGGTGCTAAGGATCGAAGCCAGTGCCTTACACATGTTAGGCAAATGCTCTGCTGCTGAGCTGCAGCCCCAACCCTCAGACTCACATTTTCTGAAAGAACAATTCATGGAACAAAACAAGACAAGATGGGCTGCTCGAATAAGTTTATCACTAACAATTTGAGATTTTCAGTGATCTGTGATAGACAACTGAACTAACCAGTAAAAAAGCTTAGATAGGTGAATGCATTAATTTGGCCTCAGGGCAAGAGAAACATTGTATAAAATTCAGAATGTTCTGAATCTTTGCATTACTCACATTGAAATAAAAACAAAAACAACTTTCTTGAGATATAGTTGATCACAATAAACTACCAATAGCCAAGTGTACAATTTGATATTTTCACTCACACTCACACACACACACACACACACACACACACACACACACACACCATCAATGAAACTGTCATATCAATATAATGAACAGGGCTGGGGATGTGGCTCAAGCAGTAACGCACTCGCCTGGCATGCCCGGAGCGCTGGGTTTGATCCTCAGCACCACATAAAAATAAAATAAAGATGTTGTGTCTGCTGAAGACCAAAAAATAAATATTAAAAAATTCTCTCTGTCTCTGTCTCTCTGTCTCTCTCTTAAAAAAATATAATGAACATATCTATCATAACCTGCTTCCTCATTCTGCTTTCTAACCCATGACTACTGCATTGCCTTTTCCCACAACCATCCCCAGGCAACCACTAATTTCCTTTCTGTTACTAGATTAGTTTGCATTTCCTAAGTTTTATATAAATGTAATTATGCAGAATGCACTCTTGTTTGTTATGTACCTTCTCAAGAACTGTTTGAGACTCACTCAGATTGTCACATTCATCAATTCTTTGTTATTGCTGAGGTGTATTCCATTGGATGGCTATACCAATTTGTTTTTCTGTATACATGTTGAAGGTCATTTGGGTAGTTTCCAGTTTGGGGTTCCTACAAATAAAGCTACATAAAAATTCATTTATAAATCTTTAAAAGTTTTCATTTCTCTTGGGTAAATACATAGAAGTATTTCTAAGGTTTCTTAAGTTTTCAAAAACAGTGAAGCTATTTTCCAAGGTGGTTGTACCACTTTATAGTCTCATGAGTAATGTGTCAGAGTTCCAATTTTAAGCATCTTTTCCAATACTTGACATATTAGTTTTTTTTTAAACAGTAATATATCATTTAATGTTCAAATATTTGGGGTTTTTCCTTCTATCTTTCTGCTATTGATCTCTTGTTTAATTCCATTGTGGTCTGAGAACATTTAAAAATCACTTCTATTCTTTTTAATTTGTTAAGTATGTTTCTTTTTGTGTTGATATATATATATATATATATATATATATATGTATATATATAATACATACACATACATATATATGTATATATATTTGTACCATAGATTGAAGCCAGTGGTGCTTTACCAGTGAGCCACATGCCCAGCCCCCACTTTTTAATATCTATTTTTTAAGTTGTAGTTGGACACAGTATCTTTATTTTATTTTTATGTGGTGCTGAGGATCAAACCCAGGGCCTCGCACGTGTCAGACAAATGCTCTACTGCTGAGCCACAATCCCAGCACTCCTAGCCCTTTTTTCTATTTTATTTAGAGACAGGGTCTCACTGAGTTGCTTTAGGACCCTGCTAAGCTGCTGAGGTTACATTGAACTCCATCCTCCTGCTTCAGCCTCCAGAGCTGCTGTAACTACAGGCATGTGCCACCACACCCAGCATTAAATATGTTTTATGGTTCAGAATGTGGATCATATTGATTAATGTTCCATGTGAATCTGAGAAGAATGAATAGTTTGCTCTTGTTGGATGAAGTACTCTACAATTGCCAGTAGATTCTTGACAGTGCTAGTCACATCAACTATATCCTTACTGATTTTCTGCCTGCTGAAACTGTCAATTGTTAAAAAGTAAATAAAAAAAAAAATAAGATCTTAAAGTTTCCAACTGTAATATTTTCCTTTCTCCTTACAGTTCTATCAATTTTGTCTCATATTCTCTGTTGTTAGACACATCTAAGGATTGTCATACCTTCTGGAGATATAACCCCTTTATCATTATATAGTGTCCCTCTTTATTCTTGAAAACTTTCCTTTTTCTAAATTCAGCTTTGTCTGAAATTAATACTTACTCTAGCTTTATTTTGATCAGTATTAGCAGAGTATATCTTTTCCTATCCCATTTGTCTTTCCCTCTTTTTCTATTCTTAATTGAGCATTATGCATATACATACATATATATACATATATATACATATATATACATATATATACATATATATATATATATATATATATATATATATATGATTCTATTTTCTTTTCTCTATATACATATAAATATACTTTAAAATTTTTTTAAATGGTTGTCCTAAAGTTTACAAAAAGTCCACTTTCAACTAACACTGTACTACTTTTGGGTAATTGGTAATGAGTTCTTTCAGGTTTTGTATAACTGAAAAAATGTATTTTGCTTTTACTTTTGTTTAGAAAGATATTTTCATTGGGTGTAAAAGACTGAGTTGACAGCTTTCAGCCTTTCAGTTCATTAAACATGTTGCTCCACTTTCTTCTCACTTGCCCAGTTTGCAATGAAAAGTTTGTGCCTCTCTATATAATGCCTCATTTTCCTCTGGTCTCTTCATGATAGGTTTTGAGCAATTTGATTGTTATTCATCTTCATGCATTTTTCTTTATTTCATAAAGTTAGGATTCAGTCTTGGATCTGTGTTAATATTTTTCCAACAAATTTGAAAAAATTTTGTCTCTTTTAAGTTCTTCAAATATTTTTTCCGTTCTACCCCATTTCAGGCATTCCAATTACATGTGTATTATGCCTCTTGAAGTTGTTCCACAGTTCACTGACTCTATTTTATATTTTGGATCCTTTTTTCTTTCTTTCTTCATTTCATTTTGGATGTCCTAAAGTTTGCTCATCTTTTCTTCTACCATGACTATTCAGCTGATAATCTCATCCAGTATATTTTTCTTCAAACGTTGTAGTTTCATCTATAGAAGTTTTATGTTTTTAGAAATGTCTTCCATGTCTCTAATTCATTCTTTGCAATATGGAATACAGTTAGGTTTTCTTTACTGTTTTTGTGTGTTTCCATTGATTTTTTTTTCTCATCGTGGGTTATATTTTCCTACTTCTTTATATTGGTGGTAAGGTTTTTTATTTTTATTTTTTAGTTGTAGATGGACACAGTATCTTTATTTTTATGTGGTGCTGAGGATCAAACCCAGTGCCTCACAGGTGCTATGCAATCACTCTGCCACTGAGCCACAACCCCAGCCCTATGTATGTGGTAGGTTTTGATGGGGTGCTATATATTATGAATTTTACCTTTTGGTGGGAGTAGTGTGGATTATGTTTTTTCCAGTTTGGTTAGTAGGAGTGGGCATTATCCCTACTCTATGTGAATATCAGATATGGTTACTTTTCATCCTTTCAGGGGGTCCTTTCCCCTGGGTAGCACTGGAAAACCAGGGGAAAGAACATACATGTGGTACTTAATCTAGTTCTCAGGAGGACAGTGGGGTGGATCATGGGCTCTGCTTGGGGTCCTGTTCGCTCCAGGAGGGGAATCCTCTCAAGGTGGTACCTGGAAGTAATCATAGGACTCACCTTGGCACTATTGACATTTGGGACATGAACTTCTTTGTTGTGGGGCCTGGAGAACTTTATAGTATGTTTAGCATCATCTCTGGCCTCTATTCACTGATAACAGCTTTCCCAGTTGTGAAAATTAAGTGCTCCAGACATTGCCGGATTTCATTTGGGAGCTAAAATTACTTCTGGTTGAGAACAACTGATTTAGAGACTTGAACAACCTCACATTTAAACCTTCAAAATATACTCTCATCTAACTTCTCCCAGCCTCATCATCTAGCCCTCTTCTTCATTCCATTACCTAGCCAAGTGACTACTTGCTGTTCTTTTGTCATGCCTTGAACATCAGTATCCCACACTTTGTGATGTTTCAATGGCCTGAAATACTCTCCCTCATCTGTCTTACAAAATTCTCCTCACTTTAAAACAACTATTACAGATACAAATTTTTCTATGAAGACTTTTCTGATTTTCTAACCCAATATGATTTTTCTTCACTAGTTTATTTGTATCACATGCTGATCCCGTTGTAAATATAAGTTTCTAGTTTCTTGGTGCTTTTTTTTTCTTGCCTTTTGCACTTATGGCACTGCCCCAAATTGCACACAGCACGTGATCAATATATGTTAATTGAATCGAGAGTTTTGACACATTGATCTTCCTTTTAAAAATAGATATCTGTTAATAAATCAATAGTAAAAAGACAAAAACTGAGGTAAAAATGGGCAAAGCATATGAAGATATTTCTCCAAAGAAGACATACAGATAGCCAATAAGGACATAATAGGACATTCTGTATAGTTAATTATTAGGGAAATATAGATAAAAGCCATCATGAGATACCATGATTATAGGATGAATGTACAATTCTGCAAACATACTAAAAGTCATTGAATTTTACACTTTAAAGAAATGAATTACAGGGTATGTCAGTTATATCTCTGTAAAGCTCTTTTTGCATTATATTTATAATTAAAGTTTAAAAGAAAATTATATAATATTTGAAATATGTAATATTAAATATCAACATATGTCAACAACATTGATAAAATAAAAGTCTCTTTCTACAAAGGAACAATTGAACAACAAAGTCAGATTTCTTGGTGAGAAGAAAATTGCTCAAGCTTCCATAGATTGGCCTTGGACTAGAGAAATGGATTTTAGTTGGGTGATGCCTCTGGTTGCTAAGAAATACTTTTTGGCTCTTTATTGCTTTGTCTTAACTACTTCCAACAAGGTTGATAAAGGTCCCACCTGAGAATTGTATTTGATTTTGTGTTATTAGAATATGTATCCAAGTAGCTAGAATAGCCATTACTTTCTACATTCTTAATATCATCATCCTGAGTTGAATAAGGTGAGTGCTCAATAAGGAGCAAGTGCTTGAGGCAGACTACTTAAGAGGCAGGCTGGAAGAGTAGATCTGATATTTATCTCTATTTTCCAGGCCGACATTCTTGAATGTGGCCATAACACTTCAGATATACTGTTATGTGTTAGACGTCTTTTGCATAAACTGCAGGAGCCTCATGTTTCAAGTTTAGAAAGAATGTTTCAGAGGATTCTAAACCAGTTTTTAAAATAACATTTGGTATCTGCTAAAAAAGCTTTATATTTACAGAACATGGTAGAGTCAATCATTTATTTAAAATATTGTATATCTATGTGATATTATTATGATGTAGGTTAATGCAAACATAGACTTTTAACATCTTTTCTCTTATTATAATCAATAGAGTGAAAAATAAGATATTTTAAACTCTTATGTATGTTTTCATAAATGGGTAAATGAAAAAAAAATTATTAGTGTATTATAATTATACACAGTGGTTGGGTTCATTTTGACACAATCGAATATGAATGAAATATAATTCGCTCCATTTCAGTGTCCAGTACTTATTCTTTCTCTCCCCTCCCCCTCTCCTAAGATATTTTAAACTCTTTCCACTGGGAACATTTTAGGTTATAAATTGGGACTTTTTTCAGATAGAAAATAAATAATATATTATCCATATTATTTTTTAAGGCAGGCATGTTAATAAACCACTGAAATAGACCCATGTTAATCCCAAGAATTTTTCAGGAAAAAATGCCTCTTTCTGGAAAGTTACTGTGTGTGTGTTTCAGTGTGGAGTAATGGTATCCCTCTGATGGTTGATTAGATTTTGGTAAGCTGTTTTACTAGAAGAACCAAAAATCTAAGTGAAAAGAGCTTTTAAATATTGTTTTTCAACTTGCTTTATCTTGGTGCATAAGTTGTGAAAGCAAATCAAAGGGCTACTTGGCTGAGGAACTCTTGGTAAAGTGATCAGCTTTGATGTTAGTCTTTTGATAAATCATAGGATTCCGGGAAGGGCAAAGATCAGCACTGCAAGACTAGTACTTTTTGACCAGAGTCTGATAAACTTATAAATTCTAACTTTATATAACAGCATATGGAGTTCTGGGCTTTGCCTATAAGCAGGCAAATTGTAAGTGATGGGAAAAATATGTATCACTGAGTGGAAAATATAAAAACAAGAAAATAAATTTAAAAATAACCTGTGAGAATGGGATGTATTTAAATTTTGAGCTGAAAAGAGATTAGAGATAATCACATTCAATTTTTTAACTGGAGGTGGGTTCCAGGGATTGAACTCAGGGGCACTCAGCCACTGAGCCACATCCCTAGCCCAATTTTGTATTTTATTTAAAAACAGGGTCTCACTGAGTTGCTTAGTGCCTCGCCTTTGCTGAGGCTAGCTTTGAATCTCTGAACTTGCAATTCTTCTGCCTCAGTCTCCCTAGCTGCTAAGATTACAGGCATGCGCCATTGTGCCTGGTTCAACTTTTTAATTTTAATCATGGAGGAAAATAAGTACAAAGAGGTTGAGAGAAGTACCCAAGATCAATAAGGAGTTAATGTTAGAATCGGAATTGTAACCAACTCCTTGCAGTGTTTATTATTCCATATCAATCATTTATTCATTCATTCATTCATTCCACAAATATGTACTGTGTGCCTATGATGTTCTGGGTTTTGTGGTTGGCACTAGGTTTGCAATAATGAATAGAATAGAGAATCATTCCCACATTCATGATCTTATAGTTTAGTAATGAAGACTGCTAGCAGTCTTTCTTGGTGAGAGCAAATGTGTACATGAATATGCACACATAACGAACCCTGGAGGATAAAGACAGGGTGCCACAAAAATACATAATGGAGACACTTGGTTGGTGGGGCAGACAGGGTCGGGAGCCCATCTATGTCCAAATCCACATCCCATTTTTTCTTGTTCTTAAAGGCCATTTTCTCATTATAACTTCCAGGCCTGATTATATCTATGTTCACATTCTATCTTCACTTTTTAATGTGAATTCTCTTCATGTGATTTTCCTTTTTTTGTTTTGTTTTTAGTGCTGGGGATTAAACCCAGGGATGTTCTACCATTGAGCTATATCCCCAGCTCTCTCTCTCTCTCTCTCTCTCTCTCTCTCTCTCTCTCTCTTTTCTTAAAGACAGGATCTTGATATATTGCCCAAGCTGGCTTCAATCTCCTACCTCAGTCTCCTGAAGTTGGGATTACAGGGTGTACCACCACACCTGGTATGAGTTCCCTTCACTTTTTAATGTGACAAGCATCCCTTGTCTTTCTGGGTCCACCTAGGTGTCATTTCCACAGAGAGTTCTTCCTCGACCTCTACGCTATGTTATGTGCCCTCTTCATGCATCCTCATAGCACCACACAATTTTCGCTGTAACAATTTCCACAATTAATTACATGAGCCTTTTGTTTGTTTTAGTATGGGGATGGAACCCAGGGCTCACACATGTTAAGCACACTCTCTGCCACTGAGCTAAATTGTGTGGTTATTATTTAAGATCAGGCCTCCTCAGTAGACTGAAAGCTTCATGATGGGAGGGACATGTCTGTCTTGACTTGTCCTGTCAACAGTCCTGCCACATATTGGACATTCAATAAATATTTATTGAATGATTGAATGAATGACTCTCACTAGATAGATAAATTTGTAATGCAAACCATTCTCTTCCTTGAAACCTCAAATGTCTGTGAAGTTGAAAGCAAGTTGATTCAGGTACAGGATGCCTTCCCTGTTGCCTTTACCTCATCCCTTGCTCTTTTCTCTATCCTAAATATTTGTAGTTCTTGACAAAATAATCCTCTTCCTAGACCTTGTTTTCTTCTTTTAGTCTCTGGAAGAAATTCGTCCAGGGATCTAATGAGTTTTAACTCCAAATAAGAAACTCCTTATTCTGAGTTTCTCTCTCCTATCCTTGTGTACTGACAGGCATGCTCTGGAATAAAGAAACCTCCTCTGACAGTGTCAAGAATATTCCTGAAAAAAGTGCATTTCCTTGAAATGTCTGGATGGGAGCATGTTCTGAGATAAGGAAGTTCTGTTAGCCACATACTGGTCCATGTTTTCCTGAAGTGTCCCAACTTCCTGGTACAGATAGACACACAAAGGGAGAATGTCTTTGAACAAAAATACACTTTAAAAATGAGAAATATCAAGAATTACAGAAGTCCCTAAGGGAAGCCTGTGGAAAAAGCAACATGCTGATATAGAAAACAACAAAAGATACTTTGAAAAAAACCCTAATTTTCATAGGCTGATGAGAATTTACTTGTTGGCTATTTAAGGAGAATATAGTCATGCATCTTGTTTGGCCTCTTTAGCCCAGTTCAATACATCGATGAGCATGTATTGAGTACCTACATTGTAAAATCTAGCACAACTAAGGAAATGAATAAGACCATGACTCCCTTCAGAAAAATAACCACTGGGTGGGGGATGCAGATATGTGTATTATTTTAATGCCAGGTTAAAGCAGTGTGCTCCAAACAAGAGGTATAAACAAAATGAACTAAAAATCCAAAACAGTGTGTTCTAATAGTGATGAAGGGGAATCAGTGATGCTCTTCATGGAGACTTTTGCATTTAATCATGCTTTAAAAAGTGAACTTAGGGCTAGGGGTGTAGCTCAGTGATAGAGCATCTGCCTAGCATGCACAAGACCCTGAGTTCAGTCCCCAGCATGCATATATATATATATATATATATATATATATATATATATATATATATATATATATATCATATATAAATATATATAACATAAAAAATAAAAAGTGGGCTTTAGTGGTTATATGTGGTAGGGCAGAGAACTGTTGGTAGAGATAATGAGAAGTGCAAATGGCAAGAAAGCCAGCCAAGTTGACCCTAGAGGGTAGGGTGTGGATCTGGGGACATAGAAAGTAGAAAAGTATTTGAGACCAAATTGTGGAGGCTATTCAATTCCATGTTAAGGTGACTGGATTAGATTCAAGTAGGTTGGGGATTTTGTAAGTTCATGAAGTTCAAAATGATCCATCCTCTTCAAAACACTTGGTCTACATGGATATTTATTTTATTTCCAGTTTATCCTTCTAGATCCATTTTATAGAATAGTTTGGGTGGATTTTAAAAATTTTTATCTTTCTGGCGCTTGGCACATACAATCTACATATACATACATTTAATACATTTGTTGAGTGTTGTTCATGTCTCCTCAGGCCCTCTTTATTATTTTTTTATTTTTAATATTTATTAATTATTATTTTTTTAATTATTGGCGGACACAACATCTTTGTTTGTATGTGGTGCTGAGGATCGAACCTGGGCCGCACACATGCCAGGCGAGCACGCTACCGCTTGAGCCACATCTCCAGCCCCTCCTCGGGCCCTCTTTATACACAAATTAAAAACTTAAATCATCACCTATCAATTCAGTTCCATAAAAATGACTAATCTGGGCCATTCCAGTTAAAATACCTTTCCTAGTATCCTGTATCCTGACCCATCTACATAATCAAACCAGACTTCTAATTTGTCTTGCTTTTGTAGACAGAGCCAGGTTGAGTTCCTTTTGGGTTTTGCTTTGGACTGCTAACTTTCTACTTGGTAAGAAGACAGCCAAGTTAGATAATTGGAAAAAAAAAGAGAGAGAAAAAAATTCAACCATGAACAATTCTGTGGTTCCTCTTAATTTTCCTCATAATTGCTTTAACCTCGCACTTCGAGATGCCTAACTTATTTTCCACATTTCAAGGTCTGATGCACAATTCCTTGGAATTCAATTGACATGTTAACTTTGAACCTTCAAAGAAGAAAAGCTTTCACTCCCGCATGGTCACATATGCTTGAACGGCTTGCCTTTTTACATACAGAACAGGTTTGGTCGCCTTTGCAGAAAATTAAATAACTCATCCTTTTTATGTAAGTGCCAAACATCAAAAGGGCCAACTACCTACTGAGTAGTGTTCAAAGACCAGCTTAAAAAATCAAGAGAGGAATGAAAGCCAAGGTTTCTGCAAAGCAAATGCTTGCAAGAAACTTCTGGTAGTCATGGAGTAAAATCCCATTTTCATAGCTTTGCTCTGTGCTTTTACATTGGGTTGAGCTTTCCCATTGCTTGTCTTATTCCCAGGGGTAAGTTGGTACTTTTGTTTTTCTGGAAATAGAATTAGCTAAGGCCACTCTGATGAGATGCAATAAAAACATATCAATGCTGATGGCAGGGAAGGGAGATGACACTTCTGTCTGAAGGACACTATGATGCACATGAGGCTTAGTCTGTGGAATGCTTTCTGTGGAGCAGGATTGTGCCACAGGAGCCTCTTGGATTAGTCTAATTTATGTCACCCATTTAAACCTCTAGCTTCCATGAAACCGTCTCTGTTTCCCATTGGTTCTGGGCTGAGTTGGGAGCTAACTTGGACCTCACTACTCCATGGCTTTGCTTTCTGTCTCCCTCTGTTGCTAAAGTGCCAAGTCATTGTCATCAACACCTGTCTATCCATGTCAAAGACAATCCTCTCTTACTCTATTGTTTCTTCTTTTCTCTCTCTCTTTTCCTTCTTAGCAGTAAGCAGAGGCATATTTGGGCACATCTTGTCTTTTATGCATGTGGGACAGAAATATTTCCATTAATAACAATACAAACAGAAAATATTGGAACTAAACAATTTGGTGGATGGTGGGAGCAAAAATGAGGCCAAGAGCACAGGGCAACAATATCTCCATCTCTCTACTCCCAACCTTTGCAGTGCTAGACCCTGTGTATCCCTGTTCCCTCTATCCCCTATATAGTACTGTTGAATCGAAAGCTCTGTATGGTTACATTTTATACCAGGGGACCTTGTTCTTCCATGGATAATCAGTTGGACTAAGATAGGATTCTGTGTCAAAGAGAGAAACTGTAGGCTGGCCATTGTCCTAGGGTATGGCCTGGCAGACAAAGAAGTACTGGATCAAGTATATTCTCTGAGATATTTCAATAGGAACATATTGGGAATTTCTAGTGGGAGTTGAAATTAAAAATCATCAGATAGGCTGGGTGTGGTGATGAAGGCCTGTAATCCCAGCAGCTTGGGAGGCTGAGACAGGAGGATTGTGAGTTCAAAGGCAGCCTCAGCAACTGTGAAACACTAAGCAACTCAGTGAGACCCCCATCTCTAAATAAAAATACAAAATAGGGCTGGGGATGTGGCTCAGTGGTTGAGGGTCCCTGAATTCAATCCCTGGTACTAAAAGAAAAAAAAGTCATTAGATTAAGAGAAACATAGGAAGCATCAAGTGAGTCACATTTATGAGGGAGCAGAAGCTACCAGGCAGAGAAAAGATGTTGAGCTGAGCAATGGAGTAAGGACCTCTAAAACTGCTAATGAGGGTTTTTACAGCTGCCATGGAAAGAACTAGTGTTCAGTTCAGGCTCTAATACTGTTCTTAAAATTTTATGAGGTTCTGTCTTTTAGCTATGAGAATCCTTAAAGTATGCTTTTTGTGTGTGTGCTAAGTTGAGTGAGTGCATGTTAGAAATGCTTTCAGCTGCAAGTAACAGAAATTCAACCATCAGTGTCTCAAACATAAGAGCATTTATTATTTACTTTACAAGAATTTCAGTTATTGAGTTGATTCTGCTGCTCAGAGGTGTCATGAGAGGTCTAGAGACTTTGCTGCTCTACTTTGCCTTGTTGCCTGAGGTTGCTGCAGTTCCAGGCCTCAGGTACCAGTGTCCAAAACAGATAGGATAGGAAGTGGGCTAATAAACAAACAACAAACTTTCTCCTTGAACCTTTGTGGTATTTTTTTTTTTTTAATCAAGTAGGAACATTTTTCCAGAAAGCCTCTGACAGATATCCCCTTGTGTCTTGTCAGGACTGTCAGAAATGCATTGCTGGATCAATCAAAATTCCTAACAAAATTAGGAAGAACCTATTGTGTTAGACCCATTGTGATTCATGTCGTAGGACTGGGCCCATTGCTGTTCTCCATAAAAAACCGAGGTGCTCTTAAGCAAGAAGGGAGAAAGGCTTGTTGGGTATGTGACCTACCATCGCAGGTTAAGTTTTCTGGAAGCAGATTCCAAGATGGAATTTTGGATGTCAGATATTTATTAGGATCCAAATCTGTGAAAAGAGAGTTGGCTAAAGAACCATGATGACTAAATGAGATATAGTACCTTGGATGTGATCCTAGAATAGGAAAAGGACATTAGATAAACATTAAGGAAAACTAAATTAACTATAGACTTCAGTTAATAGTAAATATATTGATGTTGGTTTATGAATTTAACAAACTTGTGATACTAATATAAGGTAATTTAGGGGAAATTGGGTGCAGGATTTATAGAGACTCTATATCTGCTCAATTTTTCTGTATATCAGAAACTGTTCTAAAAAGCCATATCTGTTTTAAACAAAAACCTATCAAAGGAAAGGGGAGGTAATAGATTGGGTAAAAAAAAAGTTAAATCACAATTAGTTCTAACAAAACCTCAGACAACCCACTGGTGTGCTCTGAAGAGTAGTGCCTACGTGTATTTCCAATGTTGAACCAGACTTGACCTTTATCCCAGGTGATGGGCCACTAGATGTCGACTATGCTAGAAAGGCACAATCTCAGGCAAGTGGCTCTTTCCAGCTGAGACGGACCCACGGTAACAGGATGCCATCTGTTGGCCACATTTCTTGCAAGTGGACAACGAGTTCCTCCATGACAGTGGATCTGGGTGGTGTATCTCCTCCAGGCCCATCGTATCAGCATGTCTACCTCAGGGAATCTCTGTAGCAAACATGGAGAAGTGCCACAGACCTATCTTCAGGAGGGACTTTTTGCCTCAGCTGCTAGGGGTACAGCCATTCTGAACTTGGAAGTGTATATGGGGGAGAAATACCAGTGGTGATGTCCGGGGGAACTCCCTACTAGCGTAGCTACCTCATAGTCACGGGGTGTCTGTGACTATGGAGATGACACAAGAATTTCCAAAACCCATATGACAGGGGCCACAGTCTGAGGCTATTTATGAATTGATTTTATTCCAGAAATGCACATGGAAGTTGGTTGTTAGAAACCCTAAATATATTGTTTTCGTGGAAATAGTAGTAGTTAGGTTTCCTAGTAAGCCCATAAAATGACACAATGTACCTGAAGTATAGTATGGTTTCAACTTCACCAGTTGCTATTTATAAAACAGTTTCTTCCCAGAAAGATGCATCTGGATCCCAGAAAGGGATCTACTTCCTGCTCTAAGTTGTCCTGGATAGATCCACAAAAGAGGTAGTAGCAATCTATCTTTTTATTTCATAAGACAATCAAATAAACTGGAGCCCTGTATTATAGTTCTAGCTTGGGTGCTTTCTTAACACCTCTAGGACACCTTTTTCTGTTTCTCAAAGGTTGGGTGTATAGCAGGTATCCATAAGGAATTGAGACTTTACCATCCAAAAGACTCAAAAATGAAAATACAAAAACACTCCATTGTTTTGGAAGCTTGTTATCATCACTGATTTCATATGAAGAATTTGAAGCTAAAATAAAATTCAATGAGTTATGTTAAGGTCTTCAGGAGACTGGAAAACACAACACAGATCACCCATTAATGAAATTTTTGTATAATCTCAGGTAGTAGACATTAAGTCATACATTTAAGTATAGAGTATATATCTTATTTTTCTGAAGCATGTCAGCTCAAATTTCCTAGACAACTCAGGAAAAGTTAGGGATATTAAACTGAATCTCTCTTCAAGTGCGTCGGTAGGTTGAAATTATGCTCTAGAAACTGTAATTATGGGATATTCAAATCTTAGCCAGTAATCACCAAATTTCCTCCCTGTTACATTTTTTTTTAAATTATAGATTTAATATTTAGTTGTAGATGGACACAATACTTTTATTTTATTTATTTATTTTTATGTGGTGCTGAGGATCGAACCCAGAGCCTCACACGTGCTAGGCAAGTGCTCTACCACTGAGCTACAACCCCAGCGTTATTACATCTTTTTAAGAAAATTAATGCTAATGGCCGACGCATGCCTGTAATCCCCTTGGCTTGGGAGGGTGAGGCAGGAGTGTCGTGAGTTGAAAGCCAGCCTCAGCAATTTAGTGAGGCTCTAAGCAACTCAGTGAGAACTTGTCTCTTAAATACAAAATAGGGCTAGGGATGTGGCTCAGTGGTCAGGTGCCCCTGAGTTTAATCCCTGGTACCCCTTGCCCCCCCTCCAAAAAAATAATGTTAATATCTAGTAGAAAGGTGTTTGTGTCTTTATTGTTCAGGAACAAAAAAATGAACCTCCTTCCCTTTCTTTAGTTCTAAACAAATGCAAAAAACTAGTGCTCACCCTGTTTCTTCTGCTTCTGAGCAGACTACAGTGTGGCCTAACACACATGCAGAGAGCTTGGGTCAGGGAAACTCAGCTTTTGGCTTTAGCATTGGCACAAAGTAGCAGTGGATCCAGTAAACAGTGGATGACCAACAAATGTTAGTTGAAATTGGCCTCAATTTTCTTATGTTTTGTCATCTACAATACTTTCCCCCTGAGCCAGCTGCTGTTGGTTGGCTCATTCTATTGTCATTTCAAACCCCCTTTCCCTGCCTACTTCTCGGCATAGAATAGAGCTGAAAAATGACATATGACTTAGTCTCCCTCAAGATGAGGTGTGGCTCATGTGATCTTATGGGCCATCTGTGAGGGTTTCTGGGAAAAGTTATTTTCCTAGATAAAGTGGTGAAGACATGGGCAGTCAGCCTGTTCCCTGCATTCTGCCTTAAATACAATTGTCGGTAAACTGCCTGGAATGGGGAAGACCATCTTTTTACCTTGTGCAAACAGGCATGAGGATGAAAAGTCAACTGTCTGAGATGGCAGAGAATGGAGACAGAGAGTCTGGCCCCTTGACCACATTTCTAAGCCACTGCTGCTCTTAGAGCTGCTAACTGCAGCCTTCTTATGGGGAGTAATTACAGTCACATATTAAGGCATAGGTAACCATCTTAACAAAGTGTTGATCTCTAAAGTCACTTTGTTCTCAGATTCTTTCTCTTACAATACTGACCAAATCAAATATCTGCTTAGTATTTTCTAATCATAGATTTTTTTCATTTCATCCCCTTTTTCTCTAGTGGAGGTGTTAATGATCAGGGAAATAACAATAAATTCGATTAATTGGATAAAAATCATCCAGAAATTAAGATTTCAAATTAACTCATGTTTAAATAATCATGAGGAAAATACACTGAGAAAGCTAGGGTGACTTGGGGGGCTGATCTCCATTTCTCTTCCTCTTCTCCATAGACTTCGGAGGCTCTTTTTGAGCAGGAATGTAATAAGAATTTAGCAAGTTATTTTCTCCACTCTATAATAGAACTTCAGCCTTAGGACATCCCTCCCTGAATAATTTTCACATAATCCAAGGAGAAAGGTGACTTCCATATGCAAGATAGAAGGCAATGAAGAAAGTCACACCAGGACAATCTTCATCAGCATTGTGCCTCTAATCCTGGTATCTGATAGCCCTTTACAAAATCCAGAAAAATGGAATTGAAAAGAGACTGTGGAAGCACCTGTCCAAAGCCATTTCTGAGCTGCCCACACTGGTCTGGCTGGTTTCCTCTGGGAAGCAGAGTTCTCAGTGGAATCAAGAGGCACAGTGTAATGTTCTCTGAGAACATAATTTGTGCTCCAGCATCTGTAAAGACTTTGCTCTATTTGAGTCGCTGTGAATAATGGGGCTTTCCGTAAACATGCATTATGACCATAGATACCAGGTTGACTAATACAGTTATTACTCTTGGGGTTCTTCCTGTCATCCACCTGACTCGAATACTCAGCATGCCTTTTGGTGAGTTCCTATGTTTGAATAATCAGAGCTTTGTAGGCCTCACCAAAAAAAAAATGTAGTTTTGACCCAACAGTTTTTAGACTTTTTTTTAAAACAAATTGATGAAATAGTCAAAGACATTAATGAAACAATATTATGTTAGAAGTATATTCGTATCACCTTGCTCTTTCATTTCTTTCTTGCTAGTCTCACATACACAGGTGTAAACTCTTTCCTTTTGCATGTATCTCAGTTCTCACATTTTTTCTAAATTTAAAGTCAAAGAAGAAATGGCAGTAGCTCTTGAGTTTAGTTCAGATATAAAGATTTGGGCCCAGAGAGGTGACCAATAGCAGAAGAGGTAATGAAGGACTGATCCTGTGCTGCTTTTATCACTGCTCTTGGCTTGAGTTCCTAATCTGTGATGTGGGGCAACTGTCTTAAAATTTTCTTCAGGATGATTCCTTACAGCTATAATATGTCATGATTCTGTTAAGAGTCTTCTGAATAAAGCTAAACCTATTTGCTTTTTTTTTCTGAAAACTTTTTTCTTTCACTTTGAAAATTGTTTCAAAGGAATGAAACCCTTGTTACATCAAAAGAATTTTGAGTAATGGCTTCTTTTTTTAAAAAATTGTAATGTTTTCTTTAGGCAATGTACATCTTGAACAGCTCTCACTATATTCCTCTGGCGTTCAGTTTCTCTATAAAATAGTGATGCCTGCCACTACCTGTGATATGATAACCATTTTTAGACTATTGCTGAAGTCCTTCTTTTGTGAAGAATTTTAAATGTATGTTTCAATGTGTATATTATAGTGAAAGCTAGAAATTTGCCTAAAATATAAACACAAGACAAAAATTGTTTTTAGATTTCTTTAGTCTATCATGGCTAATTGGCAGAAAGTGTTAGAATTATAGATAATATGTTTGTATGTAAAGTTCACATCAGCTTATAGAAGAGCAGTTATGAATTATTTTTAAAAGGCCTTAAAACTTGAAAAATATAAGTAATAACTACTTATTTTTATTACCAGGACTTGAACCCAGTGGTGTTTAACCACTGAGCCATATTCCCAGCCCTTTTGTTTATTTTTTATTCTGAGACCAGGCCTTGTTAAGTTGCTGAGGCTGACTTTGAACTTACCATCTTCCTGCCTCAGCCTCCTGAGCCATTGGGATTAAAGGTGTGCCCCCCTGCAGCAATTACTTTTTTAAAATAAGTTTTAGCCAGGAGCAGTGGCACCCACCTGTAATCTCAGTGACTCAGGAGGCTGGGGCAGGAGGATCACAAGTTCAAAGCCAGCCTCTGCAATTTAGTGAAGCCCTGAGCAACTTAGTGAGACCCTGTCTCAACATTAAAAAGCAATTTAACATAAAACATAAAAACATAAAACATAAAAAAGGCTGGGGAATGTGGCTCAGTGGTTAAGCACTTGGGTTCAATCCCTGGTACAAAAAAAAAAAAAAGTTTTGGCAGTATGCTAAGTACTTATGGAATATCAGGAAAACCCAGTTCATGATAATGACAATGATATTGAAAGTTGCTGTCATTCACTAGGCATCTACTGGTGGCAATTGTGTGTCAACTGATGATCATATACAGCATTATTTCTAATTTTTACAGAATGATATGAATAAAGTATTATATGCCCTGTTTTACAGATAAAGAAATCAAGACTTGGACATGTTAGTGAGAGCATTGGCATTTGAGATCCCATCTGCAAAACTCTTTCCACAGTGCCTGGCTGAAAGGCATTTCTTCTGATCACTTTAGCAAAAATCATTCATTCACATTAAGGAGATCTGTTGTACCCCCAATATGCAAGATAGTAAGATAAGTGATTCAAACAAAAGCCCTATTTTAGTTAAAAAAATAATTCAAAAGATGTTAGAAGAGAAGGTAGGGACATGGATAATAATAGTAAACACATGTATGGTTCCACTTTGGGCCAGGCCCTGCTTTAAGTGATTTATGAATAGCAACTTTATGAGATAGGTGCTATCATGACCACTCTAGTTTTCCAGATTAAGAAACAAAGGTATAGAGAGGTTACATAACTGGCTCAAGATCACCCAGGTAGTCAGAGGTAGGGCTGGGGTTTGATCTCAGCAAAATGGGCTCCAGAGTCCCTATTATTTAACCCCTCACTTTACTACTTTTGTCTTGTGCTTAATTCCTATTATTAGACATAATCTAATGGCAGGTCCAGTTGAGCCTCCTCTAAACCAGGGCAAGAAGCCACTTAAAGAACTCCTACATGTCTATATTGTTTCTTGCTTGGAGTGGAAGAAAGCATATTATTATTGTTGTGTAGTCATACAATGCCCAAGCTACACCATCTGCTTCCTCAGGATGCACTGGGTAGGTCACCATGAAATGACTTCCTTTCTACATCCAGTCCTCTTCACATGCTCCCCTTCAATCCTTGAAATAATAAATAACTAGCACCCCAGTGAGTCTTGTAGTGGTTGTCATTAGGTGTACATCATATACCTAAGTACATTATTCCTACTTTTTGGAAGTTCATTTGCAGCCAAAGCAAGTAAGCAAAGGAAGCTCATGAAACAATTGCACAGCTTAAAGGGCAGTGTGATGAGGAATCAGCATGGGCTCCAGCTGTCTAGGAGGGCTCTTTAGGATATGTAGGATTGTGCTGAGCCTTGAAGAATGATTATTGTTTGGCTAGACCAGTTTGGGAAGGGAAAGGTAGTCAGCATGTAGAAGGAAAGGAAGAAGACAGAGAGATGTCATGGCTGAAGGAGCTGCATCTTTCCACTTCCCCTGCAAATGCATGTCTTGCATCTTGCTGTTCTGAATGGACATGATTTACTCTTTCTGGACCACCATCCCTTCCTTAGACTCAGGAAGATGGATGGCTCACATACTCCTGTGTGCCAAACGGACAACCAGGACCCAATGAAGCATTTGTTTTCTAGTGAATTCTCTATGAAGAAATGAAAAATCTGTATTTTAAGAAAGTCAAGGGAGTAGCTACAGTACAACCAAGTAAAGATGCAATGCCTGGATAGTTCAAATTCCTGGCCTATTAAAGATCCAGTAATTACATAGTGCAATGACATAAAATTGGACAAGAGCTGTAGTTTACTCTGCACACAAGAGCTTATGACAGCCACAAGATTCTCTTAGGAAAATATACAAAAAAACCAGCATGCTTTGCAGTTGAGTTTTCTCATCTGTAAAATAGAGATAATGACTGTGTCTCAAAAGGTTATTGTGAAGATTAAATTAATTAATATATATATATATATATATATATATATGATTAGTCCTTGTTGACATACACTGAGAGAAGTTCTTAGGATGAGGTGCTAGGTACCTATAGAAGAGACACAGGCTACATGAGAGAAATGTCAAAAGAAGTGAATTTAAAAAATGGGGCCCAGAAGTGACTGTGAAATGAGCAACCATCCATAAGACGTGTTACATGAACATGCTTGCTTCATTTAAACACAGTGAGTATATAAACACAGTGTATAAGAAATAGAATTTGCTGGGTGTAGTGTCACACGCCTATAATCCCAGCACCTGGGAAGGCTGAGGCAGGAAGATTGAAGGTTCAAAGTCAGCCTCAGCAATTTAGGAAGGTCCTAAACAACTTAGTGAGACCCTGTATCAAAAAGGGCAGGGAATGTGGCTTAGGGGTAAAAAGACAACAACAACAACAACAAAATCCTGGGTTCAATCCCTGGTACAAAAACCCAGAAAATAGAACATCCAAAAAAAAAAAAAAAAGAATTTGCTTTATCTCATACATTACACATTTTTTTTAAAAAAACAAGCCAATGGTCATTTAGCACAACTTTATTATGTTTAGCATGAAGCCAAAACCAATGAGAAGCCATAAAAGAAAATCCCAATACTATGAGTTAGGAGCTCTCATTCTTTTTGAATATTATCTGCATTTGGGGATGCATTGGGTGGGACATGAGATCAGAAGGATCACAAAGTGGGCCTTATCTTATTTCTTAAAACAGAAGAGTTGTAGCAAAAAGGCGTAACACCACCATTTGTTTAATCTGGGCACTAGTAGATTATTTTCTTTACTGTCCTGCATGTTTGAAAATTTTCGTTTTTCATCTAAAGAGTCATAGCATTCAGCTTATCTTCCTGTCACCATATAACCAAGCTTGTACCATATTGTGACCCCCACCCCCACTCTGGTTCCACAAATCTCTCCATTCCTCCTAGAAGCAGTAGAGTGTTTTGTATATTTCTCTTTGGGGATTTCCACTTCAGCCTGACCAATTTCAGTAAATGCTTACCCCATTTTTTCTTTCATCTCAGCCAGCCATCTTGGTAGCACCTATTCACACAGCTTCTGTGAGCACAAGGTGTCTAAAGCCCAGAAATGCCACAGATATATGAAGCCTAGTAAAAATGAAATTTCAAGGGAGACCTTGATTAGCATGAATGTCAACACTGGAAACAGCTTTGGGTAGAAATGTTGTAGGACAGGCAAGGCAGTCAGAAGAGGGAGATGAGGGCTGTCAGTGGGGGCCTCTGGCAGCCAGGGGCAGGCCTACCCCTGTTTCTTTGATGACAGAAAGCCAAGCAATCAACAGTGTGTTGACTGGATAAGAGCTCAGCTGATAAGTTAATCCAGCTGATCTTCTACCTGATGCTGATTGAGTCATTGGTTTCCACAAAGAAATAAGGTCCCTTGAATTGCAGACAATAGGGACAGCTCTACTGTGCTGGCAAATCTATAACTAGCATTTAGTCTGGAATATAGGCTCCTGCTTGTTGATTGACTAGATGACTGTTTTAGTCTGTTTTGTGCTGTTAGAATAGTATATCACAGACCAGATGATTTATAATGGACAGAAATTTATTGGCTTGTGGTTCTGGAGGCTTTAAATTCAAGATAAGGGGTGAGGGCTTTCTTGCTGCATCATTCCATGGTGTTAGAGCAAAGAAGGGTCGAAGGAAAAAGGAGGGCAGAAGAGAGGGAGAGAGGCAGAAGGGAGCCCAGTTTGGTCTTTCATAAGGAATCCACTCTAGCATTAATGGCATGAATTCATTCATGAAGGCAGAGCCCTCATGGACTAAAGATTCCACTCCTTAGTATTATTACAGCAGCAACTAAATTTTAACATGAGTTTGGGAGGGGATAAATGTTCAAACCATAGCACTGGCCATTGTCAACTCTGCTGCCACCTCTAAGCACTAAAATTGTTAGTAATCTTTTTAGCCCATATAGTCTTATTAGTGTCACTGTTTCCCCCTTGTACAGAGTAGGGGCTGTGCCCCTGGTTGAAATATTAGGGTGTATGAAAGCATATCCTAAACCTTGTTCTTCCCCCCTCACTAAGTCAGTTTCTTTCCACGGTCTTGTAATGAGTCCATTTTAAAATGTAAGGTCCTGAAAGGGAGGACCCATGTGTTGTGCAGCTCTTGTGTTCCCTGCCAGGACCTGTGGGCTTTCAACAGAAGTCTTTTGACGAGTTCCAGTTGGTTGGCAGATACAAAAAACAGCTGTGATTTCCAGAGAGAGAGAAATTTGTGACTGCTGAAATCTGTTATCTTTGACTCTGCTTTTGCCTTTTATCTTTTCCTTTAGATAACAGTCTTCACCGTTTTGCATTTTACAGTCGAATAAACCAATTAAAGATCACCCTTTGACTATTTTGCCTTCTCAATGCGCACCATTTGAGTTTCTCCCTTTAAATAATTTGCTTCCAGTACTTTTAATTATGAATTCCAAATGGCATCTTAAACTTGCTTAAGAAAGAAGGTTGAAAAGGATGTTTTTGAAAATGTACACATTGTTGCTCATTGCTTTATTGCTTTATTTAAGAAAAAATGTAAGGAGACACTTCTTGGCTGATCCTATATCAGTTGATTACTCATCTCTCTTCACTTTTCTCCTATGCAAAATAGAACCAGTAATAGTACTTATCTCATAGGTTGCCATAGAGATCAAACGCTTAACACAAAAAACTTGCCTTCTAAAGTATGACCACCTCGTTGGGGAAATGCTGACTCTAAATAGATATTAAGTAATAATACAAGTTGAGTTGCCAAGTGAGCGTCTGGATGACAAATGCTCTGGAGCAGTTAGTCCTTCCCTAACCCAAGCCCTTCTCTTCTTCTAACTCAGAGATGATAGTCTCCATTCGCTCCTATCCTGATTCTTCTGTCAGATCAGGGGGAAGACCTGTGTAGAGCTTCTACTAGTTGACTCCCAGCTCATCCACAGACCTCATCTGCTCTGTCTGCCTCTCCTTTCTGCTCAAGGAAGCTGCCTTCCTGACCAAGACATGGACCTCAGGATTGAAAAGTCCACCTTTCTTTCAACAGTTCAGATTCTCTGAAAGTCTAAGAAAAGGGTTCTCTTCTTCCCTTTCGATGTAAGGCTTGTCTAATGAGAAAGTCCCTCCCCAGGTTTCCAAAGGCAAACCTTCTGATTGTTCTTCACTAAAAAACCTGTAATCAGCTCCAGCTGTTGACAGATAGCAACCTGAAAACACCCACTGGAGACTGCAAGGCCAGGTGAAAGGGCTGTTATTTGTCCCACTGTGGCAAAGGACAATCAGCTTTTGAAATTAGCCCAGAATTATGCCTCTCTATAGTCTAAATTTGTTTAACCTAAATTTATTTCAGTCTTTTTTTCTTGCTTTTTCTCTGAGATTGCCAATTTCAGATATACCTATGGTTTGTTTGCCCTTTAAGTCCAAATGATGTCATTTTTATGTTCTTTAAAATTTGCTAGTCATTTTATTCCCTATGATATTCTTAAATATATTCTCAGGACTCTCTAATGCTTGTCCCAGAGCACTGTGTAATTTCACTGCTTGCTATAATGTTGTTTTTGCTATGTCCTTAAGGTTACAAAATGAACAGCCTTGTTTAGGATCTTTGGAAAGACAGATGTTAATGAGTTTCTTATCATTATGAAACATTGGAAAGGTAAAGTGAATGACAGATAAAATCTAAAAATTAAGTTGTTTGTGGCACTTGCCTTTTCCTGGAGTTCAGCCAGAGTACATGGTGTTTCCCATGTAGTGTCAGCATCAGGTAAAGGCATAGATCTGTCACTCAACTGGCTATGAAATAAACAACACACTCCCTGATTATTAATTTAAATAGACAAAATGAGTGAATTCCTGCCCCAGCTGTAGCCACCTAAAACAGAGATAATGTATACATCTCAGACTCCCAAGAACTAGAAGGAGCCCAACCTAGGAGAGTGGGACTTTATCTGTCTATTGATACACCTCCTCAAACCCAAATATGAGCACACTGACTAAAACAAATATCAAGAACAAAGAAGTATTGAAAAGGAAGTGATTTGAGAAATATGGACCAAGGCTTCTACATCTAGCTGCCTGGGAGGGAGCAAGGTGGTGGTGGCCAACATGTGAGTAGCTCTTTCTTTCTTCCCTTCAGAGCCTCCCTTGGAGGTCTAGACTCAGAATACTCAATTTCCACATATTTTGACAGGGTGTGTCAGTTCAAAGGCATAGAGCAGAGCTTTAGCACTGGGAGGGATTTGAGCTCAGTAATGTATTTCAGGGCACACATTGGAAAGCCCACCAGATGATTTGCATGTCTAATGAATGTTCTTATGTCCCATTGCTTCATTAGACACTTCCCTCATAATGCCAATCCCTTCCTGATCTCTCCTGTTTCTAATCCTTTCTAATATCTGATCTGGTTTACATAACCCATAATTGAAAGTGTGTTTAGTTATTTGTACATAGGGGTTTGTGTGTAAATCCCTGCTTCCCAACTAGATTCTAAATTCACTGGGTGGAGACAGGATCCCTATTAGTCTTTGGTTACTGAAGTACCTTACAGAAAGACCAAGGGAGTGAAAGCAGAGTTACAGCATTAATTCCTGTCTCCCAGACGAGACAGCTCCCATGACAGACCTAGGAAGATTAGGAAAACTCTGCTATTTCCAGGACTAGGCTTTCCAGTGGTATCCTGCCTGAAAGGCATCCATCCCAAAGCTTGGAAAATAGCTTCTCAATATACCAAGAGATTATGGTTGAGGAGTGAGTGGTTCCCAAGAGTGACAGTATCCTGAAGATGGGAAATAGAACCCTGTGTTAGTCTGACCAGAATATATATGGTTGATAAAATCTCAAAGGGACTTTTTTTTTCTTTCTTGCAGTACTGGGGATTGAAGCCAGGAGTGTTCTGCCTCTTTGCTATATCCCCAGGCTTAAAAAAACAAAACAAAACTGAAAAACCAGCCTCTACCTCAGAGCAAGGTCTGTCCAAGGAAGGGACATCACCTCTGTCCTTGGAAAGACCCACAAGAGCACTCTTAGGCACATACCACTCTGCTGAGTTGTTTTTCTACAAATAACAGAAGAGATCTGCTGCACCAGGTGTCCCTGCAACCCCCTATCAGCCACCAATCAGCATGAGACAGGGAAATACCTGGGATGCCAGATGACCCTCCCAGTAGTTTATGGTGGTTGATAACGTGTTGGGAAACCATGTAGTTCAGCCACGTACACCCCTCTTTGCTTAAACCAATCAGTTCAAACGAATCCCCCTCTTGTAGTAACCAATCACCCCTCCCCAACTTGTTCCAGCCAGTGAATGTGCTAATCATGTTTTAGAGTTGTTATTTGATTTTCCCTGTGATGTGTGATGATTTGCTAAGGGATGATATGATGTATGCGAGGTCCCTGCCTTCTCCAAAGAATGTATAAAACTGCTGCAGACCCTGGGCTTGGGGCCTCTCGGCATCACCAGTTGCTGTGTGTGCCTGTGGAGGACCGAGTTAGCTCGCAATAAACACCTCTTTGCTGTTTACATTGATCTTGGTCTCTGGTGGTCTTTTGTGGGTCCCGAATTCGAGCATAACAAACAAAAAAACACTTTTAATTTGAGATAGGGTCTTGCTAAGTTGCTGAGACTGGCCTCAAGCTTGGGATCCTCCTGCCTCAGCCTCTCCACTTGCTGGTTTTACAGGCGTGGGCCATTGTCCCTGGCCGGCTCAAAGAGACTCAGTGCTGCCCAGTGATTCTTCTACATTTCCAGTCAATTCACTCTCCCACTCTCTTAGACACCTATTTACATATTCTTTCCACAGAACTACCAATGCCTCGTCCTCCTTCCTTATTCCTAGATGAGAATTTTGTTTCTTATTTCCCACTAAGAAAACAGAAGCAATCTAGAAAGAATCTCCATCAGCTTTCACCACCTCAACTACACATTCAGCTCCATCTCACTCATCTTCCCTCGTTGAATTGTGGCTGAACTGACTGCACTCCTATTGAAGGCCAGCCCTTCTGTCCTGCACGATTGGCTTCTTTATCTTTTCCCCATTTTCCCCCCTCTCTCTACTGGATCATCCTCTTCAGCCTGCAAATCAAAACACAACAAAATCTTCCTGAACCCTATGTTCCCTTCCAGCCATGTTCCTGGTGTACTCCTTCTTTTTATAGCAGAACATTCAAAAAAGTTATATTTCATCCTTGACTTCAATGCCTTTCCTTCCATTCTATCTCTAAAACCCTTTTAAAGCAGATTTTATCTACACCATGCACCAGAACAATTCCATTTAAGGGCACCAATTAGCTTCACAGTGCTAAATGCAGCAATCAATTCTCAGCTCCATCTAGGTCCACATGGGTGATTATTCCTTGTTTTTGGAAATTTCTTTGCTTAAACAACGAGACCACTCTGAATGCCTTGCTTCCTCACTCAGTCTCTATTGCTGGACTCTGAACCCTGAAGTGGGATAGGTTCCAGCACTCAACCCTTGGACCTCTTCATCTCCAAAGACACTCACAAGATGATCTCATCCAGTTTGATGACTTTCAGTGTCATTTATAGACTGATAATTCCCTAATTTATTGCTTTTATCCTGACCTCTTCTCCAGACTCCAAAGCTGAAAACCCGTTGCCTACTTGTCATCTCCAGCTTGGATGAAGAATAAGCATCTCAAATTAACATTTACAAAAACAAACTATTCGCCGCTTTAGACTTCAGTCCAGGCTGCTGTCACCCCTTGCCTGGACAACAGGAATTGCCTATAAATGGTTTTCCCTGCTTCCACTTTTGTCTCTTTAGAGCATCTTCTCCATATAGCAAACAGTGTTATCCTTTAAAAAATAAAGTCAGGTCATGCTCTTCCTCTGATCAAACTCTCCAACTGCTTCTCCTTTCTCTCAGAATAAACTTTAAAGTCCTCAGTGTGGTCTATATTGCGCTACCTATGCTGGTCTTTGCTACCACTCTCATCTCTTTTTTCTACCCCGTCCTTGATCTCATTGTACTCCAGACACTGCAGACCTCTTGTAGCCCTTTAAACACTAAGAAAGGTCTCATCTCAGGACCTTGGCATTTGTTATTCCCTCTGTGAGGGGTGCTCTTTCATGATATCACAGGACTTACTCCCTATTCACTTTGTGTCTCTGCTCAAATGTCTTCCTTACTATTAGTCACTGGATGCTAACAAGCCCTCCTCCCTTTATTCCCTCTCACTTCTGTCACTTACCCTGCTTTATTTCTATGTGAGTGTACTTTTGTAGCTCTTAGCATTATACATTTGTATGAAACAGGATCCTGGTAGGAAATAGAAGGCACACCCAAGGCGGGGGCAGTTACTGAATGAACACACTGGTTTTCAAGAATGTGGGCAGAGTTAAGGGATGGTGGCATATGAAGGATTTGGCCCTCGTGGAAAGCTATTTTAAAGAAATTTAGGTGGCTCTGAAGTGATAAGGGAAGGAAGTTGATACTGGAAGCTAGAAAACATGTGGCCATGATGGAGAGGACATCCATAAGAAAAATGTAGCCTTTGGTAGAGAACTATGGTCACTGCCAATTACCATAGTGGGCGGGGGCATAGGAGAATAAATACTCTCATTTCTTTCTCATTATGGCTTCTCACCTCCTGCTGTTGTTCCTTATTGGCCAAACCAACCAGAAGCAAGAGGGCAAGGAAACCCAAGTAATGAAACAGATAGAGGTTGCCCTCTGGGGCCCCTAAGAAAAATGGGAAAGGGTGGGAGCAGATTTTGAATAGCACAGAGAATCTGTCTAGCATATGTTCTCTGTTTACTTGTTGATAGTCTTTTTCCCTCACTAGGTTGTAAAACCCATGGAAGCAGGAACTGAAATAGCGCCAGGCACAAAAAAGCTACTCCATAAATGCTTTTGAATATCAATGAATGTATAACATGTGGGCATGTTGTGAAGGAGGCAGCAAGGTAAGAAAAGGGACGAGACCTGTGAGACCAGAACGCTGAGACCATGTGGCTAAGTGGGAAGAGCTGGGAAATCTGACAGCCATCTTCAAGAGAAAGTGGTCAAAAAATGGACACAAAGAATAGCCCAGAGTAGCATCACAAAGGAAACAGCCAACTACAGCATTCTGTAGGACCCACAAACGTGCTGAGGCTGTAAGAAGCCTCAAGCTGCAGCAGCAATGCAGTTAATGGCAGAAAAAAAATTGCTAGCAAAAGAAGAAAGTTCTTGCATTATAATCACTAGAAATTGAAAAACACAGAGACCTCAAGAGCCCTGTAGTCATCCAGGAAGATTAGCATAAAAAGTAAGAACAGATAAACTGAATCCCATCTGTGGCACATCCATGGTTGGGGTGTAGAAGGTCTCCCGCATTTTCATGAGCTTGGTGCTTCGGCAGCTGGTAGGGAGACCTTTGCAATTTCCACACCAGAAAGTCTAATCATAGTCATGCTTTGTGATTTTTAAAAAAGATTCTGTAGGAGAGTTTATTAGAAAAACAAAGTAATTTGTAGTGCATACTACATAGCAAACAACTGCAAATATGATCATCAAACAAGTTTGTTTGCCTGAACTCCTTTTTCCTTCTCCAGCTCTTCCACCTTTCCCACCAGGCATGTCAGTTCCCCAACATGTATGCCTACTTAGTCCGCAAAACCCAGGCTTTATTATTATTATTTGTTCTACTTAGTTGTACATAACAGCAGAATGCATTTCAATTCATCGTACACAGAGTGCAACATTTCTATTCTCTGGTTATACATGGTATAGGGATGCACAATTTGTGCAATCATACATGTCCCTAGGGTAATGATGTCTATCTCATTCTACCATCTTTTATACCATCTAACCCCTCCTCACCTTCCCCTTCGCCCAATCCAAAGTTCCTCCATTTTTCCCATGCTGCTCCCCACCCACCCCCATCATAGATCAGCATCCACTAATCAAAGAAAATATTCAGCCTTTAGTTTTTTGGGATTGGCTTACTTTGCTCAGCATAATATTCTCCAACTCCATCCATTTATCTACAAATGAAAGGCTTTTTTTTTTTTTTTTGTCGGTTTAAGGAACATCTACTATGGATGGAGAAAAGCACCTTAGGGCTTCTAATTCCGCAAATCAGAGGATCAAATAAAATACTTCTTCTAAACAGCCACACAGTCTCCCTGACAAGAGGATCATCAATGAGATTTTCTACAACTCATGATATACATATCACAAAAGTATCTATGACAGTAGGTTATTAACCAACTCATGTGTAGGTCATTCATCTTCCTTTGGTCTTCCTCATCTCCTTGATCTTGTTGCTTCTTGAATCTGAGGTTAAAGAAGCCCCTCTAATATTATCAACCAGACATTCCAAACTGGATGGACTCAACTCACCACCAGCACTGTGCTGTGTGCTGAGGCAGGACAGCTCTACTTGTGGCTGCCAGGCTGCCTGTTTCCCAGATGCTGGTTATGGCTCAGGTGCCAGCTGTGTTACCCTGGAACCAGCTGGGGGGAATAAAGAGAGCAAGAAGAACTGCCCTTTAAGATCCTTCAGCCTGTCTTCTTACTAGCATGAAAACAAAAGATTAAGCATAAAAATTCATGGTGGGGACAAGATGGGTGATTCTTGGGAAGGGAGACAGCATGTGTATAAGAAGGATAAAGCTGGAAAACTCTTCTGGGGCCTGTAGGTACCCAGGAGTATGAGATGCAGGCTCCACAAGAGGTTGTAGGGCAAGGTGGAGGTGCATTTATTCTGCTGGGGAGATATCTAAAGCCCAAGAGTCTGGGGAGCTTGTTATGCTCACCATGCTGAGAAAAGTGTTCAAGAC
The DNA here is from genome assembly GCF_048772815.1 of Callospermophilus lateralis. Classification (NCBI taxonomy): domain Eukaryota; kingdom Metazoa; phylum Chordata; class Mammalia; order Rodentia; family Sciuridae; genus Callospermophilus; species Callospermophilus lateralis. The sequence goes on from NW_027514454.1 coordinate 4,275,598, forward strand.
ACCTTTGAGGTCACTTTGTATGAGTGAGTGATGAGGCATAGGGAGGGCTATACTGGTGAAGGCTTGGGGTCTTGAGCAGGGGAAATCTAGTTGAAGGTCAGCTGAAGGGGAAAAGGCAGATGATGAGGGGTCAGGGAGGCACCCCGAGTACAAAGAACAGAGTGCAACATTTCAATTCTCTGGTTTTACATGGTATAGGGATGCACCATTTGTGCAATCATCATGTACCTAGGGTAATGATGTCCAGTCCATGTCCAATCCAATCCATGTCCAATCCAATCCATGTCCAATCCAATCCATGTCCAATCCAATCCTCATCCTGCCCAATCCATGTGTGGTTTGTTAGTAATATCCCATTCGATCTGCTGGCCATGATATTGAGAGGCAACAGTAACACAATTTGGATAGAGCCACACTTTATCTGATATATATCCACCTTTTCCCCTTACTGAGTTAATATAGATGTGCTGCATTTTCTGTGTTTCAGAGTTAATGAGAGAGTGCCTCGATCTGGCTCTTGCCCCTTGGGTCTGTGTTGAATCAAAAATAATTCTAGTGTTAAATTAGTGAGAATGAGCTGGAAGGAGTAACCATGGCTGGGTGTAAACTCCCAGGAGAATTTGCAGATGCTGGTGTCCTCCATTTGTTGGATGTTCCCAAGTGCTCACTCCATTCTCCAGATTCAAGGATGGGGGAAGGATGAAGGCTCACATATGCACTGAATTTAGGCTGTGTGAATTCCGGGAGCTGGGGTGCTCCAGGGAGTTAGTCTGTGGAGGGAAGCAGGGCTGTCCACAGTTGAGAGTGAACTTCACTTAAACAGGGACTAGTAAGAGGTCTAAATGCTTATGTCCCCCCAAAACACATATGTTGAAATCTCCCCCCTCCCCAAAGGTGATGATGTTAGAATGTGGGGGTCTTTGGAAAGTGATTAGGTGATGGGGCAAAGCCCTTGTGAATGGAACTAGTGCCCTTAAAAAAGAGGTCCGAGAGAGACCCTTCCCCTCTTTCACTAGTGTGAGGTTAAAGTGAGAAGACAGACTTCTATGAACTTGGAAGAAGGCCCTCACCAGATGCTGCATCATCTTGCACCTTGATCTCAGACTTCCTAGCTTCCAGAACAGTGAGAGAGAAATTCCTGTTGTTGTATAAGCTACCAAGTTGCTATAGTCTGAATATAGTTTGTCCCCACCAAAACTTGTGTTGGGGTGTGGCCCCCAATGCAACTTGTTGAGAGGCATTGGCCTTTAAGAGGGATTGATGCTTTCCTCCCACGAGTGAGTTCTTGCTCTCAGGAGACTGTGAAAGAAGGTTGTTACAAAGTGATTTCCTTTTGCTGTCTATCCCATGTCCTCTATTTGCTCTTCCACTTTCTGTCATGAGTTGAAGCTATACAAGACCCTTGCCAGAAGCAGAACAGATGTTGGGTACCTTTCCAGCCTTCAGAAGAGTGAAAATAAATCTCTTTATGAATTTTCCAATCTCAGGTATTCTGTTATAGCAACAGAAAATGGACTAAGACACTAGTTACGGTATTTTGTTATAGCAGCCTTCACAGAATGAGACAGTGACAATCTAGATCTATACAAGACATCCAGTGAAATGACAGAGCTGCATGGGATGGTGTGCTCTACAGACAGGTGAATCCAAATTTCATGAATATGGAACACTTTATGCTTGTAAAAGGACTACCTAATTTGTATTTTGGCTTGGGAGACAGATTCTCTCTAAGTTTCAGCAAATTTCTTTGAACAGTTGAGAGTATCTGAGGCAGTGAGCAAGGGGTGGCTGGGTGGGGACTTGGTAGACTGGCTTGGTCATGGGAAACTTCCAAACTCTGCCCTGCACACACTGCTCAGCCCAGTGCAGCTGCTTAGAGGGCAAAAAAAAAAAAAATTAGACACAACAAGGCCGCCTTATGGCTCCAGAGCCTCTTCAACTCCAGGTCTGACACAGCCCCTGCTGGCATGTGGTGCTCTGGGGCATGGGTTTTTGAATTTCTGCCTCATTCAAGATGTCTTTGAATCAAGACTCAACATAAGCCAGGCTGGGGTAGTGGGCAGGTTGGCGCTTGATCTACATTCATATTTACAAAGGCTGCTTGAAAAAGAAAAGCCAATTGTAGGGGTGTTCCACTTCTCAGGTGACATGAAGGCTGCTTTGAATTGCCTCCTTGGGCACAGAGGTACTGGGTGGTCTTCTGCTCTCTATCCTTGGTTCCCATTACTAGTTCCTTTCATCTGTCTTCCTCCTTTCCTTCTCTCCTTTCTATTTTCCTTTTTCTTGTCCACAATATTTAAATCAGACTTGATTCTGTCACTACCCCAGGTTTGATTAACTTAGGCAAGCCCTTAATCGTACCCAGCTGCTGATTTCAGATGCAGAGTGGGGAGATAAAAAGCTGTCAAGAAGGAAAATGGATGAGCAGCAGCTAAATAGAAGGATCTGCAATTTGCTCAGGCATGGCTTGCCACTTGCCTGGCTTATAATAAGAGGCATAAGAAATGTATCCCCCACCCCACCCCAAGATTCGGACTCTGTTTTTCCTTTTCACAAAAACATCTGAATCCCGTCTTTAGTGTGATCTTGTGCTGTTTTGCTGGCACTTCCACAATAGCCACCAACTTAGGGACTGGGGAGAGAAGCCAGATATCCCAGCCAGAGAAAATGCATTCCTGAACCTGACATCTGGGTCTTGTAGCTGGAGGGAAGGAGGAGACAAAAAAGAAACGGCCCTGAGTGTCATCAAAGGCAGTTGATGGTGCCAAGTGAGTATGGAAATTACATACAGTGCAGATGCCATTTTCAACATCAGACGAATAATGCGGCTATTTAGGAAAAACAAAGATGTGCTAAGAAATTGATCATCCGTAGTATGTGCAATGAAAATGTTTATAGCTTCCAGGGTGTGACAGGGATGGGCTGCATGCTCATTACCAAAAGATTCATATTTTTTTCTGACTGTGATTCTGAGAGAGTAAACCTGAAGCAGCCAGATTATTTCCCTCCTTTCATGAAAACAGGAGTGGGAAGAAGTAGCTTGAAAGTGAGCTTTCTGAGCCACCCTACATGCATGTCCACATTCTGAAGGTTTAGGCCAGCTTTCCTTCTAGGCAGCATTTTAGAATGCTTTGTGTGACAGACAAGGGAAAATGAAAGGAAGAAAGTACACTCAGTTATCTACAGGCCACAATCAATCCCAAAGAATTAGTTCATTGTGTGGAGATTGGGAGGCGGGGAGAGGGAGGAGTGGCCAGAGAGGAAATTGGAAATGCTAATGAGCATGAAAGCACCTTGCCCCCTTTTCCTTTCTTTCCTCTTTTAAGTTAGATCTTTTCAAGATTAGAGGCCCTGAAACACAGAGAGCTAAAAGTACTCAGGTTAGAGGCACTGTACAGATTCACTGTGGGTTTTTGCCAAGTAATGTTGGAAGAAGTGTGGGATAAATGCCAGCTCCAGGCTCAGGAACCAATTTTCAGAAAAGGGTTCTATTACCTTTTGTTATTTGCAAAAACACACATTGTTCTGGAGAAAGGCGTTTACTCTGTAAAAGTGCCTTTTCCACAGGGAATCCTGCAAGGAGATAGGATTCCTCTAATCTAAAAGATGACTTGAAACTGGGAATCTCATGTTTCTTTTGGAGCAGCAGTGGGTTTAAGAGGTTTTTGTTTTAAAAAACTTATTGTTTGCTCATGTTTAAAGGAAGAATCCTTTGAAGTTGGCAGTGACAATGGTGTTCTGGAACTTCTGGGAATGATGCTCTGAGCGTTCTCAGTGGTAGCTCTAGAACTAATTTTTTTTTTTTAATAGGAGGTGCTTAAGGATGTGGATCTCTTAGAATAGCAGTGGTTGGGGGACATGGCTTGAAGTTATGTTTTTTTCAAATATGCTTTTTTTTCTCTTTTATTATTTATTTATTTATTTATTTTTAGTTTTATTGATTTTATTTTTTAATACATGACAGCACATTGCATTACAGTTCTTATTACACATAAAGAGTACAATTTTTCATATCTTTGTATATAGAGTATGTTCATGCCAATTCATGCCTTCAATACATGTACTTTGTGGTTTTTTTTCCATTACAATTCTTATTACACACATATATATATATACCACAGTTTTTCATATCTGTTTATATATAAAGTGTGTTGACACCCAATTCGAGTCTTCATACATTTCCTTTGGATAATGATGTTCATCACATTCTACCGCCCTTGCCCAAATACACTCTTAAAAAAAAAATTCTGTCTAAGGATTGAAATAAACTAGATGGTTCTCAGGGAGGGCTGAGAACTACATGCTGAAGTTATGTAGCAAGCATACCATGCTGTCTAGATTATATAATTGTAGTGTCTCAGAGAGGTATTAGAACTGGAGTCCCCTAAATCTCACCCTTGACGCTGCCACTGATCTTCTCATTAGCCTGTATTTCTTTATTTTCTTGCCTTCTCTCTTCCCTTCCTTCCTCTTTCCCTCCTTGTCTTCCTTCCTTTCTAGGAATAGAACCCAGGGCCTCCTGCATGCCAGGCAAGTGCTTTACCACTGATTCAGACCCCCACTCCTGAGCCCATTTCTTATAACTCTTTTTTTTTTTTTTGAAACTAGGGATTGAACCCAGGGACTCTTAAACTCTTCAGCCCTTTTTATTATTTTATTTTGATACAGGGTCTCACTAAGTTGCTTAGGGCCTTGCTAAATTGCTGAGGCTGGCTCTGAACTTGTGGTCCTCCTGCCTCAGCCTCCTGAACCACTGGGATTATAGGCATGCACCACTGCACTTGGCTTAAGCTTGTTTCTTGATGAGGGCATCACTGGCATCGTTCATTCTTCTTTATGTGGGACTGTCCTGTCTTGCAAGACTTTCAGTATCTCTGGTCCTGCTCACTAAATTCCATGTAGTGGAGGTGACCATTGTGATGACAACAACAACACAAACACAACAAAACAAAAATTTCCCCAATGCCCTCACTAAGAACCATTTGTTTTATTTTAATCCTTAGACAGTTTTTTTTTAAGAGTGTTATTTGGGGGAAAAAAGAAAAAAAGAAAAAAACAAGAACATAAACAAGGCTGAGCTCCCAAGAAGACAGTGTTATCCATAACTGTTTTTCTGTATTTCCTTCCCTTAATTCTATACCCTTCACATGCACAATACATGCCCATAAGTAATGACATTCATTAAAAAAAATGTTTTCAATTTATTTAGGTTGAGGGTGGGAGTGTAGTTTGAAAGAGTCCTTCACATAGGGGGCCATGCCTGCCTCCTTCTTTTGATTGAGTGTCCCTGGTTAATAGAAAATGTACTGAACTATGAAGCCAATCTGTCATCAAATAGATGCTATATTATGCAAGCTGTTTAACCTCTTTATGTATCAGTTACCTCATCTACAGGATGGGAATAATCTATGTTCTACCTATCTCATAGGGCTGTGAGGACAAAACTATAAATTTTGGAGTGCTTTGGGGAGTTTAAAGAATGATAGATAAATGGTGCAACCTAAGCAAAGTAGGACAAAGGCTCCTAACATGATCCAGCAACTTCTGAATATATAGCCAACAGAACTATTCAAAGCAAGATATCAGAGATCTTTTTCCTAGCATTAACCCATATTCATAGAAGCATCAGTCATTAAAGCCAAGACGTGAAGCAGCCCAAGTGAATGTCAGTGGATGAATAGATAAACAAAATGTAGTGTCCATATATAATAGAATATTAGTCAACCTTTAAAAGAAAGGAAATCCTGTCATATGCCATGCTATAAGATGGATGAACCTCGAGGACGAATGCTAAGTGAAATAAGCCAATTACAAAAAGACAGAAATGCCATAGGATTCCACATATGTGAGGTAACTGAAGTAGTCAGATTCATAGAAACACAAGTACAAAGCTGGTTACTTGAGCCTGGGGGAGAGGGGCAAGGAGAATCATTGTTTAACGAGTTTAGAATTTCAGATTTCCAATGCAGAAAAAGTTCTGGAGATCTGTCTCACAACACTGTGAATTTACTTGAAGCTATTGAATTTTATACTTGAAAATGGTTTAGATGGTAAATTTTATGTTGTGTGTTTTTTCTACAATGAACAAAAAAGTGTGGTAGAAACAGAAAGTATTTGGATGTAGTTTGTTCCCCAAGAGAGTTCATGTGTTGGTGTCTTAATCTTCAGTGTGGTAGTGTTGAGGTGGTGTGCCTAGTGGAGGTAGGGGTCACTGGGGGCACTTGGAGTAAATTAAGATAGTTCTAGCAGAGAGTCAGTTCTAATGAGAGTGGGATGTTATAAAAGAGAACACCTGAATTTGCTCTCCTTCTTCTTATCTTGCCATGTTATCTCTCCCTCCTGCCACGATGGCATTCACCATGATGTGATGCAGCTGTCGGGAGCCCTCACCAGATGCTGAATGGATTGGGCTGCCCAATTTTGGACACTGAATCTTCAAAACCAAGAGTTAAATTAACCTCTTTTCTTTTTAAAGTACTAAGCCTCAGGTATTTGGTCCTAGCAACAGAAAAACAGACAAATGCAGTATGGTTTTCAATCAGAATCTAGAGGTTTGGAGAAACAACAGGAACATTGTATACTACCCAGGGTGGAAAAATTATATCAGTGGGTCCACTATCCTAGAATTCTCCAGAGCACTTATACAGAGGAATACATAAAAGAATAAAGAAGGGGTTGCTGGGATATAGCTCAGTTGGTAGAGTGCTTGCCTCGCATGCACAAGGACCTGGGTTCAATCCCCAGCATCACCAAAAAAAAAAAAATCAGACAAAGAATAAAGCAGGGAGATAATTAATTTTAAAAAGTAGGATATATACTAGAATTCCCTATGGAATTTCAAAATACATAAGTCAGTGTTTCTTACTTCAAATAATAGAAGCTACTATGATTAGCTCTATTAGGATCCTTGAGAAAAAGAGAACAAATAAGATCTGTTCATATGTAGAAAGAAATTTATTTTAAGGAGTTGGTTCACATGATTATAAAGAATGGCAAGTCTAAAATCTGTAGGGTGGGCTAGCAGGCCAGAGACCCAGAGAATGTCCAATGCTCAGTTGAAGTCCAAAGCCATCAGGACCAGGAAAAACCTGATGTTTTAGTTCTAGTCCAAAGATCTTCTACTGCAGAATCCCCTCTTGCTTTGAGCAATCAGTTTTTTATTCCATTCAGGTCTTCAACTGATTGGAGGAAATCTGTCTGCCCTTATGGAGGACAATCTATTTTACTCAAAGTCCACCAATTCAAATGTAAGTCCGATCCAAAACACCCTCACAGAAACACTCAGAATAATGTTTAACCAAATAGGTGGCACGATGGCTCAGTCAAGTTGATCCATAAAACTATCACATTAGCTTAAGTAGCAAAGGAATATCCTGGAAGTATATTTTCCTGATTCCTAGGAAGATTAAAAAACCAGGCTGGGAAGTGGGTGGGACCTGAAATAGCCTGGGGAGTTGGACCCCAACTCATGCCTAATTAGTAAGGCTACCACTGCTATTGTCCCTGCTCCTAGACATTGAGCATGGAGACTACTACACTCTCTCTGCCACTGAAGCCACTAAATTCTAAATCCTCTTTTACAAATCCAAAAAGTTCTATGCAGGAGCATCTGTTTGGTTGAGTCCCAATCATATGCAGTAGCTACCAGGACAGGATAAGCATTTTCAGCCTTGGTGGGAGGCAGGCTGTGCTTTTCACCAGGACACACAATGGAGAATTTCCTAAGCAGAGGTGGGGGCTCAGATAGTGGAAATTAAAGAAGTGACAAAGATTCACTCCATTTATTTTTACTGATGACCTAACATAATGTTAGGATAGGAAGACTGGAGTGTAACTTTAAAGGTCACCCCCAGGTGATTGATTCTAAATCACTGCCCTTCCTCTGCACTCTCATCATTATGTCTCTTGCTGTTTTAGAATGTGTTACTGTCACAATTATTATAGTCTGCTTTCTCATTTTCAGCTGTGAAACCATAATTGGGGATCTGGCTAACCGTGGGAAAAGATGCCTAAATCTGACTATCCCTTCAGACCTCTCCCTGAAGAGGTTTGCTCTCAGATCCAAGAATCTGAGACCAACTCTAGTTATCTTAATCAACTTACTTGGAGTATATCATGGCTTAGAGAACCAACCAAAAGTGTGAATTTGGGAGTGGGTAGCAAACAAAGCAGGCCTAAGGGTTGAGAACTGGTCTTTGGGCAGGAATGGTTGGTCCTGGCCATCACACTTTGGGCATGATTCCACTACCCATCTGCCCTCCAGCATGTATCCCATTACCATGGGAAGATTCTAACCACCAAATCTTCAAATTAAGATTTGAAGGTCATGAGCTTGCTTAAGTCACTTGCCTGTGCCTTGATTTCTGAGAGTAGCAGGAGGAAAGATCTGGCCTTAGGCTCTCCCTTTCCCCAGGATAATACAAAAGGAGGAAATCCTCCCAAATAAGAAGGGAAGCTGTGTAATAAAACACAAAGCAAGGGGTGTCACTCAGTGGTAGGATGCTTGCCTAGTATGTGCGAGGTCCTCCTGGGTTTGAGCCCCAGTTCTGCTAAAAAACCACCACCATCAACAACAAAGCAATGTGAGACACACACACACACACACACACACACACACACACACACACACGTTCATGGCTATTATTCTAGCAAACAAAGCAGTGATTCTGCTTTTATTTTGTGTTGGCCTCTTTGATCCTAGATTGGCTTGTTTTACCACTTGCCTCTAAAATTTAGAGTCCAAATGATGCAACCCCATCTCGTCCTCTAGTTCCTGTTCTCTTGTTTCCTGTGGTTGGCATTAATGCTGTTCACTAAATATTTCCATCTCTACCCTTTAGGGCATGTGATTGGATTATACTTTCTCATTCCCTTCAGGTTCATTGGGTATGTTTTCTGAACACATGGAAGTGACTTCTTCTTCTTCTTCTTCTTCTTCTTCTTCTTCTTCTTCTTCTTCTTCTTCTTCTTCTTCTTCTTCTTTTTGGTGGTACTGAAGATTGAACCCAGGGCCTTGTGCATGTGAGAGAAGCACCCTACCAAGCAAGCTATGTCCCCAGCCTGGAAGTGACTTCTGTGTGTGGATCTTTAAGAGTCTGTGCCTCATTTACCCCACTGACTTTCTGACATGGTTGATGATCATTGGTGATGACAGATGGATCATCTCTCAGCCTGGGTCCCTGAGGTATTATGATGAGTGAAGCTATCAGCCAACTTTATTTCATAGAGGAAGTAAATCTTTATTGCCATTAAGATTTTAGGTTTTTTTTTTTTTGTGGTGCTAGGGATCCAACCCAGGGCCTCATGCCTGCTGGGCAAGTGTTCTATCACTGAGTTACATCCCCAACCCCAAATTAGATCATTCTAATTGAACCCCATACATCCCTTCCTACCACCTCCAATGGACTGTCCCAAGGTTTCAGCTCTATTTGTCCTTCAAACAATGTATCTTTCTTCCAACTTCAGCTTTTACCTCCACACACTAGAGTTAAGTAAGATGCATGCCCTGCCTTAGACACCCACTTCCAATTTCCACCTGGATACTTCTATATTGTCAAAATGCATCTAAACACCTCCCAGAGTGCATTCCTTGTGCAACTTCTCTATTGTATCATTATTAATATTCTAGTCACCAAATTCTCAGGCTGAGAGACCTCTTTGACTCACCATCTGCCTTCACCCCTATTATGGTTTAGATATGAAGTGTCCCCCCAAAACTCATATATGAGACAATGCAAGAATGTTCAGAGGTTATGTGATTAGATTATGAGAGTTGTAACTGAGTCAGTGGATTAATTGACTAATATGGATTAGCTGGGGGGCGGTAACTGTAGGCAGGTAGGGTGTGGCTGACAGAGGTAGGTCACTGAGGGTATGCCTTTGGGGTTTATATTTTGTCCTTGATGAGAGGAGCTTTCTCTTGGCTTCTTGGCCACCATGTCCTGAGCTGCTTTCTTCTGCTATACCATTCTACCATGATTTTTATTCTACCTCATCTTGGGTCCAGATTTGTGGAGATGGCTGGTCATGTACTGAACCTCTGACACTGTAAGTCAAAATAAACTTTTCCTCTTCTATATTGTTCTTGCTAAGTCTTTTGGTCACAGCAACAAAAGCTAACTAAATCAACCCCCACTTTTAGTTAGTCACCAAATCCTCTTTTATCTTTAATGGTGAGGTCTCATGAGTTCACCACCTACCACTTCCCAAGCTCGTTTATAGATGGGGAAAAGGCATGAATCAGTCCACTTTATCTTTGTTTACTTGGACTGCCTTAACAAAATACCACAGACTGGATGGCTCAAACAGCAGAAATTAATTTTCTCACAGTTTTGGAGGTTGGAAGTCCAAGATCAAGGCATCAACATAGCTGATTTCTTCCGAGGCCTCCCTACTGTGACTTGCAGATGACCATTTTCCTGATATATCTTCATGTGACCTTTTCACTGTGTACATGCGTCCATAATGTCTCTTTCTTGTCTTAGAACAACATAAGCTTTATTGGATTAGAATTCAATCTTAATGACCTAATTTAACCTTAATTACTTCTTTAAAGGCGGTATCTCCCAAATATACATTGGTGTTTAGGGCTTCAATATATGAATTTTGGGAGAGACACAATTCAGTATATAATAGTCCATTCATAGTCGATTCTGGGGCCAGGCTTTGACTTAGGGATTAGTGAGCAAAGGTGTATCAGTAAGCTTTTTGTGGCTGTAATGAAATATCAGAAACAGGCTGACATTATAAGAAAAGAAGTTTATTTGGTTCATAGTTTGTTAGGTTCAAGGGCACAGCATTGGTGTTGGCTCAGTTATGACTGGGGCTCTTGGTTGTATTACATAATGGTAGGTGGTTCTATAGGGAGTCCATGTAGGAGCAAGTGACAAATGGACAGGAAGTTAGAGAGCTGGGTGGGCCAGGATTGGGCTTTTGTAACCACCTCTTGGTCGAGAATGATCAAGAGATGGCATGAGAACCATGCTTCCAAGGGTATGCTTGTCTTCTATTGCCTCAGACCTCATACTAGGCCCCACTTCTTTTATAGATATATAAATTATATGTTGTTGATGGACCTTTGTTTTATTCATTTATTTATATGCAGTGCTGATAATCAAACCCAGTACCTCAACACATTCTAGGCAAGTGCTCTACCACTGAGCTACAACCCCAGCTCCTAGGCCCCATTTCTTAAAGCTTCCATAGCACTTCCTACTGCTGTCACCTGGGGACCAAGCTCTGAACAGAGGGACCCTTGGGGGCAAAAACACATCTATACTACAGTAGACAGGTACCATGCCAGCAAGAGTGGCAGAAATCAAGGTCATATAGCTCTATTTTGGAAGTCACAGTATGACTAGCAGCAACAGACATTGGTGTGAATCTGACTTGCATGTTCAAAAATGGTACAGAAGTGGTACAAAACACAGTGAAAACTGAAATGCCTGGTGCTTGGTGGTAGCAGTTGTGATTGTCTCTTCACAACAGTTCTTCGATAAGGTGGGCATTATTTCTAGTCCTTTGGCTTCAAGGGTATTCTCCAGTCTTTGTATGTATGTGTGTGTGTGTGTGTGTGTGTGTGTGTGTGTGTGTGTGAGATGTTCATGGTACATGAGTAAAATAATATGATTCTTGTATGTTATTTGGTATAAATCATTAGTTATCCAGCATGACTTTTTTGTCATAAATGTATTTATAGCAAGTGTTTTGTTTAAATACTTTTTCCTATTCTTTGAAATAATAGTGATTCAAAATTTTTCAGAAAACATCTTTGTGATTGAGGTAATTTACATGTTAGAAATGACTTGACAAATTGTAGTGCTTCAGTCTCCCATATCCTTTATACTTATGTAGACTTCCCTCTACATAATCACTTAGAGTCAACCTTGTCCACTTAAAATGAAAGACCTTGAAACCTAGAGTTTGGTAACAGGCTTCCAACCTGGTACCTAGATTACAATTTATCTTAATAAAACTGTTGTCAAACACATATTCCTAAGCCACTGCTTTCATCTTCTCCATCTCTATCTACAAATTCATTTTTTTTCTTTTATTAAAATATTTATTTTTTAGGTGTAGAGGGACACAACACAATGTCTTTATTTTTATGTGGCACTGAGGATAGAACCCGGGTCCCACCTGTGCTAGGTGAGCGCTCTACCACTGAGCCATAATCCCAGCCCCTCTATCTATAAATTCTTAGGGAATCTTTATGTTCTCCAGTTGTAAGTGTCTGAACACCAGTTCAAACTAGTATAAGCAAAAAAGATCATTTATTGGCTACCACAGCTATGACATTCAAAAGAGTAAATAAAACTCAACATATTCAGGCATGGCTGCATTCGGGGACTCAAGTTTGCCATTGAGGCAGTATCTTTATCTCCAAGCTCCCTGCCTGGGGGCCTTAAAGACAGACACTACCTACTTGACTTTTGAAGGAGATAGAGATGAGAGTGTTCTCCCCCCATACCCACAGAACTCTGATTGGTCCTGATTGAGTTATATGTTCTTCATTGGCCTAATCAGTGTCCACAGGGATTGGATTCTAATGATCCAGTCTGTATTGTATGCCATGTGCTAAGGTGGGAGAGGTGAGCATGGTCTTTCTAGGTCAAGGAAAGCCAATTCCTTAAAGGAAAAAAAAATGTCTTGTCAGAATAATTTCAGAAACACACCAATTTTGGGGGGCAGTGTATTCTCTACACCTCCAAATCAGACCAACGGTTTTCCTGACCTGCCATGGGAGATGGGCTGGGGGGTTTTAGACATGAAGAATGACATTGGGCTTTCCTAGGAAGAAGCTCCTCTATTTCTAGGGAAACAAACTTCCTCTGAAACTGAATGAAGAGAGTCCTGGGCCAGCAGGCTGTGTGCTACATCTCTGCTTTCCTCACAGGCAAACCTTGTTTTGAAGCTAGCTTAAGTCTTCAGTACCGGGAGCATCACCAACCCCTCTTTCCACTTAGAGCCCTGCAGGAGGCCCCATGTCCTCTTTTGACAGCTCACTCCCTGCAACCAGGGAGAATCAGGCCCATTGTTTCATGGGGTTTCCTTTAGGCTAATCTGAGGAGTGTGAAAGAACCCATTTAGAAGAGTCTGATGAATAAGGACAAAATAAAGATCAAACTCGGGCACAATCAAAAGCTGTTTGTTAACAGGCAAGTTGTTCTTCAAAGCTTTTATCAAGAGCAAGGGAGACTTATCTTGAAGCACTATGTGGAGAAAGTAGGCGGATCTGGGGGGCATTCATTTGAAGTTCTAAATAGATCACTGCTGGCCTGGCAGCTGGGCTCAGAATTATCAGTAAGTCTCAGGGGTTATGTGGGTAGCATTGGTAGATAAGAGTCTGGGAAAAATAACAAGTCATCCAGTAGTAGGTAATGTTTATTGGAGGAGCTCTCTCCAGACCCTCCTGTTCTTGCACCCACTCCCAGGAAGGAGCCACAAGCTGCAAATTGGAAAAGCTCTTTCCTAACACTGCATCTCCAGTTTAGGAAATTGAGCTGTCCCAATGTCATATGAACCATAAACATACTTTTCAAATGATAAATAAATATCAGAGGCATTGGCTCCCTCAAACTGACTCTGTAACAGACACATGATGTTGCTTCCAGAGCTGGTTTCTCTAATGTGTGTTATTAGTGATAACAGGTAACATTTATTAAATGCCTACCATATTTCTGGGCACTGTGCCCAAATGATCTCATTTGAGTCTCACCACACCCTTGCCTCTTGCTATCTCCATTTCACAGATGTAGAAATTGAGAACCTGAGAAGTTCCTGTAATGCATTCAGTTCTTACAACTAGTACATAGAAAAGCTGGTTGTTGAACCTCTGTCTTGCCATATCCAAAGTCTGTGTTGTTAATCATTTATCATACTGTCATTCTAACTAGATCCAACACAGAGTGCATCTTTTTTCTTCAGAAAATGAAAACTGAGTTATTCTCAATCCAAACTTCAGTCAAAGATGGAAGCACATATTAAAGTCATTTGTCTGGAACAACAATGATCATGGAATTGAACATAAGGGATTTTTTTTTTACAAGTTGTAAAACACAAGCTATGAGTTAAGCACCAATAGAGTGAGGGATGTAGGTGTGGTATGGTAGAAAAACCACACAGAATCCAGCATTACTCAGGTACCCATTTGAGTTAATGCATGTAATGATTCCTATCAGCACACAGATGTGTCTTAACATCATCGTGAATGGAACTACCACCACAAACTGTGTTACCCAGCACAGTAACCACTAGTTACATGGAGCTACTTAGATTAATATTAATTAATATTAAATAAAATAAAATTTGTTTTCTTAGTCCTATGAGCCACTTTTCTTTTTTTTTCTTATGAACTTCTTTTTTTTTTCTTTCATGTTAATAAACATACATTTCGACAACACTTTTATAGCTTGTATAAAACCAAACTGCTACATTGGGATATCTTAGGTTGTGTTTTGTTTCGTATTTTTCTTTTATTGGCTGTTAAAAACAGTTCTGCATGGATTATCTATTATTTTCTGAAGATAAACAAAGAATGAAATTACTGGTTGAAAGGAATCTATTTTTTCTTATTTTCTTGCGGTACTGGGAATTCAATCCATAATCTCATATACATTAGGCAAATGCTCTACAACTGAGCTATATCCCCAGCCCTTTTAAAATTTTATTTTAAGATAGGGTCTCATTTAGTTGACCAGGCTACTATTCATGTGTCCACTGGAAGATGCACAGCATTCTCATCAATCACAGAATTTTGCATGGCAGTGCTATAAATCTTCCCTTGAGGCATGCTTCCCATGAGGGGCTGCAAAATTTTCCTCTTGTTCTTTTTTCTTTAAATGTTTTTTAAATGGACACAATACCTTTATTTGGTTTATTTATTTTTATGTGGTGCTGAGGATTGAACCCAGAGCCTCATGCGTGCAAGGCAAGCGCTCTACCTCTGAGCCACAACCCCAGTGCCTTCGCTCTTACTCTTTACAGTGAAATTACTTGAAGGAGTCAGTGCCACTTGCTCTCCACTTTCCCACCTCTCTTTATCTATGTCCTCATCTTTTACATCCTTTTAGTTGCACTGGATGTTGTTGGCCACATCTTTTCTTCAAACATTTTCTTCTCTGAGCTTCTGAAAATTATACTGCCTTGGTTTTCCTATCTAAATGAGTCAGGAGCCAGTTTTCCTTATAACCTCCTTCCTAATCCAACAGTATGACTTCAGATGAACCATTCTTGGGCCTTGGTTCCCCCATCCATCATGTGATTTAGTTTTTGGTAGACAATTCCTGAACCTTCTTTTAATGGTATATTTCTAATTGTCTGATGTCAATTAGAAATTTGAACTTTGAAGAACCTCAGGCTATGTTCTTTCAATTTAACAGTAAATTGTAAATGACTTAAAGTAATTTTACTTCTAGAACTGTATTCTACAGAAATAGAAATTTGAATAAAAATTTCATTTATAACAATGACCCTCTTATTAAAAATAATTTTAAAGTCAGAAATAAAAGTAAAATAACTAAATAAGTTATACTTACATATGTCTGAATATTATAATATTGGAACATGTTTAAATATTGGATTTTATATTCCAATAATTTATATTTCAATTCTAAGAACCTTAGAATTGAAGATTTTAAAAAATCATGAGGAAGAAATTTGTAAAATTCAATGTTAGGTTATTATAATATCAATCTATAAAACACATTTATTTATTGGAAGAAAAGATGAAGGAAATATATCGAAATGTTACTTAAAATTATCTCTGGATTATGAGATTAGTCCTTTTTTTAAAAAAATATTTGCCTTTATTTTCTAGCTTATCTTCAGTGATTATACAATACTTTTTGCTGCCAGTAAGTTGTACTTCAAGGCAGGAAAGAATTCCAGTGCTAGGTGTTTGGAGTTAGAAGTCTTGGGTTCAGTACAATTTATTTACAATTTAGTTCAATAAGTATTTATTGGACCTTAATGTGCTACGATCTGGATAAACATGGGTATTGCAGAGTCTGGCCTCAGAGACCGAATGAAAGCTGAAATATACCATGGAGGGATTGCAAGGTACTCTGGGAGCAGCGGGAAGGGGAGAGGGTGTTTGGAAGGAGGAATGCATAAGACACAGAGCTTCAGAAACAGTGTCCTGAACTGGTTCCTCTTCCTTGCTTGTGATCTTGGACCAGTCATTAAACCTCTTAGCCTTTCAATTTCTGATTTGTAAAATGGAAATAATACCACTGGATTTCTCTACTAAACCAGGTTATTATTTTTGAAGATCATCTCAAGAAAGAAGAAAGAAATGCTTTTGGCACTGGGAAATGCTGCTGGGGTTGTTGGACTTAACCTACAGATAGAAGGGAGGGGTTGTGGTAAAGCCTCAATTTAATCATTAATAGAGCAGCAAGGCCCAGGGCCAGTTGGATGACAATCCTCTTGTGTCTTGGTTGAGGTTGCCTCTTCTCCCTTCCCCATAGCTATTTTTTGTATTATTGCTCAAAAGAAATGCAAATTAAAAAAAAAAGAAAGAAAGCTGATACCGGGTTAAAATGGAACTGGGGGAAGATTCTCAGCTTCACATTGTAGTATCCCCTCTTCCTCTCTTGCTTCAGCTCTGGGGGTGACCTTCTGAAATCATCCCATTTGACCACTCAGAAGAAACTGTGCTGCTGTTGGGGACCTACCTTCCTCCTAATTTGAAGTGAGCAAGCCTGGGTACTGTCTGGAGTTAGACAGGGGGTTGGTAGCATTGATGCTTGGTATTAAGCTGTTTCTGCTAATGTGTGTGTGTGTGTGTGTGTGTGTGTGTGTGTGTGTGTGTATTGGTGCCATCCTTCATTGGTCAAAGTCTCTGGGTCACATTTCAGAACAAAGGGGAAAAGGCTCCTGCCTGCAAGGTTGGATCTCAAACCTGATTTGAAAGATCTTTGTCCTCAGTGGGATATTGACATTACAGGTGGAATCTGATAGTTCCTAAAATAGGCTGCCACTTCTGATTCTGCATTTGAGGTGATGCCGACTCTCCCCTAGGGATCCTTGTATGCAATATTTGGGTTCTTTCTCTCAGTGTTTCTTTTTTTCCTTTGCCCTTTCTCTCTCTCTCTCTCTTTTAATACTTCTTTCTCCTTTTTCTTCCTTTTTATTGACTCATTTCAACAAACATTTATTGAGAACCTACTGTGCCTCTGGCATTGTGTGAGAAAAACAACATGAACATACTCTAAAAGTTTCAATAAATACAAGGGTACTTCTGGGAAGCTATGACTACCAGGTAAAATTATCAGGTTAAGCCTTCACAAAGGTCTTTCAGGTAAGAGTTCAGGGAAAAGTTTTATAGTAGAGTTAGAATCTGGATCTGTAGAAAGAACGTGCCTTCTAGGTGGAAGGAACAGCACAAAGGACACAGAATTGGGGACAAGGAACGTGCCCCTAGTAGGGTGAGGGTGAGGTAGTAGACAGAAGCCTGCCTCCTTTGTTTCCACAGTCTTTCCCAGTAGATGGATTAAAACCTCGCTCATCCATGAGAATTCCATTTCCAATCATAAAACCTTCCCCTCTTCCAGTTTTTAAGGATCAATCTCTGTACTGTTGAGTTCTTTCAAAACTTTTAACTGCCTGGCTAAAGAATTTTGGTATAAGAGGATGACACAGGCAACATTGATACCTTCAGTTCAAAGAGAGTCTCTCCTTATAAGTTATAGAAAGCATAAACATATCCATTAGCAACACCCATGTTTTATATGAGCCTGATCTTTTGGTGTGACTAAATAAAACCATTTGATAATTTCAGTCCCAGACCCTAAGAAGCTTTGTTATACATGTCTACAAGTCAACAGATGCTTTGAGGACAAGTTCTAGGTCTTTTTTATTCCTGTAACCCTACTATGGGGCTTCATAAGAGTTTGTTGAGCGACAGATCCAATATGAACAGATGTGGAAGGACATGCGTTCTGCATACTTTGGGAATAAGAATAAAGTAGTAACAGCCCCATTTTCCAGGAGGACAAATTGAGACAAAGCGCATGAAAACTTTCCTCAGTTTTTCTACCAGAATTTGGCAACTTTCTCTTCTGAATTTTGGCTTTGTGGTGAGCTCTGCATGGCCTTGGCAGAGTGGGCCTGTCGTGTCTACCACATGGCTGCTTTCCTGCAGTGCCTAAGGATGAGGCCATTTGGAGACAATCACCTTCTGTCTTCGGGCTCTGACATCTGGGAGGTGGACGACCAACAAGCCTTGGCCAGGCCTCCTGGCCCTTAGGCTTGCCGCATGTTTGTTGGAAGCCATTTTTCAGGAGAAAGTCACAACAGCGAAGGTCACCTTCTGGACAAATAATTCCAGTCCAGGGGCACCAGATGCAATTGGGAGTCTGAGGCAATGAACAAATGAACAAATGACTTGGGTTTAAAAGAGGATTTCAACAGAACTGTCACTGTCCTTTGCGCAATGAGATTGGCACTGCTCAGAGAAGCAACGGAGGGTGGCTTGGTTGGAATCCAATTTTAGTAATTAGTTCTATTCACAATAAGGCGTGCTAATAGGTCCCATGTTGAGCAGGCCGAATCCCCTGTCTCAGGTGCCAAGTGCCAATTAATGAAATCAACATTTATGTCCCACAGGTAAACAACCATTCTACATCCATTCTCTAATAGCTATAGGCAGGCACTTCCTTCAGTAGTTATTTGAACATAGATTATAGGACATATGCTCCAAAAAGACAGGAATTGAATCTGTTTCACTCACTGTCATCTTTTCAGTGCCTAGTTTACCCCTGATCATCTGTGTTAGATTGAAAAAAAAAAGCCCAATTGTTCTTCCTTCCCCTCTAAGCTCACCATTTGCAATATGACTTTGCAGTTCCTGGCTTGAGATTTGCTTTGGCCATCCAATTGGCAGGAGCTGTGTGGTCTCAGTTAGGGGACTAGACTTCAAGAGATTTTGTTCTCCTTCTTGGACCCTCCATGTGAATGGGCTCAGGCTACCGAAGGGTGAGAGATGCAAGGCCTTGTCACCCTAATTGGCCCAACTGACGACCAACCAACCCCCAGAAGTATGTAACCTGGATGACCAGTAGTCAATCACAGATGCATGAGTGAGTCTAGACAAGAACAGAAGAATTGTCCAGCGGGGGCCCATGCCAAATGGTCATCCAAAGAATTATGAATTAAAGAAATGGTAATTGTGTTAAACCATTAAATTTGGGGATTTGTATTCCAATAATTTATATTCCAATTAATTGGGGTGGTTTGTTATGCTACAAAAACTAACTGATTAAATGCCCAATATATATTTGCTGAGTTGAGTGAATTATTGATGAAGTGTCATCCAATTGTAAGTAGCTTGCCCAGTCACTTTCTTTTATATTGTTGCTCTTTCTCCTAACACTCTAAGAAGAAAATTTCTTGTTTGCTTATTGTTTTGTTAATTTGTTTACTGTCTCTTTTTCTAGTATGTGAGGTTCTATGAGAATAGGAGGAGATCTTGCCCATTTGACTTTTGAATTCCTATAGCCTAGCCCATGCTATGGTACATGCCTGTAATCCCAGCTACTTCGGAGGCTGAGGTAGTAGAATTGTGCATTTAAGACCCTGTCTCAAAATTTTAAAAAGCCTGGGGATGTAGCTCAGTAGTAGAGCACTTGCCTGGCATGTATGAGGTTCTGGGTTTAATATCCAGCATTGCAAAAACAAACAAACAAATAAAAAATGAGACTCAGGGGAATCCTGTGGCCTAGAACAGTTATTGGCACATTAGTTGTTCTCAATAAATATTTACTGAATGAAAGATGAATGAATTTTATTAATATTACTGACAATGAGGATAGCTGGGCAAAGAGCTTGGAAAGTGAATATCACCTATATTGGCTAAGGTGTCCTTTGCTCTTTGTGTTTTCCTTAATTCCTTTCTTGCAAATTAGCATTTATTGAAGCTTGGTAAGTGAAAATACCTACCTTTACATCTGTGGAGATACTGTTATATTTCATTTCTTTAACCGCAATTCTTAAGTCTGCCCCACCCCAATACTTTGTAATTGTCTGAATTGATGAGCAAAAGCTTTGATTTGCTTGAATTTTCTTCATTAAAAACATCACCATTGCCGAGCACCGTGGCGCATGCCTGTAATCCCAGTGGCTTGGAAGGCTGAGATAGGAGAATTTCGAGTTCAAAGCCAGCCTCAGCAACTATGAGGACTAAGCAACTCAGTGAGACCTTGTGTCTAAATAAACTACAAAATAGGGCTGGGGATATGTGAGTGCCCCTGAGTTCAATCCCTGGTACCAAAAAAAAAACAAAAACAAAAAAAACAAGCAAACAAAAACCAAAACAAAACATCACCATTGACAACATTAATATCATGACAAAACTTTATTTCTAAGATGTCCTTTCTCTTCCTCCTCTTCTCCTACCTCACATATTT
This sequence comes from Callospermophilus lateralis, assembly GCF_048772815.1. Taxonomy (NCBI): domain Eukaryota; kingdom Metazoa; phylum Chordata; class Mammalia; order Rodentia; family Sciuridae; genus Callospermophilus; species Callospermophilus lateralis. Next base: position 4,296,006 of record NW_027514454.1, read on the forward strand.
ATCTTGGCTTCTTGGTATTTACCTTTAATATTTCTTTATTTATTCACCTTTGTTTTCTATCTGAGATTCAAGTGGACAGAGAAATTACACAGAAAATAATTGAAGCAAAATGTATACTTTAAAATCAGAATTCAATTTATTTACTTGTTAATCAATAATCTGACTTGAAAACACTCTTTTTAAATGGAACATACTCCGAATGAAATCTTTTCTGACCAACTGTTGTCAGTGGACTGATCTCTAGGTTTTTTAAGGAACATGGTACATAAATGAACATTTTACTGCATAGCTTCATTTTGGAAAAAAAAAAGTATTCATAGTAAGTGAGCTTTATTATAAAATGGGCTCATACTGGAGTTTTATTGTAAAATGGCCAAATGCATGGTAGATTTCCTTAGTCTTTTGGCCAGGAACTCTATCACCTAAAAATCAGTTAGAATCAGGAAATGAACCTCAATAGTCTCAAAAGGCTTTTTGTATTTTTCACATTTATTGCCCTCTACCTCTATGGCTGAAAAAAAAAAATTAAGTCAAATGAGTGACTGACTTTCCAGGGTGAACATTTCGGACATTTTCAGCTTTGTCACAGTCACAGTACAGTCATTTTTACTTTAAGAGGGACGTGAGAAGGTGGGGAGAATCTTCCTTTTTGCTACTGAGAGTATCCCTCCCTGATAACTGCCCACCTGGTCTCTTCTCAAGCCTGGCTCTGACCATGAGCCACACTTGGCATGTGTGACATAAAATATGTGACTGGCAGAGTGCCCAGTACTCAAAAAAGCTCACATGGAGGACTTCACCTGGGTCCGTTAAATCCCTCAATATTTGAAAGACAATGTGCAGTTCATGGGAAATTTATAGCTGGCTCTAGGATCTTTCCCTTCCCTCCTCCTTTTCCATGCGGGACTTGGGTACATCAATTTTCTCTTCCTTGTACTGTCTTTAGGGCTATTTTTTTGGCTTTGACATCAACCCATCAGGGCACTGTCTTCATTGGGGTGAGTGAAAAGAAAGGAATCCAGGGAAAGGCCCACCTGCACCTCTCCCTGTCAAAAGTGATTTACCAAGCTGACTTGTGCCTGATTTCCCCTAGAGCCTAAATTTATTGTTGAGAAATCTCGTGCCTTAATAGGTATCCATGTGTTTCAGATTCACTTGCAGATGAGCCTTAATGACAATTCACATGTTTGAACACAATGTTCCACATATTCTTCTCACACTCTTATTCAATTACTCCCTGTTTTTATGGCTTTATAAATTGAGTGCATTCAACCTATACTTGCTGAGCCAGGTTTTATAACAATCTCATTCTAGAAAGTCAATGTAGGTGGCATTTCAAAGCTAATTCTTTTCCTCTGGACAGCACACCATCCTCAGCTTCTCTGTCCACCTCAGTGCTCTGACCCTTGCTTGCTTGAGGGGGGAAGGGCATCAGATCGGGGAAAATTCAAGGACAGGGGTCACAGTGTGGATGACAAGAAGCTCAGCAGGAGGACATTAACACTAATTAGAATACTTTTTCCTGATCATAGATAATGATGGCTTTCTTTGTTCAGCATCCTGAGTAAATCCCCCTACTACAGATTTCCATACTCTGAACCAGATCTGAGCATCTGGATAGAACTGCTGTTATGGCTGAATTAGCCATTCCAATTAGAGAAAGTAGGGAGTTGCCTCATGTTTCCATTCCCAAGTCATCTGTACTAACTGCATTTCAGGGGGGTTTATGAAGCTGTTCCTAGAAGGAAGAAGCATTAACTGTGACATGACCTATTAAGCATGTGCAGAAGTTATGAGCTCAGGAAGTGCAGGGATGCACATAAGTATTTTGAATTGACACTTAATTTTTCCCCCCCTCACTGCACTGGTTCTATGCGAATGAATTCCACTTTTATCTTACTGCTGAATAAAAATTTATGGATGGCAGCTGAGGTCCTTCTTAGGGTCTTTATGATTTGGGATTAAGATCCTTAAGTGCCTGGGCAACTCATTAGTGTGTGCACACTAGCCACTTGTATGCACTCAGTGGAGGAAAAGAAAAGGGAGAAGGATGGGGGAGGGCAGAGAACAAAGAAAAATAGGTAGACATTTTTAGATAACAATAAAAATGGTTATCATTTTGCAGAGCAGTTAAAGGGCCTATTTTAGGAGTTAAATATCATATGATACTCCAAGTATAGTATAATAAAAATCTTGGCCAAAACTTAAATACATTTTGAAAATGGGGGTTTAGGTACCTAAATCTTGGTTTTGGAAAAATATAAGAAAATAATGAAATATAAAAGTAACATTTTTGGGCTGGGGATGTGGCTCAAGCAGTAGCGAGCTCGCCTGGCATATGTGCGGCCCGGGTTCAATCCTCAGCACCACATACAAACAAAGATGTTGTGTCCGCCAATAACTAAAAAATAAATATTAAAAATTCTCTCTCTCTCTCTCTCTCTCTTTTAAAAAAATTTTTTTCTTTCTAAAAAGAAAAAAAGTAACATTCTATCATGCAAAACCCATTCTGGCTTTTGTACCTAATGGACTGGGCCAAGGAGATATGAAATTCAGTGCATACCCTTGAGCCCCAACCGAAACCCACTTCCCAAATGCCTCTGTTTGGGCTCAGAAAACGATACACCAAAGTATGACACTTTGATATGCTGAATTTTTAAAAAGTAACCTTAAGGTCTCTGACGTTTCCCTTCCCTGTCTCTCAATCCTCTTTGTTTCCCTGAGAGCAAGCAAGGGCTTTCTCTGAAGTTCTCCTATTTACCTGAAGACTGGATCCTCCAGAAGATATTCAGTTGTTGTCAGGTATGGGGGCACCTGGCTGAGGTTTCAGCTACTTAAGAGGCTGAGAAAGGAGGATTTGAGGCCAAACTGTCCTAAAATTTCAAAATAATAAGATATTCAATCATTGTGAATTTCTTCCCAAGATATCTCACCAACTGGGAAACTGAAGCACATCACAGAAAGAAAGATTAGAGTTGACACCATATCTGGAGTCTCTATGAACTTTATCTCAGCTATTATCTGTCTTTCAGGCCCATTTTTCTTCTGTAAAAAATAATTTACTGTTTTTCTAAAATTGCCTATGCTCTCTACTTTCCTCCCCCCTATAAAGAGGGTATTTAAGCTTGAACCAATTGGTCCTTCTTTGGATTTCATATTTTGTGTAGCTCCTAAGCACATCAGTTCTTTAATAAATTTGTATGCCTGTTTTCCTGTTAATCTATCATCAGTTCATTTCAACAGACCCAATTATCAAACCTCCAGAGGGAAAATTTCAACTTCTCTGCACCTCCTTGACATATAGGCTCCTTTCCACCAACCATGAGGTAACAAAATGGGCCAATCTCAGGATGACTCCCAAACATGTTTGTCTCCTGCTAGAGAAACCCTAGGAGGAATTAATTGTGCAGAGTCATACAGGCATTGAGCATGAAGACTCTTTATAATGCAACTCTTTTTGCAAGGGTTGGAGATGGCCTATTCCTAACCTTTGGTCAAACATGAAAATGGAGGTTGCATTTCACCATTTTAAATCCCAGCTGCATCCTACACATCAAGAGCTTTCTGCCTTGGAGCTGGAGACACCCAAATTCGCACTTCTGAGTTCCATTTTCCTCTGCAAATATCTATGCCTTGGCTTCCTTGGGTCTAAGAAAGTGCATATTGGAGATTTTTTCTACCCTGAGGATGGTGACCCAGGGTCCTTGAGGCTAGGGCAGTAGACTTAGGGCTGTTAGGTTACAAGGTCCTGGGTACCAAGAGCATGGTTTGAGTCACCTGAGGTCCAGGTTCTGTGTAGGAATTTCCAGTGACCCATGGACTCCTCTTCTGTGAGATCCTCTCTGTAGTGCAGGTGGTCCCAGTAGTCCAGGTATAAGGTCAATACTGAGTATGAGAGCTACTTCTGTTTCCTATTTTCTGGAAGTTGGACAGCTGGGTCACTGTAAATTGGCACACACAGTTTAAGAATGGCTTCTTAAAGTGTCCTAAGGAGATGAAAACAAAAGGGGATTCTTTGTTCCTTCCTTGGCACCTTTCCATGGTTTAATAAGTTCTGCCTCATCTCTGTGCAGCACCCACAACCAGCATCCTTCACAGAGCTGAAAAAAAAAAAGATACTGAGAGGAGTAAAAGTTTTTTAAGAACACATCTGAGGGCTGGGGCTGTGGCTCAGTGGTAGAGCACTTGCATAGCACATATGAGGCACTGTGTTCGATCCTTAGCACCACATAAATCAAAAAACAAAATAAAGGTATTGTGTCCATCTACAATTAAAACAAAAACAAACAAACAAAAAAAAAAAAACATCTGGGCCAGTGTGGTGGTGCACGCCTATAATTCCAGAGACTTGGGAGGCTGAGATAGGAGGATCTCAAGTTCAAGATCAGCCTTAATAACTTTGCAAGACCCTTTCTCAAAATAAAAAATAAAAAGGACTGGGGATGCAGCTCAGTGGTAAAGTGCCCCTGGGTTCAGTCCCTAGTACCAAAACCAAACCAACAGGAAAATGCATCTGGTTTACTGCAATCATTTATTTATAAATCATCATATCACTTATTATTAGTCTTACAATGAGATGATTGACATATCTCAGTAAGATTCACAAGAGAGCTATTTGAATTAGAGAAGAGCTTAATAATTCCAAAAGATTAGATATACTTATTTATGCAATATGATTTACACTAAATTTAGCATAATTTTCAGCATAAGAGTAGAGGGATTGTGGTGATATAGGTAAAAGTCAGTTCATGCAGGTGAATCTGTTACTTTGTTTTATTTTTGCACATACACTTCAGGGTTCCTTGGGAAGCTGGCAAGGAGGTGGGGGCCCATGGGGGAGGCTCTCCAGGTCTAACATCCCTTATTTAGTCATAGAAATTATAATGTTATGTTTTTTATGCTTGGTGTCTACATAAGATTTTGTTTGAAGACCAGTTGTGCTATAAATCTTGTCTACATCTCTCATTTCACTGAATAGGAAATTGTAGTCAATTAAAGAAGAGGAGGGTTTGATCCCTAGCACCACATAAAAACGAAAACAAATAAAAATAAAGATATTGTGTCCATCTACAATACCTTTATATATGGTGGACTATTGTATCTAAGAATTTGGGGAGAAGGAAACCAGAGTAGTACAGGAAAATTTCATAAAGGAGAAGAGGTTCAAACCTAATGGCTGTACTTATGAAATACAACAAGGAAACAGACTTCAATAGCCTTTGTTCCTTTAAGGTATAATTCTTCTGGATAGAGAGCTGACTGTGGCTCGGGCCCTGGAGCAGGGATGCAGGATAAGGTGGAAGGAGCCAGGAAATCTGTATGTCATAGAGAGAAGTGGTGTCAGGTGATGCCAGATGATCAAGGCAGAGGTCACACATGGCTGATCATCATAGATGATCTTTGCTGGAAAGCAACAGGAAGTATTTTAAGTAGGGGTGTGATTGGGTTTGTGTAAACTATAGTGTGGAGGAGAAACTAGAAAGAATCTGAGTAGATCTGGAATATCACTCAGCAAGATAGTGTGTGGTCCAGGTGAAAGATAATGGTCCCAGTCACAGATCAACATTTCTTTAACCTCTGCAATGCATGCTTCAAAATGGGCACTCTGGGAAGGACACCATGGGATACAGTGACACCACCTTTTCATTGAAATTAAAACATCACAGGGGCTGCAAAACAGACATATAAAATGACTTAATTCTTTCAAGTTTACTTTTCCACTGTCACCTCTAATTCAGTATGTCCTAAACAGGAGGGATTCCCATAAAGCAGATCTATGTCCAAACCACCTTCTCCTGTCCACCACATCCACCTGTCTCCTCATCTTTTACTTGTGAAACTTCGGGGTCACCTGTAGTAATTCACTCTCCTTTGACGTTGGGTCTACTCTAACTGAACTACTGACAGGAAGAACCTGTACCAATATACCTGTTACACTCCTAGTTCTGTCTCAGCATCTGCGTCCCAAAAGATTCAGCTGATGAAGAGGGTTTCTAGCAATAGTGATGTCAGTTCATAAATATGCATTTATTGCTCTGGTTATTTGTTTAATGTTTAGTTCTCCTACTTAGGGGAGTGGCTGTGTAAGTTTTGCTGGATTCATCCCCAAGCATAGCATTTTACATGTAGAAATGGGAGAAATAAACAAGTAAAAGGCAAAAACTCCAAATATTTGACTTCTTTAGATTCCAGATCCTAATGTTGCATTCAAAAGTACAACTTTAGTTTTTGGGCAAACACTGCTTTTGTCCATGGAGATAAAACATACTTTAACAAAATTTACAATTTAAGTGTTCTCTCTACAAAGTCAATATTTGGCAAATTTAAATTACATCAGGTACTAAAATGTTTCTTTAAAGTCTTTGACTTTGGCTACTAAAACACTTGCTGAGAGATGTTCCTATTTCAAGTATAAATTGTCTGTTCTGACTTAAAAAATCTCTAGGAAGTCGGAACCCTGTATTACCTTTTGGGGGTTGTAAGAATTGCAGAGGGACAGCTCAGATCTCCCATTGAGAAAGATTTCCATGAGCCTAATTAGCGACAGTCTCCAGGTGTGAGGGCCTGGAGAACCCACCTCAGCTTTCTAGTAGAGGTCACATGCTTGTCTTCCCTGGCAGCTTCTAGCTACTAACAGAGCATCGTCCAAGTACCTGGGCCAGTCCATCTCTGCTCGGCGCAGGACTTTCCCAACAGATATCCTTGTATCTGGAGCTCTCAGTTGGGTTAGCCATGACTCTAAAATCAGCATTGTGGTCTCAGGCTCTCTCTTCCCAGTCCTGCTTCCTCCCAATATCGAAATCTGAAGGTTTTATCTTCTCAGTCCACTTTCTTTCCCTCCCATCTTTCAGACTACTCACCAATACCCTTATTACACTCCTAGTTATGTCTCAGCATCTGCTTCCCAAAAGATTCAGCTGATGAAGAGGGCTTCTAATAATAGTGTTGTGTCATTTAAATGTTGGCATTTCTTTATTTGTGTATTTTTTTTTTTAATTTCCATTCTGGCTCATTTTAACTCATCTTAACTCTTTGAAGATTTTTAGTTTATAAGTAAATTTATAAGGCCTATTTCTAAAAGAAGTATAATTCCAGAAAAGAGTAATGCTTTTGTTACTAAACTGTAAGCTCATGGGACTTGACACTATTTGTTACTGTCAGATTCCTACACTTTACACACAGATGTTGGTCAAGGAATATTTGTTGAATGTATATATTTTTAAAGTATTTTTTAAGTATATTTTTTTAGTTGTAGATGAACACATTGCCTTTATTTTATTTATTTATTTATTTATTTTTATATGGTGCTGAGGATTGAACCCAGTGCCTCACACATGCTAAGCAAGTGATTTACCCCTGAGCCACCTGAATGTAATCTTTTTTTTTTTTTAAATTCTGGTCATTTATTTGTGACAGATTAGCAAACAGTTTTTGAATGTATATCTTAAAGACCATTTCCATTTATATTAAGTCAAAGAAAAAAAAGCCAAGATATACTATAGTAGAATTTTAAATGAAGGCTATGTTAGCTTGCTAGGGCTACTATAACAAAGGGCAACAAGATCAGGTAGTTTAAGCATCAAAAGTTTATTTTCTCATAGTTTTGAAGACTGGAAGTAAGTTGCTAGAGTCAGCAGAGTTGTCTGAGTCCTCTCTCCTCGGTTCATAGAAGAGCATCTGTATGCCTATGACTTGTTCTCTTCTTACAACGACACCAGTCATCTTGGATTAGGGCCCACTCTAGTGAACTTATTTTAACTTAATTACCTCTTCAAAGATGCTACCTTCAAATGGAGTTGTATTTTGAGGTACTGGAGAGTAAGGCTTCAACAGTTGAATTTTGGGGACACAATTCAACCCACAACAGAGGTCCATAAAACTGCTTTACTAAAGCAACTCTTTAGTAAAAAGTACTTTAGCTTGTGTTGGATGCTAATGGAACTACAAATAAAACACAGTAAAATACAATGAAAAGTAAAAATTATATTAAATAAGGAAAAGAATTAATATTCTTCCTCAAATGATCAATATAGAGCCAAAGAATTATATATGTGTATTTAAAAAACAGACTATGTAGTATAAGATAAAAATTCAACAGTAATTCTTGGGTAAATTTGGAATACTCCACCAGGTCAATCATATGTCACAATAAAGAAATGAGATCCTAGCTGGGCAAGGTGGCACATGCCTATAATCCCAGCAGCTTGGGAGGCTGAGGCAGGAGGATCTCCAGTTCAAAGCCAGCCTCAGTAACATCAAGGCACTAAGCAACTCAGTGAGACCCTGTCTCAAAATAAAATACCCAAAAGGGCTGGGGATGTGGCTCAGTGGTCAAGTGCTCCTCTGAGTTCAATCCCCAGAATAAAACAAAACAAAACAAAAAAGAAACTATATCCTAGTCAAAAATGACTGTATACCTGAAGCTAAGAATGGAGATTTCTTTACCCCAATGCATATAAAATATAAATTGAACCAGATAATATCTCTATCATTTATTCTAACATATTCTTTTGAGAATTTATATTTATAATCAGACAATATTTCCCAGAATAATGATTAAAATTGCAACATTATTGCCAATTATGTAAATTTCATTATAGCCATAGAGAAAAGTGCTAATTTTTCTTTTTTAATCCTTGTTTTCTGATTCCTGAGCCTATCTTAAGGAATAAAAGTAATGAATTTGCAGTATCCTCTGGACAAAATCCAACCCCCATCTCTTTCTGCAGGCATTTCCCACCTCAGAGCCTCGCCTTGTGTGGTAGACTGTAAACCACCATTGTGTGTGCAGCTGTATTTTGGGGACTTATTAGAATGAAGGAAGTTCTTCCCCAACATGACATTTCCTTTCTAATACAATACAAAAATGGAATATTTAGGGTTGACCACTTACACATTGTTCCCATATCAGGCCCTACACTATTGCTGTCATGTATGAATGCCTAACCCTTTCAGAGATTTCCTTTAGGGTTTTCTAATATGTTTACTTTTCTGTGGATTTTGAAAGACTTGACCTCTCTGGGAGAAATCCTTTGAGATCTCAGGTCACTCTTGACTCTGCAGCCTTAATGGGCCAGTCTTATAATGACAGTGCCATGACTATGTATTGGTTGGATCTGATAAACTCTCCAGAAGTTTTGTCTAGCCTGTGGCCACCGCCACAAAACACAGAATATCATTCTTCTGTACCTTTGGAATTCTCTAGAATGCTTTCCTGAAATCCTAAACTTCAGTTTAGAAACACTGGGAATGTAATGTTAAGATTTCTACTACTGGCAAACTCCACTACTAGGTTTTAAATCCTTGGGGATAATATATCTGTCTGATCTTTTTTTCTTTAAAAATCCAATAAATGTCTACTTCAGTTCAGCTCAACAACCATTTATCTCGAAACTTCTTGGGCCCTGAGCTGATTTAAAAAAAAAAAAAAAGGAAAAGTAAAAGACCAGACTATCATCTTAGAGTATTAGGGCTTGTACAGTTCTTTTCTCCCTACACTATCCATACCTATTAAAGTTAGCTAATCATCTTTTCATTATTCATTCTAGTAAGTTCGGGAAATACAGAGAAATTTTTTAAAAAATTTAAATCTCCCCCAAATCTATGACTCAAACAGCTATTGCTAATAACACTTTATCTTCTTTCTAAAAATATGCATTGACTTTTTAAATTTTTATTTGCTCTTTTTAGTTTCACATGACAGTAGAACGTATTTTGACATATCCATACATAAATGGAGTATAACTTCCCATTTTTGTGGATGTATCTGATGTGGAGTTACACTGGTCATGTATTCATATATGAAGATAGGAAAGTTATGTCTGATTTGCATTGACTTTAAAAAACATAGGGCTGGGGATATAGCTCAGTTGGTATAGTGCTTGCCTCACATGCACAAGGCCCTGGGTTCAATCCCTAGCTATATATATAATCAGAAAGTATGGGGCTGGGGCTGCGGCTCAGCGGCATAGTGCTTGACCAGCATGTGTGAGGCACTGAGTTCGATCCTTAGCACCACCTAAAAAAAATAAACAAATCAAATAAAGGCATCTACAACGGTGAAAAAAATGTGTTAAAAAAAAAGAAAGAAAGAAAGAAAGTATGCACACCATTAAAGAAGCTGGGTAATAATCCATTGTGTAGATTTGCCAAAGTCGGGCTGGGCACAAATCACGAACCACTCAAGCAGGAACAAACTTTATTTCTGCACTCCAAACACACTCCCCAGGAACTCTCCACGCGGCTCCTCCAGGAACACACCACACACCAACCAGAACTCCTTCCACCGGAACTTCCCCAACCAATGCGAACTCCCCAGGAAATCTCGCGAGAACTCCAAAGTAGCGGGCGCTCAAAGCGGACAGTAAAGGTCTAATATACAATTAATACACAGCCTGTTTCAGTCCAGCATCATCCAGTCACAGCAATTATAGACAGCTTAATTTAATATCATCATCTTAATGGCTCGCCTCTCAACCATTACTTCTGGCAAAATGCCAGGGGCCATTCCGACTCGGCTGTGGCTCTCAGCATGGATTCACCATAGTTTCCTTAATTCTTATTTTGCTGCCAGATATTTAGAAAAATGCCAGTTTTTTTTATTATTTACAAATGCAAAACTCATTTTTTTACACAAAGAATCTTTAAGATGTAATTCTTGACATTAGATGTATCAAAAGCCACGAGTGGCCTTGGAAGGGTTTGGTCAGCTTCTGTCTGACTGGCAGTGCTCAGTGGAGTGTGGCTCACTGTACCCTGGCACTTGGGACATAATAATTTTGAAAATATTTGCTAGTTTGATACAGGACAAGCAGCGTGTTATGGTTTTGCTTTTAATTTATTTGGTTGCCAGTGAGGTTGAATATTTCCTCATATTTTTGTTTATCACTTTTATTTACTCTTTTGTTTCACAGAAGCACTTTGTGTCCCTTCCCATTTTTTTTATTGAATCCACACCTCTTTTTTCTTTTCCACTCCATACTGAGGATAAATCGATTCTCAGGATGTCAGCCCTGGGGGATTGTCTTCCTATATTCTGGGCCATGGTGACATGTGACATGGTGACAAGCAGGCATTTTTGTTTTGTCATATGGCTATAACAGAAGACCCACTTTAAAGTAGAAAACACTTTATTGTTTCTTCAGCTTCTTCTCGTGTCTTCTGACCTGAGACAGAAATTAGGCCTTTCACCTTGGGAAGAATATTCTATACAATACAGAGTTTACTTGGAGACATTTTTAGTAAGAGACATAATAATGGCAGCTCCTTGGAGGTTAGTTTTGTCATTCCCATGAGGCACCTGAAGGCTAAAAGGAAACAGCAGAAATTATCCTCCTTCCACCAAAAGCTGGGGTCAGGTCCAAAAACTCTTTCTGCACCATTGATTTTTCTTGGGCTTTTGTGGCTCAGCTTGCGGCTGGGAAACACTATTCACTGGCATGGATTATGGCTTTTCCTTTTGTCCTATTTACTGACTGTCTGGGGAGTCACTGCCAAAAGTTGTGAGTGGTGATTATCACTTTGGAGAAGCAAAGCTGGTGTTGCTCACACTGAGGAAGGTTAGTCAGTATCCCGACAACTTTTATTGGTGAGCTGTCACTGTCCTAGTTACAGGGGGGTTCTCAGAGGGGGACATGCCACCTTCATGCACACTCTGGGAGAGAGATGGAGCTACACAAGTATGGGTAAAAAAGGCAACTCTCTTATCCTGGACCTTTCTTCCTGAAATAATGGCCCCAGTGGTGCAGGAGAATTTTGCCAACCAATAGGGCAAACTGGTTCAGATTCACTCTGAGGCCCTCCCTGTGAAAGCATTTTGTGAATGATCAAGTGCTTTGTAAATAGTGGGTGTCATATTTATGTGAATGGAGAGAAGCCATCTTTTCCCTGGGGTTCTTAGTGCCTTTGGCTTAAAGAATAAACTTTTCTATACTTAGAGTTACACTTATTCATTTGTGTTTATTGAATTTCTACTATATTCTAAGCATTGTCTAGACCACGAGTCAGCAAACTATAGCCTGGGGGTCAGATCTAGTCTACTATGTTTTCTACAACCTGGGAGCAAGGAAAAAAATGATTTTTATACTTTTAAATGGTTAAAAAAAATCAAAGGAACAATGTTTTGTGACACCTGAAAATGCTATGGAATTCAAATTTCAGTTTCCAGAAATTAAGTTTTCTTGGAATAGGGGCACACTCGTTCATTTATATATTATCCATGATGCTTTTTTTGTTTGTGTGTGATGACGAGTTGAGTAGTTATGACAAAAACTGTGAGGCCTTTACAGAAAAAGCTTGGGACTCCTTTCTAGACTCTAGAAATACAGCTTCACAAGACAGACATAATTTTTGCATTCATAGAACTTATATTGATGTATAACATTCCTTTAAAGATGTCCCAGGGAACTCACCCGTGATTCTGGCTTTGGAAACATCAAGGTAACCTTATATAATTGTAGCTGACATTGGCACACTCTTATTAAATCTGTTTTTTTTTTCACTAAATCAAATCTAATCTAATCATTAGCTATATTAAGCTCTAAAGTTATTAGCACTTAATATGTTAAACTAGTTAGAAACAAAATTTATTTAAAACTTTAAGAAGAACATGGTGGTAAATACAATAGCTATTTAAAACTTTTCCAACCCTTTTATTTTGAGTTTAACATGCCACAAACTTCATGTGTTAAGAATTTAAGATGGAAAAGCTCACTTGGACAGATAGAGACTGAGTAGAGTTGCCAAAAGGAAGTGAGATGTGGCCCAAAATGATGGTTTTGATTTCCTTCTTTAATCCCTGGGGCCTAACAAATTGTCTTTTGTGGACAGAAGTCCAAAAAGCTGCCTCAGGGCCCTTTCCCATATCCTACAATTTGGCAAAATTTCCGCTCTTATCTTCTTGGCATAAATAGCATCCCTTGGGTTGGTGAAGCAGGAAGCCCAGGATTGGTGGCCTATCACCTATCTTGTGAGATGGACTGGGACCGACTTGTCCTTAACTGGGAAATAAGTGGAAGCAAGACTGAGAAGGTATTAAGTATAGTCATCCTTCGTATGCTTAGGAAATTGGTTCTAGGATTCCCTACGGATGCCCAAATCCGCATGTACCCAAGTTTCTTATGTGAAAAAATGAAACATTTGCATATATCCTGTGCATATCCTCCCTAATGCTTTTTTGGTGATTTTTAAAAATTAAAGCTTTATAATTATACATACTAGTTGGATTCATCTTGATAAACTCATACATGCATGTAGTTTGATTTTTGTTCATGATTCCACCTTTCCCTCACCCTTTTCCTTCCTGTCCTTCCTCCTCTCTCCCATTCTGCTTCTTCTACTCTACTAGACTTTCGCTCATCTATTAATTTATATTTGATTGATTCTTTTCTACCTTCTAAAGGTGAAGTTCCCTTTCATATATTTATCTATGCACACAAGATGATTCATTCTGCATTGACTTCCCTTACCCATCCCTCTTCTTTGCCTCTGGATCTTCTTCTTCTACATTACTGATCTTCTGCATTACTTATCTGTATGTTATTCTATATTTCCCTCCCTCTTTCCTTTATTTCACTCTAGCTTCTGCATATGGGAGAAAACATTCAACCTTTGTTTGAGTTTTTGAGTCTGGCTTATTTCACTTAGCATCAAGTTCTCCATTTCCATCCATTTACCAGCAAATACTATAGTTTCATTTTTTTATACCACAGTTTCTAAATCCATTAATCTACTGATGGGCACCTGTATTGATTCCATAAGTTAACTATTGTGAATTGTGCTGCTACAAACATTAAAGTAGTTGTATCGCTATAGTATGCCAATTTTAGATCTTTTGGGAAAACACCAAAAAATATCTGGGTCATATGGTGGTTCCATTCCTAGCCTTTTGAGGAATCACCATGTTGCTTTCCAGAGTGGTTGTATTAGTCTGCAGTCCCACCAACAATATACAAGTATACCCTTTCCCCCAAAACCTATCTCACATTTATTATTATTTGTATTCTTGACCATTGCCATTCTGACTAGAGTGAGGTGAAATCTTAGTGTAGTTTAGATTTGCATTTCCCTGATTGCTAAAGATGTAGAACATGTTTTTTCATATATTTGTTAGCAATTTATGTTTCTTCTTTTGAGAAGTTTTCTGTTTAGTTCTTTTGCCTGTTTGTTTTTTGAGATCTTTGTATATTTTGGATATTAATTCCCTATTGGAAGAGTAAGTGGCCAAGATTTTCTCCCATTCTGTAGGCTCTTTCTTCATGTTCTTAATCATTTCCTTTGCCGTGTGGAAGCTTTTCAGTTTGATGGCATACCACTTATTGATTCTTGGTTTTATTTCTTATGTTTTCCTCCTTTATACTTTATTTTGCTTCTATTTTTATTATTGTACTGGGGATTGAACCCAGGGCTTCCAACATGCTAGGTAACTGCTCAACCACTGAGCTATATCTCCAGGCTTTTAAATTTTATTTTGAGATGGGCTCTTGCTAAGTTTCCCCGGCTGTCCTCAAACTTATTATCCTTCTGCCTTGGCTTCCTGAGTAGCTATGATTACAAACACACACCACCACACCTGGCCTCTCTTATACTTTAAATCATCTCTAGATTATTTATGTTACCAAATACAATATGAATGTTATTTAAATAGTTGTTATGTTGTATTATTTAGGGAATAAATAAGAAAAGCCTGTAGTTGTTTGGTACAGATGCAATTGTCTTTCTGATTATTTATTTATTTATTTTTAAATTTGTTTAGAAACTGGAGTTTATTTTCTGTAACTTTATTTCCATTTTGCATAAGTGTCTGCAGAAGCATAGCTCAAGACCACATGGTGGTTGCTCCTACCCACTCAGTGGCCTGAACAGTGGGAGCTGCAGATCAGTCTTTGATGGGGGGCTGGGAACTGCTGGATAGGCACAGAAGGCACCTTGCATGTGCCTTCAGACTAGCCTGCAACAGCAAATTGAGTAGCATGAACTCAGGAGTGGTCCATTCACTCTTGGTCAGAACTTTTCCAGCAGCAGTCTGCTCTTCCTTTACAATCTCTTAAGTGTCTCCGTTGGTGTAGTGATCAGGCTTGATCTCCCAAGGGTGCTCACAAATGCATAGAACTTCTCGGGCCCACACAGTGAGCTCCCTTGTGCCCAGAATGGCAGTGTCCATGTAGCGTAGAGGAGATTCTGTGTTACCCAGAGCAATGGTAGGAAGATTGACATAAGACACTTCTGTGAAAGGCTGGTGGTCAGACTGGAAGGCTCCCTGGATCTGGTTAGTGAAGGTTTCAGGAGTGAAGCGGCCAGCAATAGGAGAGGTTCCCATGGCAGCTGTAAGCTTCAGCATAGCCCTCAGGCCAGTATTCCTGAAGGATATGACACTGACAACAGCATGGTTTTCTTTCTTTCTTTTAACTAGAGCATTATAACTATACATAGTATTTGGGTTCATTTTGACAACATCATGCATGCAAGGATTTTGATTTCAATCCCCATTCCTGCCCTCCTGTGCTTTTCCTCCCCTCCAGTCTCCCCCTGCCTCCCTCCTCTACTCTACTAAACTTCCTTTCATACACACACACACACACACACACACACATACATACACATACACACACACACAAACATATATATACACACACACATATATATATATATATATATATATATATATATACAACACACTTATACATACATATATAAAATATGTATTTACATATATAATATATATGTATGAAAGGAAGTTTAGTTTATATATATATAAAGGTGAAATTCCCTTTGGCAGCTTTACTTATAATTATCACATGTTTTTGTTAAATTCATTTCATTTATCTTCCCCTTCCTTCCTCCCTCACTTCTGTTTTCTCATTACTCCACTGATCTTCCCTGTATCTCTATGATATCTGATCTCCTCCCTAACTGCCTTCTTTACTTTTTTTGCTCTAGCTTCCACATACAATCCACCCTTTATTTTCTGAGCCTGGTTTATTCCACTTAGCATGATTTTTTCCCATTTCTGTCCATTTACCAGCAAATGCCATTATTTTGTTGTTCTTTAGGTTGAGCAAAACTCCATTGTGTATGTATATTTTCTTAATCTATTCATCTATTGCTGGGCATCTGGTTGATTCCATAACTGGCTGTTGTGAATTGTGCTGCTACAAACATTGAGGTGACTGTATTGCTATAATATGCTGAATTTTGTTCTTTTAGGAAAATACTGAAGACTGGGGTAGCTGGGTCATATGGTGGTTCCATCCTTAGTTTTTTGAAGAATCTCCACACTGCTCTCCAGAGTGGTTGTATTAATTTGCAGTCCCAGCAACAATATATGAGTGTACTTTTTTTTCCCTACAATGTAAGAGTATACATTTTTTCACCAGCATTTATTATTATTCATGTTCTCGATCGTTGCCAATCTGACTGGAGTGAGATGAAATCCTAGTGTAGTTTGCATTTCCCTAATTGCTGGAGAAGATCAGCAAGGTTTTCAGTGGCAATAATGGCATGAGCTGCCAGCAGTAGCTTCTCCCAGATCCTCTTCAGATTTATGATGTAGCTGCCACCATTTTTCCTTTTGAAGACATATTGTTCCATTAGGAAATCAAGATTGGTGCCACCCAAGTGGGTTCATGCTGCAAGGAATTTGAGAACATCCTCCTCCTTCATTTGCAGGACATTAAGGGCTCTGATATTGTGACAGTTTCCCTTTAAGTCACAACAGGAATTAGGATGCTGCCATATGAACCCTTCTTGGGTGACGTGGAGAGCCTGAATATCTTTAATCTGCAGTTGGTTGAATCCATGGATGTGGAATCTACGGGGATGGAAGGTCAACAGTAATAGGAAGATTGAATTGCAAACTGGAAACTGGGTAGAAACTTTGATTTCTTAAAATGTTGAAAATTAAAAGTCTGAAATTTGTTTAGCTAATTTTCAGGCATATCTAGAATATTAAAGAACTACACCTTCCACTTACTGTGAACAGCTTTCATACCTGCCTGGTCCAGAGTGTTGTTTAATAAATGATTGTGAAAGAATGAAGGAAGCCAAATCATACATGCAAACATGAATTAGAATGCTTAGAGAATGGTGTGTGCTCAGAAATAGAAATTTATGGAAGTCATTTGTTCATTCAACAAAATATTTTGAACTCCTACTGTGTGCAAGGCACAGTGTATCAGGTTCATCTGAACTCCTTTTTATTACAACTGTTAATAGTGAAACTCTAAAATGTTGGTGTCTGCTTTGTACATCAGGTGAGTGTCTAGTATTCAACGTTGAAGAGTATTGAAGAGTATGAAGGATCCTTCTGACATTGTGGTTATTGTGCTGAATATTGTTTAACACCATAGCAATTAATAAAGTCCCACTAGTGCTTCAAAGGTCTCACTTGGGTGTAAGACTGCCTGGGTTAAAATCCAGGCTTTATCATTCATTAAATATGTGATAACAGGTCAAATTTAAGCAACTTCTATGAGTCAGTTTCCCCATCTATAATAGGCAAATAATAGTACTATGTAACAGTTATTGAATAATGAATAATCAAAGTGCTTGGTGTATAGAAATTCCTCAAGGTACATAATAACTGTTAATGTTATCACATAGGACTTGACCTGGAAATAGAAAAGAGAGAAATTTGGACTAAATATATAGAGCACTTCAAGGTATGCCCTAGAATTTAGAGGTTCTTTTTTAATGTTATTTGTAATGGGCATAGAATAAAAAGCATAGCCCTTTTATTTATAGTTTAACTTTTTTGATAGTATCCTTGCCTAAAAGTGGAAAGAGCAATATCTAACTGGTAGGAGTTCTTGTAATCTGAGTATGTTAGTGCCTGGGATGTAATGGCTCTCAGTATGTATTACTTTCTTTCTGTTAGAGTCAAATATGAGGAAGTAATTCCTTTTAATTTACAGTGTTGATGAGCTGGGTTCTGGTTAGTTGAACTGTAATATGTAAATGAATTTAATCGTGGACTACCTCTGCCAGATAAACATTTCACACCTGGTACAGACACTTTTGTTTGTCTGATTTTGAAAAATGCTTTCCCCTTCTGAGCCCCTTTAACATTGTGGATCCCTCAACTCGGCCTGTAATCAACTTGCATTTTCACTTGAAAGGATTTTTCAGATGATTTAGAAGATTTTAATTGTTGGACTTAATAGGATTGATTTAAATTAATCCGAGTCAGTTGCAGACAATGGAAGGATGAGCTGGTACCACATCATTCCTTGTTTATTTTTCAAATAAAAGGAGAAAAATGGGAAGTGTTCCAAATTGAGTCACAGGCACTGATGAGGATTAAATGAGTAAACACTGTAGGTTTTAGAGAGAAAAAAACTTGAAGGGAATCAGAGAATCTTTAGCAGTCACCCTTTTAGCATTTATTGTCCCGTGTGGGATAGTTTCCTAGCATGGGATGCAGCATCCTGTCAAGAAATAGAGGAGACCTGGTGAGGGACTGCTTTCAGGTTCATAGATGGTGCCTTGAAGTCATATTCTCACATGGTGGAAGGGGCTAACTGGGTTTCTGTGGTATCTTTTCTAAGGGTACTAATCCCAATGATTAGGGCTATGCCCTTATGACCTAATCACTTCCCAAAGGCCCTACCTTGTAATACCTTCATCTTGGAGGTTAAGATTTCAACATAGGAATTTTGGTAGGATATAAACATTTACACCACGGCAGATTCAAGCTCTTTGTGGATTCATGTTATTTTCCAGAATTATACTGATGTGTGTGTGTGTGTGTGTGTGTGTGTGTGTTGCTGGGGCGCTCTATCACTGACCTACAACCCAAGCTCCTTTTTAATTTTATTTTGAGACAAATTCTCATTAAGTTGCCAAGGCTGAACTCAAACTTGTAATCCTCCTGTCTTAGCTTCCCAAGTGGCTGGGATTACAGGTGCATGCTACCACAACTAGCCTGGAGAAATCTTTATTTTGATAATCACTGTAACCTTAAAAAAGGGTTCTCAATTTGACCACTACTATAGATGATTCTTTGTTGTGGATGCTGTCCTCAGTTTTGTAGGATACTTAGCAGCATCTCTGGCCCTGTACACTAGATGCTAGTAGCACCTCATCTGTAGTGCCCATGTTTCCAGACCTTACCAAATTTTCCCTGGGGGGAAAATTGCCCCAGTTGAGGACCATTGCTTTTAAAGAATTCATTTCAACGACTTCATTGATCCATGAGGCACTAATATCTCTCTTAGGCTATGCTCTCAGAAAAGTCATTCATCTGGCTACTTGTGGATCTCTCTGGCACTAAGAGGCTTGGGCACATTGGCAGCCAGGTGGAAGATGGCCTTAAAGTGGGCTGGGCAAATCCTTATGATGCCAGGCTGCAATGCTGCATTTCTGTTAGGGCATACTGGATTGTGTCCCAAAGTAATTTGGATTTTGGTTTTAGGGTTCCTTGCCCCTCCTTAATAAGTATTATCTGGGAACAATAAAATTCAATTATTTTGGGGAGTCTTTATTTAGTGTCTGATGATATGCCAGAAGAAAGTCACAATTAGTTTGATTATTAAAACAAAGCCTGCGTTTTCTTAAAAGAATACCCTGGAATCATTATTTTAACATAGCCACAAAAGGAGCTGGGAAGCCCACAATAAGGGAGATAAATTACCAAGTGGCAGTTTAAGAAAACAAAAGTTTTTCAAGATAAAATCATCCGCATTCCTCCCTAGTTACTGACTTAATGTTATTAACAAGTCAGATGTCATATCTATGCCATTATTGGCATGCATACAATTTAAATATTTTAGTTTTCATTATGCAATTGCATCTACATTACTGACCTTCAAGGGCCCCATTCACAGGGGTAGAGGAGAAGGAACAATCACCTACTTCATGAGAGGGTGGCTAGCCAACTGGCTTTCCCTGCATTGTCAGACAAACTACCACATAGGGAAGGCTTTGGAGCTACTCTGATCATAGCAGGGTAGGGATAGAATGGGGGTGGGGAGAGCCTTTTGGTGCAGGGAGAGAGCCAAAGCTTTTTTTTCCCCCTTTTGAAAAAGAGCTATCCCACCTTTGTTCCAAGGGAGAATGAAATATCCATTAAGACTGGTGACACTGGGAATTTTGTTTCAGCTCAGTTCCCTTTGTTGTGACTCCACGGCAAAGGAGAGGAATTTGGGGTAAGAAGGTTTTCAAGCCAAGATGAGAAAAAAAAGGAATTCCTTCCAAGGATTTCTTTTATTGTCTCTCAGAGAATAAATATTTATAGCGAAGGTTCAAGTGAAGTCTGTCACAGTGGTCATGGCTTTAAGACTGAACCTTTGGAAAGTCCATCTAAAACTATGCTTAAATGAAGGGTGATCCAATTAGGCTTCTAGGGAAAACCAAGAAACCTCAAGATAATTTCCTATCTCAAATCTAATTGTGTTCTCAAGTGGAATAGGAATACCAGTCTGAATTATCCCAGTTCCATAGACTGCAGCAAAAATGTACAGCCAAATTAGATTCTATTTTAAGTAATTAAGTTATTTCCCTTCACAGGATCTATAATTTGTCTTGAACAAATGTGATTTGCTTTAGAAAGATAAGGCATTGCAATTTTTCCTCCAAAATGGATTTTCTTTGCCAGAAACAATTACCACAAGTCGACCAAGTATTGCCTTCATTATATCCCACTCATTTTCTGAGTGCATGCCTGAAGCATTCTGTTCCAAAGTGAGGTAGGTATGGCCACTACAGTCTAGAAATTATCTTAAACTGGAGACCGGAGGTGAAATTTACTCAAGAGCCTGTGGCTTGCACAATGGTAGTGTAAATAACTAAGTGATATTACATAAGACTCCAAAATCTTGTGCAAAATATGGTAATGTGCAAAATATGGGCAATAAGGAGCTTGCTTCAGTAGACCTTTCTTTTGTGCTTTAAAAAGCACCAATATTAACTTTTAGCTGCTTGGCTGAGCCTTTCAAAGGAGGTATGAGATGTTGCAATAGATGAAGAATAAAAAAGTGTTAGAATTTGCATAGGAGATATTGCAAGAAGGGTATTTTGGGCATGGTTAATTTTATGAAGAAAACATTCACTTTTGGCCTTATTTTCAATAACAATTCAGTTGAGATATGACCAGGTGTTCTGGGGGACAATAGTGGGTAATGGTTAAGAACAAAAGCTGGAACAGTTAAGTAGTATCAGCTCTTGGCTCTACCTGTTAAAAATTCGAGTTCTGAAAAGTCTCTGAACCTCATTTCCCTCCTCTGTAAAAAGGGAGTGATGGCATCTATACAGAAAGCAAGAGTAAAATCCAAACACTACTTCATGATATTCCTTCTTCACATGTACATATCCTTCTGAAAGATGATCTTTAATAATGGGCACTGGATGAACATTTCCAGACTTCCATCAGAGTTGAAATCGTGGTTAGAGCTTTGGATGACTTATCGTGACTTAAGAGACATGTTTCCTAGTATGAAATATTGGCTCTGCTAATGATGACACGCCTTGGACCAAGTTACTTAGGCTTTCTGTGCCTCAGTTTCCTCCTCTATAAAATGTTAAGTAATAACAGAAGCAGAAACTAGTATAGATAAGTGTAAGTAAAATATTACCAGAAAAATACCTTTGCTTGTATTTGGTATGCCATAAACGTGTCTATTGTTTTTGTCTTCTGCCAACCAAGGGGATGTTAACAGAAACCAGAACAAAACACCAAGGAAGTTTATCATTTACTTTTATTAACAACTTAATACAAGACTGTACATTGTAGGTGCTGAAATCAACCCATTCCTGAAAACTGAAAAACCAGCATTTTTATACCACTTAAGACTTTGGTTATAAGTGCTGTCTTCTAGAGCAAAATCACACAGTGTAACCAAAGAACTTAAGAAAAGGGGAGGAAAAAAAAAGATGTTCCACTGGAATTGAAAGATTATTTATGCACAAACAGCTGAGGATAATTTCTAGCTTTACGTGATTCACTACACACTCTAGAATGTTCAGTTCCCTTTTCTAAAGTCCTACAACCAGACATACAGCAACTAAGAACTTGGCCACAGGTCCTGCCTAGACACTCATTAACATGAAATAAACAAAAAAAATATTTATATAAATAAGTCAATTAAACCTCACAAAAATTAAAAAAACACAATACAAAAATCCAACAGTCATTAAAAACTGTACAGTATTGGTCAGTCTTTTATATCTGAAAAACGTGTAACTTTAAAAAAGTTCTTTTTCATATTAAAAAAAAAAAGTCTTTTACATCAACGTTAGCTGGAGTGAAAACTTGAAGACTCAGACTCAGTTGAAACAGAAGAATGTCCACCTCGTTTGCCTTTGGAGAGAATCTTGAGGCTGGACCCTCTGCTCACAGAGGTGAGTGCATGCTGGGCTGAGGTTTTAAATTTGGCTCCAAGGAAGGCATAGAGGATGCCTTCCATAGGGATTCAGGCAACAGTGGAAAAATGCAAGGGCCTCGGTGATGGAAATCCACTTGTGCACAGTGTTCTCAAATTCACATCCTTGTTTGATGATTTCTAGAAGAATGAAAGAGTCGATACTGATCCCAATGTAGTAGGGCAGCCAGCAGGCAAAGAAAGCCAGGATGAGGATGACGGTGGTCTTGAGTGCCTTGCACTTCTGGTGGCCCTTGGAGTGTGACAGCTTAGAGATGATAATGCAATAGCAGGACAGGATGACAATACCAGGCAGGATAAGGCCAACCATGATGTGCTGAAACTGGAATACAACTACCCACAAGTCATTGGGGTAAAATTGGTCACAGATATATTTCCCTTCTGCCTCACTGATATTGGCAAAGATGAAATCAGGAAGAGTTAGCAGGAGAGCAGGGATCCAGACGCCAACATACACCGCCTTTTCAGCCAACAGCTTTCTTGGCCTCTGACTATTGGTGGCATGAACAATGGCCAGGTATCGGTCCAGACTGATAAAGGCCAGGATGAGGACACTACTATACAGGTTGACAGTATAGATGACATGAACTGCTTTGCATAGAAATTTCCCAAAGTACCAATTTGCCACAGCATCAACAGCCCAGAATGGAAGAGTGATGACAAAAAGGAGGTCAGCCACTGATAGATGCAGCCTGTACTTGTCCGTCATGCTTCTCAATTTCTTCTGGTAACCCATGACCAGGATCACTAATCCGTTGCCCACACTGCCAGTCAAAAAGATGATGGAGTAGATGGTGGGCAGGAAGATACGGTTGAAATGGGCACTTTCCTCCCGGAAGCAGGGTTCCTTTATAGAGTCATAGTCCCCTGAGCCCAATTCCTCTGAGTAGTTATCTGAGGTGTATATCTGCAAAAGAGGCAAGGGTACACATTCACTTCCAAGGTCAGCAGACACTACTCAACCCAAGTTTTAAAAAAATGTTTCTGGGTATTAAAAGCAAACAATTTATTGTGTGTGTTTGTGTATATATATATATATATATATATATATATATATATATATATATATATATATTTATTTAAACCCAATTCAGGTCAGCCTTCTTCAGGAAATTCTAAAGTACTGGGGAAAGGCCCAAGAGAATTATTATAGAATCCTACAGCCATACTCCCCATCTTCCCCCATAGTTACTTCATTATATCCCTCTTTAGTGGAACCAATTACAAGATTCTTTGTTTAGAACAAAAGGGCGCTGAGACTCTGAGGGTTTCAAAGTCACATCTTGGCTAACTCTTCTGCCCCGCCCACTAGAGGAAAAGAAAAAAAAAAAACGTACAAGGGAGATAAAAAAAAAAAAATAAAAAACACACACACCAAACATACACACAAAGAGGCCACTCCCAGGCGGCATGGGGTGGGGGCAATGTGGGTGTAGAATCTAGGGTTGCAGGAGGAGCTGGGATTAACTTTTTGTATGA
The DNA here is from genome assembly GCF_048772815.1 of Callospermophilus lateralis. Taxonomy (NCBI): domain Eukaryota; kingdom Metazoa; phylum Chordata; class Mammalia; order Rodentia; family Sciuridae; genus Callospermophilus; species Callospermophilus lateralis. The sequence continues at coordinate 4,319,858 of NW_027514454.1, forward strand.
AGATCAGCCAAAAGAGGCCAGAGGGGAGGAAGGAACAGACGGGGGAGGGAGGGTGCTTCACAATCCTTAAGTCTTTTATTCTTTTAAAACGCAAAATATTGTTTTTCCCACGCCGGTCTAAATGCAAACCATTCTGCGCTTCAAGCAACACGTAGTGGGGAAGGAGACTGCGACATTAAAGCGAGGGCTTTTAGGGCTTGAAGTATTGAGAGAAATTGTCAGAAACGAGCAAATGGCACCCCCTTAGTCCAAACCGACGCTCCTTGGGGGCGTGGGCCTCTTTTGCCATCCTCGTGTTTATTACTTGGCGCGTTTGAGACGTTAGGGAGTGCGGCATTTTCCTGGGTGGGGAAAGTCACGGGGTCTGCACTCGTGGTCCGCGCCCCAAGTTTCATTTCCTTACTCTCCCAGGTCGCTTTCCACCCTGCCACGGATCCAGTTGAAGGGGTCGGAAGGGGGCAGTTGGAAGCCTCCAGGCATTGGGCTTACGAGGGGTCGGATCACCCCACCACAGCCGAGCCGCTGCCCACCACACCCACATCTACAACAGGCTGGTAGCGGCTCCAGGCGTTCCGCCCCGTTGTGCGGCCAGGCTTGCCCCTCAGGGTGCTAAAGAGAAATTGGGCGGCTCCGTGGTGAGCTCCTTTGAATTGCGCGCCGCGGGAGGAAATGAAAAGCCTCCCAGGCAAGGAGGTTTCAAAAGGCTTCAGGAAACCACCGACGGTTAAGCGACGCAATAGGTTGGAAGACAGCCAAACGGTCTCCCCGCTTGCACCTGTTCTTCGCCCGGAGACCAGGAAGCCCAGGTGCTGTCCCAATACCCCTGCTACTTCAGTGCCTGCTGCACACACCTCGGGGCCAGAAGTTCTATGTGCCTGCCTCCTTCGACCTCTGCACAATCCCAAACTCCCAAACTTCGAGGCCCCGCTAGGGGCAAGCGAAGCGCTTCGGGCACCGCACCTTTTTTCTCAATCCCAAGGGGTGTGGATAGCTTCCAACCACCTCCGGGCTGCTGCCACAGCTTTGACCCCTCAAGCAAGCAGCGCAAGGTGCCTGCCCGACTTTCCCGCCGTCTGCCCACTGTGCCCGAGTCTGGCACACCTCTGCTGGCCGAACAGAGTTAAGCTAACGTGCGCCCAAAGGCAAGAAACAGTCCCCAAGAGCTTGTGCTCGACGTTAACCTAGGACGCAGTATACTTCTGGAAATCAGCCCAGGAGCGCTGACCCCCGCCTCTAGGTTCAGATAATGTAACTCGCTCCAAGACACCCACTTCCCTGGGAGGAAGAGACCAAGGTTCTGAATACTGGGGCAAAGCGCGCGCCTTCCCTGCACTTGGACAAAATGTTATGTTTGCAAACAGCATGCACCGCAGGACTCAAGGGAGAGACACATGCAGCCGCATGAACCCTCATTTCAATTTTTTCCCCTCAACTTTCAGGGGGAAAAAAAGAATTCCAATCTTAACCCACCACGCAGCCATAGTCCTGAAAATTTCTTTCCATGTCCCTTCTTTGGGGGCATGGACATATCCAATGTTCTGGTCCCTTCTGCCCGCTCTGAGAGAGGCTGAGCTCTAAGTTCAAGCGTCTGTACGTTTAGCACAAAGGTTGGAAATGGACTTAAACTGATCCCTTCCATGGTAGCCGCTCCTTTTCCAGTCGCGGAAGCCACGGGAGAACTCAGGTCCTCAGGGTCACTTTGCTACCTGCTGCAACAGCCAACAGATTGAAGTTTCTGGCCGAAGCCGGACTTTTATAAAAACACGCTCGCTAAACCGCGCATGGGCAGTTAAGAGGGCGGGGGGGGGGGGGGGCGTGTTTGGGGAGAAGTACTGCCAACCAAGAGGAGGACGGAGGGGCGGGGCCTAGGGGTGAGCTGCTTGGGGAGCTCCAGAGCCGTACTGGATCACCGATGGTCACTTTTGAAAGTCCAGAGTAGGGTAGAACGTCCCCGAACTTGGGGGAAAGCCTTATGTGTCTGGAGGGAGGCGGGAAGCGCGACCGTGAGACGCATCTTTGCGTGGTGAGTGCGACAATTCTCACTCACGTGGATGGAATCCAGACCTGGAAATGCTACAGATGGAGACACTGAGGTCCAGAGAGGGGAAGTGACTTACGATAGTAACCCAACCAGTAGGCGGCAATGTTGAAAATGGGGCCCCAGCGTCTGACTCCATTCCCCGCTCTTTCAGCAGATGCCGTCCATTCGGCAGATTTTTGTAAAGGTGCTTCGGAGCAAAACTGTGTGCAACTTTATGTGAATAATCATAGTAATTACATCAGGGTCAGGCGTAAGTAATCAGGAAACACCTTTCAGAAGAAGATAGGATTTGATACAATTCTTGAGACTAACAGAGAAGTAGAAGTGTGTTCCTGGGAGGAAATTCACAATAGTGGCAACTATTATTCATGAATAATATTTTTGTGTTTGCGATTTTATTAAAGTGTTTGGGATTTTCTGTAACATCACAAGGAATTTAGAATCACTTGCTCATTCTCTTAAAACGTGTGGATGGTAACATCACAGAGATGCATTTAGTCAACAGATTATGCACAAAGGGCCAACTGTGTGCCACGTGCCGGGGAGGGGGAGCATCCTTGGAAACTGGAGACCGGCCGCAGAGACGAAGTGCCTTGGGATTCAAGCCTGGACTGAACCAGGTTTCCGAGCTGTATCCGTTGTCTTCCACAGTTGTGTGCGGAGAACAGCTTTAGCACAAATGAGAAATTAGGTTGAGGGGCGGGGCGGGGATTGGACGGTTAAAGCAGCCCCAGACGGAGTGGGGTTTGCAGTAGGCGTCCAGACATAAATTTCCAGCCCCTCGCCACTTCCCGCCTGTGTCTCGCCTGGGTGCGGCGGGGAGCGAGGGAGGGGCGGGGCTGAGAATCAGTGCGACTGCACACGGGGGGACCGCAAGAGTCCTAGCTGGTTCCCAGGTAGGAGCTTCGGGTCCTGAGACCTCTGGTTGCGCAACGGCAAGGACCCCAGATTGCAGCCTCCTATCTTGGGACAGCCCTAAGGAGAGGATTTGTCCAGAGTGGACCCTGAGCAGTACCCCACCTTTACTTTATCAAAGGAAAAGCTTTCGGGAGACTGAGACCCTTTTCTCTACTGAGCATGATTTTCTTCTTTTGTAAGGGCCGGCTCCCTAATGTTTGCCTTTGAAGGTTTCCCTGTACACTGCACTTTAGCAGATACAGGAAAGCTGATATTTGGGGTCAGGTGGAACCCTCAAAACCCTCCAAATAACATACAAAAACTCAAAAGCACTTTTATTAAAACGTCTAAACACAACTTCAGTATTTTCTTATTTTCATAAGCTAGTTAGGACAGGCAGAAGATCCGTTGAAGGACTGGAATTTCAGACGGGCTACAGGACTTGCATTTTGGGAAGCTTTGTAGTGACGGGATCAGTATGTTTTATCCTGGAATGACAGCTGTGTTGTATCTCCAAAATCCATTCTTCACAATGGCAAAAGTCTGAAAGGTGGAATCCTCAAACTTACCCCCAAAGGAAGAGAGGATATATCCCTAGTAGAATGATTTGAATAATAAATATTTGTTGATTGTTTGCAGGCAAAAGAAGTCTCCATTTATCTGAACGCTCCCTTTAAGGATCATTTTAAGATAAGAGGAAACAAAAGAACAATGAAATGCTATTTAGTGACTATAAATTAGCCAACATTTTTTTTTCTTTCAAAGATAATATTTGGCTTTGGGCTTTGAAAAGAGCAGCTGTCTCTATCTCTAACTACTGGTACAAGTGTGGGTTGGGACAGCCTCAGTGAAAGTATTTTATATTCAGCAGGAACCTTAGGACATCACCTATAGAAATTTATCCTAAGGAAGAAAGACTTATGCCACATTAATAATAGTTAATAATTAACTTATGACCATTAATAATAGTGAAATATCTGAACAATACCATAAGTCCATTGTTGGTGGATAGTTGAGATTTTGGTACATCTATATATGAAATTCCCTGTGGACACTGCAGATAATGTTGTGAAGAATTTTTAGTAACATGGGAAAATATGAAACAATAAGTGCCAAAAGCAGGATTCAAAACTTTGTATATAGTGTAATCTCAATTTTGTTAAAATACACATTTAGGAAAAGATAGGATGAAAAATGAAATATTTATAGGAAGCTTCATTGGCTAGATAATTATATTTGATTTTTACTTTCTTCCTTGCATTTTAACACTTTCCATTTTTTTCTAAAATAGTAATGAAGCATTTTCATATTCAGAAAAATGTCAATAAATTTTAACAAAAAAGAAAAAAAAATCAGAATGCCTCCTTTCTCATACCTTTCTACTTCCTAAAGTATTCACTAGATGTGATAAATTTTTCCGTGATAGTCCTCCTTGTTTTCTCCCTGTTAATCTTACCTAAACCGCTGTTTTCAGTACCTTATGATATACTTTAAAAAACAAACAAAACTCAAACATTGATTGCTTGTTAAGTGCAACCAACCCCAGATAATCTCCTCAACAATTCTGAAAGGCAGGTGCCATTACTTCTCTTCCTTAGGTAAAGAAAATAAGGTCTGGAGAGGAAGAGCAACTTGCCTGTGACCACACAGTGAGGATCTGCACTCAGTCTGTCTGGCTCCAGAGCTCCGGCTTGTTCCACTCCATTACAGTGTCTCCCTTTTTCTGGTCATTGCAATTTACCCTCTGAAAGCTGCATCCTCTGGAAGGTCACTTGACATTTACTTACCTAGTGCTTGAGTGGCATCTCTTGTGAAGTAATCCAACTTTTAAATGCATGTAAGTCTTTATTCCTCTCCCCTAAATATTTTTTCCTATGTGGCTCTGAGAACAGATCCAGGTTTAGGGACTGTAAGCACTTTGGCAGTGTCCCCAAGTTCTCAAGTTGGCTTTAGCCCAGGGAATTACTAGCCTTGGCCATGGTTTGGAGGAGATGCTTGCAAATCAAGTGACATGGTGGCAAGCATCCTGCCACCTCCTGTTGCTCTCTCTGTAGCTGGTTGATTCATGTGTAAGTCTATGTGTACTTATGTGTTTGACAGAAAGCTGTACTCTGTTCCAAAATAGTCTCCATGTCAGAGAGGAAGACAGCTTAGGGACAGTCCTCTTCCTGAAGGTGGATGGCAGGAGACAGGGATCTTAAAGGCCTGAAGAATATATAGCATCCTCCTGTCCTCTCACAGACCCTTCCAATCTCTTTTTAAAATGTTTGATAGCTTTTCTGAAAGAGAAAAAATAGTACAAACTTCCTTGATGGTTGTAGGGGATACTCAAAGGGATAAAGTTAATGTTTTCCCAAGTAATTAAAAAAAAAAAAGAAAGAAAGAAAGAAAGAAAAAGAAAAAGCAAGCCTGTTTCCCCCAAGGGTCATGTAATTCTAGCAATAGGTTACAAATCTCAAAGAGACAATGCTATCAAATATCAACTATTTGCAAGGTGGTGTTAAGTGAAATGGTCTCCTGCCTGACCACACCCAGCCCACTCCTCCTTCTCTAATGCCTTCTGTCTCCAACACTTACAGGTGGAAAATGACTTTGGAAAAGAAACTTAAGCCTTAGAACTTAAGCAGCTCTATACCAATTTAGGAAAATTATTACTGGTTTTCTTGCAATTATTTAAATCACATCTTAAATTTCTAAAAGGTTTGCTTTCAGTAAAATGAGACTATTTGTGATTTCTTTCAAAGTTCTATAGCAGTCAGGAACAGTCAACATAATTTCCTACCCAAAGAAAAAAAGCTAGGCTGGTAAACAAATATAGCCAATTTAGAGTCACCCTGGTAAGTCATTTTAACAAAGCAGCCACTTAGTTAGCAATGCAATGATCATTACTTCACTAATTCCACTGCCAGGAGGAAGAATTGTTCTCAAAGTTTGCTGTGCTCATGTGGCAGGTGCTGTGTGACTTTGTGGGTGTGAAGAACAGCACCAGACAGACTCAGTGCTATTGCTTCAAAAATTATAGTGTCAAGCTGGGAAAGAGGGCATGACTTTAGGAAATAATTGAGTGAACAAACCCTGTTCTCCATGGAAAAGGCTTGTTATTGTTTTCCTTAAGCCAGTAATTTATTGGTGGTGACCTCAGGCAGCTATATAACAAGAAGAAGCTTTAGAGCCCTGTGGATAGAAGGTTTTCTAAAGAGAACTATGCATCCCATGGCAGAGCCCCAGTTCTTCTAGAAATGTGGTGGTCTGATTGATCATGTAGATGAGTTTTGAGTATACCAAGAGCATTACATTGGCAGAAGGACAGGTGGGAATTATTTGTGTTTATGTGTCTGTGCGTGTAGGGGAATCCATGCAATATATTGCTTGACCTATTCTCCTCCTCCTTTTCCTGTTCCTCCTCCTCCTCTTCTTGCTCCTCCACTTTCTTCTTCTTTCCTTTGGTACTGGATATTGAATCTGGGCTACATTCCCAGCCCTGAGCTACATTCTCAGCCCTTTTTAATTTTTATTTCGAGATGGTGTCTCTAAGTTGCTTAGGGTCTCACTAAGTTGCTGAGGCTGGCCTTGAACTTGGAATCATCAGCCTCCCCAGCCTGGGATTATAGGCATGTGCCTCCATGCCTGGCTGTTTTGACAGTTTTCTGAATCTAAAGCTATGGAGCTCTTGTAAGTCTAAGACACAAGTGACAAAGTGTAGAAACCTGCAGATATTGTAAATGAGTGAGACAATAGAAAGTGGTGGAGACTGTAGCTAACTGGAAGGTGTATGTATGCCTTGCCTAAAAGTGGCAGCAACTACCTTCCATAGTGGGAATTTCAGTCATCATGAAGAGAGAATGAAAGTCCTGATTTTTTGAAATATGAAATCTATAAACTTAAAAAATGTTGGTTCGCGGTTTGAGGGCATGGCTCATTGGTACATTACTTGCCTAGTGTGCACTGGGCCCTGGGTTCAATCCCTAGCATCAGAAAAAAAAAGTAAGTAAATAGTATTGGTTCAAAACAAACACAAAAACTCTACAAACTTTCAGTTTACACTGGTCTAAGATAGTCTAAGATGATGACAGGAACAGACACACATAGGCAGCAATGGAAATAGACAACAGCTGGCTTCAGAATCCTTGTGGGGTGCCCATATCTCTGAGATTGAAATTAGTCACTTTGGATTTCAGAATTGATCCCCCACTGTGGCTTATGACTAATTCAAGTCTGGGTCCCTAAAGAGAATTAAGAAAGTCTCTGTGACTCATATTCTTCAACCCCTTTCCCATCCCTGGCTCTCTGCTTTATCTGCTACCTTGATGCATGAGGGCTTGGTCCGTTTTTCTTTTTCTTTTTTCTTTCTTTCTTTCTTTCTTTCTTTCTTTCCTTCCTTCCTTCCTTCCTTCCTTCCTTCCTTCTCTCCCTCCCTCCCCCCCTCTCTCTCCCTCCCTCCCTCCCTCCCCCCTGGGATTTGAACCCAGAATCTCCTACATGCTAGGCAAGCACTATACCATTGAGCAACAACCTCTGCCCTAAGCCTGATTTTTCCTTTCAGCTATTGTAGGATAACATCCTTCAACAAGAAATACACGCTTCATCCTTTTCTTTAAATAAGAGGAGTGACAGTAGAAGGGATTGCAAACCAGGCAGTGTAACTCTGTAATTCAGAGCATGGGGGTACTGCATTGGCTCATACAGGCATTAACGTATCTACCTCTAAATTTGGAGACATCATGTTGATAGCTTAAAATTGACCACAGTGAGAATATTACACCATGGAAATCAGCAAATGTGATAAATTAAGGCTTTTTTTTTTTTTGAGAACTTATTTACCAGCATATGGTTTACCAGTGTAGATCTGGGTATGCGTATCTCTAAAAAATCTATTACCTTTGTTGTCATATCTAGATAACAGTAGCATTTTACTTTTTAGATTGTTGGAGGATTAAATACAATATATATGTAAAATCTTTAATATAGTGTGGAACACATAAGTGCTCAAATACATGATCTATATTAAATATAGGTTCAGATCTCAGCTGTTAAAAATCTCTCTTGCCAGTGGAGGGCTTTAATTAGCCAGGCAAATGGCTTTCTCCATCATTACCCACAGAAGTCAGGTAAAGAGAAATGGAGCCTTAAATAAAGTGTGAAATGTTCTTTCTTCTAATTGCAGGGCAGAAGAGAGATGTGTGATGAGGGAAGGAAAGAGAAGTAATAAAGAGTTTCTCATACATGCCTCGAAAGCCCCTCCTGTAGTTATGGAGTCTCAGATTTGGGTTGGAAGGAGTCCTCTGGAGCCATTTGGTGTTATCTTCCAACCACTGTAAGGAAAAACTTCAACAAAACCAAGTGGGTGGTCCAGTCTCTTAACACTCCCAGGGAAGTCTTGCCCAGCAGGGGAAAAAGAGCCTATTTTATGCTGGGCAAACCTAGTCACTAGACAACTCTTCCTTTCTCCTGGGCACCTGGCTCTCCTCTTTGCTATCCACTAGATCTAACTAGGCTAGAGCTTGCCTGGATGAGGAGAGGAAGCCAAAGAAGGCGACAGCCAAAGCCATCCTGAGGCTAAAGCAAAAAACGTGCTCTTTCTGAGACACTTATTTCTGCAGCCACAGGGATGAGTCTAATGAGAGGCTTCTGCTGGGAGCCATCAGCCAAGTAGGTATGACAATCTCCTTGCCAGCTTACTTCCATGCTGTCCAGTGGAAGGACTTCTGAAAGGTGACCTTGCTCAAGGACCAGGGCGGTTTAGCATAATAGGAGATTAGGGTGTTCCCCCTTTAGAATAGGGCAGTTTAGCATAATAGGAGATTAGGGTGTTCCCCCCTTAGAATAGGGCATATCCTGCTGCTGAGTTCCTCTTGAGTTCTTAGGGTCAGACAGTATATTTTGGGAGACAGAAGCCCATGTGGAGTGGATTTGGGCAGAACGTGTTTGTAGACGGCCGGTGTGAGTTCAGGAATAAAGAATTGCTGTTTGAATCTACAAGCTGTGTGGAGACTCGTGATTTGTGCCCAGCCAGAGACTGCGGCAGGCTTCTTTGTTCCATTAGTGAGTTTGAGAGAGGAATTGGGCCAGGTTAGGGTTTCTTTTCATAAAAGAAATTATCTCCAAACATGGAAGATTTAGGGATTAAGTGTCTCAAAAGATTTAGTGCTAGACTTTTTAAGGCTTCCTGAGACTTTCAGACATACTTGCCTTGGAGAAAAATATGCAGGAAAGTAGCAGTGTCGGAAGCAGGCTAATAAAGAATGAAGTGAACCCCCTCTTTGCTTTGTGTTACGTTAGGCAAAACCAGGTTCAAATGAATATTTAAAAAGTCATCTGACAATACATACTCAAATGAGTTTCCTTTTTGCAGGTGCTGGTGGCTGCCTGGAGACAATATTGCTTTATCATCTAGATTTCCCTGTCATTCCCTCCCATGAAAAGCTCAGGGAATTTCCTGAGATCTGTGTGAGCTGGGGATGGCTCTGTGTTGGAGCAGTTTATTTTTAAATAGAGGAAAGGAAAATGGTTCACTGTCATTTAAAAATACCACAGGGGCATGTCTCCGGTTTTCTTCATTTCCCCCTCCCCCACAACTCATTTATCCAGGTGTTTAATCCTTTGTGGCACCCGCTGGGCTATGTTTATTTGGGTTATTTTTGCTTACCACTGTCCCTGGCCCCTCTTATCTTTGAAAGCCAAGGTGGGGCAGCTCTGCTGTCTGAGCAGGCATCAAAGGTCCTATGTCCTCCCTATTGTTTCTTTATGGTTTGGGAGTCAGCTAACATGTGGATAGTTTATGACTTGCTTGTGGGGGGGGGGAGGGGCAGAGAAGAAAGAACAACTTCCACGGAGACACTTTAGGAACAACTCTGAACCACTTGGATTAATCCTTTCCATGAGATGGTCTCTATTTGTGTGTCCAATTGATAGAAAATGGGAGGGTATCCCAGCTCCATTGTCAAGTGTCTCTCTAACCTGATTTAGGAATGAACCTCCTCTAGATTGAACAGGTTCAGTAAAATTTCCCAGGTAAAATTTCACTTCAGCATAAAGGTTTTGTCAGCTGGTTACTTTTTTGAAGGGATTTATTTTTTTCCTATTCCTTTCACCCATGGGGTGTCCTGAGGTTTTTGTCATAATTTGACAATTTGCCAGACTAAAAAAAGAACCACCCACCTCCTTCCACCAAAACCTTCCCCAATTTCTCTCACACATGTGTGCACACATGTACGCCCACACAGTTACACTTATTACTGCCCCAGATATCCAAGTTCTCTAGTGCTTCTGAAAAAAAAAAAAGTTTTTTTTCAATCCTGAGGATGGAACCCAGAGCCTCTTACAAGCAAGTGCTCTGCCCCCTAGTTCATGCTTCTGTGTTTGTGGAGACCCTAGCATCTCCTGATTTTTCTCTTCTTTGTCATTTGCCTTCCCCATTCCTAACGTCCATTCTAGAAAAGGGAAAGCTCACTAAGACACCATCACACACATTCCTACCTATGCTTCTCTCTTTGAGTTCAGGGGTTGAGTGTCCCAGGACTGGCCTAGAAAGTGAGAGAGGCTCCCTGGTGCCTGGTCAGCAAAGATCCCCTTTGTCCTTTTATGCTATCTGTAAAAATTTAACTGATGCTCTTTTGCAACAGTTCCCAGGAATTGTCCTTTGCCTCTTTTTTGAAAGTACAAATATACAGAAGATATTTCTGCTGTCCATTCCCCGACAGTCAAGAGAGTTTTGCTAACTTTATTTACTTCTTCTAGTTTGTATTGTGAAAACAATAGACTGCTTTCCAAATATTAAAAAGTACATCATGCTAGATGCAGTGGTGCATCCGTGTAATCCCAGCTACTCAGGAGGCTGAGGCAGGATTCCAAGTTCAAGGTCAGTGAGAAACTTGGTGATGCCCTGTCTCAAAAAGGGGTAGAGGTAACGATTAGTGGTAATGCACCCTGGGTTCAATACTTAGTACCTTGAAAAAAATGTACATCATTAAGTATATATATTTTGTTCAAGCTGTACACCTCATTTTCTTCTGGAAAAATTTATTCATGTCCACCTCGAATCAGAGAAAACCACATAGAATACTCTGATCTCAAGACCTGTTATTGGCAGTCTCCAGGCCCCATGCCATTGTGTCCCTCTGTGAATGGAATATGCCCATCTTGAATTCTGTAGAAGAAGGAGCTAAAGATGGGGGAATGGATTCAACCAGAAATTGGTCCAAAGAGGCCAATACAAGTCTGAGTTTCTCCCCCACCCATCTGCTGTCCCACTTTGTTCTAAGTGTAAACACCTCTTTCTCCTGAGAGCGAGGGAAGTGGGTTTTACTATGTAAGCCCTCCCTTCTCTCTGTTGCTGGGGTGGGGTGTGCTGAAGACAGAGCATATATGCACGTATATGCACATGTCTGTATTTATTCACTGGTCAGAGGTGATGGTATGGGTCTCATAATCTCTTAGGTCCTGGTTCATCTTCCAGAATTTCCACAGAAGCAGCTGCCAAAAACCAGGCATGCCTGTCTGTTGATGGTCATCCCCAACCTCCAAAGAGAACCCTAGAAATTCTCTCAGTGGATGCTATTCTGGTTCTCCCCTCAGAAGACATGATTCTGGAGGTGAAGTTGCTGAAGGACTAAAAGCAAATTCTACCCAGAGAACCCTATGGGCAAAGACTTGGAAGTATAAAGCAGTGGCTTGTGTTCTTCAAACTGGGGTCGATGGGTTTCCCTGAGTGTGACTTAGGTAATGGAGATATGAGTGAGGGCCAAGGGGGATGACAGCACACAACCAGAAGTTTATCACATTCTGAAGTGCAAGGCCACTCTCTGGTAATCCTATTAACTATTTATCTTACCAAGATTGATTTGAGGACCATCCAGGGTAATCCATATGGCTACTTGGTAAAGTGAAATGATTGTTCAGTTAAAGTTAATTATTATTAGAGATAAGATGCTTTAATTAAATCTAGATAAGTATAAAATGAGGTGAGTTTCTACCCATTATGACTTCATAAATCAGAGACCATTCTTTGGCCTGAAAACCTCAGCCCTGCTGTGAAAAGTGGGGGAGATAATAAGATGATTGTCTGCCACTGAATAAAATCAGGGTTGCTGTTAAGTTCTCTGATGGTGCAAGCAAGTTTCCTTGGTTCTCCCTTGCAAATCCCTTGCAAATTTAGTACACATACTCTCATGCTGCCCAGGATAAGGCCTATAGTATTTTATTTTCCCCATTTATCTTTACAACCTGCCTTCTTCTTCAGTGGCTTCTCTTCCTGCACTAACTAGCCCCTTCTGATTTCCTCCTCTTATTTCTGAAGCCTCTTCATTAGATCCCTCCTCTCTTCCTCCCCTTTCTTTCTGCCTTTTCTTTTTTGCTCCCTTCCTCCCTTCCTTTTATCTTTCCTTTCTTCCCTCTCCCCTTTCTTTCCACAAAGTATTTTGAGTCCCAATGATGTTCAGCACTCCCCTAGGTACTGGGAAAGATACTGTATGAATAACATACATTATTCAGTATCAAGACACTTAAGTCTAGCATGGGACATAAATAGAAGAACCTAAATAACTGTGACTTGAGCCAGAGCAGGATGGGCAATGTACACATAAGGTCCAGGAGAGAAAGAAGAGGCCTTCCTTTCACAAAGAAAATACATGTGAAGAATGGATAGGATTTTGACTTGGAAAGAGTTCAACAGGAAGGAAGAAAGCATGAATAGAAAGTTGCAGTCATGAACAGGGATTAGCTGGTTGTCTGGAATACAGGCTGGGGTTCTGTCTGGTAACGTATATGGAGGCCAGAACAGAGATGGAATTATAAACAAGGCTAGGTCTGCATATTGTTCTATCAAGGCATAGGAAAAGTGTGAAGATTTTGATTGGGAGAATAATCTGAGCAGAATTACAGGCTTTAATTTGGTCTGTAAGTGGGGTGGTGAATGGATTGGAAGGAGAAAGCTGAAGTAGATAGAACAGATAGAAAAATATCTGGGTAACTAGGGAGGAAGGTTATAAAGGTCTGGTTAGCTGCATAGTGGTGGGAGTTAGAAGGAGGCTAATGGGTAGAAGAAACTTAGGGAACCAGCATCTGGTGACTCATTGATGTGGGACTGAGGAGGAAAGAGGAAGCCAGGGGGTCTCCAACTGCAGTTGATGAATAATGAATGCAGGTCAAGGGAGACTATTTTGGAGGGGAGTTGATGTTGTTCAGAGAAAGTTTGAAGGCTTATATTTTTTGTTTTTTAGACTTTGGGTTTCTCAAGCAATGCCTGCCTCTGACTTGTGGGCTTTTGTGTAGTACAATGACATCCGGTTACTGATGTCATCAAGGTGACTTCACCTCCTTTGCACATCTTTAGAAGATAACCATCAGAGGAAGTAAACTTGGCAGATGAAAAAATAATGTAGATTTCTAGATCCTTCCTTATATTTGTAATGTTCTACCTGGGTAAGACCAGTTGATTCTGTAGGATAGGACAATATGTTAGATTAAAGCAAATCAATGTGTGACTATGCAATATCAGAGCCAAGGACTGTGCCAAAGAGCTCAAGGAGAAAAGACAGAATAGAAAAAGCAGATGTCCTAGGAGCTTAGGTATGAGTTTAGATCAACATCTGTGATGTCATAACAGTTCAGATACACTTGTCTGTAACTTTTATGGTTAGAGGTGACTTTTACAGAAAACAAGAAGTTGATGGCGTCTACCCTCCTCAGACAGAATCAGAATGACCATGGTCAAGACCCAGTGTTTCAGATGAGAAAGAGTTATTACAAACTAGTGGACCTGGGCGAAGATTTACAGAAGAGATGGAATCTAAGCTGAGCTTCCCAGGAAGCCCACACTATCGCCACGGCACTCTCCTCCCAGGTGAGCGTGTTGTTGGGATCTCATACCCAAGATACTTGAAGTTGGTCCTTCCAGGACTCCCCACCTGCAGGCATAATTTCAGTGAAACATTGAAAATAACTTGTTCTACATTTGTGCCTTTATTTATAAATTGTGCCAGAGTCATTCTAAAGGAAAACAGCTATTCTTGTCTCCCAGACCTTTATTCCATTATAATAGTTTCTTTGCTGAGTGTTTTGGTCTAGTTTGGCTTGTTCATTGTTGGTTCATGCTGTGTGGTTCCAGGATGGCCACAGATACAATTTGCAATGAGAAGAGTTTGTTTTCAGATCCATTTTCTCTTTCCTTCTTGGCTTCAGATCACATTTCTGGCTCTTTGGTTACTCACTGGCAGCTCATCTCAAACACTGCTGCTTTCACAGTTGGAGTTTTTTAGATGACATTTGCTGTGCATGAACAAGTGAGGGCAGGCTACTGACCTTTGGCCCTGACAGGGTGGTGCAGGCTAGTTCCCAGTCTGAGGTTCCCAATCTGGACCCCTATGGAGGGTGTTGTGTAGGGTTCAAATATTCCCAAGTCCCAAATCTTTCTAAAGGTTGAATAAATAATGTTTGGTAATATTCCAAATACATGTGGATACCACTGTGATTTTAAAAAGTACTAAATTTATCTGGAAGTGTTTGAATTCATAGGAGTTTTATGTGTGTGTGTGTGTAAGAATATTATTTGTTAACAGACATGTTACCAGCATGACCAGCTTTCATGTGGTGGTTCATAAAACTCTGTGGTTGTTAAAAGTGATATTCATGTTTAGTAGAGGAAAGGTAGTTATGGAGGGAGTGTAGTTTTAGTCTGGTACCTGGAGGCTATTCCTACTTTGACTGCCAGAGATATGAGTTTGGGAGATAACCAATGTGGAATGGGATAGAAGAAATATTTCTCTGTTTTCCAATCACTGCTCAACTTGTAGTTAGGGAGCTACAAACCAAGAACCAATCAAATAAGTGGATTGCTATTTGAGAGGTAGCTTTTGGGTCATCTAAACCTCTTACTGGGTAAGAATCCCTTATGGAACCTTCCAGAAGGATGAACATGAGCTGGGCCTTAGCCCCTGCACAACAAGGAGCTTAATGCTAGATAAAATTCAGATTCCTGGACCCCATTATTGTGTTTCTGATTTGGCATGGCTGGGGTAGGGTCATGAACGTTTGTATTTTAAGAACACGCTCTGGATGATTCTGATGTCAGCCAGAGTTGAAGACGACTGTTATGAAAGACAAAAATAATTCATTAGGATGGTTTTTGTTTGTGAAGTGCTCACTGGTGCATGAACAGATCATGGTGAGGCTCCTGCTGGCATTATATTTACACCCCTTTTCTCATTTCTCACACTAACTTGGTAGGTAGGTCCCTATTTCAAATGAATTAGGGCTCAGGGAAGTGAAACCAATGCGGTGGCTGGGGAGTGACAGTTGGAACCCCAATGTACAAATGAAACCAGGGAACAGTGGGTGTGTCCCCTCTTGAGGAAAAACAGACAGTTATGACCTCAAACCCACAATTGAGATTTCAAGCACAAAATTGGCGCCAACGAGTGACAGAAGACTGATGCTGCAGGAGCCAGAACAGGGTGGTGCTGAAAAAGTGCTTCTGACACACCCAATTCCTCTGTCCATTATAAGAGGCCTGGGCTCACTAGCTCAGAGGCTTTGGACAGGTTACCTACTCCATGTAATAGGGCATCTGCTAAGAGATAATAGTGGTACCTGCTATTTGCCACCAGGGTAGTCATCATCATCAACATTAGTGGCACAGTTGTCCTGCACCCTTTCTGAGCTGGGGATGCCACTCTCTGAAGATGA
The DNA here is from genome assembly GCF_048772815.1 of Callospermophilus lateralis. Classification (NCBI taxonomy): domain Eukaryota; kingdom Metazoa; phylum Chordata; class Mammalia; order Rodentia; family Sciuridae; genus Callospermophilus; species Callospermophilus lateralis. Next base: position 4,335,477 of record NW_027514454.1, read on the forward strand.
CAGAAGCCCCATGTTGAGGATGTGGGGAAGGAGGAGGACAAGGGCATCAGATGCTCATCTTGCTTTTTTAGGTAAGGACCAGGGAAGTCAGTGACTTGATACTCCCTACTGTACCCTGCAGCATGTATGTGCCTTATGGGGTCCCCCAGAGACAGCCACCCACTATTTACAGCTGCTCCAGTATGGGGGTGGGAAAGGGCTGCTTACAATTTGACAGCCAAGCCCCTCCCCCTTAAATGTCCTTCTGGATTCCTAAAGAATGCCCATCTAATTAGGAGAGACTGTTCTTTTAGTTACAGGGATCTCAATGGTCACTGGCTTTGGGGCTGTTTGAGGCTCCCCTTAGAAATTCAAATCCAGATAGGTGGCAAGAAAAAGATGGTTCCAAAACAGACACATAGACTGATGGTACAGAATAAAAGACACAGAGACAAATCCACATAAATTCAGTTATCTCATACTAGGCAAAGGTGCCAAAAACATACATTGGAGAAAAGATAGCCTCTTCAGCAAATGGTGCTGAAAACCGGAAATCCGTATGTAGCAAAATGAAATTAAACCCCTATCTCTCTCTTTTTTTTAAAGAGAGAGAGAGAGAGAGAGAGATTTTTTTTTAACATTTATTTTTTAGTTTTCGGAGGACACAACATCTTTGTCTGTATGTGGTGCTGAGGATCGGGCCGCATGCATGCCAGGTGAGTGCGCTACCGCTTGAGCCACATCCCCAGCCCCTAAACCCCTATCTCTCAGACTGCACAAAGTGGATCAAGGACTTAGGCACTAGAACAGAGACCCTGTACCTATTAGAAGAAAAAATAGGCCCAAATCTATATCATGTTGGCTTAGGAACTGATTTCCTTAACAAGTCTCCTAAAGCCTAAGAAGTAAAATCAAGAATCAGTAAAGAGAATGGAATCAAACTAAAAAAGCTTCTTCACAGCAAAGGAAACAATCAAGAATGTGAAGAGAGAGCCTACAGAATGGGAGAAAATCTTTGCCATCTCTACCTCAGATAGAGCATTAAACTTTAGGATACATAAAGAACTCAAAAAACTTAACACCAAACCAAACCAACCAAAGAAACAAACAAAAAACAAAACCCCCCAAATTATTCAATCAATAAATGGGGAAAAGAACTGAACAGGAACTTCACAGAAAAAAAATAGAAATGGTCAACAAATATATGAGAAAATGTTCAACTTCTCTAGCAATTAGGGAAATGCAAATTAAAACTACACTGAGATTTCACCTCACTCCAGTCAGAATGGCAACTATCAAGAGGATAAATAACAATAAATGGTGGTGAGGATGTGGGGAAAAGGGTAGATTCATGCATTGCTGGTGGGACTGCAAAGTGGTGCAAACATTATGGAAAGCAGTATGGAGATTCTTCAGAAAACTTGGAATGGAACCACCCCATTTGACCCAGTCATCTGACTCCCAGTTTATACACAAAGCATACCACAGTGACACAGCCACATCAAAGTTTATAGCAGCTCAATTCACAATAGCTAAACTATGGAGCCAATCTAGGTGCCCTTCAATAGATGAACGGATAAAGAAAATGTGGTATATATACACAATGGAATGCTACTCAGCCATAAAAAAGAATGAAATTATAGCATTTGCTGGGAAAAGAAATGGAACGGGAGCATATCATACTAATTGAAATAATCCAATACCCCCAAACCAAAGGCTGAATGTTTTGTCTGATATGAAAATGCTAATTCACAATAAGGGGATGGGTAGGGAAGAATAGAAATACTTGGAATTAGACAAAGGGGAATGAATGGAAGGGAGGGGGAATGGGAATAGGCAAGATAGTAGAATGAATAGGACATTACTATCCTATGCACTTATATGATTACACTGCCAATGTAACTCTACATTGTGTACAACCAGAAGAATGAGAAGGTATACTCCATATATGTATAATATGTCAAAATATGTTCTACTATCATGTATAACTAATAAGAACAAAGAAATTTTTAAAAAAGGAGGGTCCCAAAGAAGGGATTGCTTCCATAGTGAGGCCAGTCCAACAGACTAGCTGAGTGGGCCCTTGCTGCGCTCTGCAATGGAAGCTCAGCCCATAGACCTGGTCTATAACCTTGTAACCTTGAGGTAATCTTTCCTGGAGAGCAGCAGAACTATCGGGGTCTTATATAGAAATGAGTCATAGTTTTCTTCCTCGTCTGCCCAAGGTTGGAGTGGAATGTGTCAGCAACAGTTTAAGGCTGCCATGCTCATCTGTCTTCCATTCTCTCATTTTCTGGGCATCCTCTTTAGTTAGCTTCTGGCTAAGGATGATTTGGAGGAATTGACACTAAATGTCTGCTGTGTTTCATACAGTGTATGGCTGCCTAGAAGGTGGCCTTTTGTACCCAGGGTATAGGGGGTGGGGCATGTTTTATAAGCCAGTCCCAATTGTTCTTCATGACTCTTTGTTCCTTCTTTGCACCCACTGTCAGACCAATCATTCTGCTCCTTGTTATAATTACCTCGTGGGTGAGCCATAAGGTAGCCTTCTCTGCCGTTGACAATTATAATTCTTTGTGGAACTCTTTTTTTGTTGTTGTTGTTGTTTTGTTTTGTTTTGTTAAATGCAGACCAGGTGCCCCTGAGTGAAAGATGGAAATGAAGCTCATTTGCTTGGGACAGACACCAGGTAAGAGTCAGAGCGAATAGCTCCCCAAAGAGAAGTCTCGCCAAAGAGAAGTGGTTTCTTGGTCATGTTCTCACCACATTAAAGGATCACCCTGCCACTCGGCTGAAATGAGTCAGTGGTCTTTTCAGAATTCCCTTTACAAGAGTGTTTCAGAGAAATCTGTGCTGGAGTTTGCAAACCTTTTTTATTTATTTTTTTCCCTAGGCTGCAGCTGAGACTATTTTGCATTTTCCTGAGGTGAAACTCAGCTATTCTTTTCAGATGCTAAGAAAGAGATTCAATGCTGCCAAATTGGGGGTGAGGGCAGCAGCCGCTAGGAACCCTGAAAGCTCTCTTTTCCAGTGTGGGAAACTGTTTCCCCAAATCAGATTCTAAAATCGAACTGAGTGACTTCTAGAATTTTATTTTCCCTTAATCCTTTTCTTTTTAAATAATCTCCCTTCAAATTGCTGCCATCCTGTTAGCATTCCTGACCTCCCAGTCTGGGCCTTCCAGTCTGGGCTCTTTTTCCTTAAAGAGGATCCTTGTCTGTGGGAGTCCCTCACTGACCAGTCTCCTCACCCACCAGCACAGATTGCAGTGGTTTTCTATGATGTGTGTGGGTATTATCCACCCATTTCTAGACCACTTTCTAGACAGAGATCTTTCCTATCTTTGACACCATCTCCAATCACCGGTCCTGGTTAGAGTTTCCTGATGGACATTCAGCTTCTTCTTCTTGCAGATGTTTACAGCGCACTATGTTCCGGGCACTAGGCATGGGGAGACAGCAATGTATAAGGCAGAAAGGGAACCTGTCATCATGGAGTACCCAGACGATTGCACACTTACACAAAACCTAAATCAAACCCAAAGGGCTTCCCAAAAGAAGTGATCTCAAAATTAAGAACAGTGGAGTTAGGCAGGTGAGGGAGTAAGGAGGGAGAGCCTTTGACTTTTCATTGCATTCACGCTCTTCAGCATCTTGCATTCTGCTGTGTATTTGATTTTTTTGTTTCTATGCCAAATGTGTCCGTGTTGTTTATTGCCTTTGAGGTAATGGAACTCCTTGAGGACTTTCCCACTAAACTTTGTCAGGGTTTAGCAGAGCACAGAGTACTTTGCCAGGAAGAAAAGTAGCATTTACAAAGGGCCAGCTCTGGGGCCATCACTTTGTGTGAAGTTACTGTGTTACTGAAAGGAACTGGAGGTAGCCAGGCTAGGGCAATGCGCACAGCCTGGAAATGAGGATGGTAGTTATGTTCTTGTGTCTGAATCTTCTTGTGAGTTAGGGCATACTTCCTGTGATTTGCTCATCTGTGCCTTGATTTAGTCATCTGGGGAGTGAAGGGATTCCACTCCAGTGTCTTCCAGTTCTGCTCTCCCCTTTTTCATATTGCCTCTTAGAGCTATCTGAGTTACATTGAATGGTGGAAAGACAACTACAGAACGTGGCTCAGGGTTTGAGTCAGGAAACCCAATGTGGAAATGAAACCACAACCCTGGCCAGTTGGAGACCAAGGGAAGAAGGCTCCCAGAGAAATGACCCTCATGTGAGCCCCAGCACCTCTGTGTGACTCTTTGTGCCCACTATCAGGCACGCTTGGTGTAAAGTGCCCGCTTTGCGCCCCAGGTTTTGTTCTGAGGGCCCTGGAGCTTCCACCTTGACACCTGCGGTCTTGTAACCTAGGCTACAGAAATAGCAAGTGGGTATGCAGAGGGCAAGTTGATAAGACAGACAGCACTGGGTACAGCCACTCACAGTGGAGCTCAGTGCTGAAAACACTTGAGTTGAGGACATCGTGTACTAATTCAAGGTTGCCCCCCCATTTTTTTGTCTGTCAAACTTTTCAAAACAGGAAGAAAGTTTTTTCTTCAACTGTAGGCACCAATAATAACCTAGGTCCTTCTAGAGAGATCTATTTGGAAGCCATCCAAGAAAGCTACCTTCACTAAGGGGATGCTAATCACTTTTTTTTTGGTCTCTTTCTTCTTGTTTTTTTTTTTTTTTTTTTTTTTAAACTCTGGGCTTCTGGTAGCAGTTTGGAAGGTTGGCACAAGGCCATCTAAAAACCACAGAGGGGTGTTAGGTAATCATGTTCTCATTAAAATGCTGTTGTGTGGTTTAATTTTCAATGGTTTCTTTGCAGCTTGGAAACACACTATATTTTTTGAGGCAAGGAGAAATGGCTCTGTTATACAGGCAAAAAGGCGGGAAAAGGGGCTGCTTATAAGTTACTTCCTTATACGTTTCCAGAAAAAAATACCAGCCACTTTCATTCCAGGGAAGGTAACTGAGTCTAAGGGTGGTTGGTACTTCTGAGCTTCCTGGAGATTGATGATATTTAATTGACTCTGGGGACAAATGCTTCAAACATATTTGAAGACTCTGGAGAGACTGAAAGTATCAAATGGGCGCTGGGAGTGTAGCTCAGTGGTAGAGCACTAGCCCAGGTAACATGCATGAGGCCCTGGGTTCTGTCCCCAGCATTGTCAAAAAAAAAAAGTGTCAAATAGTATGATCATTCCTCAACTTGAACATTAAAGTAAGCATTTTTATAAGTAGTTAGGAAGTGCCAAGCATTAGACTAGGCCTCAAAGACAGAGAGATGGAACAGAGAGATGAAGGTCTTAGTCCACAAAGAAATCATAATGGCGGGGGTGTTATGTGGGGGATGGCAGATGCATAACTGCAACATGAACTATAGGATCATCTAGCCATATGTATATTTTTTCATCCTCATCCTCATGGAATTTCCACATAGGCCTTTTGAATTTTATTAGTAAAGACAGAAAACTAAATCTCAGGGTTACCATTTTATTTGGGGAAAAAAGGTGGGTGGGCAACAGTAGAGCATCCAAGAGTTCTCATTTCCACAAAAGGGAAGACTTTTTGGCTTTAAGGTAACCAGATTTTGATTTCAAGGGTAAGATTGGTTGTGTTCTGTCAATGGTGGGTGTCCTCAACCCCTCCCTGGGCACCCCCACCTTGATGATGGTGGGGAGTTCCAACAATCTTCTAGGAGCTGCCTTATTTCCCCTAGCTCCTGTTTTCTTTGTCTCCAGCCTTCCTGACTGACCTATTCCCACCTGGCTCAGCTCTCACTCTGTTACTTTGACCTTGGTCTTTAACTTAGCCACTCCTGCTCTGCCATTTGTACATTCCCAAATCTTGGGTTTCTTCCTAGTTCTTCTACTCTGACTTTCAGCAACTCTGATGCCTTACAGAAGCTGGGCTGCCCTAGTCCTATTTTGTCAGGGTTATGGACAGAAGATCTCCCAAGGATGAGTCCCCGGTGCAATGAAGATGGCCCTGGGTACACAGAATGGATCAAATTCAGCCCCAGGTAAACTGGACAGACCAATCTGGCCCCAGGACCAATTTGAAAATTTCAAGTCAGATGAGCATTTCAAATCAGACTAATTCTGGTAACAAGTGAAAATTCTACCTGTTCCAGTAATGAACAGAAAAGGTACCCATATTTTGTTTTTTTCCCCCCTCTAACTTTTCTCCTACCTATCTTCATTCTTTGGGCTATTTTTCCTTTTCTCTCTTTTGTTGGCACTGTTATTGTATGCATATTATAGAGAAATTTTCAATATTTACTTTTGGCCGTTGTTTTGAAGGACTTGGGATTTTCAGGTTTTCACAAAGCATGTACAATTGTTTAACATTGTTAGATATGTGTGGAGGATTTTTGATTTTATTTAAAATTCTTGAAATGGTAAACATTTTTGAGGCCAATAAAATTAACTGACACTTTAGTGAAGGTATTTTATATACCCCCAAAAGTGAGTGTAGAGTAAACTGATTTGATTTACTGTCAGGTTCTTAAAATGTTGACATTAAAGCAGGTAAAAATCAGTGTGATTTTCTTCATGGGGGGTTTCAATTTGACTTTCAGCATTGAATCTGAGGGTTTGGTGAACCCAGAAATGCAAAGTGAAACTTGGGAGTGCGGGTGCATATCAAGCCAAACAGACTTCTATGAATGAAGCTGAGTTCCAGTTAAACTTCTTATCAGCTCACACATTTGTTAGCTGTCACCCTCCCCACTTCAGCAAATGTATGGTCCCCTGTCTTTAGGAACTTGATTTAAAATAAGATATATTGCTGACCACCAAATAGAATGGCCTTTCTAACCCTTCTCAAAGTCCATGCTCACCTGGACTACTTTATTTAAGCCATAGATATCATCTTTTTTTTTCTTTTTTAAGGTGCTGTATTTTTAAGACCTTACTGTCCTCTGTCTTCTGGAAGATTGGAGGAAGAGGAGGAAAGGTGAACCTGGCAGAATACTTACCTACTTATCTCTGTGTGGGTAAAGGCACATGATAAAGAGACCTTGCCCCTCTCCATTGACTGTAACAGCTCTGGAAAGCAATGTAAAGGCTGGGGAGTGTTAAGGAAGAGAGGCCCTTGCATGCTAAAAATGTGTTCTTCAATCTTGACATATTTGATAAGCTGAGTTTAAGTAAATCAATAAAGTACAGTAGTTCGACTTCGTAGTTTTGCTTCCCAAGTTTTCAGTTATCCTCAGCCTACCACAGTCCAAAAATATTCAGTGGAAAATTCTAGAAATAAATGATTTGAAAGTTTTAAACTGTGTGCCATTCTGAGCAGTGTGAAGAAATCTCACACCATGCTATTCTGTCTGTCCAGATCATGAATTGTTCTCTGTCTGGTGTATCCAGGTATCCAAGCTGTATACATTATCTACCTGTTAGCCACTTAGTAGTCATCTCAGTTATCAGATTGACTGTATTGTATTGCAATGCTTGAAATTTAAGTAACCTGTACTTTATTAATAGTGGTTTCCAAACAAAAGAGTAGCGATGCTGGTAATTCTGATATATCAAAAGGGAGCTGTAAAGTGCTTCCTTTACAAGGGGATAGTTCTCCACTTAGGGAAATAAAAAGTCTTATGCTGAGGTTGCTAAAATTTGAAGTAAGAATGAATCTTCTGTCTGTGAAACTATGAAGAAAAAAGAAATCTGGCTAGTTTGGCTGTTGGATCTCAAAATGGCAAAGTTATAGCCACAGGGCATAATAAGTGCTTCAGGTGGAAGAGGCTTTAAATTCGTGGTGAAAGACATGAACAGAAAATATGCTCTGATTAACAGCAATGTGTTGTGTGTCAGAAAGCATTGAGCCTATATGAAGTGTTCAGCAAGGGATCCTCTGAAATGAGTGCCTTTTAATACAAGTCTTTTAATGCAAAAAGCAATGGTTACACAGATTCAGGAATAGGTGTGGATTGAAAAATAAGAAAATGACTGGAGAAACTGTATCTGCCATTGAAGAGCTGAAGAAGTTGATTAAAGAGAGGGGCCACTGTTCAGAACAAGTCTTCAATTGTCTTAAAAGTGGGCTCTTCTGGAAGAAGATGTCTAATAGAACCTACTTTCATAAAAATATAAAGGAGACATTGGGGCACAAAACATGAAAGGACAGATTAACTCTGGTACCATGTGGCAACATGGCAGGGCACATGATAAAGCCAGGTATAGTGTACAGAACAAAGACCACATATATTCTCAAAAATAAAAACAAAAATTTTATTTTGAGAGAGATCACATTTACAAAAAAAAATGCATTACGGTGTATTGTTATAATTATTCAATTTTATTAGTTGTTAATTTCTTACTGTGCCTAATTTATAAAGTAAATGTTATCTTATGTATGTACATATAGGAGAAAACATGGACATATAGGTCTTGATACTATCTAGGGTTTCAGGCATCTGCAATCTCCATGAATAAAGGAGTATTAAGACAGTGTTATAGAAATCCACCCAATGTTTTGCTACTTAGTGCACATTTAACACATTGAATGCTTCCTCACTCAGGCACCAGAATTTTTGCATACAAGTGGAAAATGTATAGAGGAATCTTTCATTCTCATAATACTTTAAACAGATTCAGTGTTCAAGGCATAATTTTTGTTGTTTGCCTGTGCAATGAATGTGCCCCTTAGATCCTTAAATTCTTTGAGTCTGGGTACTTGATTCTGAAAGCAGCTCTTTACCAACACTTCTTCCCCAATTGCTTGCTTACAGTTGTTAAAGTTTAGCTATTGAGGGATCAAAATCAGAGATTCAATGGCAAGGTGTTATTGTCTTGACCCCAAGAGAGATTTTATACGTACTGGGAATGTTAGACATGATTGACAGAGATGTGTGTGTGTGTGACTCAAGCTCCTTGTTCTGTTTTGCCATCACAAAGAACCCTTTCCCTTTGAAATCTAAGAAGGTCCCCTTCTCTTAATTTGTGGAGGGAATTAGGCAGCAAATGACCATGAACATTTTTTTTTAATCGGTTAAAGCTTTAATTGATACAGCATTCATGAAGCATTCAGGAATTTCAGAAAGCTTTTACTTACTTTCCAAAATGCAGCCACCTGTAGAGTGGCATTCATCCACATAGGTGCATGATTTTCTTTAAACTCTCTGATCTTAACTTGGTTACTATTTAAGCTTATTTAAATAGACTATAAATTCATTTTAAATATAATTAGGTGAAATTAGGCGAAAACTGACCAGATGATCAAAGACTTTCTTTTTCTTTCTCTTTTCCTGGCGACAATTCAGAACAGAATCTTGCACTGAGGTTAGTGATTCCACGGAACAAAGACTTTATATTTGACTTGCAGAAATGGTTGAGCAAATATTCAGGCTGAAAGCTCTCTTAATGGCCTGGGGTGGGGGAGTCTACAATCGGGAAGGCCCAGGTGGATCTGAGCTGGGATGAGTGCTTTCTTGGCAGGGAGCCCATTCTCATGATGAAAGCTGGGAAAATTTGCTTGGGGAGAGTAATCCAATGATACCAAAGGATTAGGCAGGCTTACATTTAGCAAACTGTAAACCATGACTCTGTATGGTGGACCTCTTCCCCAGTCAGGCAGCTGCTTTGCTCAGAGAATAGAGCAACTACAATTAAATAAGAGGAGAAACTAAAGAGGGAGGGTGAGAAGAAGGAAGTGCCGGGTGTTTCAAAATGATATTACACCCAGACAAACCAATTTGCCAGCAGTCAGCAATAACAGAAGACTTGCCCATATCACCCCATAGACAAGTGGACACTTCTATCACCTTGAAAGGGCAGACTCCAAGTTCACCTTCTACCCCTTTCTCCTATTGGTCCTGTCACTTAATTATTTTACCTCTGATCACTTAGCTATTAATGACACTAATTAAAATCTGCCTTGCCCTTAGATGTATGAAGCTGTTTATAAAATGCTTCGAAGGCAAATTGTTCCAAGAACTATTAATTCTGGTAAGAGCCATGTCAGCTTCAGTTACATGCTCATAAATGCAAACCCAACCTGGTTGGTCAATAATCTCCAGGGATGGTCAAAATTGCTCAGCTGGCTTTATAGAAAATGTGTATGGGGGGACATGAAAAGATTGTTGGAAAGGCCCAACTAAAGATAGATAATAAATGGAACTCTACTGGGCAAGAGGAGGGCAGGAAAAAAGAAGCTATTATCGAGCAGCAGGTATGTACTGTATTACACAAAGGAGTGATTTAGGTTGGGTTAGTGAGGTATTTGAGAGGAGGCTATTAAATATGAAATCTGCATAAGGCTTAATAGGATTGACTAAACAAGGTTCCAGCCATGCCTGCTTCAGGTCCCCTTTCTTGCTTTTTCTGGCTATCCTAATGCTATTATCTGGGAGGACTGAGCAAATGAAGATGAAAGTTGGCTCTTCCAGTTACCAGTTTGTTGGGCTTATGGGCCTTCACCTTAGGACTCTTTCTTCAGAATGTCATTTTACATAATACATATTGAATATACAGACCATATTTAATCTGCCAAATAGATTATAAAACTAACTCACTCACTAGTAAACCTGGTTTTCTCAGATGATGCATGAATAGGTACATTTCCGATGGGTATGGTTGGCTGGATAAGTAAAGGTTTTATTCATTCATTTGTGCAATAAACATTGAGCAAGGAAGTGCCATCTGCTTGATATTGTTCTAGGTGATGGGGATACAGGGCAAGGAGACAAGGTCTTTGTATTCAGTGACCTTACATTTTAGTGGAGGGGCAGCTTGCAATAAACAGTAAATATTTTCTATAAATAAAACAATGAATATTTTTTTCATTTGAAAAAGCATATCCTATATGGAAACCCCAACATATGATAGAAGTAAAAAAATATTCACAGCAGTTGATGTATTGAGAAGTGTCTGTGTGTGTGCGCGAGCGCACACGCACGCACATATGGGAGTGTGTATGGTGTCAGAGCCATCTCTACCAATTTAGGCAAATTATAACAAATTGAATACAAAATGGTGCTTGTCACAAGACAGAAATAAAGCACAATGTTAAAAATCAAGTGATAATTATCTCATTGCGATGAGATGGATGCTGCCGCTGGTAATCTCATTAAAGCATTTATAATCTGTTTGAATCATCCACTTGAGTCATTGATCATGGCATGAACGAGGTCAATTTCTTTATTTTTTCTTTGTTTCTTTTCATCTTTTCTTATTGTTTTGATTTCCTCTCTTTATTAAATTACAAAATAATATCTCACAATTATAAAGCTGTAGGGAAAGGCCCATGCGTTTTTGTTCCAGATACTCAGCCACACACAGATCCAGAAACCATGGCAAGGGCTCTCTCTGGAGACTGTCAGACACTCCGTGGATGAGCTTATCACACTCAGACGAGGGACAGTTGGATGCTGCACATCAGGAGATAAGTGCAAATGGATTTCTAGTCTATTCTTGAGTTCCATTTGGCTCTGAAAGTATTTATTTATGTTTTATTGCAGCATTTAGGTATGTTTTTAGATATATAAAATAATACATTATAGGTTTGTTTCTAACAAGAAAGGTAAGTCATTACATTCTGGTAATAAATAAAAATATTTTTTGGCATTTTAAAGCTGTTTATAACATGGCTCAATCTTAAAAGAAATCCCTTTATCTTATTTTTCATGTGGCCATGCAGGTTCAGGATGTTCGAGCTGCATATATTGATGAGATAATGCTCTTATAGGAAGCCACTTGAAATCATAGAAATGGCCATGAAGAAATTACTTTTTATATCATCTCTCATTTCAAAACCTCCTTCCTCATAAAAGTCAAAATATGTCACTATCTATCAGTGATTGCAATGTCATCCTGTTCCCAGTTTTCGCCATTTCCTTTGTGGTGGTGGGTGCTGTGGTATTCACTACCCATCCCTCTCTGGAAATGAAGGAAGGATTCACCCCCTTCTCCATGTTCCTGGAATTGCTCTTGAAAACTGAGCTCGGCTTTCCTCCCTTTGTGGGGATGCCTTGGCTGAAGAAAACTACCTCACCCAAGCTCACTCCTCCTCCCAGGGCTGATTGATCCATGTGAGGTAGAGAGCCCCAGTCCCTTCATCCAAACTCAGGACATCTCTGAAGGAACATCCCAGCTTCAGAACTCCCCACATGGTTGGGCTTAAGCCTAGACCACAGCTCAAATTCTCTCTCTGATCAATCCTGCTTCCTTTTTTCCTTTCCACAGGTGTTGATTTAATAAAAAGTCCTGAAAAACATCCTGCACATTAATATGTATCTCAAGTCTGCATCCTGGGGAACCCAACCTGTGATAGCCGTCATCATAAAAGAGGAGAAAATCACTGGAATGGGATTTTTGGATCTAGATTTTGAGCTGTTTGGTGGTAATGAGGATCCCATCACTGGTGGTAGGTGGAATATAGATAGTTGCTGGCTCAATGTGGCAGCACAATTATTAAGACTTTTACCAATCATGAATGGGGATGGTACACATATGGGAGATAGATCCTACAGTGTATTAAACTTTTGAGAAACACAGTAGAAATGGTAACTTTAAAGACAACAGATTTTGGTCACTATAACTAAACTCCATTCTCATAAAAGATACAGAAAGTTAATCATGATGACTTGGCACATAAAACCTAAGTGAGAAATTCAGAGGGCAGCATCTGAAGAGGTTTTCATCTCCTTCCGTGGAAGAGAAAGCTGCAAGGATCAGGCTGAAGATTTAATTCTAAAAATAGATGAGCACCAAAGAAGACCAAACTAACAAAGGCTGGTCGGATATTGTAAAGTTAAGATCTTGGTTAGAAAAGAGTGGGATGCTGAGAATTGGGAAGGGGACTTCTGGGTTGATGCATCCAAGAATCTTCTGTCCTGAAATCACTGGGACCCTCTGAACCTGTAGAAGTAGCCCACATCTCCCTGGAAGGCTTGACATTCCCTTCTTACCTGAAGATGATGCAGAGTCTTCTCCATGTTAGACAACACCTGCCTCTTTCCCACAGAATCTACTCTCCCCTCCTTTTTTTGTCCACGAGGTCAATGACTAGGTCTGAGACACAACATAAGCTGAGGACATGCTGGGCCTGCCTGGGGAGGGAAGGAGTCATGCTCTGAAGGAACTGTAGGACAAGTCAACTTGTAGGACCCAGGGAAGGACTGGATTGTGAGAATGCAGAAACAAGGAGAAGAGATTATTCATTCTATTAAAGAGAGCTTATTGATATGTGAGCCCTCTCCTGGGACACAGGATTTTAATGTTCTTTGAGGACCTCCAGAAAATGGTACAAACATGCTGCTAGGATGGCCCCCTAGAAAAATGGAAAAAATGGTCATTCACACCAATTGGAGCAAAAATGACTGAATTTCTGTAGCAGATGGTGATATAAGGAGTAGTTCAAAAAGCTCAGCAAAGTGGGCACATGAGAGTGCATGTGCTATGTAAGGGTGACAAGGGTCACAGGATGACTGTTTTGCAGAAGGATCAGGAGGCTAGGCACAGTAGTGGTGCATGACTCAGGAGGTTGAGGCAGTAGAATCATGAGTTCAAAGCCAAACTTAGTGAGGAATTTAGCGAGGTCTTAAGCAACTTAGTGGAACCCTGTCTCTAAATAAAATATTAAAAAGGGACTGGGGATGTAGCTCAGTTGTTAAGTGCCCTTAGATTCAATCCCTGATACCAAAAAAAAAAAAGATTCAGGAGGGCACACCAATAACCACAGCAACAAGAAATATGATTCTGAAGAAGCAATGCTGCCTCTCTTCCCCTAAGACTGACAGTTGGAGATGCTGTTACAGAACTCTGTTCAGAGAAAACAATGAGGATCATAGGAACCTTAAGCAGTAGCCCCAACTGCAACTTCTTTATTGAGCAGATTATCATGTCCTTCGTTATATGATGCAAAGTCACTGATCTGGCTAATACTTTCTTTTCCAACCTTATTGGAAAGGATAAAAAATGACTTGCACTAACTTGAAAAGGATAATAGTATTCCCTTATAGTTTACCCTCAGGGCTATATTATCTCTTCTCCTCTCTGTCTTAAGATAGTCTGAGCTATCTAGACATTCAAAGGGTACCACCTTACTTCACTAGTCTAGGATAAGATCGGATCAGATTGGATGAAAAAAAAACGAAAAAAACAAAAAAACAAAAAAACAAAAACCAGATCTGTGGATACTTTAGTGAGACACATTCCAGAGGGTGGGAGATAAACCCTACAAAGAACCTACCACACCAGTAACATATTTTGGGGGTCCTGTTCTGAGGCCTGCCAGGATATTCCCTTAAAAGTAAAGGACAAATTATTGCATCACATATCTCCTCCTTCCCTCCCTCCCTCCCTCCCTCCCTTCCTTCCTTCCTTCCTTTCTTCCTTCCTTCCTTCCTTCCTTTCATCATGTATCTTGACCACAAAGTAGGAAGCACAATCTACAACTCTTGGTAAGGTACCCTGGTTCTTTTATACTCTGTACTTGGAAATATTGCTCTAGATCATGTAGTGGGTAATGTGGAAGGATATCAATTTTCACTGATGTTCAGAGCAGGAAAGAGGCCTGGAGCAGATATAGGTTTGAGTTACATGACCAGATAGATACCATTTTATTGGAAGTATCAATGGTAGAAAAAGATGCTTTGTGAGTTTATGATAAACCCAATACAGGAATTATAGTATAGACTCTTAGATTTCTGGAGCATGATAATACCATCTACAGTTAGAATTATATAAGTTTCAAAATTATCTTGTGGGCTGTAGTGGAGGCTTCATGCTTAATCATGACACACTAAATGACCAAGGAGGCAGAACTGCCAACAATGGGCTAAATTCTGCCAGAATCTTAGGGTTGGGAAGGCCCAATAACAGTCCCTAAGGAGATGAGCATGAGTTAAACTAGGCACACAACTAAGCTACAGAGACAGAGTCTAGCGCCCATGTCATCTATCATGACTATGGTAGCACCCTTTCCTCAGCTTATTTCTGTGACTGCAAAAGAATCCTTTAAGACCAGTTGATGAAGAAGGACAAACTCTGAGATTTGTCCAAATATGGCTTGCCTTGGTATGCATGTTTAAGATAAGAATCATGGTAGTTGTTATGGTTTGGATATGTTTACTGAAAAGCTCATGTGTTGGAAACATCCAATGTTTAGAGGTGAAAAGATTAGCTGTAACATCATCAGTAGATTTACAATTTGATGGATTAATAATTTGAATGACCTACTGGGTAGTAATGATAGGCATGTGGGGTATGGCTGGAGGAAGGAAGTCACTGGGGGCATGCCCTTGGGAATATTTTTTTTCTTGGCTCCAATTCTATCTGCTTTCTGGCTTCCATGAGCTAAAAGCTTTCTTCTACTTTACCCTTCTGCCATGATGTTCTGCCTTACTCAGTTCCAAAGCAATGGAGTCACCCAACCATGGACTGAACCTCTGAAACTGTGAGCCCAAAATGAACTTTTAATCCACTAAGCTATTCTTTTAAGGTATTTTGGTCATAGTGACGAAAGTCTGACTAATACAGAAATTTTACTGTATATAGACTTTCTCAGGGTGGCTTCAATAGAAGCAGTGCAGGAAAAGTGCTCTCAATGAGTAGAGCTTTAAGTGGTACAACTTTGGGAGGAAGGAAAAGCAGCTCAGAGACTAGAATATATATGCCCTCAGGATCAGTGGTGAATGGTTTGGTTGACTGTTTATGGTCCTGGGAGGAGAAAGATTGGAATATCAGAAACTAGAAGATCGGGGGTAGATGCCTGTGAATGGGTATGTGGGAGAAGGAAAGAAGGGAGAAGATTTTTTTTTTTTAATGTTAAAGCCACCAGACAGTATCCACCATAGAAGAGGAACTAAGCAAACAGATAGACAAAGGGACTTGACCCATTTCTATCAGGAAACCTCTGTTATCAGCTGCCCAGATAGGCATGAATAAAGCAGCCTTGATGGCAGGGATGGAGACTGTGCATGGGAAAGTCTGGAAAGTTGTTCTTCTCGTTCCCAGAACTCTAGAATTCATGTTTGAGCAAATCTGGCTCCCGAAGTGGAACATGAACACTTACTTCTTCCAGGGACAAAGAGTCCTATTTAACTATGACTGCTACTTACATGCTTCAGTACTTTAGCTAAGGGATCAGCAGGAAGAAGAGGAGTCACATCTTGGCAGGGGTAATTATCCTGATTATTAGGATGAAGTAAGCCTGCCGTCACACAATGAGAGTACCTAGGTGATCCACAGGATACCTCTTTGAATCCCCTTGCCCAACTCTGGTGGCAAATGAACAAATACAGCTATTCTGGCCCCAAAAGAACATGATGACAAGGTACTCAGACCCCTCAAGTATGAAGAAATGGGTCTTGCCAACATATAAGCCAGTGAGGCCAATTGATGTGGTAGCTGAAGGTGAGGGGAATCTAAGATGAGTTACAGAGATTAAAATAATGACTATCAGTTGCATCCTGGAGACGATCTACAGTGGATAAGGACTACAGTTTATCTCACTAACTTTCCTCTGAAGCATTCTCTAGAAATCCTGCAAAAGCTTCTCCCAGAGTTTAAACAAAGAGGTGGATCTGAGCAGTGCAAGAGATGAAATGCGTTGGATGTACTTCCCAGATACTCCTTTAGAGCTGAAGGACAAAATTCCTCTTGCTGGGAAAGCTCTTGGGAAGGTGGCTCTCAATCATCAGCCCGTGCATGGAATTATCTTGACTGAGGAAACTTCTTGCTAAAGTTACAATATTTTCAATGACTGACCAGTGACGGGGTTTAAGGATCTGGTCCCCTCATTCCATTCAAGGCAACTCTGAATCCCCTAGATTCATAGCACCCTAGGGGGTTGGCTGAGGACTTTGTTAGGATGTATGATCGCTCACTATCTCCCAATCTTGCTTCCTTTCTCTTCCTTCAACAGGTATTGATCCTAAACCCTTTCCCTAGGAAAAATCCTATATGCTAATCTGCATCTCAGAGATAACTTCCATGGGAATACCATCAAAATGGAATCAAGATTGAAAGGTGTGGTGCTGACAGCCACCTGATCTCTGAGGGAAGCTGTGGATAGACTGCTGTTCAGACATGTCCTCCTCAATTCACTGGGAATGCCCTCCTTAGTGCACACTCTGCAAACTGATACCAAAGTACTTTTTTACTTTATAGCATGACTCACAAAATATGTGTTGATCAAATGACAATCATTTTCACTTGGAGTGTGGGTTTTCAGTGATAAACAATTAGTAAACTATATCTAAGTGAAAAAGAGAAGGTAGACGTGTGGCACATGCCTGTAATCTCAGCTACTCAAGAGGCTGAGGAAGGAGGATCACAAGTTTGAGTCAATTTAGTAGGAGACTCTGTCTCAAATAAAATAAAATAAAATTGGGTGGGGGAATGTAGCTCAGAGCATTGCCTACCATGTGGTTCAATCCCTAGTAAAACACACATGCGTGCGCGTGCGCACACGCACACACACACACACACACACACACACACAGATTCTCAAAGCGGTGATGGTTGCATAACACTGTAAAGAGAACTAATGCTACTCAATTGCATGCTTAAAAATGGTTTAAATGGAAAAATTATGTTACTTATTTTTTACCACAATTTTAAAAAATCAATGTGATGTAAAAAACAAAACAAAACAATATATCATAACAAAATCATTGACTTGTACACTTTATGTGGATGAATTGTGTGCTATGTAAGTTATATTTCAATATGGTCATATATTTATTTATTGTTTTGGTACTAGAGATTTTGGTACATTTGTCCAGGGGCACTTAACCACTGAGTCACATCCCCATTCCTTTTTATTTTGAGATAGGTTTTTACTAAGTTATTGAGGGCCTTGCGAAGTTGCTGAGGCTGGCTTTGAACTTGTGATCCTCCTGCCTCAGACTCCCAGGGTGCTGGGATTACAGGTATGTGCCACCATGCCAGGCTAATAAAGCAATTAAAAAAAAGAGAGAGACTCTTGAAGTGGAAAATCAACACTTCTCTTTCATATATGTGCCTCACCAGAACTGAATTTTTCCATATATAAAGTAAAATATCTTTTTTTTAAAGTAAAATATCTATACAAGAACAATACTACCTTTCTCCCACGTTGTGTACCACAGATACTATGTAACACCTACAAATGTCCTTTGATAAAGAAATTGTGCTCTTACTTCCACTTTCTCTTCAAATACATTATTTGTCATTACCTTCGTAGCTGGTTTCACAAACTTCTTGGTAATAGTGTGGCCTATACTTATTTTATGATGCTTCTGTAGTGTTGGTTTCTCTATTACCTTTAGCAACAAAATTCATCAATTTTCTGTTAGAAAACACTTGTGATGTTTGCACTTGTTCTGGAAAAACTTTATTGTCCTATCAATGAAGTCATTGAGCTTTGTTGGAAAATGGCACTGAAGTTTTCATGACTTCCTAGTGTTAATGGAAAACATTTTTATAACAGATGCCACCCTGGAGGTCTAGGGGCAAACACATTACCAGTTCAATACCAAACAGTTTTTAGATGCTTCTGGTCATATTTCCTAAGCTCAACTTATAGATTTTAATTTATGTGAACTTATTTAAGATCACAGTAATATTCTTACTTCTTCTAGCATATACTACTTCATCTCTTCATTTGTCCTTAAATCTGATTTCTCTTTACAGTTATCATGTCATGGAGTACCTGAATTCTGATATTTACATCACTATTTTTATCATCTTTTGAACCACTGATGCATTTTCATAAATTAGGGCAGTTATAAAATTGATATATAAAAATACAAATCCAATAAGTAAAACATGACATATGTAAGCTGAGATAAAATCTACACCCTGTCCCTGGCTTAGATAAAAAGACACTAGGTGGCTGGGTAACCTTGGGGGCCCAAGAATCTCATTTTGACCAACACTATTCTATTTTTTCTCTGTTCCCTATTCTTCCATTCTTCTTGTTGGGCCTAGCTGGACTCCTCACCTACTTTGTTCCCATCCTTTCCTTTCCCTGTTCCTGTTCCTTTTTTGAAAATTATGAAACATTAAAATGGATATGGGCCTTGGGATTCTTTGAAGTTTGAAGATCACCTTATGCAGATGAGGAAACTGAAGTCCAGAGAAGTACAATGAATTTATGCAAGTTGGAGGGACCAGATTTGATCTCCTTGCTCCTCTGATTCATGGCACAATATTTTTCTATTTTGCCTTGAAGCCACGAAGACTTCTCCTTCAGCTCTCTGTCCTGGTTCTTTTAATGCTGACAGTGGTTGGACCCAGAGCAATCAAGTTGATTGAACTAAGAAAGTAGAAGTTTAGGGGATTCAAAACTTCTAAGTCTTCTTTCTCCTACACCCCATCAAATATCCAGGCACCTACAAACTCTGTGCAGTCTCCTAAAATATCTGCCAAATGTGCATTCTCCTTTCATACCATCATTGTCTTAGTTCAAAAAGCAGTTTTTCTCCTATACTTTTTCTTTCTTTTTTTCTCCTGTACTATTTCAACAACATCTTTTCTATTCTCTCTGATTTTAAGAGCTATCCCTGCCCCCAAGCCTCAAGACTACATTTCTATCCATCCATCCATCTCACTACTGCCAGAATGGTCTGATAATGGCACTCTCTGTTCTTTGGTTAACTCTTAAAGGCCTACACAATGAAATCCAATGTTATCAGGGCATATGACAGTCAAGTCCATGTTCTGGCTCTTGCTTTTCTGTCTAGTCTTATCCTCATCACTTTGTATATTAGCCAGGCTAAATTTGATACATTATCAAACATTTTCAAAATCTCAATGGCCTAACATGCAAAAAAGGATTTCTTATTTATGCAAAGTTCACTGCATTTCTGGGTCACTCTCTAGTGGAACTGCAATGACACAGAAAACAGGTTGCCTTACCAATATTTTTCCATGTCACCAGATTTCCTCCTTGCCATGGAGGAGAAAGCAAGAGCTGGAAGTTGAGTTCCATTCTATCGTGGGAAAATGGTACCCACATTTCTTGTCTAGAACCGCCAACTGCAAAGGGGTTTGGGATATGAAAGGAATGTTTGGTGAGAGTTACTGTTTCTCCAGTTCCTTGCCACTGGGGTTCTGGAAATATTGCCTCTTCATTCCCTGAGTGGAAACTCTTTTTAGACATGGAGGCATTCCACCCTGCCTAGCATGCCCTTCTTGCTGACCTGACAAATTCCTATAAACCCAAGTCTCTACTTTTAAGAAGCCATCCCTGACATTCCCAGGCCAACTAACTGGTTCATTCCTCAGTGTCTCCACCACACATTGAAGGTTTCTCCATCAAAGTACCTTTTTATTTTAATTGCTTGGCCATTTCCCTCTGAACTGAAATCTTCTGTGGATAGGGAAAGAGCCTGTTGAGGGCCACAGAGTTGGGATGACGCATGGCATTTTGCCAGAAGGGAGTGTTTGAGAGGTGAGCCAGGGAGCCATTGAGATGATGATGGTTATGTTAAGCTGTGTATTCAATTGTATATAGACCCCTGCTGTAGGCCTGGACACCCGCTACTTTGGAGTTCCCATGGGGATTCCTGGGGAGTTGGAGTTGGTTGGTAAGGTCAAGTGGAGGGAGTTCCTGTTGGTGTCTGGTGTGCCTAGGAGGGCCACGTGGGTGGTCGGAGTTTGTTCCTGCTTGAGTGGCTCGTGAATTTGTGCCCAGCCAGACTGCGGCAAGAGCCCTTTTATCTTTAGGTCTTCAGTTTTAACACTGTGGTACATAGAGACACTTTGTACTTCTGGTTGAAAAAAGTGAATGAACAAATAAATGAAAGAAATGACTACAAAATTATCCAGTTTCTTGTTCTTCCAACTACCCACTACCCTTGCTTAAGCAACCATCTTCTCTTGTCTGGACAACCCAAAAGCCCCTTTTCATACCATTCTTCTGCTCTTGCTTCTGTCCACCATGTTCTTATTTGGTAATCCCATCATTTTGAAACATGAATCCGAATGGGACTTCCTATTTCCTTATACCCAAATGTACAAATTCCTTCTCATGACCCATGGAGGCATAATCCAGCCACTGCCTGCTACCTAGCCTCAGCTCATTCTTCCTGTGTCTCCCATTCCAGGATGCAGTTTTAGTTTCCTGACACCTGTGTGTTTTGGTCACGTCTATACACTCAATTCCTAGAAGAACATCTCTCGCACAAAGCAAAGACTCCAACAATTGACAAATAAGTGGATACATGTAAGAAGAAAATTTCCTCCAGCTCAATTTCTATTTTGTAACTTTTTGGATCTTCAATTCCTGAATGCATTACAGCAATTTTTTTCCCCCTTCAGAATTTTCCCAGGACTGATTTCTGTGTCTAGAATAGACTTTTTCTTGTCTTTGGGTTGTATCTTTCTCAGGCTTCTGCTTAAGTGTCTTTTTTTTTTTTTGGGATTTAGTTATTTTGTTTTGATTGTAAATGAAAAACTCCCACTTGAAATACCCTAAACAATAAGGGAATCTACCTGTTCATGTGTCTCATGAGTGAGAAAATAGTAATGGCTTCAAGAAAGGATTGATCTAGGTTTCCGAAGATCCCCATTTCTCTCATTTTCTGTACAGCTGATTTTTAAAAATATCTTTATTTTATTTTTATGTGGTGCTGAGGATCGGACCCAGTACCTCACACGTGCAAAGCAAGCGCTCTACAACCGAGCCCCAGCCCCAACCCCAGCCCCCAGCTCTGATTCTTATGGTAACAAAACTACTGCCATCATTCCAGGATCACATCCTCACATCTAATCTCCAGTGGAAGAAGGAAGGATTCCCATGGTATTTCCTTCTGGAGTTCAGGGATTCATTATCTCTCATTGGCCTGAATTGTATCACATGCCCATGTCTAATCCAATCCCTTTGGCAGTAAAATAAATTCAAGCTGGAGGGACGAGATTTCTCAAGCCAATCAGGACACCCCTCCAGCTGAGGATGAGATTGCACATAACAATAAAGCTTCATATGGGGGAGCCCTTAATTCTCAAAAGATGGAAATTACTTTGGGCAGGAAAAATTTAAAGTAAATACTTGAGATGTAACAAGAACAACAACAACAATAAATCTGTCCAATGCACTTTCATAGAGGAGCCTTCACTGCCCAATTCATCCAAGGAACTGTCCTTTATAATCTCCTATTACTGAATTCTACTCACTTCTCTCAAGGCACTAGACACTGTTTGCTAATATTAACTTTATTTGTCTATTGGTTTAGGGTCTGAATTTCCAACTAGACTCTCATTTCATAAGGGCAGATACTATTTCTTCACCTGGTGCTAAAGTATACTAGAAATTTAATATATGTTGTATCAGTGAAAGAAAAAATTACCAAATTTCTTCTTTCCCTATTTGGCTCTGGTTTTTACTAAGTGAGACAGAAGAGAAGAACTTGAAAGAATAAGGATGAATGTGAACACTGTATTAATTTGCCTTTTCTTTGTCTAGAAGTGTAGTTCTCATTCCCTTCCAATAATCCCTCCAATTCCCTTGCCCCAGATCTCTTATTAACTCACCTGCTCCTGGCAAACTGGTAATTTGCCTTTCCTTTTTCCCCACCCCCCACCTACTTTGAATTTGAATCTCAATAGAAATCTTGATTTTAAAAAGAAAGTTAGTTAAATTATATTTTTCCAGATAACCTAGAGACTAAGCCTTCCCTCTTTGTGTTTTCCTAGCTCCTACAAGTATAGGGAGTGTGCTTTATTGAGTGAAAAATACATCTGCCTTATGGAAAACAAGACTGAAGACAGCCAGGTAGCAGAAAGAGAAAGGAGTTTGGAGCAAGCCAATAAAATAGACGATCTACCAGGAAAAAGTAAAGATTGAAAAACAGTGAAGTGGAAGGTCCTTAAGGTGAAAGGAGAAGGGACAATATAATGCATTTAGGAATTGAAGATCCAAAAACTTACAAAAGAGAAATTGAGCTAGAGAAAATTTCCTTCTTACATTTATCCACTTATTTGTCAATTGCTGGAGTACATGCTTTGTGCCAGAGCTGTTCTTCTAAGAATTGAGTGTATAGAAGTGACCAAAACATCCAGGTCTCTGCTCTTGTGGAGCTCATATTCTACTGAGGCAAGATAGCCAATGAGCAAATAAGTAGATGTAGGATAGGGATTGCTGGATACAGAGGTCACACTGAAAACACACATCTATTTTTGCATCTTGTGAAACCTGAAACCTCACAGAATGCCAGTAAAAGGGTTTTAAATGCAAAATTCATGCTTATGGATAAAGAGAGAAGCAAGTAGGAACAAGCATGGGGGCTAGGAGGCAAACTTGAGAAAACTGTATCCAAGGTGGGCAGAGGGGAAAGCTGAGAACAACCTGAGTTATGGTAATCACCTTCCAAAGTGCAGGAATTGGTGGGGTCAAGTGAATCTGGAATGGGGTGTGTGTGTGTGTGTGTGTGTGTGTATGCAGGAAACAGAAGATAAATAAAGACAGTCAACTGAAAATTTGTTGAAAAAGCAATTGTCTCTGCAGACCTTCTCTTCTCCACAAAGAAGAGCTAGACATCCTGAAGAAGACTGGAACTTTATTTTCTGAAAATGACACTTGGGAAAGCTGAGGATGGAGGACTGGATTCAAAAGGGGGATTAAGTGAGTTTATGTTCACTTAATGCTGCCAAGAAAGATGGCAGCCAAGGCTAGGCCTTCTGGCAGAAGATTGGAGAAGTCTGCTCTGGAAAGTCTGACAGTCTCAACAGAGAAAGATCTAAAGATACTGATATTTGGGGTTTTCCAACCAATCGGTACAAAGCAATTACACCACCTAGTGAAACTCTCCAGTCAACGAGTCCCACCTGTGCATTCAGAACTAATGATCAGCGTTTGGTTCCCCCTTCTTCAGGTGAACAGATGTCCAAGGACTATCAGACATCTGCAGAAAGTTTCTAACAGAAAAGACCAAACAAAAACCACATAAACAGAAAAAAAACAACTTGGAAGAAACATTACACAGGGAGAAGAAAATGTATTGGAGAAAGAATATTCAGACAAAAGAGAAGAAGATATTGCAATTATGACATGAGAATAGGATGCTAAAAAAAGTTAATACTCAGAGAACAAAAAAAGCTGTTGGAAATTAAAAATATGATAGCAAAAATGAAAAAGTCAGTAGAAGAACTGAAAAGTTGAAGAAACCTCCCTCAAAGTAGAATTAAGAAGACAGATGGATAGATCTGCGAGAAAAGATGATAATTAAAGCAGCAGCCTGGGAGGTCTCAATAATTAAGATTTCAGAAAGAAAGAAAAGAGAAAACAAAGAGGAAGGGATTGTCAAAGAAAGAATTCAAGAAAATTCCCAGAATTGAAAAATTTGAGTTTCCAGACTGAAAAGGCCACCATGTGCCCATCACAATTGCACAATAGATGAGAGTAGTCCCACATTCACACCACCATGAACTTTCAGAACATCGAGCCAAAGAGAGAGCTTAAAGTCCTGCAGAGAGCAAAAACATGCCACTTACAAAGGACCATTAATTATAGTGGTTTCGGTTCTCATTAGAAACTTTGGGAGCTGAAACACAATGGAACTGTGCCTTCAAAATTCTGAAGGAAAATGATTTCAGACCTAAGATTCTACTTCCAGCCAAATTATCAATGAGCTGTAAGCACATAAGGAAAGCATTTGCAGATGTGAAATGTCTCAAAAATATGTCTTCTAGGCAGCCTTTCTCAGAATGCTCTTGGAGCCTGGGCTTGGAGTAAACCAAGGAGAACATGGATACTGTTTTCTGAGAACTTCAGGTAATTTTGGGATGCTGCAATGTACCAGATACATAGGCCAATCATTCTAGATGGACCATGTCACAAAGCACAGGTAGGAAAATGCTCCAAGAAATTAAAACAACATGACACATATGTCTGGATTCTGTTGAGAGGATTTGGGCAACTGGTGTAATTTGGGTTTCATTACTGATATGGAACACAGAACTCTGAGCAAATAGGATATAATAAAATGAGTAATTCTAGGCAAAACATAAATAAGTGGAAAGGAAAAGTAATAATGAAAAACCATATGGTTCATTGTGTATTCATAATCACAATTATTTAACACTGAACATTGACTTATTCAAAATACACATATATTGTATATTAGGAGGACAGAGGGATAGGAAATGTGTAACTGTGGTGGAGGTAGAAGGAAAAAAAGAAGCAAAATCAAATTGCTGCTTCTCATAATAAAATCTGTAAATCTAGTTGATTGTTTAAACTCTGTGCATGATTAACATTGAAAAAGAATAAGACCAAAAGAAAAGAAACAAAAGCACTTGAAAAAATAGTGAAAGATCGTTTGTTCATCTTTGCATTTATGGCAATTAATTATTTTTATTTTCATATTTTCTACATTTCCTAAAATTAACATGGCTTACTTTTTAAATTATGAAACACACACTTTCTAGATTAAGGCAGGGAGAGAGGGTTATAGTGATGGGTACTAGTTTCGATAGGAGGATTTGGGAAGGCTTTGCTCACACAATGACATTTGGCCAGATCTTTGAAAGAGCAAAGGATATGGATACTCAAAGGAAGAAGATTCCAGAAAGATGTGTGATAAATAGACCTCTGTGGGTGAGAGGAGATGAAGTCAGAAAGGGGCTGGGGGCCACACCCTGCAGAACCTTATTGGACATGTTAGACTTCAGATTTTATTCTGATGACTACAGGAAGTTGTTGGGGAGTTTGGAGGAGAAAATGGCACAATCTTATTTGCATTTTAACACTATGATTGCTGTGTTTGGGACAGTAGAGAGGAAGAGAGAGAAGAGAGGAAGGGACAGGCAAGAGCGGAAGGTAGGAGACAAAATGAAGAAGTTTTTGCTGTGGTTCAGATAATAGATTCTTCAGGATTATTCACTGATGCTCAAAAGTTTTTATTTAGCAGCAGAAACCCTTTTTCAAAGAAAACCTTATTTCTTCATCTAAAAATCATTAAAGGGAAGTGGCTTCAGCTGAATTAGGAGGCTTCCAGAGTCTCCTGGCTCATCCCTCTCATCTGCTTCATCCACCTGGAGATCCCCAGAAGTGTGCCTTTGAACTTGGCTTCTGTTGACCACCAAATACCCAGTTTCTTCCTTTAAAGTACCAGTTAAATCCAGGGCAGGGAGGAGTTGACTGAGGGGTGGATTTGGGTAGAAGGACTTCTCAGGTGGGGTTCATGCTGTGAGAAAAGGTGTAGAGGTAGAAATAGAATCATACTCCATGTTCTTAGGAGGAAAGACTTTCTGTAGAGAAGGCAGAGCAAACCCTGGCCTGTTTGCTCCAACTCAGGTTGCTGCATACTGCACCACACTGCCTTTGGCAGCTTTCAGGCCAACTGTAGCGTGTCAGTTTTACCATATCTAGCCCCCACCTTCCCTCTTCTATGGTTTGAATATGTCCCCCAAGTTCTGTGCTGAAAACTTCATCTCCAGGGCAATTGTGTTGGGCCCAGGACCTTGAAGAGGTGAGAAGGTCCTGAGGGTTCTTCCCTTCTAAATGAATTAATGTCATAATTGCAGGAGCAACACTTCGAATGAATCTCAGAGTATCATGCCAAATGAAAGAAGTCCCCTTTCACAAGTTACATATTATATTACTCCATTTTTTTCCACAAAAGGCTTAAAAGACAAATTTATTATGTTAGAGGATAGATCAGCACAGGGATTGGGGCAGGAGGGAGTGACTAAAAAGGGGCAGCTCAAGAGAATTTTTTTTGGATGATGGAACTGTTCTTTGATTGTGGTGGGGATTTCCTAAAATTTTCAATGTGTTAAAATTCCTAAAACCATATACCTTGCTTCCCCAATCCCGTCCCTCCCAAAAAAAGGTCTACTGCATGGGAATTTTTTTTAAGGAAGAAATGTCAGCATATTATATAAAACAGAAACAAAAATCAGCAGATAGGCTTTTAGTTTGAATTGAGCAAGTAATTCTAACCCTTTGGGTTTCCTTTCACTCCTCTGAAATGAAAGACCTGGGAAGCCAGGAGCTGCAAATGCAAATGGTGATGAAGGGCAGTGAGCAGTCTCAATGGAAGACAACAGGGAATGGTGGGAGCTGCGGACGACTAGTCAGTTTATACCTGCCTCAAGGAGCAGCTTTGCTTCAGCCTCAACCAATGGCAACCGTGTTGAACTGTGGGGCTAGTTTATCAGAACATTTGCATTTTAAGGTAGGTAGAACTCTAGATTTTTAAAATGTGAAATTTCCTTATTTGTAAGCACCACCAGAGCCCAACAAAACAGGATAAGCTGTTCTGTACCATCCTTCTGAACTCTGGGCTGAGATGGTAAACCTTGATGAACAATTTACCAGGCTCTTTATCAGAGATTGCATCAGAGATTTGGAAGTCGTTTTGAAGGTTCTTGCATCACTGCATGTAAAATTAAGACCTTGTCCAATTTAAAATTTCTGCAGCCAAGCATGGTGGTGCATGCCTGTAATCGCAGTGGCTCAGGAGGCTGAGGTAGGAGGATTGCAAGTTCAAAGCTAACCTCAGCAAAAGCGAGGTGCTAAGCAATTCAGTGATTCTAAATAAAATACAAAAAATAGGGCTGGGGATGTGGCTCAGTGATTGAATGCCCCTGAGTTCAATCCCTGGTACCCTCCACCAACAAAAAAATTCTGCAATTGAGGTACCAAGTGTTTTTGCGGGTGTTGGCATCTAGGCCTGAGGGAGAGGATTCAGGCTGAACTGGCCTCCACTGGCTCTGCTCCCCTCCCTGGCAGCCCTGCAGGAGCACTTGGGAATGTATCATTTAGTCTGTTACAGATCATAGCCTCTCATCAATGGATCTGCCTTCTCTACACGCATTACTGATTTTGTGATGATGAGTGAGAATTGAAGCCATCTCTCATCCCCATTTCAGGACCATTATTGATGTTCTAACATACTTAGATTTATATTAAGCATGCAATAGGGGAAGGCCCATTATAGTGGGCTGAAAAATGGCATTGGAGTAGACAATAACATATATCCAGAACGAGAACTGGGGAAATTGAACACAAATGTGAATGGGACAGGTGAGTCCATGAGTTGGAAGGGCCTGGTCCCAGGCAGGAAAGGTGGCTTCCAATCCCTGTCCTGCACAATTGCATTAGGTACCAACATTGCACACCCAAGGAAGAGCTTCATTTAGGGGTCTGTGGGGTTGGGTCTAGGGCTGGAAGTGATGAGAAAGGGTGACTTGGAAGGTGTTTACTCTTCATGGTTGCATCCCCAGCCAGCCCAGATACGTGCTGAAAGAGGAAAAGGCTAATGGGAAGGAATCTGTAGCTCTGGAGGCTCACCACTGGGGCCTCAGAAGACACAAGGGGGAATTGAGCCTTCTCTTGCCAAGTAAATGGTGGCAGTCTAAGCTTTGGCCTAACATGGCTTTCCTTGCCCACTTTCCTTTTTAGGGAAAACCCACTCAGTGTAGTTTAGAAAACTAAACTTGATTGACTTCTCTCTCTCTCTCTCTCTCTCTCTCTCTCTCAGAGGAGCGTATCTAATCAGAATAAATGTTCCTCTAGCCTCAGTGATTAGTTAAGGGATGGGTATGTGACCTTAGCTGGTACAATCTAGTTCTTCCTAGGACTTGTGTTAGAAATAAACAGACTGATCACTCTTTCTATATATTGGCTGTAAGGATGATACAACTTAGAGCATCTTTTTTTTTTTTTTTTTTTTTTTTTTGGTACTGGGGTTGAACTCGGGGGCATTCAACCACTAAGCCACAACCCCAGCCTTATTTTGTATTTTATTTAGAGACAGGGTCTCACTGAGTTGCTTACCACCTTGCTTTTGCTGAGGCTGGCTTTGAACTTGCGATCCTCCTGCCTCAGCCTCCCAAGCCGCTGGGATTATAGGCACCACTGCGCCCAGCCACATAGAGCATCTTATTGTTACCAAGAGCCTATGAAAATAAAATTGAACTAATAAATGCATTTAAATGGGCTTGATGCTATTGGCTGAGCCCCTGGATACAGTTCTTTTTTAATCAAAATTAAATTATTTATTCTAACACAATTAATATTTGAATTGTTATACATGATGGATGGCAGAATGCAATTCATTTCATATTATACATAAAGAACACAATTTTTCAAGTCACTGATTGTACACAAGTATTTTCACAACATTCGTGTGAAAATAGGATAATGATGTCTAACTCATTCCACCATTATTCCTACCCCATTACCTGCTCCTTTCCCCTCCCTCCCCTTTGCCGTATCCAAAGTTTCTCCATTCCTCCATCTCCCCCGATATTGCTATTATGAGTCAGCATCCTTGTATCAAAGAAGACATTAGGCCTTTGGTTTTTGGGATTGGCTTGCTTTGCTTAGCATTATATTCTTCAACTTCATCCATTTACTTGCAAATGCCATGATTTTATTCCCTTTTAATGTTGAGAAATGTTTTATTGTATATATATATATACCAAAGTTTTCCTATCCGTTCATCTACTGAAGGGCATCTAGGTTGGTTCCATAACTTAGCTATTGTGAATTGTGCTGCTATAAACATCAATATGACTGTGTCCCTGTAGTATGCTGTTTTTAAGTTCTTTGGGTATAAACTGAGGAATGGAATAGCTGGGTCAAATGGTGAATCCATTCCAAGTTTTCCAAGGAATCTCCATACTGCTTTCCAGATTGGCTGCACCAATTTGCAGTCCCACCAGCAATGTATGAGTGTACCTTTTTCCTCACATCCTCGCCAACACTTATTGTTGTTTGTATTCTTGCTAGCTTCCATTCTGACTGGAGTGAGATGAAATCTCACTAGAGTAATTTTCTAGTGAGATGAAATCTCACTAGAGTAGTTTTTATTTGCATTTCTCTAATTGCGAGAGATGTTGAACATTTTTTCATATGTTTGTGAAATTTGAGTTACATGTATCAACTTCTTTCTTCATCCTTCTTTTTCTTTTATATTAAGCTAGTTTTAAAACTCAATTTCCATAATTTTCAACCCAAAGAGTCCTGATTAATATATTAGTTTACATCTGTGTCTAATACTCGATAGATTAATATCACATATTAAACAAATTAATAGTAAATTAAATGTTGTATGAATATAAGATTAGTTTTTTATTCAACTAATGTAAACTATGTGTCAAAACCATGCTAGATACTAGAGACCAAATTATGAACAAGACAGATAATATGGTTGACTTATTCTGTATTGGCCTTATTAATATTAAATTAAACATTACATAATTAGAACATTCAAATAGTTCACTGAAGTATTACCAGTGTAATGCTATGATAACATAATGAACAAGACATATGGTTTTTTTTGCTCATGAAATATAATTCTCTGCCTCAGTTTCCCTATCTGAGTCTAATACTAGTTTGAATATTCCTTAACTGAAATGTTTGTTACCAGAAGCATTTCAGATTTTAAATTTTAAAAAAATGGAATATTTACATATATAGAATGGATATCTTGGAGTTAAGATCCATCTGAACAGAAAGTTCCTTATGCCTCATAAGAACCTTACATGCATTGCCTCAAGGGAATCTTATAGAATATTTTTAGTGCACCTGTGTTTTGACTGAAACCTATTATGTATGATCAGGTATGGAATTTTCCACTGTGGCATCATGTTGTCAAAAGTTTTCATATTTTGGAATATTTGGTATTTTGATTTTTGTATTAAAAATGCTCAACCTGTACCTACTTCCCAAGGTAGTTGTGACTATATGAGAAATATAAAGTGCACAGAATAATGCCTAGCAATCAAAGGTAAGTAAATAGTAGACTGTTGTTTTAAATCCTGAAATTTTGGGGTGTTCAAGGGTGCTTTTATTTTTTTTTAAGTTTGGCTATTTTTCCTACTGAGAATAAGTAGTTTTGGGGGGGTTAGATATAACTGATTCACATTCTGCTACTTCCACTTACTTTGGCAAATTACTTAACTTCTCTGAATCTGTTGACCCCTCTATAAATTGTGGAGTAATCATGCATTCCTGGAGAAGGTAGAGGGCCAGTATAGTTACTGTCATCAACCCACCCATGATACCATTGCTTGAGAAAAATAATCTCAGAGGAAATAGTAATAACTATCATTATTTTTATGACTAGCATCAACATCACCACCAGCCCAGTACTCATACTTTTTGCCAAAATATTTCTGGGAACAGAGGAGAGAAAATTATCTTGATGGTGAGAACTGGAGGGAGGTAATGACCCAAAGTGGCCTCCTGCAAATGAGAAATCAATTTGTGTAAACTTATAGTTTTTTTTTTTTTTTTTTTTTTTTTTTTTGCATTCCTGTCTATGGTAAATTCAGGCCTATTTTAATGTGAGGATGTTTTAAATTAACTACAGTTAAATTGTTTCCAGTCCTCTTCTCCCCACCTGTCACCCCTTAGGAAATGGCTGGTTTATTCTGCAATTTCACATGCTCTGGGGGCAGCTGCCTGGCTACTGCCCACTGGGACCCTGTGCTCCCAGTGTGAGAAGTTCCTTTTCAAAGCACCCTGTACAGCAGCAGACTGGGGAGCAATACTCTAATCATTACTGTGTCACAAATAGGTGGCCTCTACAGTGCAGAAGTGGGACCAGGGGGCAAAAGGACCCAGGTCAGGCAGTTCTTGCCAAATTGGGTAAATTTGCAAAAAGAGGCAACATAAGTTATGTAATTACTGTTGCTGAGATTAAGAAAGGGCAAGATAAAGCTATGGAGATGTCTATCAGTAAGGGTGAGACAAATCCCAAGAGAACGTTCCCCACTCCAGGCTGTACAGGAATGAGTCTGGCAGAGGAAGGACCAGATAGGACAAACCAAGAGTCAATAGACCCAGGAGGGGTGGCAACAAAATGAGGAAGGAAGGCAGCTGAGACTTGAGAGTGAATTGCATGCATTTGGGGTAGATGGGTGGTGGAAAATGTCAGTATTGTGCACCCTGAAGCCTTTTAACACAACCAGGATAAAATGCAGGAGCACGGAGTTTGCTGGATTTGACCTGGAGTCAGCTGCATGGGCCACATGGTTTCCCTGACCCATAAAAGTCAGCAAGTGAGGAAGTAATTTATTGCTAGTGTTCACTGTCCGCACCAGCATATCCTGGAGTGTTCACTTCATTGTTTCCTTAATAAGGGAATGGAGAAGAACTGGGCTGTGTGCTCAGGGGTGGGAGTGGAGTGGAGGGGCTTTGGGTTATTTGTTCTAACAGTTAGAACCATTTGTTTAGGAGAAGGAAGATGGGGAAGCCTGGATGTTCCTACAGCGCGATTCACAGGGGTGTTTCTTGCCCTGTAGCTCAGCAAATTGAGGGAGAGGGAGGGCTGGGAACATAAAGAGGAAAAAGGGGTCATGAACTTCAAATGCATAACTTGGGATTTGCACAGACAGTTTGAAGAGAGGGCATTTCATAAATGGCAAATTATTACGGAACCAGGGAAAAGGGCCGATTTGTTTTAAAGAATTGGAGCCACAAAGGAGTGAACCATTTCCTCGGTGAACAGTGCAAATTGAGAAACATGAAAACAATAGTTGCTGATAACCCTTTGAATAGGAGCTGGAATTCCGACAGTGATTCCCTCTGCTGAGAAGCTGCCCTGTTTAACAATGACCTTCACACAAAGAATCTGGAGCTGAGCTGGAAGTCCCTGCAGCAGGCCAGGCTTGAAAGTTTGCTGGTACAGTTGAGACTTTTCTTTCTTCTTCTTTTTAATAGCCCGAGGCTTTCCAGCAACAATTAATTCTGTGACTTCGTCCTGGGTTGCTTGCCTCAGTGTTATCTGAAGATGTTATCTGTAAGGACTTGTGATAGGAGCATTGCTCCAATGTCTCCTCTGATCTGCTTCTGCTTTTAGTATAAAAACACATGTACTGATGTGAAGAACATTTTGACTTTCTGTTTTTCAGGCTGTGTGCAAGCAGGTTTTGCTGAATTGCTACCTGGGCATTAAAAATTAAAAAAAAAATCTCCCTCAGAGGATTCCAGACTACCCCCACTGCCCTAACTTTAAACTGCATGGGCTAAATGTCCCCTGAGGGTACATGTCAATCCTTTGGCAATAGGAATGTAAGAAGCTACACTGAGCCAGGCACATACTAGGGAGGCTAAGGCAGGAGATGCAGAGTTCAAAGCCAGCTTCAGCAAAAGCGAGGCACTAAGCAACTCAGTGAGACCCTGTCTCTAAATAAAATACAAAATAGGGCTGGGGATGTGGCTCAGTGGTTGAGTGTCCCCGAGTTCAATCCTCGGTACCAAAAAAACTCCCAAACTCAAAAAACCCCAAAACCAAACCAAACCAAACCAAACCAACCAACCAACAAACAAACAAAAAAAAAAACCTTTGAAATCCCAGCAACTTGGAAGGCCAAGGCAGGAGGCTGTCAAGTTTGAGGCCAGCCTTGGCAACTTGAGATCCTCTCTCTCTCAAAAAAAAAAAAAAAAAGGGCTAGGGGTGTACCTCAGTGTTAAAGCACCTGGGTCCATTCCCTAGTGCCTAAATAAATAAATAAGCAAGCAAGCTAGGCCCAAGTTAAAATGTGTACAAATAATACCAGACGCACATTTTGTAAGGGCCTTCATACCCTGCACAACCTATAAGCCTTTCCTGTTCTCTCAAGTTGAATCATCTTAGCCATGTCGTCTTGGGACCCTGCCCATGGACCTGACCAGCTTCAGTTAAAGAACCAAATACCACCTGGAAGGGTTTACACCTGGAAGGTGAAGATGGAAATCAAAGGAGAAGACAAGTTCCAGCAGTGTCCTCAAATGGGAGTCATTTGTCTTTGGAGGGTAGTCTGGGAGGGAGGGAAGCTAGGAGTCACTTTTAGAACTCAGAAGTGACTTTAGTACTCTGTTTTGTGAGTCTGGTTTAGTGCTTGCAATTATAGGACCTCAATCTTCTCAATAAAGATGTTCCATTTTATGGAAATATCAGAGACTATCAGGTCAGGTGGCTTGGGTTTCAATCCCAGTTCACTTTACTACTTAACTCTGTGGGTCTGGGTAAGTTTCTTATCCCTTCTGAACTTTAGTTTCCAAATTAAAAAGCAAATTTATCATACCTACCTCAAATAGGTTGTTATAGAGTTGAAAATCTGCAGCATGTCTGGGAGGGACCGTGTGAGTCCTTTGTGCAAGACCCAGCTGGGGAATCCCTTCTCTCCATAATGTGAGAAGTAAAAAGGCTCTGGCCATTTAATCTATCATCCATCAACTCAAATTCATGTCCTTCAACTTTCTTTCTTCTAAACTTACAATTTCTGTGGGAAAGTTCCAAAGATTTCCATGAATAAAACAAATACAGTCTTTAGAAGGGATATCATCCATTAACACTCTTGCTTGAATTAGTTTAGGGACTACCTAGACTGCTAATAACAAAGAAGGGGAAACATAATGGGTAGCAGAGAGGAGATACATGAAGGATGTTTCCAGCACAGGGACATCCTTCTCAGCTGTGGATGGAGGGGAAGCAATCTGTGCAGGGACTCAGGAAATTGAGAGGGAATACTGAAGAATCAAGACCCATGAGAAGATAGAGGGGACACAGTGGAGACAACAAGGGCATTGTGGGGCTTTCAGCCCCCCAAAGGAAGAAGAAGCACTTGTCTTCTGCGGTACAGGGAAAGGGAGAAAGAATAAGTGAACAGAGAGAGGGAGTGAATCCATGGGCCAGTGGAGGGGACTGGTCAAACCAACTCAGCAGGCTAGATACTAGGTGGGGTTTTGGAGCCAATAGACACAGACAGTGTCATGTTTCAGACACTAGCCATTTGATCCTGAGTAATTAATATAATTCCAGTGATGGTCATTTTCCATGTCTATAAATGGGGGTGATGATATCTAATATAAAAAGCTGATTAAATGAGTACTGCAGAGGTCCAGCATAGGCAGGCTCTCAATAGATGACCCCTCTGCATATCATTCTCATCTTCTTCCTCATCATTTGTTAACAGCGGGTGACTCTGAGTGACCTGGGGACCCATGTTTAGAGGAGCCAGTGTTCGAGGTTAGTAGAAAGATGCCACAGGGTTCAGTGGAAGTGAAATGGCATGAATTAAGAGTGAATTAAGTCCAGCATCCACGGATGTCCAACAATGTCCTTAGCCCAGGATCAGGACCAGAGAACACAGAGCCAAACTAGGGGACTTAGGATGGGGCTCTGCCCTTCAGATCTGGTGAATGGTTATAGGACTGAGAGAATAGGTTGCTCTTATTATCTATATTACCAGCAGCTGTGCAAGGTGAAGGCAACAGGGTCAAATGCAGAGAGGTCTTGGTGATTAAAAGCTGACACCATGATGGGGGAGTGGAAGGATACTATTAGGAGGAGAGGCCTCAGCTGGGTGCTTAGCAGGGTAGCAGCCCAGAAACACTAATGGGAAATGAGGTCCTGATCCAGGGGCTGTAGGTCAAGAGGGCTGGTGTGTTGTAAAACGGAAGGAATGCTGAAGTCTTGAGAATCCCTAGGTGGCCAGAAATAATATGGGCTGAAGTTGTCTAAGGATGAAGAACATTGTCATTAGGAGGGTCAGTAGCCAAGAAAAACCATGATGTAAAGGAAGGACCTTGCTAGACTTCGAAATCCACCAGGGAGAGGGATGTGCTTTGATGGTGATGGTGGGGCATGGAGAGCAATATCTTGAGCACAGAAATATGTGCATTTTGTGTTTCGCTTGAACATTATTATTATATTTTAAAAACTGAACCAACACGTGAAATTTCAATGGAAAAAAAAAATCCTTGTTTCTGACTTCTTTAGAAGAATAGAAATATCTGGCAGCCCCGTGTCTATATTCTTACATGGCAACTTCACTGTCCTTTTTAGAAGGGAATAGGATTTTTCAGTTTGCCACATTCCCTACCCTTCCCTGTTACTCCCAGCCTTGATGTTAAGTGTGATTTGCTAGTTATCTTTGCTGTCTTTTGACTTCTCTGTGGCAGGAAAATATTTCTTTTTAAAATTTAATTTGTTCTTTTTAGATATACATGACAGTAGAGTATATTTTGACATTATGCATATATAGAGGTATAACCCATTCTTGTGGTTTTTGTTTGTATATGATGGTGGAGTTTCATGGACCAATTATTCATAAATAAATATAGGAAAGTTATGTCCGATTCATTCTACTGTCTTTCTGAAGGAAAATATTTCTATGTATACATGGAGCCATTTGAATTTGTGAACTTGATTTGGAGTAAAGGCTGTATCAATGAGGGAGGTCCCTGATCCTATGGCAGAAGAGGGGACTCTAGATGTCCCAGGAGGGCCTCATGGCCTTAGGGCCCAGTAGAGAAGTAACAAGGAGAGGAAAGTGTCAGAAAGGACAGAAGGGTAGGGAGCAGGGATGGGGAGATGCAGGTCAGAGGATACAAAGTAGCAGATATGTAGGAGTAAGGTGTCTGGAGAGCTACTTTCTAAAAGGAAGACTGTAGTTATTAAGTTGACTTGTTTTAGAGATTTTTGTTAAGTGGATTTTAGCTGCACCCACAGAAAAAGTAAGGCTGTGTGATGATAGATGTTAGTTTGCTTCACTATGGTAACCAGTTTACTATCCATATGTATCCAATAACATCATGCTATAAACCTCAGATATCCACAATAAAAATTATTTTTTAAAAGGGAAAAAGAGAGTTCCTCAGAGTGTGGTGAGAGCTTGCTCCCCGTGGCCCTCTGGGGCCCTCCAGCCCTGGGCAGGTGGGTGAGCTGGGGTTCCGGGCACAGGCCCTGGCCTCTGCCCTGCAGACCCCCAGAGCTCCCGATGCTACTGCCCACTAGCTGACCCAGGCTGTGAAGGACTTGTGAGCCTATGGATGACCTGTGAAGGACTGGTGACCCCCTGGCTGGATGACCTTATGGTGGCAACCACCTGTTGGACCCTGGAGCCTGCGGCCTGCTGGATCTCCTGGCCCAATTCTGTCTGTCCCAGCCGAAGCTGCCACTAAGGACGTGGTGCTTTTGGGTGGCTTGGAGCCTGGCGTGGTGAAAAGACTGGCGGCAGCCCCAATGCTGCGGAGGCCAGTGAGGGCTTCGAAGGCCCAAGAAGGTGAGTGGACGCCCGAAAGCTTGGCCACGCGTTAGACAGCGGAGTCGTGCAAACTAGGGCCCTCGTTGACCACTCCATAGAGACCTCACGTGGTCCCAGGAGACCGGCACCTCGGACAGCGAGAGCATGTCTCCACCAGACCTTGCTTCCAGCCAGAGCGCACCTCGTTCCAACGCTAACAAAGGCCTTAACCGTCCTGGGAGGTGAGCACAGCCCCAGATGACTGGTTAGAGGCCTCGGTGGTTGTTGTTCATTCTACCAAAGAGGGAAATTGTGGAGTTACACCTTATTTCACCAATTGGAAACGGCCACCACCCTTTGGGAAGATTTACTGGCTGTTTGTAGGTCTGTGTATGTAATATGATTAAAGCTGCTCTCAACTTGCCCCCCAACATTTCAAAACTTGTGCTGTATCTGGACATTCTAGATGTAAAGAGGTTGCTTGAGGTATGAAAGAGTTAGAAAATAGCTTCCTGTAAATGCCCATTTGTTTTAAAAAAAAATCAGAAATGTCTTCTGAAAGTTACTTTGAAATGGATTTGTTAGACCACCTCTAGGAGAGACACTTGTCCACAATGTTCTGCGGGTTAGAGGATATGGAAAAGACTGACTGTGAGAAGAAAAAGGTCCTGTGCTAGACCAGTTTTATGTAAAAGATATTTTTCGTATAATAACCATTGTTTTGTGTGTGCCTTTTATTCCTCATTACTGTATATAGTTGAAAATGCTAAGTACTTTTTTTTTTTTAATATCTAGACTTTCTAGATGTTCTAAAATGCCTGATATATGTTAAAAGTAGAAGTGATAAAATATAACATATTTTGTAAATTGCTTTTTGTTAAAATTCTTATGAAATTTTTTTGGGAGTATGGGGGAAATAGTCAAAGCCCCTGTGGAGTAGTATTGTGTGTTGCTCCTTGGGAGCACCATGCCAATGTGCTAACGACAAGGCAAGAGTGAAACAAAATCCTTCTGTCTATGGGTTTGTTTCATTTTGCTGTGCCCACAGTATATATAAAGGACAAATGAGTCGTAATCTACATCTAGTCTTTCTAGATGTTAAAGAGGTTGCCACTGTATGATAAAAGTAGAATTAATAAACAAATTTTGTATGTTTTATGTTAAAATTCCTAGGAATGATTGTCTTCTGAAAATTTGAGCATTGTAGCCCATTGGGTTGGTGAAGGGCCAGAAGACATTTTTCATATTAGAATTATTGTTACATGTGTGCAGTTTATTCAAGACTGTCGTTTACATAGTGGACAAATTGAGTCCTCACTTGAAACATCTAGTCCGTCTAGATGTTTAGAAGTGCCTTATGTATGTTAAATGTAGAGGTAGTAAAATATCACTTTGTAAATATATTTTAGCTAAAATTCATATGAAATATTGTCTTTTGGGAATGGAACTTTTAAACCACCTCTGTGAGCAGTATAATACTATCTGTGTTTGTTCATGTTGTGGAGGAGGTGGGAGGGAAGCAATTGCAAAAGGTAATAATGTCAGTGTGTTCATACTTGGACATTTCAGGCATCAGTTTTCTGCATTTTGTTTTGCTTTGTATATAGTGTATGTAATGGACAAATGAGCCCCAATTTTGCAATGGCTAGTCTCTAGATATTAAAGATGTTGTCAGTGTATGACCAAGTAGTTAGAAAAATTAGCACATTTTGTACATCTTGTGTTGAAATTCATAGGAACGCTTGTCCTCTGTAGATGACTTTTGGATGTGAATTTGTTCAACCATTTCTAAGTGTTACATATGCCTATACTTGTCCACTGATCTGCAAGTAGAAGTGAGGAGGGAAAATCAAGGACAAAATGAGAAGATACCTTGGATTATAACCCTTGCTACATGTGAAATTTTATTTACCTGTGCTGTGTGCATAGTGGACAGGTTCTTATGTGGAATATTTAGTTCTTCTATATATTTAGAAATGCTTGATATTTTTAACAGTAGAAGTAGTACAATAAAACTTTCTGCAAATAGCTTTTAAAAACCGATGGGAAACAGTTTTGGAATGGTTAAACCACCTTTGAACAGGAAAAAAAAAAGAAAAAAGAAGCCATTGGAAGAGTATAAGTGAATTTTATGAAAATAAGGAAACTACCATTCCAAGGGCTTGAGATCCATTGAGTCTTGTTCATTCAGAGTGATTGTCTCTAGTCCCCTCGCTGTCATAAGGACCTGAGCCTGTGGGATGAGGGGCTTTGTGGAAGATCCTTCTTTTTACCTACAGAGTAAGGGGCAATGAGGCCCCTCCCCACCTACCTCTTGCTGGCAGAGTTCACCTTCTACTAGGGAGACTGAAAATACCAGATTTTCCACCTTCTAGTCTCTCTGGCAATGAAGCCCTGGTGTGGGGTCCGATTCTGGCCAATAGGGAAGGTTTCCTGTGCGGATTTGAGGAAAGATTTTCTTTGCTGATAAAGCATGGCTTCTGAGAGAAGCATCCATTTTCTTCAAGCAGATGTCATTGTGTTTATATAGAGCACCTAAACCAGGACACCATCTGTGTCTGTGTGAGGACAAATCGCAGGATCAGCCAGCACACGGAGGCTGGCAGAATGGAAAGCTTCCCAGAGCTGGGGTCTTGGCTTCCATTTTTGAGGCACGAAAGCAACCTTGTACTATCCACCTCTGGAATCATATATGTGCAGTAATACATTTTCCTCACTCTTTAGGCTACTTTAAGTTGAAGATCCTGTTATTTAGAGCTAAGAGCATTGTAATGGATAGAGACTTCATCCAGAGCTGGGCTTCTAATAAAGGACAGGGGCCAGCATGCTGGGGGAGACTTTCAGCTAATGGATAAATGTGGTGTATTTTCCTAGAGTGTCCATTTATCTCGATGATAGCTTAAAAGTACTTTCATGTGAAAACAGACGTGGCTATTGGTGTAGACTATAAAATTCACAAGATAAAACAGGAGTCATAACAGCTTCCAGGCAAGGATCCCAGGACCTTGGGATGCAAGTAGACGGTATTTCTCTTTCCATTGAGAACCAATATAAGGTAATGCATCTTAAACTGCAGTTGAAGAGGTTAAGTTGGACACAAGAATGGACTGTGTGTATTGTGATTGAAAAGAGATTCTAAATTGGAAGAGAGACGGGACAATGGAATGCTGGAGCTACGGATGTTTAGAGAGGGGAATATTCAAATGATTTTAAATATGGTTTTGCCTAGACTAGTTTTCCCAGCTTCCTGGGTCCTTGTCAACATCTTGCCAGTGTTTTATACAAGTGAAGAATAATGATCCCCCTCCCTTGGATGATAATTGCATTCCAGATCCTCCAATGTTTGGTGATTTAGCCTTTGTTTTAATTCAGTATGCTACTTAAAAGAGTGGAGTTTTTCTTTAAGTTGTTCCTGTGAATGAAAGCAGAAAATTGCCAGGAGTCAGCCAAATGTTGAGACAGATTGTAAATACCTGTAGGGAGAGTATTTGCGCATTTCCGATAGGAAGGATACTGTTAAGTTTTATGTGCAAGGGTTCTGCATCAAAGCCCAAATCCCAGCTATTCTTCCCACTTTGAGACTTCTTAGACAAGGTCAGCACAAAGGATCTACTGTTTCCACTGGCATTTACATCACCACTTTATCTTGTTATTCCTGATTTCTTGCCAGTCATACTGAGAATTTCTTAAGAGGAGTGAACAAGAATAACCAAACCAGCTTTGCCTCCTTGACAGTGAAGAACAGAAAGAAAAGCTTCTCTCCTAGACATGGGCTTTTCTTTTTCTTGTTTTTTGCTGTGTATTTTTAACTAGACACTCTATCTTTGACAAGCCCCAGAGTCCAAGCTGATGAAAAGCTGAGTTAATTTTCTCTTTCATTGCTCAACCTCATGTTAGGTAATTTTTTTTAAGTAGGAATTTTGGGAAGGCATTGGTTTAGGGAATATCCCTGTGAGACTTCCTCACTGGGCTACACACCTATATCCCAGGTGAACAGACTGAGTGAGATGTGGCTGCTGCCTCTGCTAGAAGGAGAGAGAGATGGGAATGTCTTTGATTATTTGTACCCCAGGAGCATCTGCTCCCCCCTTTGAAGAATGTTTTCTTGTGCTGGCTTGTTCTCCAGGCTGGGCCTGCTCTGCCCTGGCAGTTCTGTTTCAGCTTTCATCCTCTCAGCAAGCCTAAGTGGGCCCATTCTGCCTTATCCACTCATTCGGTCTTTCAACAAATTCATTAAGCACCTAATCATTGTTGCAACAGCTAACATTCTGTGAGGGTTTTTTTTTTTTCACAAGTAGGAGTTGGGTGGAGTGGTTAAGAGCATGGGGCCCAAAGTCCCATAGCTTAGTGAACTGGTTATTAAACCTCTATGGGTCCTGGGATAACAGCATCCTACCACCTTCATGTGAGGAGGCATTTCATATTCAGAGCTCAGCCCAGTCCCTGGAGGGCATACCAAGAGGGTAGGTGGGTCATCATTGGAATCACTGCCATTAGTGTTCAGGGGCTTATAAACACGGTTGCCTTTCCACGGAGTTCTCTTTTCTTAGGCATTTCCTTACCTCTTCTTCTCCCAGATCCTATCTCTAATTACCTCAAAGAGTCACTAGATGGATATTAGACACCTGACAGATGTGACCAAAAGACTTGAAATCACTGGGCTTTCTGGGGTGTCTTTTGATGAAGGAAACTGAATGCTGACATGGCTAACTGCCGCAGTCCGGCTGCAGCAGAATAACCGGGGGGGGGGGGGGGGGGGGGGGTGACGAATAACTTGTGTACGTTGATGTAGCAGGAATAGGAGCCGTTTATTGTAGGATCTGAGTGATATTTATACATTTTACACAGCTTATCTAATTAGCATAAAATAGATACAGCAGTCAACCAATAAGGAATCTCCACACTTAATGGCTCGCTTTTGTTACTTCACAAACCACTCCCTCTGGCATTTGGCCAGGCACCATCCAGACTTGTTTACAGACTTTAACATTTCTCTGGCAAAATAACAGGTGCCAATCTGACTTGTTTACAGACCTTAACAGCTAACACCAGGCAGACATGAGGTGCTCACTGGTGGGAGGGAGCAAGGGGAGTCTGCAGGTGGGAAGGGGATGGAGAAGGGCAGTATCCCCTCCGTCCTGCAATAGAACCCTAGGCAAGTCATTGCCTCTCTTGGGATCTCACTTGCCCTATCTGTAAAGTCAGGGAGTTGGTCAACATTTTTCAGATTAGGACTCACAATAAAAAGTGCCCATAGTTTTACATTGTGACTCTCAGGACCACATACATTATCGAACAAAAGTTTTATGAAACGATACTAAGTGAAATTACTGAGTGAAATTCTCCATGTTGTCTGTTTCCTTTAAAATCCTGGTTATAACCCATTTTATTGACTTCCTGACCCTCAAATGATTCAGTCTGAAAACTCTGGACCAGTGTCCCCTGAGACACTTTTCAGTCTGCATTTCTGTCATATTAGAGCTCCAGAGGTTATAAGGGTTAAAAAAAAAAGAAGGAATACATAATCTCCTAGGGTATTGAGTAGCTAGAACCCAGCTAGATTAAATTTTAAAAATTATATATGGGGGCTGGTGTTGTGGCTCAGTGGTAGAGTGCATGCTTGGCATGTGTGAGGCACTGGGTTAGAATCTCAGCACCACATATAAATAAATAAGTAAAATAAAGGTCCATTGACAACTAAAAAAATATATAAGAAAAGAATCAAGCAAAAAATCATATATGGTTGACTCCCACACTAGCTTTGTGGAATTCAAGGACATGATCTAATGGGAAAGAAGAGGCTTATTGTTGGCATTCATCTGCTGGAGCCTGATGAGGCTAGGGACAGTAAAAATGCACATTGCTCATCGGATTTGGGTTTTCATTTGTGAAAAGAGAAGAAAGAATTCTGTCATCGAAGTTCACTCTTGAGTATGGAAATTCTGGAAAGAATCCACTTTTCTCAAGAAAGAAAGAAAAAAAAAGCAGCTTGTTTTAATCCCTAAATGGATAGAGTCCTGTGAATGAGGGAACTTGGGAGAAATGACTTCCCTGCCTATGTAAAAGTTTGTTTTTGCCTTAATGTGTTTGTCCGTTTGCTTGACTGCTCTAGAGATAGTCATCTGGAAACACAAACTTCAGGAGAACAAACAAAGTTCATCACCCAGCCCCCAAACAAAACACCAGCAGTGCCCTAACACTCATGGGTCCTCAGCTCCTCCCCTACCACCATCCATCCTCAGCTGCCTTGAGGTCACTTTATGTAGAGAAGCTCCACTCACCAGTGGTCCCTTTGGGACCCTGCTCTGTGCAAGGACTGCTAACTCCAGGGAGTTCTGTGTAGTACCTTGTTATGTAGAGTCAGTTGGAAGACTTTCTCTCTCTCTCTCTCTCTCTCTCTCTCTCTCTCTCTCTCTCTCTCTTTTTAACAGATGGCTCTCCCTTGCTCTTTTTACCTCAAGGAAACTTCTGGAATTCTTTGTAACTTTCTGAAATCTGTGGCTCTAGTGAAGTCCAAGTCTTTCAACGTGCTTCCTTCAGTCAGGAGCTAGGATCTGGAGGAAATGGCCCGATTGGGAAAATGTCAGCCAAAGGGTCCCAGATGCGACTTTGCCTTGTCAAGGCTGCTTTCCTGTCCTTTCCGTCTGTTGTCTGTTCTCAGTTTTGGTGAAGAAAAACAGGATTCAGAGTCAGTCAGTTGGGAAAGTTCCCAGGAGCTCTCATGCCTCTTTAAAAATACCTTTTGGCAAATCTATAGTATTTAAATTGTATACAACACATACAAAGTGGCAAGTTACACAGTAACAAAGCAGCTGGTAATGTTAGTGTGGACCATCCACTATACCAGGAAGGAGGTAGCAAATTCAAAGATGGAGGCAAAGAGAAGGAAGCTAAAGGAGAGGAGCCTTTTGCCAAGGGCCGTGTTGCAAGTTGGAGGACTGAATCCAGATGGTGAGGGTGTCTGACACAGCCCGGTCATCCAGCTGGATTGTGGGAGAGAGGTGGCCACACAGTCTTGGTGAAAATGGAGAAAGAGCCAGGCTTTGGGGTTAAGACACCAGCCCTGCAGGGCTGCTGAACCCGAAGAGCAAACAGGTGGATAAAGCACTTGGTTGTGACCTGGCACTCACATCCCTGGGCAAACGGTGACTATGGAAACAGCCTTCTCTTACCAAGGCTGGGACCCCTCCTCAGCTTAAGGTTTTCTGAATTTAGAGCCCTTCTCCAGGTAAGGAAATGGCAGTTTGCTCGAATACAATGGTCTTTTTAAGGCAGCTCAGATGTTTATCTTATCCCAATATTTACCCTATTGAATAGGATTTGGGTGGCTTATTTTTCTATTCCTCTGGGGATGAGGTTTCACTGTGTTAAGTTGAATATCAACTTTTAAATGAAAAAAAAAAAAGGATTGGATAAAACCAAGGGAAAGCCCTCTTCTGGCCTCAGGGAGGGAGAAAAAAGGCTCTGGTAAAATCTGGTCCAGATTTTCTCTGCCCACAACCTTGGAGGCTGGGAGCCCAGCGGGGAAGCTTGAGGTACTGAATTGGCTGAAACAACTGCAAAGGTTTAGCAGGACCCATGTCCAGGCATGTGGCAGGGAACATGAGGGATGTTTTAGTATCAAACTGAGGATGTTGTCTTGCAGCTGT
The DNA here is from genome assembly GCF_048772815.1 of Callospermophilus lateralis. Classification (NCBI taxonomy): domain Eukaryota; kingdom Metazoa; phylum Chordata; class Mammalia; order Rodentia; family Sciuridae; genus Callospermophilus; species Callospermophilus lateralis. The sequence goes on from NW_027514454.1 coordinate 4,379,994, forward strand.
TGACTGAGCCAGGGCTCCCTTTCCCACAGCCCCCCCAGGTGGCCATGGTTTGGCCAGCGTTCCTGTCTTAGCCTGGGTTAACACCTAACACCATTTATTTATTTATTTATTTATTTATTTATTTATTTATTTATTTATTTATTTATTCAGTTTGGCTGAAATTAGTTCCAGGAAATAGCATCTATGATAACAGCCTCTTCCAATAAGAAGGACAATGGCCAAATTAGCCCTGGGGTGGGGGGAGGGTTTCAGCTATCATAGCTCTCTTTAGACTGGAAGACTTTAATTTATAGTAGCTTTCAGGACCACCACCAAAAGTTTTCACTTCAGATAAGACTCAAGTAGTGTGTGTTCAGAATATCCCAACGTCTTAAGTGTTTCTGCTTGGCCAGGAATGTCAAGCAATAGATATATATTTACTCAGTTATTCCTACCAGCACTCTATAAGATTGGGCTTCATAGATGATGAAATTGAGGTAGAGAAAAGTTGGATCACTTTGGAAATAAATAGCTAGTGAGTGGCAGAGTCAGGATTGAAAGTGTTCTCGGGCAGCCCTGAAGCCCATATTCTCACTATGCCCTTGAAGCAATTTTTGAAATTTAGCAGGTTGTGGATATCTACAGAGGGTGGATTTTATCCTCCTCTGTGAGCTTCCCATCAGTTTAAGGGACAGGACTGGCCAGATGAGAACAAAAATATTGCCTATATTTAGAATTCAGATCCCAGTGAGTGACTCTTTGGAGTTCCAAGATACTGGGAGGCCTGGAGGATGCAATGCTGCTTCCATCCCACCTGACGATTTCATGTGTGCTTTTTAGTAGTTGAGTGAATCATAGACAAGTAGTCCAGAAAGAAAAGACAGTTGTATCAAACCCTGGGCATCTTTCTTTTCTGCACCTTTGCTGGAGGCTGAGGCTGTGGGAAAAAAAAAGAGACACAGCAATCACCCAAGATCAAAAGAATGAAAAATCTTAAAGCTGGCTTACCTGGCTGTGTTTTAGCACACTAGTAGAGCATGTGCCTACCCTCTGTGAGGCCTTGGATTTGAGCCTCAGAATCACTAAAATCCAAGACAAAACAAAACAAAGCAGGCTTAGATGTTGGACTAGCAAGGTCTTCTTCCTTTTCCCAAACTTCCATCTCTAAACATGAGAATTTCCCCAGTCATGTGTAGAAGTCTCCCATTAGCACAGATTTGCTTATTGATTTAATTTAATCCATTTTATTTAGTTCAGTCCATTGTTCTATAAGGCTGAAAAAGAAGAATAAAATGATGGACAGATTTGATAGCATTGACAACAATAACAACTCCTCCTCCTCTGGTATAGTGAAAGATGCTACAGACAACATTAAAAATTAATAGAATAAGATCAAAAAATTTGGATTTGAAATGACTCTCAAAGGCTCAAGTGTTAAAGGTGTAGTCACCAGTCTGTGGTGCTATTGGGAGGAGGTGGAGCCTCTAGGAGGAGGGGCCTTACTGAAGGATGTTAGGTCATTGGGGACATGACTTTAAAGGGGATATTGGGACCCCAGCCCCTTCTCGCTTTGCTTCTTGGCTGCCATGAGGTAAACAGATTACTCCATCATATACTTCTGCTATGATGTTCTGTGCCATGACAGGTCTAAAGGCAACGGAGCTACCATGGACTGGAATCTCTGAAGCTATGAGACTAGATAAATATTTTCTTCTTTTTAGTTGATTATCTCAGGTATTTTGTCGGGGCAACAGAAAACTAATATGAGCACTTATAAATCAGTAAGAAAAAGACACATCCTGTAGAGAAATGAGCAAAGACTAGGAACAGGTTATTGGGGGTAGGGATTCCTTGGATTTAAAATGCAATAATAGGCAGCAACTTAGTGAGACTCTGGCTCAAAATAGAAAGGACTATGGATGTGGCTTATTGGTTAAATACCACTAGGTCCAATCCCCATTACCAGGAAAAAAAAAGAATTCAACAATGGGGGGAAAACATATTTACAAGTGATAAATGCTGTAAACAGAAATGGGTCCAGAGGAGTCACATCACCTTGTGTCAATTTCTGAAGTTTGATGATAGCAAAAATCAACTGAGCCATAATCTCCCTTTATAGGCCCCTTTGGTCTTGTAAGTACAGTGCAGCCAGCCTTCTGCATCTTCAAGTTCCATAACCATGAATTCAACCAATTGCAGGTCAAATAAAAATTGCATCTTTACTGAACATGTACAGACTTCCTGTTGTAATTAACTCACAAACAATATAGTATAACAACTATTTATATGGTATTTTCCCAGTATTAGGTATTGTAAGTCATCCAGAGATGATTTAAAGTATATGGGAGGATATGTGTAGGTTATAGGCAAGTACTACACCATTTTATATAATGTACTTGAGCATGTGTAGATTTTGGCATCCTTGTGGGTCCTGGAACCAGGCCTCTATGGATACAAAGGAACAACTGTTCCTGTTTTTTTTTTTTTTTTTTTTTTTTTTGTGTGTGTGTGTGTGTATAAGCCTTTGCCCCAAGGTTTAAGAACTGGAACAGACTAAATGGAATTACAAGAGAAATGCCTCCTGCCGAGATCTGGGGATTCAGTTGATTCTGCCTTTAAAGGTAATGGAAGGAGATAAGTCACTTCTGGCTGTTGGGTTTGAAGTGCCTTGGGGAGTCTCTGATTGGAGCTGTCCAGCACATAGTGGTGAATATGGGCTTGCACATGGTGATGAATACGGACTTAGGCTTCCCTCAGAGCTGGGGAGATTGGTTAGGCTTTCCATTGAGAATCCACAGATGCTGTGAGTGGAAGAGCATGGACTGGGAGTAAGGAGAGATAGCCCCTCTTTGCTTGGTTAAGGTCCACAGAAGGAGTCTTAATACTTTAGTGTTAATGAACTCATCAACATCTTCCTACCTCTAAGGAAAGAGCTCTGGAGACCTGTGAGTGTCTGACCTAAAATAGGTGGTTCTGAAAGGGCTGAAAGTGTACCTTGGAGGATACTATGTGACTGATTTTCTTTTAAATGACTCTGTTTCTAAATAAGAATTGGAGATCTTGGATGGATAGTGAAAGGGATGAAGGGAAGTGGAGATACATAATGGCTCTCTCTAGCCCCTACCATCATCCAGGTCCTCAGTGACTTTCTAGCTTTGCTGTCTGTATACATCAATTGGAGGGTTTATTGAACTGCATATTCATGGACCCTACCCTCAAAGACTTTGAATCTGCATTAGTTTAGCATAAAGTCCTACAATGTGCAGTTAAATAACCACTCCAGGTATTTGTAATGCAGCATTCAAAAGATGTACACAATACGGTAAAAAAAAAAAAAAAAAAAAGGATGATGAAGACAAGAAGATCCTCTATGAAACATTGATCCTAAAATCCAAAGGACTGAAGTCACAGCATGGGAATGTTTGGTAATGGGCATGTCTTCATTGAGTGGTACTTTTGGCATTTTGGCTTCAATCAGCTCTCAGAGATGCTGTGAGATATACTGTTGTATTTGCTGAAGGGAGGATCCAGCCTGCCACATCATGGAGCTTCCCTCTGGAGGTAGTATCTATTGCATCCAGTTCTGGGAGACTTCTGCTTTTCTCCCCAACTGGTTTGCCCTTATATTGTAGAAAAATGAATGGGTCTCCTAATAGATTAATTTGTTTTTTTTTAATTGGTTCTTTTTATTTATACATGACAGTAGAATCCATTCTGATATGGAATATATCTTATTTTACTGTCTCTTCTGGGACTCATGTCTAAATCATCATGGACCATTCCCAGTAACGGTGGTTTGTCTTTGTGTGATGATTGCCGCTCCCTTCTCTTCTAGGCTTCATGTTAATCTCTTACCTTTAGTTTTTCCTTCGTGCCTCATCACTATTTAAAAAAAATATATATTTTTGGTAAAATTCATACAATATTAAATCACCATGTTAGACATTTAAGGGTGGCTTTTAGTACATTTGATGTCATGCAGTTATCACCACTGATTTCAGAAAATTTTGTCGCTTGCCCCCAGAACCCTTTTCTCAATAAGCAGTTATCCCTAATTTCCCCTGAACCCCCAGTCCACGCAAACCATTAATCTTCCTTCAATCTCTATGGGTTTTCTCATTCTGGACATTTCCCCCACATGAACTCATATAATATTCATGTCTGCCTTTCAGTTTGTGTAATGCTTTCAAAGTTCATCCATGTTGTAGCATGTATCGATACTTCATTCCTTTTTATGACTGAATAATATTCCATTTAAGTGGATGTACCACGGTTTGTTTATCTCTTCATCAGTTTTTGGATCTTTGGGTTGTTTCATTACTTTTCTTCAAAATATACTTTTGTATTGTACATAGTTTTCAGCCACCTCCTATGAGAATGGGATAGGACTGTTCTTCCCAAATCATTTTGGCTTATTATAGCTATGGATGGGTTTCAATAGGCAGGACATAGGGAATTAAAATTCACCTATAGGTCTACAAATATGAAGGAGTTAAGTATATACCATCCCCAAATATGCCACATTGGTACATTGATTATTTAGAGCTGACAACATTGGAGAGACAATAGCTCCAGAAAGAGTTATACAATCTGCCTTTTCCTATATGTAGCAGGCCATAAATATTCCTTTGGGAGGGGTGCTCTCCTTGTACCAGGGCAAGAAAATAGCCTTTATCATTATCATTAGAGACTGGTAATTGGGGTTGCAATGAGCCTGGGTAAATAAACTCCCTGAAGTCACTCTTATCTTCTGCTAGCTTTACATCCCCCTTATATCTTAGTGAATTCCCTAGAATTTATAGCCCCTAGCCACAGACCCCCTTGTCCATCCACAGACCCCCTTGTCCAGTGGTACCTATGTCTCCGCAAACTTATCATTCTCTGTCTAAAAAGGTATAACATCACCTTTCTTTGGTCATTTCTTTGAACTTCACTCTCATGAAGATCCGTTGTTACATATAAAAATTAATAAAAATCATATGCTTTTTTCCTTGTTAATCTGTCTTGTGTTAATTTGGTTCCTAGACTCAGCCAAGATAAGCCCACGTAAGATAGGCTTACGTAGGAGGATAATAGAGGGAGTCTCTCTCCCTCATACATGCATAGCCGTATATGTAATTCTATGTAACAATAAAAATAAAATATTGTCATAATTCTGAGCTCAGATAATGAAGTGTGATTTCTAATTATTTGACCAAGTATCATTTCTTCAATGTTCCCAGTCCCAAGTCTCTGGGGTGGTTCCCAGATCTCGTCTGAGGTGAAGGCAGTCTGGGAATGGGATCTATTTGTTCTGGATGCCAACAGTTCACCTGACCCACTGGCTCATCAGTATTGACACTTCTTCCTCCTCAGAGGCAGGATCAAGAAAGGAGCATGGGATTGGACTGTTCTTCCCAAATCATTTTGGCTTATTGTAGCAGTGGATGGGTTTCAATTAAAATGAGGTCATGGGCTATTAAGAAGATTGGAGTTTGTGGGGGAGGGTGAGTCATTTGCATCCATGTGAAATGCCCATGGCTGTTTTGTACAACTTGGGCTCCAGTCTCTGTTTTCTTCTGGGAGTGGGTTTAAGAGTGGGCAGAAGAGGCGTCATTGGAAATGAATGTTCTCCTTGTGGGATCCAAGATCTTTTCCTCTGCCTCCACCCTCTCCCTAATCTGGATTCATAGAACAAAACTGGGAAAACAATGGGGGAAAAGTAGCCAAACTTTAGTTGCTTATGTTTTCGGAGACTTCTTTTAAGTGTAGACCCTGGGTGTGGGAAATGAGGACAAGATCAAGGCAGAATGGGGTAGCCAGTGTCTTTAGCTTCATCCCAGTTCAGCCTAGTCAGTAGTTCTGGTGGTCAGGTGCAATGGAGGAAGCTAGGAGAGACTGTGCCCAGCTATTCTTGGCTGCTGTTGATGGCTGCCATTGTTAGCTGCCCTACTGTCTCTGGAACATGCCAAGGAAGAGTTGGGGTGCCAGCCTCATCTCTGAAAAACACAAAATAAAACAATGTAGTATCTAAAATTAACTCAAGATATGCAAGAATGGGCCGATTTCCTATGTTTTTTGGGGGGGATGGAATGGTATCCATGCAGTCTTATGACCGTGTATAACAACTCTGTAGATATATATTCCAGACTGACTAAACTGAGGAAGTGGGCAATTTTTATGCTCTGATGCTCTCTGGACTGTCCTGTCTGATCAGTCCCCCTGCCCAAGCCCTCTGACATTGTGAGCAAGGTGATGGTGGGTGAAAAGGAAGCTGGTTGGGTGGGATGCATTAAATCTCTGGCTAAATGGGAGGTGTCAGAGTTTGGAACCCTCGGAGGTTTGAGCTTAGAACTTGGATGTTACAGACCTCATGAAAAGTAAGGCAACTTGAGTTAGAGACATTAGTGTCAGCTCCTGTTTAAAGTCTGAGGACCCAAGAGAAAAATGCCAAGTGGACAAGGCCAGAAGCAGGCCTGAGGATGGGAAATTCAGGGTCAGAGCCAAGATGTGGAGAATGCCCAATCAAGTAGTGACATGAGAGAGAGAAAGAAAGAGAAAGAAAATATATTATGTGTGCATGTGTGTGCACATGTGGTATGCATGCGTGCTTGTGCATGTGTGAGCACATTTAGGCTAATCGTGCTGCATACATGTATATAAGGTTTAGCATATGTAGAGTGTGCTAGGTGTGATTATCTGAAATGTCCCCAACAGTTGCATGTAGTGAAGACTTGGGCCTCAGTGCATCAATGTTCAGAGGTGGGTCTTTTAGGAAGTGATTGGGTCATGAGGGCTCTATATTCATTGATATAGGGCTCTATATCAATCCTGAGATGGGTTCATAATTGAATGGATTATTGGGAGGTGATGAAAACTGTAGGAGGTGGGGTCTAATTGGAGGAAGTAGGTCATTGTGGAGGTGCCCCAGAAGGCTATTTCTTATTCTTGCCCGTTTCTTATGCTTGCCCTCTTTCTGCTTTCTAGCTTCTTTAGGTGAGCAGCTCTGCTCCACCGTGTCCTCTCTGCCACCATGCTCTGCCTTGCCACAGGCCTAAATGGAATGCAGCTACTTGACTGGACGGAAACCTCTAAAGCTGTGAGTCGGAATAATGCTTTCTTCCTTTAAGTAGCTTTTCTCAGGTATTTTGTTACGGCAATGGAAAACTGACTAACACAATGTGCTCATATGTTTGAGGCTAGTGTGTAGAGTATGAGTATGTGCTTGCATGCACTTTGGTGTGTGAAATTCGAGGCTGGCAGGTGTGTGAAAGGTTCAGGTTTATTGGTTGGGCGGCTTGTGAACTTGTGCCACACAGATGAACCAGTCTGACTGTATTTAATACCTTGGCTTCTTGGAGTTGCTGTTCTTGGAGGGCTGGTTGTAGTGGAGAATCTAGGGTTGCATTTAGAACCTTCAAAGACACTAAAATTAATGAAGCAGGGAAATCTACTGAAACGTAAGGAGAATTACTAAGACCTTAATAATAAATGCATGCCAACAGTACTCAGGGAGAAATGTCTCCTTCAAAGTTCTGATTTTGTAGTTTCTAGTGCTAGCTTCCAAGTGCAGGTGCCTTCAATAAGCTATAAATTCAAAGGCAACTTCAAGATTTAAATTGTATCTTCAGCTGTCAGTGACTCTGGTGGAATGCAGTGGTAGGAAGAGAGGAGAATTAGGGTCACTTCATGATGTGGGGGTCCTGTGGAGCTGAAAATGAACTCTGGGTTGGGAATCAGGGACACTGGATTGGGCTCTGCTGGTGATGTGGACAGATGGATGTTGCTGGTCCTCATCTTCTCATCTTCGAAACAGGTGTTCCTGGGAGTGTGTCCCTCAAGCCCATTTAAGTACAACAGAGTTGGTTTCAGGTGAGAGGGAGGATTTCAGCAGACTTTGTGTTCCTTATCTACCACTTTGAAAAGTGTAGAAATGTAGGTTTCTGAGAAAATGATCAATTGTTCCTAATGGACAAGGAAGGTCCTTTACTTTTTAGGCCAATCAATACATGTTCATAAAATCAATACTTTTCTACAAAGGTGTGTGTAATCAGGTGTTTCAGATTGAGTGAAAAGACATAAAATCCATTCACTTCTTCAATATCCTGAACGTCTGCTGACTTTCCCTCCTTCCCCAGGCTTGACCTTTCATTGTTAGTTACCCTCACCACCTGGTGAGGAGGGTATTATTATTCTTCCTTCTAGGAATGAAAAACGGAGGCACTTAGAGGTTGAGTAATGGGAGGCTGCAGACATCACCACCATGCTAATTTCTCTTCTACTTGATTCCCAAGGTCTTGGTTATAGAAACTCCTTTTCTTGATCTAAGAAAATTCTGATGAGAAAATGCATTGGATTTCGAGGGAGAAGCAAATCCTCAGTAGCTTCCATGTTGTGATAAATTCCAGTTTCTCTATCCAGCAGGGAAAGCCCTAGGTGCAAAGAAACTTTGGTAGTCAAACCTGGGAGCTGGATTCCTGTAGTTGGCAGTGTGACATCCTGTGGCAAGGGAGTCTGGGGTAGGGGCTCTTTGGGTCAAGGCCAGTGGAACCTTGGGTTTCTGGATCTTCTAGTAATGTTAGCACAATCATCTCAGGTTCCAGGGATAGGTGGTGGACGTTCATCCCTCTAACAGAGCCCCTTTCACACACTTATTAATGTATTATTATTATTTTTTTTAGAGAGAGAGAGAGAGAGAGGAGAATTTTTTTTAATATTTATTTTTTAGTTTTTTTTTCTTTTTTCGGCAGATACATCTTTGTTTGTATGTGGTGCTGAGGATCGAACCCGGGCCACACACATGCCAGGCGAGCGCGCTACTGCTTGAGCCACATCCCCAGTCCTTATTAATGTATTATTAAGCACAATGTTAACAGATATATTCCTGTTAAAGAATGATCCTCAAGTCCATAAAAAAGTATGAGTGCCCCTCCTAACCGACTTTCAAAAATCTCCCCACCAGCATTGCTGCAGGGTTTTGTGCTCTGAGACTGACTGAGGTGTCTTGCTCCGGCCCTGGCTCTTTGTTTTTCCCTCTACACAAGTTAATTTTCCCAGGGTCATGTAGCAACAGTTCACTATGGACACAGCATTTTCTTGCAAGATATTTTCTGAAATCACCAACAGCCTTTTGGTTTGCAGGAATCTTACTTAAAGAAATTTGCATTAATAGCTCTTTGGGCCCCCTCATTTACATACATGTTTGAAAGGGCAGGATTTGGGGGAATGCAATGAAAAAAACAAAACAAAACACTATGAATGTCCTGGCATTGCATACTCTGCAGAGATGCTCATGACTTTTAGAAAGTAGAGATTTAACTTCCGTCACCTCACTGTGTTCTTGTGCATTTATGGAGTCTGGAAGAGAATAAAATGCTGTGGTTTTTTCCCCCTTTACCTTAAAGCTATAATAGACAACATTGTTATTGGATTTTGGTTTTCCAGAGAGAATAAAGGTTTTATTTTTATAATGTTTTCCCAGGCTTTAGTTAAGACTCATTAAGGAATGAAATGAAGTGTGTTCCAAGGAGCCAAAAATGTTTTGCCTTTAGTGTGGATCTGATTTGGCATGGCACCTTAAAGGCAAGAGTTCTGAGTTTATGATTCTGAAAAAGATGGGTCTGTGGGTCCAAATACCACTTTTTTTTTTAACCAATGATGTTTTATGTTACTTGAAAGGCAAGCTGGATCTATGACATTTGTAAGTCCTGTTGAGACACGAATATGAGTTTGTTTTGTGTTTTATGTGATGGATCTTGGTATAATTACTGAACAAGTATAACTCATTCCAAGTTAAAAAAAAATCCAAGGAATTGTGACCATAGTTTTTTAAGGAATATAAAAATAAGATGAAAATGTAGGGGCTGGGGCTGTGGTTCAGTGGTAGAGCAATTGCCTAGCATGTGTGAGATACTGGGTTCAATCTTCAGCACCACATAAAAATAAATAAATAAAATAAAAATAAAGGTATTGTGTCCATCTACAACTAATATGTGTGTGTGTGTGTGAGAGATGGAGATGTAATTTTGAGTGTCTTTTAGACTTGTTGAATCCATCTTAAACTGAGGTCCATGTTTAGAATTCAGAGGGTACATGAACTTGGATTGGAAAAAGAAATCACATCTTTAACTGAAAGTTGGCATGTACTTTAAGAAGTTAGGTGATGTGGGGGAGGGAAAGTTTTCCCTTTGTCCTTCTAGGTTCTTTGCCTGGGTTATGTATTAAGTTGACATAAGACAGATTAACAAGAAAAAGCATTTTAATTATATGCCCAAGATGGGTATATGGTAAGGATGAAGGGATATTTCTCCTTTGCCCTCTCATGGTTCTCTGACAGATTACACAGGAAAGAAGGCACACACATTTATTAAGGTGTGGAAAGGGAAAATCACAGATGTGGATGAATCACAAACCACAGACTTGTGATTACCCACCTGCCTACTATTATTCACAAACTTATGTTCCCCGCTTTGTTTTTGGGTGTTAGAAACCTAGTCCAGGGCATTGCATATGCTATGTATATGGCCCACCATTGAGCTACATCCTCAGACCCACATTCCTTTTTCTATAGGGAAGAAGGGAAATGAGGAATGAATGGTCCAGGAGACAGAGATGAGCTTGTAAAAAAGTTCCCTTTGGAGTTTGAATGGTGTTCTTGTAAGGGAAATTCACCCAGGTGTGGATTCACTCCTCAGTCTTCTTTTCTGAGATAGATAATGGGATATCAAAGTGGGGATAAAAGACCATTATATTTGCAGTCTGGTTCTAATGCAGATAAAGGAGAGTTACAGAGAGCCTTTTCCCAGCACTTGGGGAGAAGATGAGCAAGAAAAGTTAGAGGGACCTTGATTCTGAGCCTATTTTTAATGACTTTTAATTTAGATCAAATTAGTTAGCATGCCAAAAAATTGTCAATTTGGGGGGTATTATTTTCTGAGCCCCAAGAGAATGAATGCACAAGAGTTCCAGAAAATGCAAGATTTAAGGAAAAGTCACATCACTGATGTTTATATAACATCCTGAGCTACAGAAACAAAGAGGCTTGGGTGGTGGTGGAGAGATTGAGGGGGGAGGGTAAAGGGAGACAATGGATAGTGAATCAAGTTTATCTTGTTATGCAGATAAAGTCTCCCAGGTAGTAAAAGTTGTCTTGACACTTGGTACAGATACTTTTTAGCACTCTAGGTTTCCTTTATAGATGTAATTTCTTTTACAAAAGGACAGCTTTTTAGGGGCCTCTTCTTTATCTGCTCTTTTTCAGAATACCCAGTTCAAAATATGTCAAAGAAGTATATTTGGGGGCAACATATTCTGGTTTCCTACACTCATATTTTGATGGGGTATGTCCTGAGACTGAACAGTGACAAACCATAGAAATAGTAGCAGACCTATAATTGTCACCAATAGAAATTATAGCTATTTCTGTAGAACACTGAAATTGCTACAGACATCTCAAAATATTATTTAGTTTAGTGCTTCAAAGTTATGACAGTTACTAGTTTAGTTCCTAGATTTTGTTCTATGTACTTAAATATATAGTAATATCCATCATGATTACATTTCACTACATCAGAATTTGTTTTCTAATATTTTGATAGCAATATTTCAAAGCTGTTGCTTTTTCTTAGAGCCTTGCATATTTTATTTCAAGGGTTTGGGCTCAGAAAATGATATCTCAAAATATGCTACTTTGAGCTTCAGATTGAGAGCACATGGAGAGTAACTAAAGCAGGGAAGGGTTTTCTCTGAAATTCTCTTATATCTGCTTAACAGGAAGAGCAACCAGTAGGAAAGAAGACTAGAGTTGACACCATACCCAGAACCTCCCCCCCCCCCCCGACCTTGGTCCCAGGCAGTTGTCTCTTCTTTAGGCCCATTCATCTTCCCTAAAATTTTATTTCCCTGATGCTGAGAGCCACAGCAGAGTCGGAATGGCCCCTGGCATTTTGCCAGAAGTAATGGTTGAGAGGTGAGCCATTAAGATGATGATATTAAGTTAAGCTGTCTATAATTGCTGTGACTGCATGATGCTGGATTGAAACAGGCTGTGTATTAATTGTATATTAGACCTTTACTGTCCAGTAATAGGGCAGCTCTTGCTGCCTCGGGCACCCGCTAATTTGGAGTTCCCATTGAGTTCTCGAGGGGTTCTGAGAGTGAGTGCGCTCGAAGCCCAGCCAGGTGGAGGGAGTTCTGGTTGGTGTGTGGTGTTCCTGGGGGCCACGTGGGTGGCGTTTGGGAGAGTTCCCGGGGAGTGTGCGTGGAGTGTGCGTGGAGTGTGCGTGGAGTGCTGTTGGAGTTCAGGCAATAAAGTTTCCTGTTTGAACATACAAGTGCTTTGTGGCGGCTCGGTGATTTGTGCCCAGCCAGACTGTGGCACCCTGAGAAACCCCAAGCTCTATTTTTTTTCCCTGTAGCTTAAAATGTTATTTAAGCTTTAACCACCTGGTCCTTCTGTGAGTCTGTTTGTGTTGCTTATACACACAAGTGAATTTGTGTGCCTTTTCTCCCGTTAATCGATGGTCAGTTTATTTTAGAAGATTCAATTTTCAGACATTCAAAGTATGGAAGAAATTGTTCTCTACACAAGCACTGAAAATCACTATTCTGAGAAGAGGTTCAGATATTCCAGATGGATGAGGGAGTCCCAAATTTTTTAGTGTTAAAAAAATAAGTGATCAGTGTTCACCAAGCCTCCAAGTGATTCTAATTCTACTTAAAATATGGGGCCTTTGCTTAAATCACTGAAATTGCTACCACTGCCTGCTCTGGGATTCAGAGTTGTAAATTGGAGGTAGCTGATCTCCACATTTAATTGGCACCTTCCTAGTTACCTACTTACTCTTGTTGACCTTGGTGATCCTAGCTTTTGACTCATTTGGCCTTGGCTTGATTTTTGGGCCGTCCAACTCTTTGGAATCTATTTTTGGGATTGAAAACACTCACTCTTTGACTACTGTTCTTTATCACAACTATGAATAAAAATGACTCTCATTACCTGGATTCCAAGAGTGGAAGGGGAAGCAGAGATCAGCATGAAGGTGGAGGTGTGGTGTTTTGGTGTTCATCTACATCTATCCTGCCCCAGCCCACTTGTCTGAGGACAGCTGTAGCCTGAAATTGGTCACAGCTGGAATATTTGCACTATGAAAATATGAAAGCTACAAGTCAATATTTTTTTTTCCTGGAAAGTCAGTTTATAAGTACATCTCTGGATGACTATTTGAAACAATATTGGTACTTACTGGTTTGTGCGAATGTGGGAATGTCTCTTCCTCTCAGCTATTACTGCACAAAATTCAGAAAACATAACATCTTGATAAGAGAATTGAAATAATTTATAATTCTACCACTCAATGATGATCATGATTAGTAATTTGATATATCTCTCACCTTCTATGATACGCATTTAGTTTAAATATTTGAGATTCTAAAATTGGGCTTTCTTTTTTCCAACCACTCTCTTATCATAAGCATTTTGTTGTGTCATTAACATTATTTGAAGACAGTTTTTAATGACTGTGCAATATCCTACCCTTGGGATTAAACACTATACTTGATCTGCGGTAGAAATAATGTTGCAGTCCTTTTTTTTTCTTCTTCTACATTTCAGCTGTTTTATTAGATTATATTCCCAGAAGAGGAATTGCTGGGTCAGTTTTTATGGCTTAAATATTTCCAAATTATTTTCCAAAATGTTGGTATGAGTTTATATCCCCCCTCGTCCGCCAGCATTGGGCAGGGGATAATCCTTCTGATCTTAGTTACTATATTGGCCAAATTAAAAGCTCTGTTTTAACTCAGAGACCAGAATTTAAAATATTCATTTGGGTTTCTGTTTATTGCCTAATAGCTTTAGACAGAGAAGACCAAATTTGGAGTGTTACTAAAAAAAAAAAAAAAAAAATGGTGTCATGCCAATTCCTGAATCTCTTCTGGTGGAGGTTGGCCAATTTGAATAAAAAATGATAGTCATGCTTTTAAAATGTGCCAATCTTTTGTAAATTAAATATATTGCAATGAAATAATGAAATTTGAAATGTGGGTATATGACCATACTCGGGGATATTAACAGGGACACATGGTTTATCCCACAGCAGTGGTGGCTGGGGTAATTCATTGTGATACCTTATATATCAATTAGTATTTTCTGTTGGTGATGAGGCCCAAACCCAGGGCCTTGTGCATGCAAGGCACTCATTCTATCAGTGAGCTATGCCCTGAGACCCCTTAATTATTTTTGACTGGAGACCTGTAGTGCTTCTCTTCTGTTCTAGGTGGTACCAGGGTGGGGGATGAGAAGCAGGAGTGAGTGTGAGAGGATGAACCTAGGAATACACCTTTTGTTGATTAAAAATGTGAAACAACAGCATCATTTATTGTTTTCTTAATACAAAAGGAATATATGCTCCATGAGATTATTTAAAAATTACAGACAATTTAAAACAAGCATTACTTGTCGGTGTATTCTTCCAGTCTTTTTTTTTCCCTCTCATGTGCTTATTTACGTTCTTGGTTTTTATTTTTGGCATCTGTAATTTTAAACCAAAAAGGCACGTGTTACATACTATTATATATTTTCCTTTTCTTATTCCCCTCAAACTGAACAGACTGTAATTACCTTTCCATGTTATTTAATAGCTTTCTGAACATCCTTTTAAATGTCTGCCCAGAATTCTATATATGGATGTACTATTTTTATTTAAGCCATCTTTTATTGTGGGACACTTTTGCATCATGTGTTTTGTATTATTGTCAGTAATATTTTTTACCCACTCAACTCTGGGTTTTAAAGCTGGTAGCCTTGTTTGGGAGCAATTTAGAGAAAGGCTGACTCAATCTTGGAAGGTCTCAGCTGACCGACTACAAGATGGATCATTGTGCCTGCACTTTCCAGTTCTTCTTTTCTCTCTAATTGTTCTCCTCCTTTCTTTTCACAGGTCTATAACAAAGGGAAGGACAGGGCTCTCCATCTTCCCCAAGCTCACTCTGCCTTGCTCTTCATCTCAGGAACCCATAGATCCTGAGGCTAAGATTGTCTATACTATTATGTCTCCTCTTCTTGTTTGTTTAAATAATTCATTTAAATAACTGCAGTTGAACAGTAAGATAGTACTATGAAATAAGAATGAGAAATAACATTTGCCTCTCTCACTCCTGTCAACCTCCCAATTATCTATCACTCCCTAGAAGCAACCATTTATAGTTTTTTTCACTTGTTTCTTTAGCTGTCTCCTTATTGCTGTATGTATAACATGCCACATTTTTTCTATAATATATTTTATATATTGTTTCCTGCTATTTTGGAGAATATTCTACTATTTTAACATCTCCTAGCTCCCCTCTGTAGGGTACAGCTTCACCTGACTGCAGCCATGTTGAACTGTACCTGCAATGAGTGCTCCTGAGTAACCCGGGTAGCACTGGATTTCAGTGCATAGTTTCCCAGCCTACTATCAACAAACAAAACCATGAGCGTAGTATGTGGAGCTTTACAGCTGTACCCTGGCACTGTCAGTGCCAGAAATGTGCCTGATACCTCCCATATTAGCTCAAGATAAACCAGCTATGTTCTGTCTTGGATGAAGTGACTTATGTCCTGACCACTTTATAAGCCCCCTTCTTCTGACCCAAATGGCAGGGACTCAAAGGTTTTACTACCACCCAAGATCACACAAATTGTACTCTGTGCAATCCTAGATCTGTCTGCCTCCTTCTTTGGTCTCACAGAATTTTGGGGACCATTTTTCATACACCGGGAACAGGTTTTTTCTCGAACACCCTCCTGACATTCTGTTGACAATTATTTTATGGTTTTAGTTAGACCAAAATTATCATTATTATTTTTGGTACCAGGGACTGAACCCAGGGGCACTCAATCACTGAGCCATATCCCCAACCATTTTTATTTTTTATTTTGAGACAGGGTCTTGCTAAGTTGTTCACTATGATTATATAAACATTGTCCACACCATTGCACTGGATGGATACACAAACAGTGTACTACAGTTACTTTTTTTTGTGAAATGTCATATTTTACAAATGTAATAATTGTCCTCTACTTTCTTTTTTTGCATCTGCATTTATCCCTGGTACTAATATATCCCCAAAGTTTCTACCAGAATTCTAAAATACCTCTCAACATATTAGACAATTTATCAGTCTCCCTAGACCCTTTTGGGGAGACGTTTGTTTTCTAGAACTCTGTCATCTATCCACTTTCATCTCTGCTATCCTGGGATTTCTTGGTGTTATTATCTTTGAAATTCTGATTTTTTTCTCTAAAAGATCTTATCTTAGTTCAGGGCTGCTTAAACAAATGACCTTAGAATGAGTAATTTATAAATAATAGGAATTTATTGTTCATAGTTCTGGAGGCTGGAAATTCAAGATCAAGGTGCCAGCAGATTTAGTATCTGATGAGGGGCCATCTATGTGACCTCATATAACAAAAGAGCAAAGGGGGCAAGAAAGCCATCGACCCCATTTCCCAGGTCTTCTCTTCCTGACTAGTCACCTCCCAAAGACCACACCTCTTAATGCCAACACAATGGGGATTAAGTTTCAACCTGTGAATTTTGGAGGGACACAAACAGACCATGGGAGATCCCTGTCTTTCTGTTTTGGTTTATTCCAGTGGTGTGCTGGGAAGTGTTTAACAACTGTCTGGGGCGGGGGGAAGGTTGAAGATAGGAAGTCTTAGTTGTAGTGTTGGATGATTTCTGTGATGTCAATTATTTCCACTATTACCAGTTCTGAGTGTTTTGAAAACTTCTGTTTTTTTGAAAATGACTTTATTTTTTAACCTCTCACACTCAGTAGACTTTGTTTTGTTTACCAAAATCTAGGTGGGGAATGATTTTCATTCAAAACTTTGGGGCTGCTACTCCATTATTATTATTATTGCTGCTGCTGTTGCCGTGTTTGCTGGTCAGAACTCCAATGCCATCCTGGGTCTCATCCTTTGTATGTATCTTATTTTACTTCTCTAGATGTCTCTAGAATCTTTTTGTCCCTTACGACATGAAATTTTATAATGGTGAATTTCCACCCTCTCATTCTATGCTCTTCACAGATCCTTTTCATTCAGGAAACTCATGCTTTTCAGGTCTTAGAAACTTTGTTTTCATTAATGATTTCCTCTTTTCCATTTTCTCTCTTTTCCTTGAATGTCTATTTATTGGTTACTAGATCTTTTGTTTTGATCTTTTAAGTATTTTCTGTAATTTTTATTCCTCTCTTCCCATTCCCCTCTTTCTCTTGATTGCTGGGAGATCTTTTTTTCAACGGTATTCTGGCTTTTCTGCATAACATAGATGCTCCTGTCAGAGTTATGACACCTTGGGTTGGGACCATAACCTGCTGTCTATACTGGAGACAGGCTAGAGAGGTAGAAATAGCAAGGCTTTTTGAACCAGGTAGATATGGGTTTTAATTGCAGATCAGCAAAAAATTATTTAACTTCTCTGTTCTTCAGTTTTCTTGCCCAATGAGGGTGAGTGACCCCATGGAAACTGAGGCTAGAAATCCTAAGGGGTGGTCTACCAGATCTGGATAAAAGAGGATACTTCCTCCCATTCGCCCACCCTTTCCTCAGCCTGCATTCTAAATAGTGCATTTTTATCTTAAAACTGTAAAAAGTTGTAAGAGATTACCTTACATTTTATGGCACGTAGTGTCACAGTTAAATAATTCCATCTTGCTTACAAGGAATATTTTAATACTTAAGATCATTGCTTCTTCAATGATGAACTTGAACTGTCTTTTTCTAAGTACTTTCTACATTTGATCTCCCTGACCGAATTAATAACAGCAATGGCTAAGATTTATTGAGCAACGTACTAGGCCCTATTCCAAGTGTTAAACAAGTATTAATTCATTTAATCCTCAACAACCCAAAGAGATAGGCAGCATTATTATTCCCAATTACACTGAGGAAATAGGCTGTGAAAGGCCTGGGGTTTACACAGCTAGAAACTGTAATCTTAGGATGTAAATACTGAAACTAACTGTGAATTATCTGCTACTATGAAAGCTTTGAGGAGGGGCTTCTGTAAGTGGACCCCTCACTTGAGGGAAGCCCAAGGTCCATTGGAGGAAACTAAGCACCCTAGGACCCAGTTTTGAAGCTAGGTAAGAGTGGAGATGAATGGGCCCTTGCAAATGCCTCAGGTCAAGAGGGAGGAGGCTCCTTGGGAAAGTAGAACCTTCACAGCTGTCCTGAAGAGCAACCCAGTCAGGCCTGGCCTATGCCAGTAACCTCAGCCCCTAACATGCAGTTTTGCCTCAGTGGCTGTGCTCAACTACCGGCAGGCCTTGTTTAAACAGGCAGCTTGTAACAGCTGGGGTTGGCTCAGCTGAGCGTGCGGGAGGCCAAGGATGCTCCGAGTGCAGGTGCCTGTCTCTGAATGTGCAATCATGCAAATCCGAGGACCCAGACTGACGTGAATTGAAAGCCTGGTGTTCACTTCCAATAAACTCAACTGTCTATTGCCAGAGCAACCCGGACTGGCAGTGCTCAACTCATCAATTCAAATGAGCATTTCTGGTGATAGAGGAAAGAAGTGTGGGGTGAATCCCAATTAGAGCTGGCTCCATTTTGAGCAGGCAGCATCTGGAAAAGGCTGTGGAAGAGCAGGCACCTTTTTGGGGAGTAATTCTCCGAGGAACTGGCTGGGAGACAGGAGGTGTTGCAGGAGAGTGGGAGGGAAATCATACCATCTGGCCCTAGGATCTTGGTGATGTCCTGGTCTTCTTCTTACAGAGGAGTTAATTGAAATCCAGAGAGGTTAAGGGACTTGCCCCAGGGCACCCAGCTCATCAGTGTGCTGCTTCTTTGCATCCTGGTCCTGGTTTCCTTTTTAGCAACTCCACCCAATAGACTATCTCTCTAGTTCACTGCATTGAGCACCAGGTCACAGAGAGCACTCCTAACGGCCTTCTCCCAAAGCCTCACAGGGGGACAAGTGATGGAACACCTGGTGTAGTGTGAAGAACCAAAAGGGCAGCCTAAAGCACAGAGAGGGAAAGGTAGGCAGCTGTGTGCAGATGTCTAGGCATTGTCTCAGGGTCAGGGTGGCTCCTAAGATGTGACTTGACCATCTCTCTTCTGACCCTCTGCTCCTATAGACTCTCAAGGAACCTTCAGATTGGATTTTAACTATGAAAACCCTCTTGTAAACTCTGGTTGCCAGGAACAGAGTGACTACAGATAATAAAAGGCAAAACTGGGGCACCCTTTCCTCATCAGCAGATTAACATTCTCTTCTTTGGTGCATTTGGCCAACCATGACATCCCGGTACCCCAAAGGGCTTGTTGCATAGTTCTTGCCCAGATCCCCACTGCTCCTCACTGCCCTGTCCTTGCCTCTACAGGTTATGTAATGCTCTAGAGATGAGCGTCTCATCGGCCTTCTAACTGCAAAGCGTGCCAGGATTGTGCTTTCAAATGCCACAGAGGCTAAATGCAAAGAGTGCATTTAATAAAAGGGTACAGGCTTTCTAGCTCTGAATCACCAGTTTGGAAAGTTACCTTTGATCTGTCTTCTAGGTCACCTGTCAGGCTGCTCTATGTGTGGAAGCCTCCGCACCATGCCTCCAAGCCCTGAAAACCAACAGGAGGTTGTTCTGGCACCAAGCTGTGGTTACTCAGTAATTTTTTCACTCTCACGCTCACCTTATTTATCACATCATGGGAGAAATGGTGAAAGTTTTGTGGGCAGACGCTCAGGTGATTGAGGCTGTATATGAAAGAACAAGTCACGTTTTAAAGTTCAAAGACAAAAAAAAATGGATAGGGGTTAAGCATGCATTTTCTACCTTAACACAGGACAACTATAGTCTTATTTGCAAACTGACTTTTGTCTCTCAAATTCTGGGAGAGGCTTTCCACTGGATGAGTGTCTATACTTGGTCCAGTCACCAGAAGAGACATAGTCATCAACATGGTCACTGGAAGCCCACTTATGTGAACTGCTTTAGGGAGAAAGGGGTTGTGGCAAGCTGAGTGGACATCTGAGAGTGGTCTTCTTCCATTGCTTAATTAACATTCAGCTTAAATGGCCTTTAAGTCACCAGTTGGTCTATTTGAGTGTAGGGATTGTAAACCATTTTCCTAAGGCCAGACTACTATTCTGGAGTGGAATCTAAGCCCCTTGGAATGAACAGAGGAAGCAATGTTCTTGGAACTCATCTCCTTAAAACTTGATTTAATCCCTTCAATTTATAGATGAGAAACTGAGGTTCAGAGAACAGATATGACCAGCTCAAGGTCAGCCCATCTTTACAAGGTACTTGGTAAAGTGGGGAGGTTGGAAGTACCACCTTGCTAAATCTTTCACTAGTCATCAGTTCACTATGGAAATGCTGACGGGATAAATACTGTACCCCTGTGGCAAGATTTGTGGCTCTCAGTGGCCTTCCTGTAACAATGCTTAAGGAGGTTTTAATGATCTGCCTACTGGACATTTCTGAAGCATTCATTTTAGAGAAGGCCAAGGTGCTCAGACTATAATTCTGAAGTTAATTTCTCCCTGGACTCTCCTGCTCTGGCAGCAAGAGAGAGTGAACAAGGAGAATGAGTAAGATCACATCACCCCTTGATTGTTGTCCTTTTGAACTTGTGCTTCAGAAAGAAGATGGGTTTGGTGTGACTTTTTACACCTGCTTCAAAATGTTGTTTCAGTTGAAGGAGGAGTGAGGGAGCTTGCTCTAGCCCAGTGCTGCTGTCTGCAAAATACCTTCCTGTAGATCCTGTGCTCATGACCCTGAGGTTGGACTGCTGCTGAGATGTGGGGTGTAACATGAAGCTAAGCCTGGAGCTGAGAGTGGGCCAGTGTGCAGAGAGGGCATTGTCACAGCTTGGAGCTCCATCTATCCCAGGTCCTGAGGAATCTGGAGGGTTAGGGAGGGGAAGATGAAAGACAAGTCAGGGAAAACAGGCACAGTAAGTAGTTATGAAAATAAGAAGTGAAATTCATAGGAAGTAAATCAAATGTTTTGTTCATGTTCAACTGGAGTAGGAACACATAAAGAAAGCAAATAGATTTAATGGGGTGGGGATGATTAGCAGTCTTGTGATACATCAGGAAATGATTTTGTTAAGGTGGAGTGGAGGGCTATGAGAGGAAATTGAACTTAATTCTTATCTCCTTATGATTTTTTAATTGCTTAACTTCTTATGCACACCTGTAAAACCAGAAAGAGAGGCCTGAGGTTTAATATGTTATTTTCAATGTAACCTGAGATATGAATGTCTTGAGTATGTGATTCGGCTTTATCAAGGACCCAGGTTTTTCTGACAATTTACTGTAATAAGTGGATGTCCTTGATGGTACCATGACTGGTTAAAGGTCACCTTTCAGTGAAATCCAAGTATATCTTCTCTCCTTTAATTCAGTGATTGTTGGCTTCCCATCATCCAGGCTGGAATTTTTATTTGTACCAAGTTTTATCTCCACCACGAATTTATGACAAATCCTTCCTCCTTGTGTATTTCATTCATATTACTCATCTTTGTATTGCATCTTACTGATTTTGTATTGCTAGTGTAATGTAGTGGATCCCAAATTTTAGACTGGTTTAATATGGCGACTCTTGGCAAAGAATGATATTTGTGCTTATCTTACTTTTAAAATGACATTCCCCTTTTCCCTTGCAGAAGGCACACAGCCATCCAGCTAGTCTACACATCTCAGTCTCTCTTGCAGCTAGGTGTGGCTGATGAAGGAATATGAATAGAGGTCTTGTGAAGAGAAGTCCACACTGTTTCTAAAATAAAATTTCCTGTCTTCCCTTTTTCCCTCTTTCTAACTGGCTTGAATACACATTAGCACATACTATTGGGAAGATGGAGGAGGACAGGGGACTTGAGTCCTAGATTGGCTTTGCAGACTAGACTCATTAATTTGCTTCAGCCTGCCAATCTGTCTCTTGATGGCAAGGAAGAGAGAGAAATTTATATCTTATTTTAGTGTTTGTAATTTTGGACTCATAGTAGCAGCTTATCCTATAGCTAAACTAACAAATAAGTGAAATGCTTTGTGCTTCTTCCATTTCCTTGCTGGTATGAGGAGGTCACCCCTAACCTTCCAGGAGGGTATGTGTGTGTGTGGGGAGGGTGGGGGGTTCTGTCCTTCCTATCTCTAAGGAAAGAAGGACTTTCCCCTTAATGGAGTTCTGGACCTGAAGGTCATGATAAATATTGTGAAGGAAAAACAGAAGAGAGTTTGAGGAATTCACATCAGGGTGGTATTCATCTCTCATGTTAAATGGAACCCCCATGGGAACCACAGAGAAATACCTATAGGACATGCCCAAAACGAGAGGTAAGGGAATTAAATGTTTCACCACAAACATCAACTAAACAGGAGAGAAAACAGTCACATAACAACATAAATCACACTGAATCAACTTGCCCTGGTCCCCTCAGAAGGACACAAGCCATGCTGAACCGTGAGCTCACCCTAGCCCTGACGACCCCATCTTGGGTACTTACATTCTAACAGTGCCATTTCTGAAAAAAAAAAAAAAAAAAGACATCATTGTTCCGTGTACTGTTTTGAAACTACACTTGTTTTGGGGGGGATTGAATTCAATCCATAACACTCCCTGGTCCTACCTACCTGAGAAATTTTATCAATCAGTGTTGAATTTTGTCATGTTAATTGTTCTACATTCATCCATGCCATGAAGTGTCTTTCTTGCCTTTTCAATAAAGTGCATTACTAGGGATATTGTGTCCATAGTCACGAAGGACTTTGGTCTGTCGATTCTGGGTTTCTTTCATGGTTTTATTCTGGGAGCATCTTTTCTGGTTTGATGGTTGGGTAATACCAGCTTCATAAAACACATGAGACTTGTTCCCTGTGCTTCTACTTCCTGGAAATGTTTGTATACAGTTGGTATTAATTCTTCAAATGTGTGTCAGAATTCTTCAGGAATATCATCTATACCTGAAGATCTTTGGGGGAGCTTTTCATATCAGGAACTTAATTTTTCTAATAGTCATTGGACCACCTAAATGTTCATGTTCTTGTGGTAGTTCATGCTTCTCCAGAAATTGTTCACTCCATTCATACTGTATGGTTTGTACAGTGTCACTGATGTTAGTTTTCATCTTTTTTTCCTCTCTCCTCTTCCTTGTGCTGGTTTTGGGTTTATTTTGATCATCAATTTTTGTTTCTGAAAGTGGAAGTTTACTGATCTGGGAACTTTCTTCTTGCCTAATATAAGCATTTGATGCTATGAATCTCTCTAAAATAATGTTTTCATTGCATCCACAAATTCTGATATGTTGTATTTTAATTTTTGTTCAGCCTCCACAAATTTCGATATGTTGTATTTTTTTGGGGGGTCAGGGGTGAGGGATGGGGAAGTGGGGGAGGTATGAGGGATTGAACTCAGGAGCACTTGACCATCAAGCCACATCCCCAGCCCTATTTTGTACTTTATTTAGAGACAGGGTCTCACTGATTTGCTTAGCTCCTCGACTTTTGCTGAGGGTGACTTTGAATTTGTAATCCTTCTGCCTCAGCTTCTTGAGCCGCTGGGATTACAGGCGTGTGCCTAACTATGTTATATTTTAATTTTTGTTCAGTTCCAGATATTTTCTCAGTTTTTCTTTTCAGTAGTTGAAAAGTATCTCAAAGAACTCAGAGAAAAATAGCCTCTTGTATTTACCCACATATTTGTTATTTTGTTGCTTTCTCCTTATCCCTGATGCCCAAGTTTCCTTCCAGTATCATTTTCTTTCTGCCCAAAGAACCAATGATTATTTTTTATTAACAAGTGTGCTTATTAACAAATGTTATTTTTATTAACTTTTCCTTTATTCGAAGAGATATTTATTTTACCTTCTTTTCTGAAGAATTTTTTCTATATATGAAATTTTGGTTTTTCTGTTTTCCCCTTGGGCACTTTAAAAATGTTGCTTCACTACCTTCTGTCTTACATCATTTTTGATAAAAATTCCATAATCATTAAATGACTCCATGAGTATCAATAAGATATCATTTTGTGCTCGCTTTGGCAGCACATATACTAAAAGTGGAACGATACAGAGAAGATTAGCATGGCCCCTGTGCAAGGATGACACGCAAATTCGTGAAGCGTTCCATATTTTTAAAAGCATGCAATGGAGGAAGGATAGCATCTTCAACAAATGATGCTGGGAAAATTGGAAATCCATATGCAACAAAATGAAACTGAATCCCTTTCTCTCGCCATGCACAAAAGTTAACTCAAAATGGATCAAGGATCTTGATATCAAATCAGAGACACGGCGTCTGATAGAAGAAAAAGTTGGCTACGATCTACATACTGTGGGTTTGGGCTCCAAATTCCTCAATAGGACATCCATAGCACAAGAGTTAATAACTAGAATCAACAAATGGGACTTACTCAAACTAAAAAGTTTTTTCTCAGCAAAAGAAACAATAAGAGAGGTAAATAGGGAGCCTACATCCTGGGAACAAATCTTTACTCCTCACACTTCAGACAGAGCCCTAATATCCAGAGTATACAAAGAACTCAAAAAATTAGACAACAAGATAACAAATAATCCAATCAACAAATGGGCCAAGGACCTGAACAGACATTTCTCAGAGGAGGACATACAATCAATCAAGTACATGAAAAAATGCTCACCATCTCTAGCAGTCAGAGAAATGCAAATCAAAACCACCCTAAGATACCATCTCACTCCAGTAATATTGGCAGCCATTATGAAGTCAAACAACAACAAGTGCTGGCGAGGATGTGGGGAAAAGGGTACACTTGTACATTGCTGGTGGGACTGCAAATTGGTGCGGCCAATTTGGAAAACAGTATGGAGATTTCTTGGAAAGCTGGGAATGGAACCACCATTTAACCCAGCTATTCCCCTTCTAGGTCTATTCCCTAAAGACCTAAAAAGAGCATGCCACAGGGACACTGCTACATCCATGTTCATAGCAGCACAATTCACAATAGCAAGACTGTGGAACCAACCTAGATGCCTTTCAATAGGCGAATGGATAAAAAAAAATGTGGCATTTATACACAATGGAGTATTACTCTGCATTAAAAAATGACAAAATCATAGAATTTGCAGGGAAATGGATGGCATTAGAGCAGATTATGCTAAGTGAAGCTAGCCAATCCCTAAAAAACAAATGTCAAATGTCTTCTTTGATATGAGGAGAGTAACTAAGAACAGAGTAGGGAGGAAGAGCATGAGAAGAGGATTAACATTAAACAGAGATGAGAGGTGGAAGGGAAAAGGAGAGAGAAGGGAAATTGCATGGAAATGGAAGGAGACCCTCAGGGTTACACAAAATTACATACAGGAGGAAGTGAAGGGAAAGGGAAAAAAAACAAAACAAGGGGCAGAAATGAATTACAGTAGATGGGGTAGAGAGAGAAGAGGGGAGGGAAGGGGAGGGAAGGGGGGATAGTAGAGGATAGGAAAGGCAGCAGAATACAACAGACACTAGTATGGCAATATGTAAACCAGTGGATGTGTAACCGATGTGATTCTGCAATCTGTATACGGGGTAAAAATGGGAGTTCATAACCCACTTGAATCAAAGTGTGAAATATGATGTCAAGAACTATGTAAAGTTTTGAACAA
The DNA here is from genome assembly GCF_048772815.1 of Callospermophilus lateralis. Lineage (NCBI taxonomy): Eukaryota > Metazoa > Chordata > Mammalia > Rodentia > Sciuridae > Callospermophilus > Callospermophilus lateralis. Next base: position 4,405,561 of record NW_027514454.1, read on the forward strand.
CCAACAATAAAAATTTAAAAAAAATAAGGTATCATTTTCTTCCAGTTGACTTCAAGCATTTTCCTTCATCCTTGGTTTGTAAGGCTTTGGCTGTGTCTGGGCAAGGACTTCTTTGGGTTTCTGCTACCAAGACTTGCTAAGCTTTTTAAGTTTGTAGGTACCAGGGATTGAACTCAGCGGCACTTGGCCACTGAGCCACATCCCCAGCCCTATTTTGAATTTTATTTAGAGATAGGTTCTCACTGAGTTTCTTAGTGCCTTGCTTTTGCTGAGCCTGGCTTTGAACTCGCCATCTTCCTGCTTTAGTCTCCCGAGCCTCTGTGTTTACAGGAATGCGCCACAGTCAGTTCTTTTCTATTTTTTAACCTGCCTTTAAAACAGGAAAATATCTTTGTAACATCAATTTTATTATACAATCTGTATGAAACAGAAATTTATAAGTGCCATCTTCGGTATCCCAGAAGCATGGAGGAAGGGCAGAGTTCAGGGCAGGGGAATATCCCAGGGAAAAGAGTCTCTGGTGTCTCTGGCAGGTGGGGACAGAGGAGAATCATGGTGGATCAAGATGTATTCTAGGCTGGAATCCATGTGGGGAAGCTCCAGCCAGGTGTCACACCTCATTGCTGAAGCTGCCTGCTCCATGATGTCAGGATGCTCAGAGCCTGGAGGTCTTCTGGGTGTCCATTGGTTTGTCTGTCTCATCAGGAATTGTTTATGGGAGTCACTCTTTTTTGAAATCTAGGGCATCTGAGGGTGAATTGGTGAACATCCTACTGATGATTTGTTTGCTTTAACATAAAAATAGAAATGGGAGTGTAAATGAAATTAACCTGTTGTCCTTGAGTTTGAACATTCGGTAGACTATAACAATATGACATTCACACTACACTGGTCTGGGATTTTTCTCAGAGCCTGAGTGTGCTTTCAATACACAGGACTTGTGGGTGGAGGAGAATTGTGTGTGATCAAAGGGAGCACTGGCTGAATGGAACACCTTCATAAATATTTTCCCTATAGCCTACAGAATGGCATTTTTGTGTTGGCAATGAAGTTGTCCAACTGGTATTTTCAAAGGATGGATTTCTGAAAAATTGGAGCCTGCAGCGTGATTTTTAAGGAAATAGTGTCTGATCTTTGATCCTTTTAAAAAATTGTACCTTGGTGGGAAGGTTGGATACTGCAGCAACAAAGTAACCAGACATGCAAGCTAGAAGAGGTGGAGGTTAAAGCAAACAAATCATCAGTACTTTCATAACTCAGTACAGTTATGAAAGGGGTGGGGGAGTGCTGAGGCACCCATTGAGTCACCAAGAGAAATTAATTAGAGCTATAGAGTATACAATGGAAGGCCAGAGTAGCCCAATGCAAATGCTTTTTATAATTAGAAAACAGTTTTAAAACAATAGAACACGTTGAAATTAGATGGAAGGTGACCTATACAGAATATTTATTGATATGGTTAAATGAAATTTCGACTTTGCAGCTTCTTAAACAGTCAATATTTGATCCATTGGTAAAAGAGCCTTATAGCAAAGGAGATGAGGAAAACTTATTACTTTCTAATTTTGCATTAGAGTTGTTTTCTTAGCAGGTTGAAAGATGACTGGAGGCTCAAGCAGGTCAGCCAGCTGTCGGAATTTAAAGTTTAGGGGGAGAGCTAGGGAATGAGTTAATCACATCTGCTTTGGGTCAGAGATATGAACATGGAAGCCTAAATGGCTGTATGGCTTGTTGAAGTGCCAGACTCGGTTCGGACTATGGAATTCTTCCTGTGTTTATGTTCTGGGCACTGTCCACCCAGCCTTCCTTACCTCTTGATGGATAGGAGCTCAGCTGGCTTCCATTCATCTGAAGTTGAGGAGGAAGCCCTTGACATTGATCTGCTCTGTAATGTTGTTGTGCTGAACTTGAGTTCCTGTACCATCTGTACAGAAAGGACAGGTGTTGAGCGGCTTGCTCACCTTGAAGGAAAGTCAGGTATGGACAAAAGACAAAATGCCTAAAACTACAGCAGGAAGTGGGCCAAGCGATGTGAAAATGGATTGATATTAGTGGCAGGTAAGTGTATGGCCTCTGGACGGGTCACTTAACCTCTTTGTGCTTCAGTTTCCTCATCTGTAAAATGGTAGTGATAATAGTACCTATCTTGTTGGGTTCTTGTAAGGAAAAAGTGAGACACACACACACACAAACACACACACACACACACACACATTTTATACCCCTAGGAAGGGTGCCTAATATGTAGTAATCACCTTTGCTGGTATTCACATGAGTATGTTGTTACAGAATGTCTGGGGCTGGTCTTGGATTGCTTCATGTCCCCAATCCTTATCTCCTTATCAGGGTTATATGTCCCTTGAGGTCAGGGACTGTAATTCTCCTTATCTCAGGGAATCAGAGATGCAGCAACAGAGTTAGCTATTATCATACTAGTTATATGTTCAAAATAGTTTTGGTTGTTCTATATGATTATGAAGCTATCATTATTGAGCAGTTATCCTATCATGTACAGGAAAAAGTGAGACACACACACACACCCACACACACACACCTACACACACATTTTATACCCCTAGGAAGGGTGCCTAATATGTAGTAATCACCTTTGCTGGTATTCATGTGAGTGTGTGTTACAGAATGTCTGGGGCTGGTCTTGGATTGCTTCATGTCCCCAATCCTTATCTCCCTATCAGGGTTATATGTCCCTTGAGGTCAGGGACTGTACTTCTCCTTATGTCAGGGAATCAGAGATGCAGCAACTGAGTTAGCTATTATCATACTAGTTATGTTTTCAAAATGGTTTTGGTTGTTCTGTATGATTATGAAACTATCATTATTGAGCAGTTATCCTATTATACTGGAGGTGGTTTAACATCTCCCATGTCCACATGAACTAGGTGTTATAGCCACTGCCTGTGGCAGATGCTGTGGGTGCTCATTCCCTCAGCCAGGGTGACTCATTTGGCCCTCAAGAAGACTTCTCAACTTCAGTGCTTGCTGAGGCTCCAAGCTTGCCTTCTGCAGAGTTTCCTCCTAAGCCGTGGAAGTCTATTTAGCATGAAAATGCAGAAGAGCAAATGCTTCCCTGACCAAAGAGGAACAAGATCCTGCTGTCTTTCTAAGGCTCAGTGCTGAGGTGCATTCTATACCAGGACATCTCAAACTCAAATGTGCACAGAAATCATGTGGGGAGTCTTATGGTTCAGGAGGTCTGGAGTGGAGATGAGGTTTCTCTTTTTTTAACCTGCTTCTAAGTGATGCTGAGGCTGTTTGCCCATGGACCACACTTGCAGTAGAAAGTTCTATGGGGTACTCTTTGAAGGCCCCATAAGGTTTAAACCAGAGTTGCCCACAGTGGGATTTGACTCAGTTGCACACTCTTTATTGACCTTTCCTTCTTTCCTATGCTGGTTTGCTAGCATCACCTTCCAAATAAACCACTTGTCCCACCCAAGTTCTTATTCAGACTTGGCTTTTGGGAGCACTCACAGAAGGACACCCCTTTTTAGAGATGAGACTCATCAATTGTGGCCACACAGCTCCTAAAGAAGTAGGGCTCTGGTCTCCATCTCATCTCTGCTCTTTGTTCTGTACCTTGCCTCCCCACCTGCCTTTCTTGTAGTCCATCAGTTCTTTGAGTTTTGAGTTCAGCTACAGATAACTGAAAACCAAAGCACTGGTGGTTTAAACACAGTAGAAATTCTTCTTTCTTTCTTGCTGGAGATTGAATTTTGGTCCTGGTACATGCTAGGCAAGCATGATAGCACTGAGTTATTCCCTAGCCCCTCTTATTTTTCTTATGTAAGGAGAAACCTTTGGAATCAGTTTATGATATTGACTTGATGGCTCAGGGACTTTAAGATGAGAGCCTTGAGACTCTTGGCATTTTCCTTATGGTTGCAAAACAACTGCTGTGTCTCCAGCCACCTCTCATTTCAGGGAGGAGGATGGAGAAAGATTGCAGGGGAAAAGAGTGTGTGCAAGCCAAGAATGTCCTTTCTTTCCATTTAGGAACTTTAAAGACATGTCTAAAAACTTCCAAATATATTTCAAATCCTCGGACTTTCCAATGTGGCTACTGCAATCTACAAAAGACAAAACAAAAGAACTTTGGAAAAAGATAAGTCTTTCTGAATGACTGTTATGTTGCTGTACCCAAACAGTTAACTTAATCCAGTAATTCCCCTCAGAGATTCATTGAGAGCTTGAGGAGGTTCATTTTTGGAGGGCTTTGTGTAAATTTTTTTCCTCCAAATCTGTCTTTGGTTAAGCAGAAGCTTGGTGGGGAAGAGGTGGTGGCAGAGGAGGTAGGAGCTGTATTCCTGGTGTAGGCACCTCACTCCCTAGTATCATACAATGGTGAGGTCTGTCACAGGCCATTTTTTTGCTGGGAGACATAAAGTTGGGCTTTAACACTAGTGTTCTCCCAAAGTATAAGAACTAAGATATAGCATATGGCCCCTGGAACTAATCTCTTCCCAGAGAACCCCATCTGGTCAACAGGAGAAATTCATATTCTTCCTATTAATGTAACCTTAACCCTATTTATAGTAGACTAATAACCCTGCCCTTATTATGCCAAGACAGCATCACCCCCCTCCCTGCCTGGGTTATGCTTCAGAGCCTTTTAACATTGACACACCCTGAAGGACACCCAGCTCAGACTGCATCTCTGATCTGTGGTCTCTCACCCCCACTTCCCCTGCACATCCTTCTGTTGTGGCCCACATCTCAGCCAGGCAGGTATTACGTTATTTAAGCAGATGTCTTTCTCACTGGCCTGTGAGCATCTGTCTTTATTCTTGTTCTTCCAAATGCTTGGAAGTCAGTTAATTAATTGACTGAGAATGTAACAGCGATATAACCCAAGTCTCTTTTCTCCTGGAACTTGGAGTCTTTTGCTAAAAGTAGGTACTTAAAAATGTTTGCTGAATTGAATTAGTTATTCAAATAATGATAAAAATGTAAACATAGATGGATCTTTGAAGCTGTTTTCCTTTTGTGCTTTGATACCTTCATTCAGGCAAATTGACTCATCTCTTTGTCCTTAGTTTCCACAATATAAAATGGAGCTAGTAATAGTTATATGTGTTTACTATACTTATTATGTGCCAGGCTCTGTTCTCAGAAGTATATGTGTATTAACTAACTTCTTATCATTGGGTTCTTACTAGGTATAAATGTTTTCATATAAGGAAAATACTTAGCATGAGATCTGATATGTGGCAGGCATTCATATACATTAGGAATTGTAACTATAATCAGTTCTTTTTTTTTTTGAATTTTTGTTTAGTTGTAGATGGACACAATATCTTTGTTTTATTTATTTTTATGTGGTGCTTAAGATCAAATCTACCGCCTCACACATGCTAGGCAGGTACTTTTACCACTGAGTTACAACCTCAGCCCCTATAATCAGTTCTTAATTCTCATCCAAGATGAATGTTGAGTTTGAGGTTGATTTGTAGCATCTGTTTTCTTGTTATGTTGATTTGGGGCAGTAATTATCCTTTTTGGAGGTTTCTAGCACCTCTGCCCCTCTCTATGTTTCAAACACCCACATCTATTTCTCTGGGATACTTTCTTCAAATTCACCTCTCATTCTGAATCCTGCTCCTCTGAAAAGCTTTTCTTCTTTTGGTGGTCACAGTGACCAAAAGGGGTGGATATTCCAGGCTTTCCAATGCCCTCCAGATTTCAAAGACTACAGAGTCCTAATGGCAATGAACCTTTCTTTTCATACCAAAAATGTGGGGGTTGGGGGAGGTAAGTGGTATGAGTTGAGTAGAAGGAGGCCATTATTATAATACATTATAGTACCAAAGTGTTTTAGAGTTTACAAAGACCTTCTATATCACTAGATCTTCTCACATTAACCTCCCAGGAGCCCAGGTGGTTCTCACTGGAATCTTTGAGCTGGAGTTGACCAGTAAATTTCAAAGCAGCTTTTGGAGTGTAGGAAAATTGCCTTAGACAGTCATCTGGTGGATTCTTAGTTTAGACCCTATAATAACCTTAAAAATTGCCTCTGTGTATAGACTGTACCAAACAATAAGATTCCCGAGGAAAGGGATGACGTCTCTCATGGAGCATCCCTAGGGCTCAGATCAGTGAACACTTGTTCAACGTGTTAAGTGAGTAAATGGTGAGAAAGAGCTTTAGCATTTCATTATTTGCAGGACCACAACCAAAATTATTCAGACTTTAAAAGTTTAAGCTTGTTTAGTTCTCAAAGAGTTGTCAATTGTACTAATAACCAAATACAGACTTGAGGACTCTCAAATCTCCTCCATCAGGGGATCAAAGTGTTTGTGTCAGGGTGGGAAGAGGTGGTTTTGCATAAAGGAAATCTTGGATGAGGTCTTCAAAAATCTGCATGCACTTTCATACTGCAGATACGTGGATTTAGAAAGAGTTCATGACTGTGAGACATTGGAATGGGAGGGGCAATAAAGGTGATAAATGACAACACTGAGCCAAGAATCTCTGCATACTATGCTTAAAGGCAGGGGACAGGCCTTCTGGTTATCCAACTTTGAAATTTTTTAATTGTGTATCATTTCACATTTGACCCTGTGCAATTTCCCAATAGTTCTTAAGGCTTTTTTTTTTTTTTTTTGTATGTGTATAGGAATTGGTGTTAAGTTCTAGGATCCTTTTGAGAACTCTAATGATAGTCATGCACTGCTTCTAGAAAAATGCTCACATATAGGGGCTGGAGTTGTGGCTCAGCGGTAGAGCACTTGCCTAGCAGGCGTGAAGCGTGGGATTCAATTCTCAGCACCACAGACAAATGAATAAAATAAAAGATTTATTAATATCTAAAAAAAAAAGAAAAATGCTCACATATAACCAACTCTGTTTCCCTTAAATCAGAAGATCCTGTTAAACATCTCCCATCTTTCTCTATACTTCTAGGCAAATGAGATCAATTGTCTTTGTTTTGGGGCATTTTTAATGTGCCCCATTGTGCCTGGTTGTTCCCAGCTTTGGCTTCTTTAAGTAAAAATCCCTCTGTCTTGGGCTGTCTTCAGTTCTGCACTTTGGAAGTGAAGACTGACAGTTGCTAGAAAACGGAGACATTATCTATCTTAAGTTGTTCCACTATCTAGGAACCACTGTTGATTGCCCTGGTCTCCCAAGAACTGAACACATTCCTTAGTGTTGGCTGCATTCCTGAAGGCTTAAAAACGAAGACAAGGTTGACACTAGGAAAGTTTGCTGGGGTGGAATTTAGAAAGCCACTTGGAACATTTTGGAGATGAATGGAGCCACAAAGGAGGGGAAGGAGAGGGAAATTATATAATGATGAATAGCTGATGATGTCACTATGTTCTTATTCACATAATCCTTGAAAGAGATGATTAATCAAAGGTTCTTGAGTTCCATCAAATTGTTTCCTCTCCTAACCCCCATTTACATTTTTGCTATAGTGATCCATCAGGTTATTTTGCTCATATTAATCCCCCAAATTGAGTATTTTGGGCCAGTAGAGAGATGATATTTTGGTAAATGTATAACTTCCTTTCTGCTGGGTCTGTTGTATTGGTTCTTCTAGACAAGCTTTTTCTGTCCTGTTCTATTAATTGTTTGTCTTTACCACAGGCTCAGTTATTTTGGGTTTCTTGCCACTGAAAAGGAAGGAAGGAAGGAAGGAAGGAAGGAGGGAGGGAAGGAAGGAAGGAAGGAAGGAAGGAAGGAAGGAAGGAAAAAAGGAAGGAAGGAAGGAAGGAAGGAAGGAAGGAAGGAAGGAAGGAAGGAAGGAAGGAAAAAGAGTTGTTGGCTGTGGCCTTCTTCAGAGATACTTGGGGCCATCTCCTGAGTTCACTGTTCCATAGCTTTTTGTTTACCTTTATATAAATAACATGAAGACATATAAGACACATCAATAGACCCACCCACCCTTGTGATTGAAATTACTTCTAGTGAAAATAATCATACTAGAATATTCACTCAAGAAATTCTTACTAGGCTCTACCTTTTGCAAGGTGCTAACTATGCTTAGTTCAAGGAAATAAGCTGTGGGAAATATTCAGTTTTAACTTTTATGCCATTGCCATGTGAGGAAAACTTGGAAAGACCTGCAAATATTCATATTCACATGCTTCTCTCTTCCTGTTCATCTTCTGGATGATTGAGGAACTGGATCCCTTTTGATTTATATACAACTTTGAAACTTGAACTGCCTCTTCATGTTGAGGATCTGTTTAGAACCTATACCTTCTATCTACTCTTTGCATTTCAGGAACATTTCTCCTTTTTACAGGGTTCCCATGCTATGGAAAATAGGCCCTAAGGAATTTCTCTTACTGTTTCCTTACCTGCCCTTTTGCCTTGCCCTAAATTAACCCCTTCCAGCCCCACCAAAACTCCTCCCATGACCTGGCCCTCCCTGCCAAAAGGCCCACCAAAAGGCCCACCTAAAGTAACCAACCCCTCCCATGACCTGGTTCTGCAAAGGCCCTATAAAACCCAGACCCTCAAGGGGGGCCTGCTGCCATTCTCCACCCCCTCCACCCCAAAGATGTGCCCCTTCAGTGCTGAGTAAAGCATTGCTGGACCATGAGGTCTCCCTCCTTTTCCTTTTTCTTTTTATATTCTCTTTCATATGTTTTTCATTTTTCAGTTCACTTTCTTGACTCAAAGATAGCCACTAGTCTGCCATTTTGGATTTTACTTTGCTAGTACACAGTAATAGTCCACATTTCTAGTTCTCTTTATAAGTGTCACCTTAATAACCTAAATGGCCTCTGAAATTTATTGAGACACCCAGGGTCAGAAATATGAGCTTGGCTTTTTGTTAGGCCTGACCTATTGACCTAGGAGAGCAGCTGGTGTGGTTCTTACAGCTGCCCTCTGCTTGTGAGGCTTTTCACCCAAAGGAGCCCCTTTGATGGACTTCTCTGGGAGGAGGGCTCCTCTGAATGGATTCCTCTCTGAGGCCATACTCCGCCAGGCAGAGAAAACAATGATAAATGGCAGGCAAACAGAGAGCCAAAGGGTTAGTTCACAGAGAACAACAACAATGACAACAGTGATGAAAACTGCTTTGAAGTGAAGTGAACCCTTGAACTTTATTAGTTATTCTATCACAATTGAAGTGAAAGATGGGGGACACAGCTCTCCACCCACAAGGCAAACTCTTGGGCTGCAGGAAAGACTGCTTCCATAATGGAGGTAGCACAGCAGAGGAGAGCTTAGTGTGTGTGGCCAGGGCCTACTGCAGGCTGTGCAAGGTGTTGCCCAGTGAATGCCAGTGTCCAACAACTTGCAATGCTACTCCAACCCCTCTCAACTTTAGTCAAATGTTCACAAAAGCTCTTCCTTGACCACATTGTGCTGAATTAATCTGTATCTCCTGCCTAGAGAGCTTCTTAAAGATAATGACCTTTTCTTATTTGTCCCCAAATCACGAGGGCCAGGTAGAATGTAGGATCCAAATAAACACTGACTAAATTCTGCCATTGCATCCTGTACCTATTGCCTTTTCCAATACTCTAATGAAGTGTTAATTGTCCCCCTTCCCTCCTCTGTGAAAACTCAGGTGACTAGGAACTATTTCTTAAGTCTCTGCATTCCTAGAACCTAGAGGAGTACCCAAGGCTTGGGAGGCCATCCTCAGAGTTTGCAGTGTATAATGAGGCATAGATTGGTCAAGGTGGGAGGGAGTTTCCTTACCTTGCTAGGCCTGTACAATCACTTTTACTGCTAGAAAATTGGAATGGAGACAGGTGGGGTGAATTGAGGAAATAATTAAGAGTTAGGAGGCATAGAGTATGGCATGGTAACACCCAGGATATCTGCCTCATAAGATTTTTATTTTAAAAAAAATTTTAAGTGACTAAAAGAAATATAAAGGTAATGCATGCTTATGATAAGTAGTAATACATTGTGCAATAGTGGGTGTTTTTAAAAAATTTTTCCATGGGGCCATGTCTTCTCCCCAGAATTCTTATTAGGTCAAAAATGAAACCAAGGATCTGTCATACACTTTCTGGGGGGAGCCTTTCCACTGATACGTGCTCTTTATCAGTCTGCCTGCTATTCAAACTGGTTCTTGAAGTCTCAATTTTGCTGGTTGAAGGAACTTTCTAAACCATGCTAGAATTCTGAGGCCTTTACCTAGAATTCTGAGGAGGAGGGGGGGAGTTTAGACAGATGTTAGGGGAGAGGTAACTCTGCACTTCACCTCAGAATCCCCTGGCAGGACTCTGGGTATGTGTTTGTTTATTCTTGGTTTCTAGGCTTCTGTGGATGCTATTATCTCATTGCTTCCTGTAGGCTTCCCTCAGCCTCACATCAATTCTGCCTGCTGCCTATACCTTCTAGGTCTCTGTTTTGACACACAGTATGTGGCTGGGAACCCCACAATGTCCTAAAAACATTTGCTTGACCTAGTAGGGCTAGCCTTCTCTCTCTTTTTTTTTTTTTTTTAGCGAAACAGAGCCTGCCAGAACACAAAGGCTGTTGGCCTTTGGATCTCAGTGGTGTCAAAGTTTAAATTTTGAATGTCAATCTTGCTGAGGTTTCCTCCCCTGCTTCTCTTTCTTGAGGATCTGTGCACTTTGGCTAATAGCTAAGGGGCCGTTGGTTGTCTGACTTTACAGTTGTTGTGCTTGGAAATTTGAAATCAGCTGTGAAGCATGCTCCTTGGAATCCAGAAATCCAGCTTTGCTACCACTGGAGCTTATGGTGAAGTATTGTGGGCAGTTAGATAGGAATTCAGGAAAATTCTGAATTCAATTTGGAGATGAGCCAGTTTTAAGATGTTAATCTGTTAATCTGCATTTCCTGTCCTAGAAGACCAAGCCAGAAGGCTTAGAACACAGCCTGTATTTAACTTTGAATGCCAAACAGGTGCTGACACCAAGCCCCACAGCTGCTTCAAGACAACACCCAAAGAACTGGCCATTAAATGGGATTGCATAGATGGTGCTTCCCATCTTTTGAGAGTCATAGGTCCCCTCTGACAAATGGGTGAAAGCTTTTGTCGAGGTTCCCAACACTTTGCAGTAGAGATATTTCCATCTCTTCCACTGGTCCTAGGGCCATTCCATCTTGTACATAAAGTGGACCCACATAGATCATTTCCCTGATCTCCTGTTGGCCATCTTTATGTACTTTGAGCAGTCTTGGTTAAATCCCAAAGCCAAATTCTTGTCAGATACAGGAAGCACTGGTCACTCTGTACTGAGGAAAACTTAATATGGCTATAAACATTTTACAGGCATCTTTACTACTGTTATTAAGTCTCACATTACTGTGCACCAGGAGATCCGTACTGTGCAGCTGGATGGCAGATGGACAGAACAGGAAAAGTAAGGGACCATTAGAAATTCAGTATGTTTGAGAAGGTACCTGCTTTGAAATCAGATATATCAGGGCTTGACATTTAACTCTGTCACATAAGGGACCTGTCCTCTAGGAAATCTTACTTTCTCCATCTGCAAAATGGGACCAACGCAACAGAAACTTCAGCCAGATGAAGGGTCATTAGATGACATGTGCAAGAACCTTCCCTACATGCCCCACCAGGCTTTATGTCAGCGTGCCTGGCTTATAGTGGGTCTGTGAGTCCTGTCACGGGTGATCCCAGTTTAGGTGTCAGTCTTCACATAGGAGCTTTGTGAAGCTCCTTTGCAGGTTTGTTCTTCCTTACATGAGCTTCCTAGTTTCTTTGTCAACATTTGGCAATCTGGAGAAAATGCTGATCTTCCTTTACAGAGTGGATTTTGTGGGTCCACAGGGGCAAGCAGGTAGACAGTAGTTGTGGATGTGAGTGTCCATCCCCTGTTTCTTTCCTGGAACTAATTGTGATCAGGCCCCTCCTATCTGAAAGAGACATCTGGCCATTCTCAAAGGTTTGCTATGGAAGGATTGGTGAAACCAACTGTCTAAGGACTAAGTGCTGGCCTTGCTATTTCATGTGTTCATCAGCTGACCTCTAGGTACACACTGTTTAAGAAATCCCCATTTCCAAGTAGTACTTCCTCCTGCTCTGTGGATTCAGATACAGGAGTTAAAGGAAATTCAGAAGAGAAAATTAAATCCATGAAGTAGATAAAGGGTTTTGATGATCTACTCTATTTATCTATCTAGCTATCTACACTAGGTAATAATAGAAGCTCCTTAAATCCAGAAGGATGTTTATGTACATCCTTGTCATGGAGGGAAAAACCATTCTTCATCTCCCTTTGAGAAATTTTCTTCAGTGCTGGGGATGGAACCCAGGGCCTTGCATATGCTAAGCAGTTGTCCACCTGCACCCCCAGCTCAAACCTGTTGAATTTTACAGCTCCTTAGTCTCCATCCAAGGTACTGTGAGTATTAAAAGATCATAAGCACCAGAACTGTCATTTTCAAGGAGCTAGGTTAGGATATGCTAAATTTTTTAGATTTTGGAGTCTGATAGTCTTGGTTCATAGAACTGCTCTTCATTTGCAGAGGGGACTTCAGTAGCTTATTTACCTATTGAAGCACCATTTTCCTTCACGGAAAAGCGAGGATAAGAATATCCTCTACTAAGGAGCAAATGATACGGAAAAAGTGCTTTGCCTTGGTTTGGGCGTGTATTAAATCCTCATAAAAGTAACTTGCACTGTAGTTAATGCACACTGAATTGAATAAAATTGCATAATTCTCTACCTACTTAAATTCTCAAGTGGAATTTTTCAAGAGGTATTACCTTCTTCCCCAACACTAATTTTTTAATATATAAGGCATTTGGGAATATGTATTTAAGTTGTATGCTTTATTTGATCTTTACTGGTAGGAGACCCTAAGTTGTCTTGGTTGATGCCTTTCTTTTGTAAAGAATACTGTCTTGTGTGCCTGGAATGCCAATAGTTATGGTTGGTAACAATTTATTGCACTGAGTTATTAGTTGAGTATTCCTTCTCAATATTTCTGTTTCCCGGATATCATGGTTTTGTTTATATTATCCACATGCATCTTATAAACTCATTTTAAAAACTTCCAAGATTCAGGTAAATGAGAAAAAGAAGATTTGACTTCTAGAAAGCAGAGGGAAGATTTTAATGTCTTGATAAAGGAGACTCTGGAAGAGGTTCTGTCTTTGGTAGGAAACCATTCTGTGTTAGCGTAATTGTTGAAGGAGAGAGAGTCCTGACTCTGATATCATTTATTTTTAACCAGGTTGATTCTGACAGATGCTATTTCTCAAGTATCTTTGCATCTGGAAGCACAGACAAGAGAAATGCTAAAGAAAAGAAAAGAAGCAAATCAAACCAACTAAACAAGTCTGGGACATGACATTGCAGACACAGATGGGGCATGGGTCATGGTGCTGTCAGCCCAACTTTGGGGAAAGGGATTAGCAAAAATGAGCCAGAAAATAGACCACCCAGGCTGAAATGTGCATTCTTGTTTTACAATTTAAAGTGCAATGGAAATCCTAATTAATTTCTCAACAGAGCATCAATTCTTTTGTGTAAGGGGAAAAACACTGGGTCACAAGTGTTGTATAAAACCCGGTAGCTGCAACTTGATTCTGCACCACAGTTCACAGTTTCGGTCAGCACCTTTCCTGGCTTCACAGCTTGTTGGAGAGATGCAGAGCTGAAGACCAGGGAGCCAGGGGCGGCATCTATGGGTATCTGTCTTTTAGGCCTCACTGATCAAAGCAGCCTGGCCATATCCTTTTAAGATGGAAGAAGGCCAGAGTTCAGACTGAGAGAAATGTAGCTGTGTATCAGGAGCTTTGCTGGCCACTTGAGGAATTGTAGGCGAAGCTGAAGAGCATGTTGTGAATCAGGAAAGAAGCCTCCTGTGAGAAATGTTTGCTGCATGCTCACTGTTTGTGGTAACACTAACACTGGGATTAAATGTTCATCAAGAAAGATTGAATGAATGATTTGGGGGTGGGGGAATTTATGCAATGGAGCAATAGTGATAATGATGGGATAGAATAGAACTGCAGTGTTAAGGTGGGTGATTTTCAACTACACAATGTTCAGCAAAAGAGCAAACTGAAGAAAATATGTGGTATAAAACCATATAGATGAGGCTTAAGAAAATATAAAACAAGCATATATTATGTATCTAATTGTGCTTGGATACCTGCAAACCTAATGAAAAATGTTAAAAAAAATGACAATAACAAAGGCCAAATTCAGTTTTGTGGTTTTTTTCTCCCCCCCCCACCCCTGGAGATGGGGAGGGGCATATAAGCAGGGTAAGCATACATATGTCAATTGTATTAATGTTTTATCCTTTAAGGTAGGCAGTAGATACACTAGTATTTTGCAATTGTTTACCCTTTGCAGTTGTTTTGAAAGTCTGAACTTATCTACCCTCCTCCTATATGTACAGTCTGTACTGAGAGTCAAGAGGGAAGATTTGCTCAAGGAAGCAAATAGGTATTGGAGTATTGCAAAGGGAGATAAAGTAATGTAGCATCTTGCAAAAGTAGGTGCTTAATATATATTTGCTGAAATTAATGAAGGCTGGGAAGTAAAGCAAACAGACTCAGAAAGTAATAGAGAAGGAAGATGAGATGAAAAGGGCCTGGGGAAAAGAAAGTTGGGAGCTGTGATGTATGGAACACAGTAGCACATGTGCAGAGAAGCAAAGCAGGAGTTCCATGAGTTGAATGGGTACTGAGGGCTGCTGTGTGATCCAGCCAATGCTGCACATCTTCCACCCCAGAGGTTGGAAAGAGCTTTTGCTGTGCTAAGAGTTCTTGCTGCCAAAAGGTCAACCTCTAGGAGCTGCCTGCCCATCATAAAGCCTTAAACGGTTTCATAAAAAATTTATTTGTGCAAAGAGTGAGAGAGAAAGGCATCTAAAGATGATCAGTATTTTTTTTTTTTTTTTCGTACCAGGGATTGAACCCAGAAGGCCTTTAGCACTGAGCCACATCCCAGCCCTTTTTTTATTTTGAAACAGAGTCTCACTAAGTTACGGAGGGTCTTGCTAAGTTGCTGAGGTCTGCTGAGTTGCTGGGATTACAGGCATGCACCATCAGGCCTGGCCTGTATTGTTTTTGAGATGTTTTCATGAAGTTCATTGTATGATTTTTATTTCACTTTCTATATTTTCCCTTTCATATACAAGATGACTTAAACTTTTGATAAGGATGTGGTCCGTGTTCTGATTATATTGGTGACTGATACATGTTGAGTTTTTGGGAATCATTCTACATGTTCTCATCATTTTTGTTATTATTACTGTTTATTATTTTATTTCTTTGCTTGGGTGGTTTATTCTCCTGACTCTGAGAACACACACTTGGCTTTTAGCAGTAGTAGGCAGGAAAATGTTAGTTTTTCACCCTACCTAAAACTGATTACTCAGTGAAATTCACTGTGCCCTGGACTCCTTTTATGCTGCTTTGTGGACACTGCTGTATTAGACAAATTCATCCCAGCAACTTGGGAGACTGAGGCAGTAGAATCACAAGTTCAAAACCAGCTTCAGCAAATTCATTTTTAACTGCCCACTGAGGTTTTGCTATGGTTATTTTACTGTTGGTCTAGACATTTGGACTGACCTTTATTGAGAAATGCTGAATTAATCAGGGGGAGCAGAACCTAAGTCTCCTCATTCCTTCTGTCAGGATGGTCTGAGTTGTGGACTAACAGCACATAGAATTTGAGGCAAGGAGGTTTCTGCCTATATTTTGTTATTTTAATAAAATAAAAAAAATAATTTTAGTTTGCCCTCTTCCTCCTCCAAGGCTCAAATTATTAAAGGTAGTTTTGAGAAAAGGAAATGCAAAATATCAAGAAATGGTTAATGGCCCAAGGCCTTTTGCTTTCTAGGGTTCATAGACTGTGTGGAGGAAATGAAGTTCTGTCTCCCTAATGACATTGTTTAGTTTTGCATCCTATTTTAGTTGGAGGGTGTAATGAACCAGATCTGCTCCAGCTACTCTGTCTTTTTAATTCAGATTGGGGCATCCCCAATAGGGTTTTATATCCTTTTGAAACGTAAAACCCATGTTGGAGAAAATACACATAATATTAATATGGTGACCAAACCATGTGTCTCAGATTTTCTAGAATGGTTCCTGTTTTCATGTAGTTTGTCTTTTCAATAAAGGCAGTTCTCTTTGTATCTGATAAGGGGTATATTTGTGTGTGTGTGGTGTGTGTAATTTGGTATCCCCAAAAGAGGGGATCCCAGAACAAATTTTCTATGGACACTAAAGAATGACTGTAATACAGAGAGAGAGAGACATACACACAGAGACACACACAAATATACCCATTATCAGATACAAAGAGAACTGCCTTCATTGAAAAGATAAACTATAAGAAAACAGGAACCATTCTAGAAAATCTGAGATACATGGTTTGGTAATACACACACACACACACACACACACACACACACACACACACACACACATATATATATATATATATATATATATATATATATATATATATATACACATATACATATAGTCATTCCTTAGTGTCCATAGGGAATTTGTTCTGGGATCCCCTCTTTTGGGGATACCCAAATCCAAGGGTTATCAATTACATAAAAAATAGCAAAGCATTTGCATATAACCCATATTCATCCTCCTATATACTTTATTATCTCTAAAAGAGACCTAGTATAAATGCTATGTAGATAGTTGCTATACTGTACTGTTTAGGGAATACTGACAAGAAAAAATGTCTGTACATTTTCAGTACAAGTACAATTTTTTCCCCCAAATATTTTTGAACTATGGTTGTTGGAATTCATGGATGTGGCATTCATGGATATGGAAGGTGACTGTATATATATTTTTGACTTGTAGGCTTATTTTCATGACATCTTTTTTTTAGGATCTTGTGTCTTTAGAAGATATGGTGCAGTAAGTATTACAGAAATAGCTCCCAAGGTCCTAACTAGCTCAGTGACCTTGAACAGGAGACTACCCGTTTCTCAGTTTCTTTAGTTCCTCACCATCTCAGTTCACAGGAGGATCTCAGGAGCTGTGCTGGAGGAAACTCAATGCCAACCCTTGGGGAATTCTGGCTTTGTTCTTACTTCTCCCTCTCTGTGGAATGTCCCATGGCCCTGCTCATTGTATTTGCCTCTGTCTCTGTTCTCCAGAGTCCATACTACAGGACACTCGCCTATGATCTTATATGCCACCCTCACTGGGCTGCAAGAGCCTTGAGGGCTGCCATGGATCTTCACATTTGTTAATCTCTTGCTTAGCACAGTGCCAGGCAGATATATAATTAAAAAAATAACTGGACGGAAATGTACCAAAAAGATGAGTGGGTGATTGTGTGAGTGTGTTTTTTATACTTTTCATAGTTCCATTTTTTCCAACCATGAAGAGGTATTAGAGAATCAAAAAATAAAAATAATGTTTTTTAAGTACTCAATATCAGAGAGGATTTGAGCAGCATGCTGTATAGATTGTAACTGGAAACACATTGCAGCATCCTCTACCCCAGCTTTCAATATACTGGAGCAATTGGTATTGCTTGGGCTATCTCTCAAGCCAGAATATGCTGCTGTAAAATGTGGCCATGTGGCTGTCTCAAGTGAGGATTGAATGTTCTACTGTGGGCTGCCACTTTTCAGGGACTGACTTGAGCTGTGTTGTGGTAATGAAGTGCAAGCCCACAGTTACATGAAATGTTTCACATACTAAATGTCCCAGCACCTAGAAGGCACTCAGTCATCTTGACTGTGCCTACACTGGAGGCTAAGCAGAGTGATGTGGCCAGGCCCTGTGATTGTGACTCCAAGGAACCTGGATGTGTGTGATCTGTACCCTTTAGGAGTTTGTCATATACTTAACCTAACCAACATTACAAGACAGTATTTAGGTTTCAGATAAATTCAAATGAATGAATTTGTTCTTCTTATGTCCTTTTGAAATGCAAGGCTATTTCAAGAAACCCATGTCGGATTGAGAAAACACATATAGTATTAATATATTGACCAAACCATGTATCTCAGATTTTCTAGAATGGTTCCCGTTTTCTTATAGTTTGTCTTTTCAATGAAGGCAGTTCTCTTTGTATCTGATAAGGGGTATATTTGTGTGTGTCTCTGTGTGTATGTCTCTCTCTCTCTCTGTGTGTATTACAGTCATTCTTTAGTGTCCATAGAAAATTTGTTCTGGGATCCCCTCTTTTGGGGATACCAAATTACATAAAAAATAGCATAGTATTTGCATATAACTCATATTGGGTGATCAATTATATAAATAGCATAATATTTGCATATAACCCTTATTCATCCTTCTATATACTTTATCATCTCTAGATGAGACCTAGTATAAATGTTATGTAGATAGTTGCTGTACTGTACTGTTTAGGGAATGTTGACAAGAAAAAAGTGTCGTACATTTTCAGTACCGGTACAAATTTTCCCCCAAAATATTTTGGGGAAGACATGCAGAATGATTCCCCCAAACTCAAAACAGTTCTTATGAAGACTAAGTGGGCCATGGAGTTTCTAGGAGAGAGAGAAAGTGAGAGAGCTTTGCACAGAAGTGGCATTTTCAGATGGGACTTGACCCTGTTGTTTCCAACAGTAGAAATAGCTTACAGAAAGGTGTGGTAGTGGGAAAGTGTTTTGTTTAGGGGTAGCAGAATAGTGACAAGTGGGCACAGAGAAGAAAATTCAGCCTAGAGTGGAAGGTGTTAGATTTGGGTAGACTGGGAATTAGGGTAGAGAGTTGGAAGAGGCCAGGTCTTGGAAGAGTATAAGGATAGGAAAAAGGTGGAGTATTGAACAGGGAGATGGTGGGAGAACGATGGTGTGGTTTTCAGGAAAGTAGATAATCTAATGTAACACCCATGGGTCATAGATTTTTCTCATACATTGGAAGGTGATATGAAAATCATTAAAAAAGTGGGCTCAGAATGCTGCTGCTTGGGTTTGATTCTTGGATCCAAATGTTGCTACATATTTGAGACTTAATATCATCATTTGCAAATGAGGAAACAGCTCTCCTAGAGTTGTTCTGAAGGTAAAGGAGATAACCAATATAAAGTGCATAGTGCCTGGCCCATGGCATGAGCCTAACAAACAGCTGCTATATGCAAATTGGTATTAATGCTTATTTCATCAATATGGTAAAAACGATAGTCATTTTGAAAAGCTAACATTAAAAACAACTGGAAATTATTCCATTATTGTTCCAGAGGGTGAATGTAAGAATGCTTTAAAGAGGTCTTTGTTGGAAAGTCCCGTTCCAATCTCATAACTTGGCTCTATTTACTGTCGCTTAGCTTTTATGAAGTTTTTATGTTGGCAGGTTATTCAACTACAATTTTTCTTCGTTGTCCCTCTAAACTTAGTGAGAAAGATTGGTCTGTTTATCTTATATTGTAGAAGATGCACATAGATATAAACTCTCTGACATTTAGTTACAACATCTCTTCCGTTAGCATTTAACATGGTTATCAGTCAAGCTCCTCTGGGTTTGGGGGAAGGAAAGTGCAGGACAAAGAGGTTTGAGAGGAAGAGTGGTTGCGAAGTTTTGTAATGTGAAGAGGTAGTAGGGAATTAAGGGACCAGGGTGTTTTCTGTTCAGCTGAATTTAAGACCAAATCCTTGGAGAAGATGAAGAATGACAAGAAATGCTAAAATAGGACTGGCAAAGCAAATCAAATACAGAACCTCACACTTTTTAGAACATTTGTCATTCCTTTGTATGTTGTACTTTAAATTATTCCTAATTAAAACTGCCTGAAGGCGGGGCATATCATTTGAGCACATTACCAGTGTATTTCTTAATTTCAAGTCAAAAGACAATGTCCCCAAACTTGGCTACCACCTAACATTCATATGTGCTGGAAGTTCAGTCCATGACTCTTTTTAATTAATAACAATGGTAAGCTGAGAAGGACCCCTGGGGACATGACTCATGGTGAGTCAGGTGCACATGGAGGCAGGATTCAGTTCTTATTTCTCATTAAGGGGCCTCTCTGTGCTCCAGCTGGAGCGTCAATGGGTTTGAACTGGACATGGTGGAAGTGACAGTACTCTTATGGGGTACCACTGCAGTGGCTGCCCTGGTCCACATGTGCTGGCTGACCAAAGAGAAGGTGATGGTAGTGCCCTGAAGCCCAGGCAGACTGTGCTCTGAAGTCATGGACAGGGGCTTGAAGAAGAAGGGGAAGCCTCAAAAGCAGCTCAGGGAACAGCCTTCAGAATGTTAGGTGTGTCCTTTGTACTAGGTCCTTTTGTGCTCTGTGGCTAATCCTTTCTAAGCCCTGCAGAGCAGATGTTGCTCCAAATGGACCAAGTACCTGTGTTGAAACTCAGTCTCAGCCTGTTTAGCTGACCTGCTGCATCTTCTTTACTACCTGTCTTTGGGCATTTTACTCTAATTTGAGAAAAGAATGACTCCCTCTCCTTGTAGAAGGAAACATGCCACACCCCATGTTGGGCCCTTTGCATTTTTGGCTCAAAGGTTGTGTAGTGTTTGTTTTCTCCCTGTCACACATTCATCTTTCTTCCTCTAGGATCAGCATTCTCAAAGCATTGAGTTAGCATCTCTCTCTCAAGATTGGCCCATTGGCCAGATAGGGCTGACCCCAACCCCTTAAGCACCTGAATGTTTGTGTGTGCCCAAACCCTGGTCAATTGGCACCATAGTTCCAGATGGACATGTACAAGTCAAGCCGTACTGATGGGTATTGCTTCTGGGATTTTTAATGTCACTATGGGCAAAAAGGTACTCCATTTTCCTGAAATTATGCCTGAAGATGTATGTGTATATATATATATATATTAGTATACCAAAACAATACACACACACACACACACACACACACACACACACACACTTTTTTAAAGTTACATAAGCCAAATAAATTTACTTTTTTTGGAGCTGCTTTGAGCTGGCATTTTGTCACTTCCACTTGCAGTCTAATTAATCTTGAATAATAAAAAAGTTCATCCAAAGTTGCACAATTACATTTATCAACTTCCATTTTCTTAATGATGGTCCTTTGTGTGTTGTCTCTGATATACCAGCAGCCTGTCACCCATCCAGGACTATAGAAATCCTGAGTGACACAGAAGGGCTGTATTTTGACATGTCTAATACCTGTGATGTTTGCCTACCTGGACTTCAGTGAGAATCAAAGTGAACATTTAGTTAAAAAGCTTTCCTGAACCAAGATTTTCCAGAAAACTTACATTTTTCCTGCTTGTATTCTGTGACATTTGGGAAAAGGCTCTAAACAGCTATTTTCCCTCTGAGTTATATGGATCATCTGCTGCAATGGGAAGTCCAGTGTATCTTGAGTACTGATTTCGGGGATCTGAAACATTTCAGGAGAGTATCGTAAGTTCTAAAATCATGACTTTAGTACTCCCTACAGTGATCCTAGTTGAACCTCCTCATTTCAGAGGAGCAAGGATATAGAGATACAAGAAGCTTTGCAAGGATGTCTGCTAAAACAAAGGCAGGCTGCTATCAGTACAAACGAAGAGGAGAATAGAGAGTGTCTCTTTGAATACCCATAAGGACCAGAGACTAGATCTTTGCTGACTATATTAAGAGTCTGGTTGCAAGTGACTCCTAACTGAAGCAACAAAAGAGGACCTGATTGATCTCACAACTGAGGTCTCACAACTAGGTCTAGCTTCAGGTAAGATTGGATTTATACATACACATAATCACATGACAGAGACAAAGTCTCTTTTGTTCTGTATTAATTGTGTTGTTTCCCTTTGTGCTAGTTTTCTTTCTCCAGCAGGTTCTATCCACATCATAGCACTAATAGCTATAAGATTTTATCCTGTCAATAATTCTAGTTGATAAAAAAAAAAGAAAGCTTCTATTTCCCCACTGTTCCAGCAGAATCTCAGGACTTATGTTCATGAACTCCAAGAAGGTAATCCTTGGATTAGTCAATGTGGCTGGGAGGAGGAGAGCAGTGCTTTTAGCATCATTGGCTCACACAGCCTGTGAATGGATACTGAGTGGAGGAGAGGTGGGTTATCTGGAGGAGAAAAAGTTTCCAGAAACAATGTGCATCTTCTACTTACTTTAAGCAAGAAGAGGTCTGAAGGGGCCAGAGCTTTCTCTATAGGAGCTGAGTCTCAGAGCTTAGCAATGGCATTTGGCCTGTGGCTTGCATATCATCCCAGCAGTCTAACCTCTGAAGTTTCACTTAATGGCAGAGAGAAGGTATTAAAGGAGGGGTTCTCAGGCTGGCCGTTTCTGGAGGCCTGGCCTCTATAAATATCCACATCTTAACTCTGTTCCTCCATTTCTGGCTGTCATAGAGTGCCCGCCAAGCATATCTCAGACAAATATCAGTGTTGTTTGTGGTGTGATTGTGACTTCCTGTCTTCCAATTTAGTTTTTTTTTTTTGGTCTTGCTTTTCACTGTCTGGGTCATTTGATATTACATCTGGCGCTTCCTGTTTTTTAAGCCTCTAACTCTAGTCATTCGACTGTAGAAACCCCGGGGTCAGCTTCTTACAAGTGACACCAGCTTTAGTCACTTGTTTTGGTATACTAATTAAGATTTGCGTAAGGAAAGCTGTCAGGTGTCTGCTGATTTTCTCAGCCTCAGACACTTCCCTATTTATAAGTTTTTGTTTTTCAGACATCCTCGGGACTTTCTCCCCGTTGTCTCGTGTGGACGGGGTGGGGGTGGGGACAAGGTCACCCACCCCCATCAACAATTCAACAGTGGCTGTCTCTCCTAGAGTGAATGCCTCTGGTCTCCAGGGGTCTGGCTTTCTGAAGGAGGCTGCTTCTGGCATGACTGGCTCAATCATCCTCCTGGTAACTTTTGTTGTCTCCTCTCCCAAACTTTGGGTTCACTGGTCTCCCTTCTTCTCTGCTCTTCATAGTGGAGAGAAATACCATTTGGTAGGCCAGCAATAAAGCTGCTAAATGCAGATTTGCTCTTTCTCACTAAAGAAAGAGGAACATTTTTGTCACTCAATTTTCCCTTCATTTAACTTTTCTTTCCACAGAATGGCCTGATTTCAAAGGTGGGGGCTAAGGCCTCATTTATACCCAGGATTGGAATGTTGATGAGGTCCCTTGATGTATAGCTTCCAAGTTTCTGGGAAGAGAAGCTTTGCTGGTCTGTGCTCAATCAGACTTATCTTATTTCTTTCTTGGTCAAAATAGAGTGATGGACTTGGAGAATTTTCTAGATAGTGAAGAGTAGAGATTTGTCCTGTCTCAAGGCAATGACAACTTTAGGGGAGCATCAATAAAAACATTGAAACAGACCTTTGAGACTTGCCATTCTGCTCCTTCTCTGTGCAAGGACCTTGCTGAATAGGGGTAATAGTAAGACATGGGTCTTGTGATGACCGGGCATTGTGATGGGTGGGCTCTACCAGTATCTTCTGAGGCAGTGGCCATATACAGGCTCAGCTCTCAGGGGAAAGGCCTCTGTTTCTGAGGGGCAGAAAAATGAGGGCTAAATTTTTCCTTCATTCTACTTTCACCTTATGCAGAGGGACCACTAGGCCTCTAGTGTTTCTGACAACACTGGCCAAAGAGTAAGGAAAATCCCCTCTTGTCTCTGAATTCTCTCTTCACTTTTGTTCTATCTGGGTGACAAGGAGGGAGGGCACATTGGAAGTCCATCTGGTTCATTGTGTAAATCTACACAAGTGTGCAGGTATGAGATAGGCATGCTACACTCAGTCCTTTATATTTTCTACCCAAATCAAGGGCTCACATTACCCATTGAGAAAGTAGCCCATACTATTCAGGGTCATGACTTAAAACAAGAAAAAGCCAACAAAATCCCGAACCCCCCCAAAACCCTTGTTCCTTTGAATGACCTCATTTCTTTTCTGAAGCCACTTCATGAAGTCAGTAGGATAGGTGTCATTGATGGATGGGTGGTTCCTAATAGGGGAGAGAGAAGGGACCTGTCTAAGGTTGGTGAGCTTCCAAATCCTGGGTGGGTTTAGAATGCTTGTGTTTCATTCTGGCTTTCTGAACCAAAGAAGCCAAACCAACTACAACAGAAAACAGCCTTTTACCCAGATGGACGACAGGTTCAGATGTGTCTGGAGGTGCTGGGGATGGGGCCATCATCAGTTATCAATGCCACTGGAAAATGGCAGGCACCTGGAGCACAACAAGGGATTTCGGAGTCTCCCTAATTCCTGCTTCGGTGTGGAAGGTGTTCTTCTGCATCCTGTCCCTGAAGCTCTGCAGATGTCAACAGGACTTTAGCTGTGTTCTCACTGCCTTGCAGAGACCATAGCATCTCAACCTGGGATGGATTCTGCCTCTGCCTACCTCTTCTTCTTCTTCTTTTTGCTCCCACCCAGGTCTGACTCTAATCCTATTGAAGATGTCACCTGGAAATATCTTATGTATCCAGGAAGTCTTGCCTTTTGGGCATGGTGTCTAGTGGTTGCTCTGGTGGCAATCTGCACTACAGGACATAAGGACTGAGAGCCATGGGTTCAAATCATGGCTTAGCCATTTTTATTTACTAGATGACCTTAGGCCAGGCATGTGATCTTCTCATGTCCTCTTGGTTTGTCTGTAAAATGGGTGTTTTGCACGGCTTTCCAAGAGTGCTTTATACACTACCTGGCAGCTAGTAAATGATTAATACAAGGAAGCTTTCACTAACATCCTTTTAGATAAATGTAGCCCAATTTTTGTGATCCTATGTGAAATTCCAATGAACTGCCACTTCTTATTATTTTGATAATCAAAAATACCATGATTTTTAAACATCTTCTGTTTAAAAAATATATTTGCATCTAGTTAAGCAAAGCCTTTGAGTGAGGCTAACTTGGGTTCATGTTCTGCCTCTGCCTTTTATCTGCATCACATCTCTGTTTCCTCATCTGAAAACTGGAGCTGAGAACAGCTGCTTCTGCTTACGTTGTTCAGTGTGAGAAAGGGTCAGTTAGTGGTTGGCATTTTACATTTTATCAATTACCTGCTGCATGCTCCATGTTCTCATAGTTCGTTCCTCCTTTTGTCAATACAATAAATTTGTGAGATAGGGATTAGTATTCCCAATTGATGAATAAGGAAACTGAGGCTCAGCAGGGCCGTACAGCTAATAAGCAGTAGAAACTGGATTTAAATCCCAGGGTACCATTCTTTTCACATCATTCCCTAACTGAATCCTGCACATTTTACCCCAACCCCAAGGTTCTTCCCTTCTGTCTAGGTTTGATATTTCCAAGATCCCTTCTCTGGGTGTGTGGCTCTGTCCTCAGCCAGGGTGTCCAGCTCCTTGTCCTAATCTCTGTCACATCTGTTTCTTTCCATGCTTGTCTGACAACTGTGCCTGACCCACAGTGGAACTCCTCCCAGTGTGTGTAACATTAGTAACTGACAAATGCAGGGTGGTGACTGGGGTGGGGCGTTCACACTGCCTGCCTCCCTCTCTTTAATATCTGGCACAGACTGGCTGCCTGAGACATCTGTGGCCTGTAGAGTCCTCATTCTCTTGAGCCATCAGCACTCTGCTAGCAAGGAAACCCAGGCCTAGTCCCTGGTATGGGGTTCCATGCCCTGCCCCCATTCTGTATACCAATTCTGCAGTACTGAAATCACTGGATTTCTAGGCAACACTAATTTCCAGTTCTCTGTGCCCCTACTGCTGACCATAGCCACACACAAGCTTCTAGACATATCTTCCAAAATATATTCACTTGTTCATCTGTCTGTTCCTTCATTCCCACACTGATACAGATCCTTCACATACCTGTACAAATAACTCATGGTTAAGCTTAGGGTCCCCCAAATCTGGATTTGCCTCAGAATCACCTAGGAAAAGTTTTACCAATACAAATGTCTACACCCCACTTGAGACCTGCAAAAGCAAAATCTCTAGGACTAAGTTTATAGAAATCTGTATATTTAAGCTGTTTTGGCATGTGACTCTGAGGCATAATTGGTTTGGGGAGCCTCTAGTCTGCAAATTTGCCATGTACCAAAGCTCTGAGAGGCACCAAATGCAAATCAGGGCTGCTGGGGGGCCATGCTGCCCTGTCTCATCCCTTATTCTTTTTATTGGGGCTCAATGGCCTCTAAAAATCCTGTAGCATGTACTTCCCAGGAGTCCCTGTATATAAAATTGCCCCAGAGAGTTGGCTCCTGAGGATAAGGATATACCTGTTTTCCTCACTATTGTGTCCTATGTGCTTATAGCAGGGGCTAGCATGTAATAGCTGCCCAGCAAAAATTTTTTCAGTTCTTTCATTCATTTATTCATTTATGCATTCCCTGATTCCCTGTAGGTGGGTGGTATGCCCGTCAGCCTGCCTTTTCATGATACAGCATGTGTATCTATGCAGGAGGCAAACAGAGAATAGCACAGTGAGAGGCCTTCTCTGTTTTGAAGTCAAAGGGTTCCCCTCCAGGCCCTGGCCTGTGAGGAGAAACTGGGGCTACAAGCTGAGTCCTGCTAGGAAGGGACAGTGTTGGGGCAGGAGGGTGGCTGGCCCACTGGGAAGTGCGCTGTCTCCCCAATATAGACGGTGGCCTGGGATGGGCTTTTGAGCAAGTGCGAGGTGGCTGGCACTGGTAGTCATTAAAACAGCAGTTGACCTCCTGGCAGCTTGAGTGAGGCCCTGTAGACCTCAGACCTCCCCAGATGTCCCTCTGAGACCTGTGGAGAGAGGCCCATCCATCACAGTGTCCCCTGGGAGGGCCATTGGCGTCTGTCTGTGAGTCAGTTATGGCTCTGTTCTCAGCACAGATCTTGTCAAATTCAAAGCTGTCAGCCACACAGATCCTGAAAGCCTGTCACAGACCCCTGGGGACAAGCATGCAGCGGATGACCTTGAGGGGGCTCTGCTGAGTGTGGAACTGTGGTGATAAGAGGGACAAATGAGAAGAAGCCACCTGGGCCAAGCACCATTGTGCTAGTCCACTCCACTTCTTTGTGTTCTTCCTTGAGGGATGCCCGGGCAGCAGTATTGAATGTATTCTTGCCTTATTCTCATGGTTGCCTCTTTGCTTTCTGCCATTTCTTATAGGGAATGGGGAAGGAGGCAGAGCATGGAGTAGGTAAAGGACACAGACTGGCTCTAGAAGCTGTGTGACCTTGGGCAAATTACTTAATCTCTCTAATTCTGTTTCTTCAGGTAGTAGTGAAACTGCTTGATGTGATACACTGCTAAGCCCGACGCACTGTCATTGCTCAGGGACTGTTCACTATTACGATTACAGGGGTAAGGCACAAAACATTTTGGATTCCTTGCTGATCTTCTTTCATTTCAGTAGCATTTTAAGTTACACACTTCATCTCTTCACATTCCATGGCCCATTTAATGGTGAGGCCCACTTAAAGGTGGGCTGGGATTAGAAGTCAGGTCTCTACAAGACGCTGTTGTTTCCCACTTTGATCTGCAGATGATCTCAGGAGGGATGGGAGGGCACAGTGATGCAGGTTCTCTTCATTGGGACACAAGTTGGGCTCTTTGTGAGACTTACTCCTGTCCTGTGTGGGCAGAGCTAGGAGCTGATCTGATTGATGCTCTTCAGACCAGCTGTTGGGCAGGGGACATCTCAGATGGGGCTGTGGGGATCTAAATCTGGGGTGAAAAGTTGAAATCACATTAGTTAAAAAGAGCCACCTGAGAAGGCTGTGAAATATGAAGGCCAGGAGCAGGTATGAGGCTTTGAGGAATCTCAATGCTGGGAGCAGCAGCAAGACTGAGTAAAAGGAAGCTCTCCCAGATGATGGCCAGGGCATATACTGATGTCCAAAGGAGGTTCTCTTCCACATTCTACAGCAGCCTGCTTAAAGGGCTCACAGGTTCTAGAAGGTTCTTCCAGGAAAGCCATAGTTTCTTCACTTTACAATTGTGATGAGCACTGGCTGCTGGTTCCTCAGGAGGCAGTGTTGCTTGTTGGAGGAGCCATTCTTGATGGAAAGAGTGGGACTCTGACACCCACAGACTGGCTCTTCAGTGTTTATCAGGCACCTGCAGGGTTAGGGTAAGATATAAAAATGTTGAGGACAAGAGCACTTGTCCTGGTTCCTCCTCTTCACTGGAGGGTCCTTACCTCTGGCCAAGGCAAGGGGCTGGCAGGTGCCCCTCAGAAAGGAGTGTTATTCCAAAGGGCAAATATCAATTCTCCTGAGATCAAGTGGGCAGCTTGGGGAGGGGAAGCCAAAGCCAGGCTGTGAATTAGATCAGCTTTGAATTGTGGGCAATTGCTATTGCCCCCCCCCACCCCAGAAGCAGTGTTGGAGGGTGGAGAGGTGAAGGGAGTGGTTGATCTCAGATCAGTATTGGCAGGGGTTATTGAAGGACATGGCCTACTACCATGGCCTACTCAAAGGCACAAGCATCACTTTCTACTGGCCCTTTAAGAAAAGTGTCTGCCTTGTGAAATAAAGCAGAATGGAAACCCAGAGAGTGTGACCAGACACCCTCCCACTGTGGCCACTCCCACTGTCCTGAGAGTCACGCAATCTGCAATCTCGCAATCTCTGTCCCTGGCTGCGAGGGATGTGGGAGTTTGTTTGTGTGGGTGCTGTTTCCACAGCCTGGAGGTTGCCCCAACCCTGCCCCACTCACAGAACATGCTAGACAGCACTGGTGGCCACTGCCTCAGATCATATTAGGACCGTGGACTGGTCATTTTCTCTCTCCCTGTTGTCAAAGGGTTTAGAGTAGATACACAAGCTGAATTTAGATGGTGTGAACTAAGCTATTTTATGTATTATAAATGCTTAAGTAGTACATCAAACTTGGGTTTTCATAATTATAATTGCCTGGGATATTTAAGTAAAAAAGACCAGTCAAATATAAACACCTATTAATTCCAACCAACCAAGGCATCAACTTCCTGGGCCCTTAACAACTATAATCAGGTTTTTTTTTTTTTTTTGTTTTTTTTTTTTTTTTTTTTTTTTTTAGCACTGTTCACTAGAAATACAATAGGAGGCAAAAATGTGAACTACATATATAATTTAAAATTTTCAGTTAGTCACATTGAAAAAAAGCAAACAGGTGAAAGCATTTTATTAATAGAGATTTTATTTAATTTTATATCTAAAATATCACTAGAAAAATATAACACTAGAAAAAATTATTGAGATATTTTATATATGTGTGTGTGTGTGTGTTTGTGTGTGTGTATAAAATCTGATAATATGTTTTCAAAATCTGGTGTGTGTTTAGTACCTGTATCATGATTCACTAGGACCCAGCCACAATTCAAGGACTCCATGACCACAGGTAGAGACCCCCGCCAAAGGTCCATGTGGTACAAGCTGACTCCAACTCTGTGCTCTTGGGAGGTGATGGAACCTGTAAGAGGTGTGGCCTCATAGGAGGTTTTTAGGTCATTGGGGGTGTGTCTTTGAGAAGATAGTGGGAACACCCCTTTCACTTCCTGGCTGTGAGATAAGTGGTTTTGCTCAACCATATGTTCCTGCCATGTTTTGCTGCCATAGGCCCAAAAGCAGCAGAGCCAACGAATCATGGACTGAAACCTGCAAAACTGTGAGCCAAAATAAAAAAAAAAAAATGTTCTCTTCACAAGTTACTATCTCAGGTATTCATGACAATAATGGAAGTCTGACTAACATTCATGGCAACACTATGAAGGCAGAATGTGAATTTCTGCAGGCAAGAGCCTTCCAACTAGAGCATCTGCCACAACTTATTCCCTGCCTCACCCAGTTGCTCCAAATTGAGGTCTGCTTTTTTGCTTGTCTCCCCACCTCTTTCCTCTCTTATCAACAACTTTGTTAGTTGCCCAACAGAAATTCTGTGTGTGGGAAATCCATGTTACATGTCAGGTGAACATTTTGCAAGAAATAAATCCAAGAGCAGTCCTTTAGAAAGTCAGATAGGAATGACTTTTGGGTCAACTCTGCTGCTACCTCATAATCATCCACTAGGGACAACTTGCATGGGTACATTTACCACTGAGGGATCTGCCTTCTCTAAGTCATCTGGCAGATGGCCTGAGGGGATGGGACAAGTTCTTCTTCAAGTCACTTAAATATCATTTATTATCAGTCGTTTACACTCATCAGCATTATGTGGGGGAACTTCTTAAAAATGCAAGACTGATCTTGACACTATTGAGTGGGTATATGATTAAGATTCTGGGCATGCAATTCTGATGTGTTTGAAAACTTGAGAAAATTTCACTGCCTGAAATCTATTCCTAAGTATATAGGCTAGTAATGGTTTAATGGAGAACTCCAAATTGGAATTTTTGTAGTCTTCATCCTTTCAGATATAAGCACTATAAGAGGAATCACAGACTCATTCCATCCTATACTCACCATTGAACTCTATCTGCAAATGCTTCTAAATTTCCAGTGAAGGACTGAGTACCAACCCAAAATTACCATAAAAGAAACTCCTATTACTTCCAACCAACGGAGGCATCAACTTCCTGGGCCCTTAACAACTATTATTTTCAAAAAGGGTTCTCACTCTGATTCCCCATTTGTCATCCCTGCAATTTTATCCCCTAGAATGCTCTCCATGGATCAATTAATATTGTCTGGATGGATGCATGAGTCATAAGTGGGAATGAGCTTGTCCTGGATCATGTTTCCATGTGTGTGCTTGAGTGTTTATATGCCTTAGTGTATGCCTGTGTGTATATGTGTGTGTGTGCGTGTGTGTGTGCATGTGTATAGCATTACATCACAGGGAAAACTCTCTGCCTGGAATCTCAGGTCTCAAGAAGATTGTCCTTACCATCAGAGTCCAGGAATAAAGCCCTTGGGATCTT
This sequence comes from Callospermophilus lateralis, assembly GCF_048772815.1. NCBI lineage: Eukaryota > Metazoa > Chordata > Mammalia > Rodentia > Sciuridae > Callospermophilus > Callospermophilus lateralis. The sequence goes on from NW_027514454.1 coordinate 4,436,234, forward strand.
AGATTCCAGATGGATGAGTATACAAACTCAACTTAAGGTGTGGGAAAATAGGAGAAAGATTCTTAGGCCCAGAATCCATAGGGTAAGAACCAGGTCCCAAGAGAAAATAGTAGATTCCTTTAAAAGAGAGAATTTAGATTAACTAAGAACATATTCTACAGGCATTTAACATTGGTTACCTTTTAATGACCCATGAATTAGGTATATTTAGTCTCATTTAACACACTGAGATGTTTAGGTCCAGACAGGCCATTTGCCCTGTGTCAGCTAGTGGGTATATGAAAAAGAAGTTAAATTGTGTCTTGGTTGAAGACAGAGCACTATGTCCCATGGCAGTTCCAATAGTGCACTTATGAAGGTGGCTCTCTCAGTAGGGGCTGCAGCATCATTAACTGAATTCACATCTCTTCTGTCACCCAGTGACCCACTGGAAGGCACATAGCACACTCAAGGCGGGGAGTTTTGATGAAATGGCAATCTGTAGAGTTATGAATAGGGTTGGGGAAGCAACAAAGGATGGAGAAGGGTGCTATTTCCCAGGTCTGGTGGGGAGCAGAGGGAATCTTTTCTCAAGCTAGGGGATTAACTGTAGCCCTGGGAGAGGCAGAGGCACACAACCACTGCCCAAACTGCAAGGGGAGCAGGGAAATCAGTAGCCTATCCTCTCTCCTTTTAATCTCTAATCCTATGTCTCTGTATATAGGGACTAGCCAGCTCACATCCATGACCTTTTGAATAGCTTGGCCCATGCTCAGGACTAAGTGCAGCCTTTATACCCATCATTGGTAATTGTGTCCTCTGACCTGGGGCCTGCCTGAGGTCACCCCCCCCGCCCAACATTATTTTATTGATGCATTATAGTTGTACATATGGTGGAATTTGTTGTTACATATTTGTACATACATACAATATAACAATATAATTTGTCCAGTGTCACTCCCTAGCTCTTCCCCTCCTCTCAACCCACTGGTCCCCTTCCTCTGTTCTGCTGATCTCCCTTTGCTTTTCATGACATTCCCTTGCCCAACCTTTCTTTTACTTTTTCCTCTCTAGCTTCCACATATGAGAAAAATCACAAGATATGAGAAAAATCACAAGACTCGCGACCTTCTGAGTTTGGCTTATTTTGCTTAATAAAAATGGTCGGAGGCCACTTTTTCCTGAAAATGAATAGAGAGCTTCTCTTTCTGCTGGAAGCCAGTGGGAAGTTGGTATGGAGACAAGAAATTTGTAGCTCGAGGAAAGTATGGGTCCTCATCCACGTTATTTTTTATGACCTTATTCAAACGATGAAGGAAACTCCTTTTTGGTTGACTCCTGAGTTAAGTGACTCTGAATTGGACTATCTTTCCCCTAAGAAATGTGGAGACTGACCCAGGATCAGAAGGATTTCTGAGATGCTTGGTCAAGAGATCAAGAGAAGATTTGTGCTCAAGTGTGCTACATGTTCCTGGTGACTGAGGGATGCAATGATTAAAACAGGAAGCACCGAGGTGAAGAGAGAACCACCTGAGATTGTTGTCTGGCATCCTGGGTGTGCTTCAGCCCCTCATCCATTCTCCTCTCTTCCCCACCCTATTCTCCTCTGTCAGTGCTGACTGACTCCAAGAACCAGATCACTGAGGCTCCCTTGCCAGCTGGCTTTCAGAAGCATTTAATAAATGGGAGAATCAGGAGAAGAGCCAAGGTGGGAGGAGGGAGAGGTTGGGATGTTCTCTGCCCTGGGTCTCTGGCAGTAGATATGTCCCTCGAGTGCTACGGTTTCCACTAGGCAGCCATCCTTCAAGTCTCCAACTATAACTGAGCTCCAGTAAATGTATTCTTCCTGTGTCCGTGGAGTCCTAGGTGTGCTATGGCTTCCCACAGGTGGCTGGTCCTTGGGTACCTAACCAGCCTGGCCCTGTTCCTTCAGCCTGGCCCACACTGCTATCAGCCGTCCATTCATTGGCCCATCTGTAATCATTTGTGAGCTGCACATTTAAGGACTCTGATATACTTAACCTTTTCTAATAGCAGGTGCTCAACCAAGAGTCTTGACTGGAATGGTTTTGTGGCATTTGGATATTCCAGTGAGCATGCCTAATGTTCTTTAAACACAATGTCATTTGGGGCATTTGTGTGTGTGTGTGCGTGCAAATGCATGAATAAATGGGCTTTAAAATTTCCTTTAAAAATAGTATATTTTTTGATAGATACCAAAGTGCCGTGAAAAATCAGAAATGGCCAATAGTGTCAAGCATGGCCTTGCCATTCAAGAATCATTGAAAATATAGTTTATCTTAGTCATAATTAATCTTAAAAGGTCAGGATAATGAGAATTGATCTTTGTTACAGCTTGGGTTTGCAAAATAATTCCAGATTCTTCACATTCATGTTTCTAAGATTTTATTAAATCCCATGCATTTTGAACTGAGGGCTTCACTTCATTTTATACTTGCATAGTGTCAAATAAGGAAAATGAGATCGTAGGGTCCTGGATTTGTAGCTTCTCAAGATGCTATTGTGTAGCAATGACATACTTCTAGGTTTGTGTCTCTAAAGACTCCTTTGGTTGTTGTCCTTAGCATTGGCCATAATTGAAGCAAAGTGAGCCAAAGGGAAAGTTGGCTGTGAAACTGTGGACCCGTTGAGGTTACAGTGGTTTCCTGTCCCCATTAAGAAGAGCCTTATCTGTCACACACATTGATAGATGCCTTTACTTCTCAGAGTTTTGCCTGGTAAAAAGGCATGGGATATATGGGATTCCCACACCCTCTAGGGCCCTCCAAGGAAATGAGTTATTCCCAGAAAGCTCCAGTGTCTTTAATATGGGAGGCATATTTTCGTGTACATGTCTTGAAGTCACTCCATCAATCTGGCTTTGTTTAACTTCCCTGAGAAGCAGTTCTATGGGAAGAACTTTTCAATGTTTCCAAAACATGTTTTGAAAAGAAGCCACCAGAAGGAGAAATAATTTGCCAAAAATAAGTCACTTTTCTAACACAGCATTGCTTGTCATTTTATCTAAAAAAAGAAAACCCCAAATTCTCAGACCCAGGTTTGGTTCATGTTTTCTGGCCTGTTGACGTGAGGGGTTTTGTCTGGAAGGACAAATGCAGAATTAAGGAAGGCACTCAGAGTCCCCAGTGCAGTGACCAATGGATAACTGTTCGAGTTTCTGGGATCTTGGCACTTGATCTTCTCCTTTTCTTTCTGCCCAGAAGCCCCAACCTCAACCTTGTTCTCCCCTATTTTCCAGTTGCAAACAACTCTTTTGCTTTTGGATATAAGCTTGACCCTTGCGCATTGATTTCAATGTGTTTTGCTCTTGTTCACCTTCCGATTTGAGTTTTGAATCTGTATAGCATGATTCTGTACTTGGTTTTGGTCACGTCTCCTTGGCCTCCTTCTGAAATTCAGCTCTCTGTTCTGACTTTAATTGATGCTTGATCCTGAGGAGCAAAATCCCTGGGGGTCTTTGGAACTTTGTCATAACCCTGGGTTCACAGCCCCATGCATCCCTCTGCCCCCATTGAGTGCGTGTGGCATGGGAAGGTGCAGACTCTTTCCTTGCCCTCAAAAACTATAAATGGTTCCCAAGGGTAAGGGAAATGTAAGTTAAAACAATGAAACACTACTCACATCTACTAGACTAGAAAAAATAAGTAAGTTTGATGACTACTGGGATGATGAGGTGTGGACATAAGGGAAGTCTCTGGTGGGAGGGTCAAACTGGTACAGTCACTTTGGAGAACAATTTGCAATATCTGTCAAAGATGTGTTCCTGCTATGAGATAGCAATTCTATCCCTGGATATGAAGCCCAGAGAAACCATTTTATAGATATACAGATTGTGCTTATATGTGTGTGTATAGAGAGAGACCCCTGTACATAATACATACATGTACACACAAATAAATATGCACAACAAAAGATGGCTGATTACACAGGCCACAGTTGTGGTTTATGAAATGTGGTACTGGAATTGAAGACTGTACTCTACAGAAGTTAATATAAATGTACTGGATTAATTTTTTTAATAAAGGTATAAATTTTCAAAACAATGTTGAATGGAAAAGCAAGTTGTAAAAGGATATGTATGTGTTGCATACACATGTGCATATTTATCTTGTTATAACTAATATTAAAATATAAACAATAGGAGTTTTATTAATATATTCATATTTATTAAAAATACATGGAAATGATACAGAATGAGTGTCTATCTTTGGGAATGGAGGAGGAAAGAATAAAGACATGCAGTTTTAGAGAGGGGTGGGGAAAGTTGATCAACATATACTAAGCTGGACAGGGGCCAAGAAGTTGTGGTGTGTTGCCCAGCAGGTGAGTATAGATGACAATAATGTATTGAATATTTCAAAAAGCAAGGAGAAAGGATTCTGAATGCTTTTACCATAAAGAAATAGTAAATGTTTGAGGAGATAGATATGTTTAAACTTATGTAAATGTTATATAATGTAGACCTCATTGATATATAACAACTTTTAGGTTTTTATATATCAGTTAAAAGTAAGCATTAAAGAAATGGACTTTTACCTGTTATCTGGACATTTTAATTTCTTTGCGGGGGAGTGGAGATCTGAAAACAGTATGGCAAAATCTGTTTAATTTTGATTATAGACTTAAAGAGACCTAGCATATTATTTGCTTTATTTGTTAGTATGATTGAAATGTTTCAGATTTACCAACTTAAAACACCGAGGAAACAATTTCTCAGACCTCATCAATTGATGATCAATTGAAGCTTCATAAACATGAAATTTTGGGCACAGAACTTTAAGAACATCTGATCAACCTTTGTCTGATTTTAGAGTCTCTTCTGTGACTTGCCTATGATCCTGTGTAAACACCTGCCCTGTGTCACCCTCCCCAAATGGGACTCTTGGGTAGTTTTATTGCTTACTTTGCACTGAAATCAAGTCTCCTGCTGGCTTTAATCCATGGCCCAAGATTTGCTTTCCTGTCCTGAAGATTCCCACCACTGTGGATTTTGGAGCTTCTGAGAATCATGAGTCTCAGGGCCAGCCTTGCAGGGGAACTAAGGAAGAAAGAGGAAGCTGAAGTGCTGGAGCCAGCCATCAGGCGTTCCTCTTTGGAAAGGCTGGCTTGTGATGGGACTTGCCAGGACCAGGCTATGTGAGGAGGAAGCCAGCCTCTCAGGGCAGAATTCCGTTGATCTGGGGTAAAAAAGTGCCCTAGTGCCGCTGCTTTCCCAGGCCTCACTTCCCCAAATGGGGGGCACGTGCACAGCTGCAGCAGCCTGATGGCAGCACCCTAGGATCTTCAGGGCCAGGCCAGCAGCAGAGCAGGATCTGAGCCAGTGACTAAATGGGACCATCCAGGGTGCTTCTGTCTGCCAGATCTTCTGTAAAACAGCTAGCAAAAGAGGCTACCGACCTGACTCCCCTTTGCCCCTGCCAGCCTAGAAAAGAAAGTCTAGTACCAAAGACATTTCTTCTGGTTCTCTTGTGTCCATTAAAATGTAGCTACACACAAGGCCTAGCTAACAGGTTGAAAACATTTTTATAGGGAAAAAATGAGAACTCATTAAAAATAAAATGATTCCCTTAATTCCCAAGAACATCATCTCTATTCTTTTGGTGAGTTTTTATTTTATTTTCTTTTTTCAGGAGAAAATGGTAAAGGATATGGGGGTGGGGGGTAGGGGGAAGACCATAGCTGCTCCTCTGTCAGGGCAAGATTTGGAATTAGTTCAGCTTTAGTCTAATCTCTTTTATTCTAAAAAATTTTTTAAATGTCCATAAGTTTTATAATCATGAAAAACAACATAAAATTACTGCCAAATTGCTATATAAGTTTTTTTTTCTTTCCAAAACTTATTCTCAGTGTCTGTTCTTCTCCAACAGATAGATATCAAATCTTCAGAGATCAGTCCTGGCCCACAGACCACAGTAAAGAACCACTCTCTTAACATAAATTTGTTTTTTTAGTGTTTGATAACTTGTTCATATATGTATTTCTTTTCAGACTTTTCAAGAAGTTTTGACCCTCATTTTTGGGATCCTAGTTAAATCCTTTATTCTTTCTTTTAATAAACACCTCCTCCAGGAAGCCTACCCAGACACTGAGTAAAGATGGACAAAAAGCAAACCACACTGGTGTGGTTGAATAGGGCTGCCTGGTTACACCGGGGAGGAGTTCTCAGGGCCCTGAAAAAAAAGAGCAGGCACTAATGGTTCCACTGTGTTGATAATACCTTCAAACCACTTGAGGGTTTGCTATTGGCCAAGAGCTGTACAAAATGTTTTCTGCAAATTATCTAATTGAAATTGCAGAACAACATGATGATGTAGGTTATTTATCTCATAGAACAGGAAACTGACCTTCAAATAAGTTAAGGAACTTGCTCAAGGTGATGCAGCGGGAAGTGTGATTGGAGAGTTGGAGAGTATCTTGACTGCAGAGGGCGAATTGGCACTGGTGACATTTACTAAAAAGGAAAACTACACACACACACACACACACACACACACACACACACTTTCAATAAGTGTTTACCAAAAAGGTGTTGCTCAACAACATACAGAGTTCTCAGAGTGGTACAATTCTTTCTTTCTTTCTTTTTTTTGATGGCACTGGGGATTGAACTCAGGACTTAACATATGCTAGGCAAGCGCTCTACCACTGAGCTACATCCCCAGCCCTAGAGTGGTACAATTCTTTGGGTCTCTGATAATTAGCTTTTCACCAAGCATCTTACTAATGAGGGTGAACCATTGACATCTGGTATTTGGATACAAAGGGTCAGAGTTGCTTTCAACTGAAAGGTGATGATAATAATCACTTTAATTTTAGGAGACCTGGAAAGTTGATGAAACTTCTCATTTTTCAAGACACTGTAGTGATGTAATGGAAAGGATGAACAACATCAGGGTTTCTCTTGTTATTCCACTTATGAGATATGCAACTTTAAGCAAGTCACTTCCCCTCTCGGGGCTTCAGTTTCCTTATCTGAAAATAAGAAAATCAATCCAAGTGTTCATTAAAGGACCTTTCATCTCAATATGATCCAAAGTCTAAATACCACCATGGTAGCATTAGTATAACCAACTCTTAAGTCTCATCAGGTTGGCCTGTGGCCATTGGTCCAATTACTTATGCCTGATTGTCATTTATAGGACTGATTTCAGTCTTATGGTAAATGATGTAACCAAGACTCAAACACCATGAGACCATGGAGACGTCACTCAAGTAACAAAGGATGGTCAAAAATGGGAAAGGTTCACTTTATTAGGTAATAAATAATTTATATACAGACTTTATCTTCAAATAGATGAGAGTTGAAAGACAAAAGAAAACATGCAAAGAAAGTCTGTTTCAGGGACTGGGGTTGTGGCTCAGCAATGGAGCACTCTCCTATCACATGCAAGGACCTGGGTTCGATCCTCAGCACCACATAAAATATAAGTGAGTAAAATAAAGGTTTTATGTCCAACTAAAACTAAAAAATAAATATTAAAAAAATTTTTTAAAAAAGTCAAGTTCATGCCAGGGGTCTGGCTCCAGGATGTCTCTGTGGGACCCAGCACAGCTGTGGTTTAGAGGGGACATGTTGCTAGGTGGGGCTAGGGGAGCCCAGCAGTCAGTAAGAGCCTAGCACTCAGTCTTACACATTCCAAGACCAACTTCTGAGTACATAAATTTTTGAGATACACACAACCCTAAATGATTGATTGACAATCTTAAGAATTGTCAATCAATCTCACACCAAGAGACCTTCTTCCCTTGGAAATAAGAGTTTGTATCTGTCCTCAGAGAAGGATTTTTTTTTCCTTTTTGAGTAATGGGGATTAAACCCAGAGGCACTTAATCACTGAGCCACATCCTCAGCCCTTTTTATTTATTTATTTTTAAATTTTGACACAGAATCTCACTAAGTGGCGTAGGACCTTGAAAAGTTGCTAAGGCTAACTTTGAACATGTGATCCTCCTGCCTCAGCCTCCCAAGTTGCTGGGATTATAGGCATGTGAGTCTTCTGCCTTAGTTCTGGGAAGGTGGTTAGCTGGGCATGGGTTCAAAGGCATGAGGACATGTCCTCAGACTGTGTTGTGGATAGTGAGAACCCAGTGACTATTACTACTTCTCGACTGTACCCCAGTTCCCTTTTTTGGGTTTGTCTCTCCCTTATCATTTCAGGCTTTGGGACTAATTGGTTCAATTCCTACTCTCCTATGTTAAAGCAAAACGATCCTCCTAACAGAGCCTTCCACTGAAAGGCATGCATGTACCCTCAGCTGTCATTCTGTCTTTTTGAGAACTTTGCTTTGATGGGGGGGGGCATGTTGGAGATTATTTGTCCTGGGGAGAGCACCCAAGTGAGGTTCTGCAGTATCTTCTGAGATGAACCACCTTCAGGGTCTCATCTGTTCCAAGCCTGGCTTCTTGTACCTTCGTTAATCCTCTGTGCCTTTTGACATTGTTTCATCAGATTGAGGCCCCCTGACTCCCCACCCCCCAATTTTTTCCTGAAATTGTCCAGAATCAGTTGCTGTGTTTCAGCCCAAACTTTGACAGACATAGGCCCTGGATAGACCTGCAGAGCTCTCTTGGCCTTGCATTGGGTTCCTCTTCTAACAATGTGGCTCCTGCCTTCTAACAGTCTCCCCTCCCCTGGAAGTCATGGGTGACCACTGACAACATCTGACCTTTCAGTTATGCTTTCTCCGTGTGCTCACCCACTTTCTGTTTATACAGAATATCTCCAGGCATTCCTCAAAACCACTGATTAGTTGCCTATTTGCTGAGTTCAATAGTTTTTCAGTCTTGTCACCTTAAAAGGAATCTTATGTGTTCCCATATTCTGAGCACACACTTGCAGGAACTCTTTGAGGTGATTCTTTCATTTAGATGACAGCTAACCTCAACTATTGTACATGAATTTTACCAACCTGACTTCACAAGGGCAGCTACATTTTCAAGTTCTTGGAAGACTCTTGACTTCTATTCCTCTTGTACCACTTAGATGTCAGAATTCATCTTGAGCTGATTAATAACTGAAAATTCTGTTCTCTGTGCCTTCTGACTGGATAAACTCCTTTGCTCAAGGTTGTGTATGAATTCTTTATTATGCGTGAGGCCCAGAATGATGACGAGGTGCTCCAGGGGATGTGAAGGCATAACAGGCAGGTTTCTACCTTTAAGTGTTTGTAAAACTGTTGGGGAGATGAGATTTGTTCACATGAAATAATCATAGAAAAACCCATGCTTTGCCTTTGAGGATTCCTTGATGGCCTGTGACAAGAATTTTCAAACTGTGTCAAAGCTCTAGTTATGGGACATCCCCAAGTGATAACTAAGGACTGGGACAGTGAGGAGGGGATCCACCTGCTGTTTATGTAGGAATTCATTGGAATGGAGCTCCAGGGCTGAAGAGGTTTTGAGGCCCATAGGATCTGATTTTTTGCTGTTAATATGAGTTTCTCTGACCTTCCTATAAGTCATAGGAAGGTCAAACCCAAACCTCTGTGAGCTTCCTGTCTCCTGAGATCTCCTGCCACCCTGCCCTTCCACGAGTGGTTCTCTTTGCTTTGTGCATCACCAACACCCTATCCCATATTCCACCATGCTTATAAACTCCAGGAAGGCACATGTTTGTTGAATTCAAGGCTGGATTTTGCTGTGCCATCTGTGTTATCAGAACCTGTGATGAGGGAGATCACTGCTAAGTGGGGTGTTCTGGGAAAACTTCCTCAAAATAAGACAGGCTGTATTAAGCCTTTGGAATTGTGGCATTTAGATTCATGGAAAGGAAGAGGTAAGGTGCTCTGGGCTTAGGAATGCTTTACTGAGCAAAGGCTTGGAGCAGAGTCTACGAGTGTCCCATAAAGCAGTAAAGAACAACAGGAAAGAATCGACAAGGGAGCTTTTAAAATATCCCCATGACTGAACCCCGTTGAGGACCAAATGAATCAGAATCTCTGGAAATGGTCTGGGCCTCAGTACTTTTAAAGCTTCCCAGATAAATCTAATGTGCAGTCAGGGCCAAGGACAGTCTTGGGACTGTTATGTCATACAGAAAAGGTAAACAAAAACAAACACAAACAAAAAAGCCTGTTTTTGAAGAATGAACACTCCTGATGGAACTTCTTATGTTTTTGGCCAGGGACTTCTGACTTGAACCAACATATATTGAGGTATTTTTACCTTACAATACTTGTCATGTTTGCAAATTAGGTTTCAATGACAGGTTAATCTGGTTAAGATTCAAGTTGAAGAAAGGGATGGTAGGCTTGTTAGCAGGGTGGTGTAAACTTCCAGGAGAGAGGCCTGCCTCTAGATGTTGTGGCACAAAAAGGAAGATGAATCTAAGAGACATTGATCAGGAAAAATTAGTAGAACCTGCTAGGACCAAATAATGAGAATGCTTTCTAATTAAGTGTGGCAACAATGATGGAAATTTCCTTCTACAAAAACAATCCTAAAGCTACACAGGCAAAGAGTTGGGAATGGTACCCAGTCTTTATACCAACCCCCACCCGCTGGATGTTTGATTTTAATGTCTCCCTATTTGATCTTAGTATCTTCCATTCCTTCTTTTGATCTTAGTATCTTATGATCTTAGTATCTCCTGATCTAGTTTATCAGGTGATGCGAGGCCACATGAAGCACAGTATCAGTGCATTCTAGTTCCGTCACTCTTTCCTGAGACACTAAAAGGGGAATCTATACATGCTTACGTCCTGATGCCCCCCCCACACACAACCCCCTGCCTCTCTCATCTACCTTCTGTTTCTCTTGTTGGTCTCCAGGGGCCTCCTGTACAATACCCAGTGGCATTTTCTGGGCCGCATGCCACTCCAGCCCTGCATTTCACTCTCTTAAAGCTTGACATTCTTGGCTTCCTGGCTACTGGACGCTCGGGTTCTCCTTGGGCCTCTGACTTGCATTTCCTCCTCTCCTATCCTGAGCTCACCTGGGATCTGTCCTGGGGCCCTTTCTTTATTTTTTGCTCTCTTGGCAATTCTCTACTCCAGGTTCCAGTTTCTCATCTTTATCAGGCAGCTGCATAATTCTCCACGTGTTGGCCCTATTTGTGCCTCATACTCACCATCATTACCATCACCAGTGTTTGCAAAGTTCTTTATTGTTTTGAGAGTGCTTTGCCTTCAGTGTTTTATTTTCTCCTCTCAGCCCTGTTGTTTTCCTTCGGCTCTTCCATGAATTGGATTCTTGGTTTTGTTGCTTACTAACTTTAGCCTCACTTCCCCATAACTTAAAATAGGGACAATAATACCCATATGACAGGCGGTTGATGTGTATTAAATAAAAACCCTACATGACTATGCCAAGTTCACTGTCAGTCACAGCCTAACTTCTTCTTCCTGGAAGTCAGGACTGGTTTTTTCTTTTTCTTTTCATGTCAACCCTCAAAGGAGATGCTCCTCAATCAGTGGAATGAAAATAAATTCCAAACACTAGAAAGAGAAGTTGCCTAAGTGATGATTTGGGTAAATTTTGAGGAAGTGGTAAATTTCCACTGGCCTAGGTTAGAGCTTATTTTTTCTTCCATGGACCTTCTCAAGGGGTGTTTTGGGCAAGATGTCACTGGGAGGGTCTCATGTTCGACAAGGTCAACTCAGTTTGATGTGCAAAGATGGTAATGTGAGTGCCTGTGCTACTCATGGCCTTGCATGTCAAGCAAGGTTCTGTCTTATCAAGGGAGCATCAAGTGTCTGTCAGCCTCTGAGTTGCAGGATTCGATGGCAATATTTTTATCATATGCGTGACTTATCTACTTACTTGACAATTTTGATTTATGAGTTTTTGCAGATCTGTGATCTTTTGAACAACCTCATATAATGCTTACTACTTGGATTACTGACTGCAAATATTTGGGGGGAGGGGCTTTAAAGTGATAAGGTCCCAAGGAATATGGTCAATAATTGGAGAGTCCCCATGACACAGCTGCAGGTGTTGTACTTGTAATATGATGTTCTAGCATAACTATAAAAAATTACTTGGCTTTGAGACCTGAAACACATTTAGCTTTGTTCAGGAGTGATGAATCCCAGCTGGATTTTCTTAATGTATCATTCTTAGTTTACCCTATTCAACTGACAATCGTGCTTTGGCATGTTATAACCAAAGCTATCTGGACTTTGGTTCCAGAATTGCCAAGAAAAGTGGCCTGAGGTTTGTTTGAAATGCTTTGATAGACATTGTGAAGGTATTTGGTTAAATGTGGTATAAGAAATGAAGTATGAGGAAGTGGACTATATTTATATTTTTTCTTCATGCATGGGAAAGCAGAAGGTAGTTTTCCAAAAATGTTTTCACCACGTTTAATTGCATTCTGTGATCATAGTTAGAACATCTTGTTTTACTATGAGGGTGAATTTTCAATGATGGACAGGAGGAATGCTTTAGTATTGGTGACCAATGGGCTGTGGCGATAAATGAGCAGATAATATCAGAATAAGCTACAAACAATTTAAGTCCAGTTTTACTGGCCTTTGTTATTCTTTGAATGAAGAGATAAAATCCACTGTCTTACCCCTAGAACCTGTATACCCTTTGTGATTTGTTTTTTATCCACAGAAATCAATGGAAGTTGTACAACTTTGGAGCCTAATTCTTCAGAGGTCTTGGGGCTTCTGCTGTTGCCTTCTGGAATTCTGTCCTTCCATGTACTGTGAAGCCTTATCTAGTTTACCAGGTGATGTGAGGCCACATGAAGCACAGATGAGCCAATCTGGCTGAGGCCTCCTGCACCTACCAGCTGTCAGATCAACCTGTGAACATGGAAGTGAGGCTATTTTGGACCATCTTAGGTTGTCTAGTCTTAGTCAAGTCTCTAGAGGCCTGCATCTGTATGAGTGACCCAGGAGAGACCAGAAGAGGAGCTGTGCAAGAAAACAGTCCAGATCACTGATACAGAAAATCATGAAGAAATATGAAAAAGTTTAAAGGTTGTTTCAAGTCACTAAATTTTGAGGTTTTTTTTTATGTGCATGTTTATGTAGTGAGAGATGACTAATATTGAGGAAAAAGTGAAGAAAGTAAGAAATACAATTACTACTAAATGTTAGCTTTCATAACTTTATCAAGAAATAGGATAATAAATCAGATAGTTCCTTGTTAGATGCTAGACATTTAGATCAGGAAGAGACTTCAAAGGTCATCCCTGTGATTCATTTGATTCCTGACATCATTTTCATAGCTTCATGTCTTGCCATTGCTGTAGATTCCAGAGGCTCTTTGACAGCACAAGTCAAATTTTATACTTTGTGATATTCTTCCAGAAAGTTCAGAGCCCAATTCATTTTTTTTTAAACTAAAAGAAATCTTATTGCTTTTTAGTAACATAGATCTTTTTTACATTTTTAATTGACATACAATAATCATACATATTTATTGGACACAAGATAATAATTTGATACATGCATATAATAAGTAATCATCAAATCAGGGTAATTAGCATTTCCATCTCCTTCAGCATCTATTATTTCTTTGTACATCTCTTTTCATAGTCTTGGTTTGTTTTTATCAAATAATTCTGGAAATTCTCTACTACTGGGTCTAAGTCAAAATGATATATAAATCTATAAATATACTTCTCTTAACTTATAAAAATAAATACTGTAGTCATATTTTCATTAGGAGGATATACAGAGTCCAATTCTTATACCATAAGTTCTCAATAAACTTCTGATGCTTGTTGGATTATATGGGAAGTGTTATAAAGGTCCTAGGGCAAGGAGACGTGACCCAGGGCATGTGAGCTGCTTAGCTTTATTTGTTGTTTGGCTTTGTTAAGCCTCTTATATCTACCTGAAATGATGTGTTTGGAGATGTTGGGTTTGGATTTCTAAAGATGGTTCTATGATATATTTGTAGGTTAGTGTTCAAGGGGCCCAGGGAGTAATGTTAACTCTTTAAAACCATATTTTATGTACATTTTCCCCAGTAGCCTTAGTGATGCCTTAGTCCAAAAAACGAACTAAGACATCCCTGTTGGCTGTATCCATAAAGGATATTGAATTGGAGCTCAGAAGTCTGATCAATTTAGAACCCAGAATCATAGGCTTTGGGAACTTTCTATTAGAGGGAAAACATTGGATTGGGTTAAGAATAACCGTCCTTTAGGTGCAGACACTGATTTCTTCAACAAGACCCCAAAAGCTTGAGGAGTAAAACCCAAGAATCAATATGTAGGATGCCATCAAATTAAAAGTTTACCAGGTGATGTGGGGCCACATGAAGCACAGATGAGCCAATCTGGCTGATGCCTCCTGCACCTACCAGCTGTCAGTCAGATCAACCTGTGAACATGGAAGTGAGGCTATTTTGGACCATCCTAGAGCCTACAGAAGAGGAGAAATTCTTTGCTCCTCTGACAGAGGTTAATATCCAGAATATACAAAGAACTCAAAACCTTAACACCAAATAAACCAAATAATTCAATCAATAAATGGGCAAAAGAACTAAACAGACATTTCTTAAAAGAAAAAATACAAATGGTTAACAAATATGTGGAAAAAATGTTAAATCTCTCTAGCAATCAGGGAAATGCAAATCAAACAACGCTAAGATTTCATCTCACTCTAGTCAGAATGATAATTGTTAAGAATACAAATATTAAATACTGGCAAGGTTATGGGGGAAAAGGTACACCCATACTCTGTTGCTGGGACTGCAAATTAGTACAACCATTCTGGAAAGTGGTATGGAGATTCCTCAAAAAACTAGAAGTTGAACTACCATACAACCCAGCCTCCCATTCCTTGGTATTTACCCCAAAGAACTAAAATCAGCATACTATAGCAATATAGCCACTTCAATGTTTATAGCAGCATAATTCACAATAGCCAAATTATGGAATCAGCTTAGATGCCTGTCAATAGATGAATAGATCAAGAAAATGTGATAAACACACACACACACACACACACACACACACACACAAAATGGCATTTTACTCAGTCATAAATAAGAATGAAATTATGGCATTTGCTGGTAAATGGATGGAAATGGAGAACATAAGGCTAAGTGAAATAAGTCAGAAAACCAAGGGTTGGATATTTTCTCTCATATGTGGAAGCTAGAACAAAATAAAGAAAAGAAGGTGTTGGGAGATCAGGGAAGATCAGTGGAGGAGATCAAGAATGAAGGGGGAGGAGAGAGGGGAAAGGGAAGAAAATTTGGAATGAATTTAACAAAGTCACATTATAATCATATGTGAATATCAAAGGGAATTTTGCCTTTATGTATATGTAGAAAGTACCAATCACAAATGAATAAATAAATGAGCAAAATGAAGATCAGTAGAACAGAGGAAGGAGAATAAGGGGAGGGAGGAGGAGAAGGAAATGTGGGACAATGGGGATTGAAATCAAATTCCATTCATGTATGATTTCGTAAAAATGAACCCAACTACTACATATAGCTATAATGCTCTACTTTTAAAAAGTCATGATTTTAAAAAGTGGGGGGCACAACTCTTTTTGGAATTACATCATCAAGATAAACCAGATGGCAGAATAGGAGATTCCATCCCTTACATCCACCCGCCCTACCCCCCCGCCAAAATCTCACCAATTTTTAGCAACTCATACAGATAAGAATACATCTGTGGGAGCTAAGAGTCTCTCTGAAACTCCAGCACCCTGTTGGAGCAGATGCGCTGAATGGGAGAGGCCCCCTTGGCCTGTGATTTCCCTAATGGGAGAAAGTGAAAACACAGTGAGTGCCGCACTTCCTCAACCTTGAAGGGTGCTTCCCAGGAGGCCCACTTCTGTCTCACCCCATCCAGTACACTTTATGGAGGGGATTGGCATGCCAAAATTGGGGAAGAGGAGGGAGTACATGCAGTACTCAAAGGTAGTCACAGATCCTGCTATTTGGCTCTAGAGGTTTGCCTATAAGCCCCACAGAACAACTCACCTGAGGGCTCTCCTTAGTACCCCTATAGATAATGTCCCACGTATGTGCATGGCCTGAATGAACTCTCAGAGAGTCCATGGATCTCAACAGCAGGTGCAAAGTGTAGCACTTAGCTTGACTGCTGATTTGGAAAAAAGGTATACAACCTTGAACAATTTAGGGTACCACCCAAGGAAAATTAAAACAGACTCTCAGCACCATACCTGGATGTATAAGATCAAGAGTAGGCACATGATTTTTATGTCTTCCCCCTAAGAGGGAACAAGAAGTGTGGAGCAGACATAGCCCTGGAAAAACTGTAAAAGAACCTCAGAATACCTAGTTAGGGTCATTGGTAAAGGCCTTTCTCTCTCAAAGTCAGTAAATACTGAAGGTGACTGCTTCTTGAAATGCAAAGGAGGCACACAAAAAAATCAAGAAAATCTGACAACACCAAAGGAAGAAAATAAGCTCCATAAGAAATCTTTGGGCTGACCCCCAAAATAGAGATCTACAAATTACCTGACAAAGAATTCAAAATAATTGGACTGGGATGTTGTTCAGTGGTAGAGAGTTTGCCTAGCATGTGCAAGGGCCTGGGTTCAATCCTCAGTAGTATTAAAAAAAATTAAAAAATAAAAATGATCATATTAAAGAATCTCAGTGACTTAGAAGAAAACACAGATAAACAACTAACTGAAACCAAGAAAATACTGCATACATAAAATCAGAAGTTTAACAAAGAGCTAGAAACCATAAAAACAAAACAACAACAACAACAACAACAACAAAAAAAAAACAAATAGAAATTCAGGAGTAGAATAGTATAATGTCTGAACTGAAAAATTCAATAGAGAGCTTTGTTTGTAGAGTCATCCAAGGAGAAGTAGAAATCATGGCCAGATTCAGTGGTGCATATCTGTAAACCCAGCAGCTCTGGAGGCTGAGGCTGGAGGACTGCAAGTTCAAAGCCAGCCTCAGCAACTTACTGAGGCCATAAACAACTTAGAGAAAATAAAAATAAAATAAAATAAAATAAAATGAAAAAGGGCTGGGAATGTGGCTCAGGTTTTGAGAGCCCCTCGGTTTAATCACTGGTAACAAAAAACCCCAAAGCAAACAAAACCAAAAATAATACAAAATAACAACAACAACAAAATCATACTGTTAAACTAAGTCTATCAGTCTTATAAGATCCTCTGAAAAGATCTTATACTTTGACAGAATGGGATTTATTCCTGGGATGCAAGAAGAATGGTTCAACATATGCAAATCAATAAATGTGAATTACCATATTAACAGCAAGGATGATAAAAACTGTATGGTCATTCAATAGATGCAAGAAAAAGCATTTAACAAATCTCAACATTATTTCATGGTAAAACTTTTACAAATTGGGTATAGAATGAATATACCTCAACATAATAAAGGCCACCTATGAAGAGCCTCTAGCTAACATGCAAAGGTGAAAAGCTAAAGGTTTTTTTCTCTTAAGATCGGGAACAAGATAAGACTTCACTCTCAGGACTGTTTAACACAGTGGTGGAAGTCCTAGTCAGAGCAATTAGGCAAAGAACTAAAAAGCAGATTGAAAAGGAAGAAGTTAAATTGGTTTTGTTTGCAGATAACATGATCTTATATATAGAAAACTCCACCAAAGAATTTTTAAAATATGTTTTTAATTGTAGTTGGACACAATGCCTTCATTTTATTTATTTTTTATGTGGTGCTGAGGATCCAACCCAGCGCCTTGCACGTGCTAGCCGAGTGCTGTACTGCTGAGAAACAATCCCAAGCCCTCCACCAAAGAATTTTAAAAATACATTTAGTAAAGTTGTAGGATACAAAGTCAACATGTAAGAATCAGTTGTATTTCTATGCGCTAACAAAAAACTTATCTGAAAATGGAATTAATAAAAGAGTCTCACCCACAGTGATAGCATAAAATAGGCATAAATTTAACCAAAGAAGTGAAACATTTATACTTTGCAAACTCTAAAACATTGGTGAAAGAAATTAGATACAAATAAGTGGAACTACATCATGTAGGAGTTGGGCTTCAGGTGTGTGACTTGTGGAGAACTGGAGAAAAGCATCCATGACAGCTGGCATCTCTGAAATCCTTCCATGCAGGAAAGGATCAAGGTGAGTCACAGCCCAGCGCTGCCCTTGCAGGCTGAGGAGGGAGTGGGGACACGACCCACCTCCAGAGTGGTCGCAGAGGGCACCAATCTTTACATTCCAGTCAATATTATTCAAAGGTTTAGTCCTGGCCTTGTCATTCTCCCAAAGACAGTCACTGCATGTTGTAATGTCCACCTCTGTGAAATTATCTGCTCTGCTTTGAAATAAAACAACCTTTTCCCATTAGCTAAACAGTAGTAGCCAATACCAAGGAGGCTAAGGGATCAGAGTCTCACCCAAGTCAAGAACCTTGCCACAAAAGTCAGCACCCAGTGCCTACAGACACAAAATTAGGCTGCTACTTGCCAAAGGCAGGAGGTCAGGAAAGCCAAGTATACAAAGAGCCTTTGGGCTGGAGTTCTCCCTTTCTTCATTAGAAAGTTGTTGGGTCTCCCTTTAAGAATGCATGCATCTTAGGGAAGTTAATCGAACTATCAGCAAAAAAAAAAAATAGAACTTTTCATAAACAAAATTGCTTTCAGCTTTGCACATAAACTCCCACAAAGCTCATCTCTGGGTCTTTCTGATGGCTCCACACTCCAGATGCACCTGGGGTCACTACTCAGACCATGGCTCTGTTCCCAGGGAGTGCTGTACTGAAGGTATCATCCCATCTTGGGCAACATGAGAGTGCGCTCATCACTGTCACACAGCTTTAGAAACAAGATCTCAAAATAGCCTGAGCTCAGTAATGTGGGCTGCATGGACAGAGGTGCCTAGGAACAGGAAGCCCAGGATACTTCACCACCCTCTCCTCAGCTACATAAAAAATAGGTACCTAGGAACACAAAGCCTAGGGTCCTGCACCACTCATCCTCGGGTGCTTCTCTATGGGCTGCTCTGTGTTCTTTAAACCTCATCATCATATCCTATGTGGTTGCTGACATCCTCATCTCACTAAAGGGCATATGAGTCTCAGGTGATTCAATGTTTTCATCAGGTCCTACAGGAAGAGGCTTCTAGAGCAGCTATCTGAATCCAGGCAAGTTTGTCTTTGCTCTCTGAAACCATCTGTGCCATGAGGACTGCACACCTGATAAGGAAGACCTCGTTCCTGTTCTGACACCTGGTCAAAGCACAGGCACAGATTGCATGTGCTCGCACACCAGAAATCCTTCCTGGGACGGTCACCTGCCAGGCCTCCTCAGGCCACCAATAAATGACAGGCCACTGAAGAAATGAAGCCATGGCCCTGGGTCTTGAAAGCCACGTTTGCTAGTTGCATTTTGTTATTCAATTTGCTTATAAAGGTACCAGGAGTGATTCCAAGTCTACCCTTCCCTGTTTTACATCCTTCAAAACCCCTGAGTTAAGCAAAACAATGAGAAATGTATAGGATCTGGATAAAAACCTAGAGCCACATATTATGGGAAATGGCTTACATAGAAGAAGGAATAGAAGCACATGCACTGGGAACACAGTCCTCCCAGGTGTCTCACTGGAAGTAGAAGGAACCTCTTGCTCAGCTTCCCAGGTGTCTTCACCCCATGCAGCTCATGGGCAACTGCACACATGAGCGATTCCAACTTCCCACAACCCAAAGCTCAGAAAGCCTCATTTTCTATCTGAACTCAACCAATGCACTGTAGATTGTTGTTCAAATTTAGGTCACCTAGACTGACTTCCTCACAAAGAGGAATGGAAAATCTTGGGTAATAATGGAGTCACCCAACTGTGCTCACTCCCGCTCAAATTCCTTTACACTAATTATGCACCTGGGTAATGCACACATAAAAAGGGAACTCCTTTGCACTTGAACAAATTAGTAAAATTCTGGATGCTTTGCAGTGATACCTAATTCTCCTTTTAAAGAATCTTAAATATAGGACTGAAAGTTGGGACTGGGGTGGTGGCTCAGCGGTTGAGTGCTCACCTAGCATGTGCAAGGCCCTGAGTTCCATTCTCAGCACCACATAAATAAAAGTTTTGTGTCCAACTATGACTAGAAAATAAAAATAAATTTTAAAAAAATTTAAAAAAGAAAGTAAAGCAACAAGCATTGTATTGTACTACAGTTTAAAGAGATGCCTTTCAGCAGCAGTTGACATTGGGGTATGACAAACTCACTGAGCTCCACCTTCTGGGGCTTGTGTTATATGCCAGCCTGAGTGTACTGACCATCCTAAGGAGGACAGGCATGGACACAGGGAGCAGGTGGCCTGCTCTGCCTCAGTCTCTCCTTTGGGATTTTGTGGCCATTACCTTCCAACTCTTCCCAGCCCCCCACTCTGCTGTGTCTTCCACATGGGATCATGTCTCCCTAAACCAGAAGTAGAACTGAACCATTTACAGAAGTTCATCAGCTGCAGGAGAGCAACACTCAGCATGGTTACCATGGGGCTGGTACAGCTGGGGAGTACTCTTGATACCCAACACTTCACAGAGAGTGCCTCAGAAGATCACCCCAGACAGGCAGGTCCCTCTGTGATAGGTCTGGAAGAATATATGCCTCTTCTCTGAGATCATTAATAAGAAGCCCAGTGTCTGGAGAAGCCCTATGGTGCCTAGGCTTCTATTAGCAATGCCTTTGGTAGTTTGAATTATTCTAGGCAAAAATATCATCCTGGGCCTAGCACACTCTTGGGAGACAAGAAGACCTTTCAATAACTTACCAAGCCACTTTCCTCACCTTTAAAATGAGTGTAAGTATTTCTAATGAATAAGAACTAGGTAAATCAGCCATTAGATGTGAGGAAGTCAAGCAAGTGCACAATGCCTATAAATAGCAGTTCCTGTCCTCTGTAGTCTCACCCCTCCAAACCCAGGACATGGAGACATAGCAACATCATTCTCCTATGGGCAGATATTGTTCAACTCCTGGGCATTTGCACACATCAATCCTCCATTCAGGAGATTTAGGGAACTCCCACATTCCAGGCACCCTGTAGATGGCTCCAGTTTCCTCAGTGCTATGGGTTACAGATGGTACTCAGGTTTATACCTAATGCTGGGATCTCTCCTCATCTTAGAATGATCCAGAACTCAGCTAAATGTGAAAGGAGTACTAAAAGAGGCAATGATCTTTGTTAAAATGTTTTTTTTGATTTAAAAATCCAGTCTTCAGTTTCTACTGAACATCTATCAGAACAGCTTTTGAGATGTTGCTAGAAGCCCTCATTCCCTCTATACTTCATTCTTAACACCCTAAGTGAGTTCCCACCATTAGAAATTACTTTCCTTTAGTTAAGGAATTGTCACTATTAAAATGCAAAAATCTAAGTAGCCAAAACACTTGTCAGTAATCAACACCTCTCCACCTGTCAGCCCCAGGTCTCTGTTGTAGCTGATCTTAGCTCTTTTTAAATCCAGGAACACTGCCTCCTGGAAGGCAGAAACTAGACACCTCCCTAGCCTCTTTCACTCAGATAAAATAGGTGGGAAAGCTGTTTGGTCTGCAGTGTGCTGTAAATGGTTATCTAAAACATGAAAGAAAGTGCTGAACACAGATGAAGGACCTAGTGTTGTAAATAGTGAAAGAAAGATCTAGAATGTGCTTCAATCATAGGTAGGATTAAGAAGGCTGATGTGAAATTCTTTGTGTTTATATATCAATACAGGCAACCTTCATCTTAGAGGGGTGTGTGGGTGCCAGGGTCTGGTGTTCCCCTGGCTTTTCAGTCTGCTGGGCCAGGGGAGAATATCCTGGAGCCAGCTGAGAAAGAGGAACCCAGGAGAGACTGCTGGGTGAAGCCTGGGGCCAGGGCTGTCAGGGAGAGTAGGGTGCAGGGCAAGACTGCTTTTCCAGGACAGCCTATTGGTGACATTAGTCAAGAACTGGCCTTCAGAGGCAGAGGTCTTAATCTCAGGACACCTTCACACCAGGGACATGGGAAGGAGAAGCCAAGCCACAGCTACCCAGCATTGAGCTACAGGTGCTGGGGAAACAACTTCCTCCCACATTTGCTACTGGCAACACCTTGGGAGCATGTCTCTCCATGGTCTTGGCTGCTGTCCCCTTCATCCAGCAGGGGCAAAGCACTCATATTCACTGATGCAAGTGTTGTCCAGGTCAGTGGCACTAAACCAGATTATCTCACTTCTTCACACAGTTCAAAACCCCTGAAGGGAATGTTAGCAGAAACAAACATCCCATTCTGCTTCTACCCTTCATGTTAGTATTTCCCTTAAGTTGATAAATTTTTATGTATCCATCTTTCACCTCCTGGGTCTAATCTTTTTTTTTTTTAAAGAGGAATAGGAGGAGAAGGAGAGAAAAAAGAGAGACAAAAATCTAAGTTTCAGGGGCTGGGATTGTGGCTCAGTGTTACAGAGCTTGCTTAGCACATGTAAGGCACTGGATTTGATCCTCAGTACCACATAAAAATAAATAAATAAAGGTACTGTATCCAGTTACAACTAAAAATAAATATTTTTAAAAAACCAAGTTTCAGTTTGTGCAAGACAGAAGAGTGTGGGTGTGGAGGCAGAAGGGTTTGCCTCCAGACCGGCAGGGTGCAGGCAGAGTAGATATTGGCCTTTGAAGGCAAGCTTTCTAGAGAGGGTCAGTCCTCAGTGGTGCAGCCCCACCTGTGAGCCAGGATAGGAAGTCAGGCTGAGAAGTCAAGGTCCTTCCTGAGCTTGTGCTCCAAGGTCTGCAGTGTGAGAGGCCCACAGGGAGGCAGGCACCTCCTGTTGAGTTATGGAGTCTGAAGACCAAAGCAGGTCTTCTGCTGAGCCTCCAGGCCTCTGCCTGCACAGTGGTCTCCACCCAGAGCTGAGGATGGAAACACAGGAGGGGTGTGAACACCAAGCAGGCTCCCCAAGGTCCCCAGCAGACTTCCAATCATGAACAAGAACCTCTCTGGCTGATAGCTCTCCTCAAGAAGCACATGTGAGCAAACTCCGGCCCCAGGCACCATCTGCTGAGATGGCAAAGTAGCTTGCACAGGCTGCCTCCTAGCAGAGCCACCAAACGCACACATGGCACTAGGCACATTCCACCACAGGGTAGACCAGGCTGTGCGGGCAGCTCCCATTTCTGCTGGCAAGTGCCCACAGAGGGGTTCTGTCTCAGCCCAAGTAAACACAAAATTTTGGGGGATGATTTTGTTTATTCTTGAAATCTTTTGTGCCTCCCACTCTCTTTAAAGGACCATTTCCACTGTATTCATATGTGAAGTCTGAGACAAGAAGCCAGGTTTACTGTGGTGTCAATACAGAAAAAGAAAATAAAACCAGTTTTCTGTTGTTTAACCAGAGGGATCCCATCATACCCATCATGGTAGTAGAGGTGCTACCCCACAGAATGGGGCATGCTGCACCTACAAAGGAGTGAGAGACATTGAAGATACCCACCGTATGGCAGTGAGTAAGAGCACTTCTACAGGTTTTGGGTTTGTTCAGAAGCAGAATCCTAACTTTTCTCAACAGCAAGGCTTCCCAAAGTGGTATCCCAGCAGAGCAGGAGCTCAAGCAGAGAGGGACTGGTCAGATGACTGCAAAAGGTGGGCAGTGGACTCCTCTGGCCAGAAGCACCTCCATACATCAGGCTCCAAGACCTGCTCTCAGTACCATGAATACAAGCTATAATGGGTTTCTGTCACCTTGCCAGTGGTAAGAACAAGCAGCACTTCATGGAGCCCACAGGAGCAGTCATAGGATGACAAGCACTATTCCAATGTAGTGAGGATGATAACTGATTTTGGAATAAAACTAGATGCTTATGAATCAAGTCCACAGAAAAAGTTGTTAAATTCCTGAGAAATGAGCAGTCCATCCTTTGGATAAAATAGGTGGAAAAGGTGCATAAGACACACTGTGTGTATATGCTGTTCCTGTAAGTTCCCAGAGAGCATGAGCAAAGACTGTCAGGATGTTCTACAAACCAAGCCAAAAGTGGCTATGCCAGAATCATTAGCATTTTTATACTAAAATATGATATTAAGAAAAACCATTATAGGGTTGGGGTTGTAGCTCAGTGGCAAAGTACTTGCCTGGCATGTGTGAGGCCCTGGGTTCAATTCTCAGCACCACATACAAATATATAAAATAAAGGTCCATCAACAACTAAAAAAAGAAAACAAAAGAAAAGAAAAGCCGTCTCCCTGCTTTCTTTCTAAGGAAAGTGTCCAAGTGCATAGAGAAAGATTAATGACTCTGAGGTAGAATACTTGTGAGACTTTCCTTAATTTAAAAATTTCCCTCTTATAGATTTTGGAGTCAAGTTATAAAAAATATCAGTGTTAGGCCTAAAGGATACCTGCAGGATGGATGAGGCATCCCAGCTGAGGGGAGACACACTGGCCTTCACCATCCATCTCTCTGTGGAGGGGTGTGCTCAGTGTGGGGAAAAACAGTTTTATCACACACTTCATGAAATGGCTCAACCTGAGCATATGTTCAAGCAATAATACTGCAATATTTACAGGACACAGCCAAAAACAAACTGATAGACAAGCTGTGCTCAGAGGAAAGGGTTCAGTTGAAGTTGAATGCTTTCTGGGGCTGGATTAGTCAGGCAAGGTTAATACTTAAGACAGAGATAAAAGAGAAGGCAGCCTCAGTTTTCTCATGTATACAAGGGGAAAATGGTGTTACTGTGAAAGTTTTTCTTGCAGGTTAGATGACTCAGCTCAGATCTCTCCATCTCCTGCTGTGTTTACCAAATCCTCAGAGCCCAGAATGGAGTTGTGAAAACTCTGGTAATTTGCAGGTGGGGCTCACCCTCAGGTGCACGGAGAGGCAATCGTGCCCCCAGGAGACATGGCTCCTCCACCCAGGCAGTCACCATCCCAGAGGAGAGGAGCAAGAGGCTGGGCAGGGAGGCCTGGCACCACCCTGCAGATCTCCAAAAACCTCAAAAGTGGAAGCCAACCCAGTTCCATAGGAGGTTGGACTAGCAAATGTTACAGCAGACCAGTGAGCTCCCCACCACCATAGTCCATGTGGGAAAGGATGCTTTGTAGCGAGTTCCCCTCACCACCATAGTCCACGTGGGAAAGGACACTTTGCCGTGAGTTCCCCATCACCATACTCCATATGGGGGAAGACCCTTTGTGAGGTACTGTGTTCAACCAAAGAGTAGCCCTCCTGCTTCACTACAGAATTGCCATGCCACTGTTCACATGCCTGCTGCTGGAGGGACCACTTCTGTGAGGACCCACAGTGGTATTTGTCTCACAGCCCATAGAACTGTGGCCTGCCTTACCCAGACTGAACCTTGCTCTCTAACCACCTGGCAATTTCTGGTGCTTGATGGTTGTGATTTATCCACCTGGTTCTCATGGCTGGAGCCTTAATTAGACAATTCCATGCTGCAGTGTGGGGTCCCTTCCTAGGCCCCATCTACACTGCCATTAAGTGATGCTCACGATAAACATGTCTAAATAGAGTTGCTTCTCTCAGATTCACTGAGCAGGAACATGTTTTCTTTTTGTTGGAATAGAAAATAGTATTAAATTTTTTTTATTTATAAAGGGTTGTAGCCAGCTCTGAATAGAGTCCTTGGACTAGTTCTACCTTTGAGACACAATAGAATTTTGGGATGTCTAGTCTAAATTGGGCAGGATGTCCTGCACAATGGCTCCATAATTTTCAAAAATTTCAGATAATTCTTTTAAGAAAAGAAAAAGATCAATACCAAATGCTATTGCAGATTACAGTGATCTTTTGTCTAACTTGTCAAAAGTTGGAGACCTGAAACATGAGAATCTACGTGTGCATGCTCATTAAGAGATTCAGGCAAGCCTGGCAGCCAGGGTCGAAGATGGAGCCATGCATGAAGTGTCAGATTTTGTGCTGGAACATGGGACAGGCAATTTTAGAAACAACAGCTTATAAAGTAATGAAAACCCATGAAGGAATAAGCGCTTACAAGCAGCCCTGTAATTGGACAAGCTGCCATGGTGTGTAGGTATGTTGGGTTGTTGGTTTCCTTTGCAAGGTGGTGCTAGTATCTGAGGACAGCAGACGTGGTCCCTGGAGAGGTCTGTGGGCATCCTTTCTCTTCACCTTGGTAATGATTCCTGATTACCTCTATGTGGCTGGTTGCCTGCATCTAGGTGTTATTCAACATAAAATAATTACTTAGCCCTCTGCAGAAGGCTGATTTAGATACTAAAATAAAATACTGTTCTAAGTATGGCAGCTTAGTGTACATTTGCAAACACTCCCTAAAATGTCATTATGTTGTAGTAGGATTTAAAATATTGAATCATGCAGTGACCTTTCCTTAGAAGGAAGAGGTTTAACCCTGAAGCAAAATTATTGAGAGTTGCCTATATCAATTTAGAGCTTTTTGTACTCCAGCAAATGTAGAATTATTTTTCTCAGATTATGTGGCTCCCAAATTAATGACATCAGGGTAATTTAAAATTGCACATTCTGCCTTCATATTATATTTGTTAAACCTGGATTTCTGCTTCTGTGTCTTCCTTTCACACAGAGCCATTTAAGGCTCAGTACCCCCAATACAATTCTATGGCAAGTCTTTGAGCTCAGTGAAGCTAGGTACAGAGGACTAGAACAAATGGAAAAGCAAATTAATATTTAAAATACAGTAAGCACATCTAACTGCAGGCTCCCTGTAGACTTACAAGTAGATCAGCAAGTCGCAGAAATTAGAGGCTAACTGAGCTCATGCAGAAAGGCTGTGTTTCTTTGCTTTTCCAAGCCTGTGCACAGAGATGAGATTCAGGTGTGGCTGGAGTGAAAAAAAATTCAAATTTCCAAAAGGAGAAAGAGAATTAAAAACAGAGACAACAAAAAAACTCCTCAAATAATGGCCTTGGTGGTGACAGCGACTCTCCCTTAGCAGCCTGGAGTGTTTAATATATTGAAATGGTTCATCTTCCTGCAGTGGACTTTTAATAACTCTTACAGGTGTGAAGCTGTGCTTCATATTTATTCATGTTGTCACTCCCCCTCAATGTATCTACACATCCTGATATGCTTGTCTGGTAAACTTTATGGCCTCCGTGCACGCAGCCCCAAGAGCCTTGTTATTACCTTCATCAATAACCTGGTGCTCCTGCTCCCACTAATCCCTCATGCCTTCCTGTGCCCTGATACAGTTAATAAGTGTTTTGCCATTATCAGTGATTCATATGCATGGGCACCTGTTCCCTTCATTCAACTTGCCCTGCTAAAGTAACACGACAAAGAGACAAATGTGATTTTGACTGGATCTTGTCAAGTAACAAGGAAACCAATCTGGAAAATTCCCCTTAGGGGTCAATTTATACAGACAATCAATTTTTACAACTGGGATTAATCTCTTCTTTCTTCCTTCCTTAGGCATAATACTTGGAAATAAATCCAAATCATATTGGGTATTACGTTAACACATTATTACTTTAAAATGGTCTAATATTCATGCAAATATCTACAATGAGTGAGTTGTGAGAAACTGCCAATATTATATATTTCAAAAAGTTTAAAAATACACATTTATCCCCAGTACTAACTTTTATAGCCTAAGTTTGATTATGCAATATTAACCTTTTATATTAGGATAATAGATATTTTATTTCTGCAATTATTTTAATGCATAGATTTCAAATGTAATTACATCATTGGTGTCATTGTGTGCACCAACGTATGTACAAGTAGCCTGCCTGTCCCAGTACTTAGATCTGAAGGACTAAAGGACTCTGTTCTCCTAGGTACAGGCATTGAGTGAGCCCATTATAAACCCTTCAGTCCAAATCTTAACACTGAAATCATGCTATTTTTAAAGGAAATGCCATAGTGTAATATATTAGCATTTCTTCATAAAATCATTACATGGAACATGCTCACAGTGGGATGTCAGAATCGAACTTAATAACTTAGTGACTGTAGCAGTTTTTGGTTGGGACTGTATTTCAAAATTCACAAAATACCTCTAGCAATGCTACTTCAGTACCATGGTCCCATTCTCCTGTGTTTGGGGCTGTGAGTGCCCATGCAATACAGAGATACCTAGGTAACCCCCTGCCACTGCCATTGTGAAAGTTTGCCCACATTCCAATGTTGAACTAATATTTGTAACTGTTGCAATATAAAATAAATTAACCAAAATGCAGGATGTACAATCTAGATATGACAACATTCCTGGTTATAACTTTTAAAATTATGTACTAAGTATTTATTATTTCTCTCAACAAATTACAGCCATTTTGCAGAAGGCATAGAAAGTAATAATTTTCTAAACTAAGCATTTTTCTATTAGTTTCCTTTTTTGATGGAGTTTTTATTAACATACGGCATTTCCGGCTTTAATGAGGATTCAGCATTTTTAAAATCAAACTTTATTTTTTAACTATTTTACAAAACTTTCTTTACAGATCACATAGTGTTTGAAGTTTCAAGCATATCCAAATATCTGTCATATATAATATAGGCTGTTAGTTGTGTTTATTATACATGAACTCTGTCTCCAGACTTTGCATTAACTGTACCCCCTGCCTCAAATGCTTTTTTTTTGTTTCTGAGACTTTATTATCTCCTCTCCTCAAGAAACTGGGTTAAATATCCTTTATGAGAATTACACTGCTCTGTGACTATATTTCAGGCTTGCTTTCTCACTATATCTATTCTCTTTGAGGACAACACTTTAGTATGTTCATGATTATTATTTTTGCTACTTGGCGTGAATCTTGGCACATCATAGGTATTAAATAAGTATTTGTGGAAAAAATGGATAAAATTACCAGAAAAAAAATGTTACTTAATTTCATTTTTCTTCCAAATTTAAAAGTCATTATAAATCCCATATGTAAAAATATCCACTTGTTATCTTGATGAATGCTATACTTCTTTATATAAGTGAAAAGTTTCTATTATTTGGTTATAGTTTGAATTTGGGACTAGCAAAATTGTTTCTTTAGTGAAAGGTCTCTAGTTTTCCTTGAAGAAAAAAAATGTAGATAATCTATTCAGACAACATGTAATTAGCATCCCATGTTACTCATTAATATAAATTTCTGAAATAGCTAGACTTACTTTTTAAAGATTCAGAGTTTTATGTACCCTAGTTGTAGAGCTTTGAACATGAGTGAGAAGTATGGCCCTGTGCCCCCTACCCATGTAAGTAAACATACAATGTAAAGATTATATTAGTTAAATGTGTCTTCTGTTGTATTGCTATTTGCCACCTACCACAAACTCTGGTTATTTTGGAACCCAAGAAGTATATGTTCAATAAATTCCTGGGAGAAGCAACACTAGAATGCAGATCCTTAATCAGCATGTGCCCTGTGAGTGAGTGGTTAAACACATTCACGAACAATTTAATAGATGGAAGTTACTGTCTACATGTCATATGCTTTCTGAAAATTAGTAAAAATGTCCTAATGGGAGTTAGTTTTACATATTGTGTCAATCTTTCAGTTAAAGTATATGTCAAAGATTAATCTATATACATTCAGTAAATTTTTTCAAATTTAATCTAGCAAAAGGAATTGAGAAAGATAGTGTTTGTGTGGCCTCTAAGAAGATCTTGATTCTAGAAGACATAAGGTAAAACCTCTAAAGGTCAATAATCATGAGGCTTAGTTCAGAGAATTATATTTTAGGATTTTACAGAAGTTCCTCTTCTGCCAGACCCCAGCACCAAACTGAGAGAACAACCTCTTTTGTTCTCTCCACAGTTCCTTCTTTTAATGCCTCTAGCAAAAACATTTCCTACTAACACAAAAATATTTTCCTCCTTTAGCAAGGAGCTAAACCAAGGCAACATGTCATCCACTACTGCCACTAAATTGACTGAGCATCGGACAGTGAGTGCAGTCTTTACCTGGCACCTGAGCTCCAGGTGGACTTTGCACACTGGTCCTCCGTACTGCTCCAAAATCCTGAGATCATGTGGTCCATCATCTCTTGGTTGTGTTCAGGTAGCCACTGTCCTTAGGTTATACAGTCCCTGCTCCAAGTCACACCTCTGTTCATGGCCCATCTTCCCAGGAATGCTGCTACCACCTTTGCAAACCAATGAAGAACTCAGGATCCAGGATGGTACCAACTTGCCCCTAGGTGCACACTCCAAGCTCTCAGAGTTCTCTAACAACAGGCACCTGTGGCCCCATGTAATATGCTGCCTCTGGGCAGTGGCTGCAGCACCTGCCCAAATGGAAGCACTCAGGGCTGGGAAGAGCCACTTCCTATGCCCCTGATTTCCCTGCATGCTCAGGCCCTTTCTGTTCACACCTTTACCCCACACTCTGCCCTATGCCTTTTTTTCCATTTCTCTATTTTGTGTCCTTTATTTTGTATTCCCATTTTCTTGGGCTGCCAACTCCCAAGATGCAAACATAGCTGCAACATGGTGCCAGGCTGAGTGACGGGGTGTAACAAGGGAAGGGTAATACACACACCACCACACAAGCACACAATCATAGCCTTACGCATTCCCACAAACTTATGCATCACACAAATACAGACTCACAAAACAGTTCATGCACACAGATACACATACACACAATACCTAGGTATACATTTGGACATCTCCAAACATATGGACATTCATTTTCATATATGCATATTCCAGACACATGTCCTCATGCACACACAGCCATATTTGTTTACCCACACTCACAGTTCAGACATGCAAAATCTCTCCTTAGTCTCCACAACTATAAACATTCCCAACCTCTACAGGGACCTGGAAGGTGGCTAGCTATGAATCCGGAGGCAGGATAAACTCCAGTCTGGCCCAAGGGAGAGTAAAAAGGCAGTGGGACAACAGAAACCTGTTATCTTCCTGTCATAGGAAGTAAGGTGTGAGGAGAACCCACATACCAAAGAAGCAGTTCACACACTCTGACCTGGAACCCTCAGTGAGGGGCCTCCTGGCTCCTAGAGATATCCCCCAGGAATAAGAATATTGGAGTATGGAAGGAAGTCTTTATGGTCCCAATCTGAATCTCTCCCCTTTGTTGAAGGCTGAACCACCTTAGGCATCCCCTTTCCACATCGACATTTCCCCACTCTAGGCCTATCCACAGGATCTTGTCTTTCCTTTAAGATCTCCTCACTGATACCTGTACCTCCACAAAATGGGGTCTCACTCAGACACCTCAAGGTAATGTCCTCCTCTGAAGGATCCTCATGCTGCATCCGCCCATGCACACAGCTTAAAGACACCAGAGGTACCCTTACCTTTAGCCCAAGACCCCAAACTAACAGGACACACTTCCTACATTGCAGATGAAGATGCCCATCCTAGGTGAGCCCACCTCTAATGTGGCAACTCCTGTCGCCAAAGAGTACCTCTCCAGAAGCCGCTATCCTCCAACCCAAGGCGCCTGCACCCTCCCCGTGGGGCTCCCAGCACCTACCTCCTTTGGCTTGGGTCCCATAGTTGGCGGCTCTGAGCTCTGGTGGCTGCAGGTCCTGCATCCCAGCTGCAACAGCATTGGCTCCTACACGCCAGCAGCTCCAGTGCTCTATTGGCAGTGTTGGTGGCTCCTGAGTTCTGGACGCCATCACCTCTGTAGCGTTAGATTCCACGCTCTCATGGCAGTGTCACTGGCTCCTGTACTCCAGCAGCTCCGGCTCTCCCTGGGTGGCGGTAGCGTTGGCTCCTGCACTCCAGAGGCTCCCATGAACCGGATGCTTTCATGCTCTGGTGTGGAGGGGGCAGCAGCAGCGGCGGCAACGGAAGCAGTGGCTCCTCCTCCCATGATTTGGGGGTGGCTTTGGCTCCTGCGCTTTAGCTAAGTCAAGGGTTCCTGCACTCCAGCCACTCTGGTGGTCCGGCAGGAGCAGTGGCTTCCATGCTCAGGCGGCAGCATTGGCTCCCGCACTGCAGCGGTTCCTACACCTCGAGCTGGCTTCAAAGCTCTAGCTGCAGCAGCGGCTTTGTCTTCTGCTCTTTGCGGGCGCCATTAGTTCTTGCGCTCCTGCAGCTTCCTGGCGGAGGTAAGTCGAGGCGGTGGCAGTTCCTCCTCCTCCTCCCATATTCTGGAGATCGCGTGGACTGGTGGACTTGCTAAAGGACAAGCGCAAGTGCTCTGCCCTTACTCAAGGGGCTGGTGGCAGGAGCAATTCCTAAATTTGGACCAATAGGGTTGCTACTTTTTCCAAATCCTTATTAGCATAAATGTGAACCAATAGGGTTGACCCAAGAGGTATATAAACCCCTAGCTGAGCGCCCTCTCTTGGAGAATTATTGTGGGCTACTGGGAGTAGGTTGCATTGTTTGAATTCAAAGGCCTGGAACCCTGCAATAGTGTCTGTGGTTGGCTGCAACACCGGTGGGCAGAGTCTCCCATCAAGGAACTTGGCTCAGAGACCTGCCACTTACTAGGAACCCACCCGACAAGACAAGCAGAAAACTCAACTTTCACTACAGGGAGCTCTTAGCGAGGTATGGGTGCTTATCTAAATAAATCAATATAAATGAGTATGTAGTTTATTTTCGTATAATTTCACACCTTAATTTTTCAAAGTAAAAGAATTGGTTTAAAAATTAGACAAATTTAACTAATTAAAGCAAATTTATTTTATTTTATTTTTTAAATTAGACACAGGCAATTTATGGGGATGCATTTCTATAATCCCAGTTATCAAGAGGCTGAGGAAGGAGTATTGCAAGTTCAAGTTCAAGGTCAGGGAATTTAGGTAGACCCTACTTCAAAAAAAATTTATACCTTTATTTTGTTATTTATTTTTATGTGGTAATGAGCCAGTGGCTCACATGTGCGAAGCAAGCACTTTACCTAGCTGAGTCACAAACCCAGGTTGGATGTGTAACTCAGTGGTAGAAGGCTTGCCCAGCATGTGTGAGACCTTGGGTTCAATTCCCAGCCCTGAGAAAGTGAGAGGTGTGCAGGCACATGCACACACGCATTCGCACAGGAAGAGAAATGCAAGAAATAAATGTATGGTATAATCATAGATGTGGAAGAGTTTATGGTATTATAAATTTGTAAACTTTAATAAGAGTAAAACTAGAAGAAAGTTATGGTCAGCATTAAAAATTTTATGGAATCACAAAACTTTTGAATCAATTCAGAAACATTCGCAGTCTTGCCAACATAAAATGCCAGTTATATGGCTCTCCACATAGGGTCACACTACCCTGCTTATTTTGACATTAATATATCTCATTTTCTGTGGCTCTCCACCAATAGCCCAGCAACATTGAGAGTTCGAATATAACACAAGTTCTTATATATTTCATTAGCTTTGTGTTATATGCCAGTATAGAAACCAATTCCCAGCTCTATGTACATTGCACAATATATGAGTTGTGCCCTCAGAGAATAACAGAGTCTATGTAGAAACTAGTACCAATGAACCTAATGTCACCAATAGAAACCATGTTTTGTGGCTTTTTACATAGGTCCAAGCAATCCTGTAAATCCTGACATTGTATAATTTTAGTTTCATGTGAATTCCATGTAAACCACAAATATTTTCCTTTATCCTGTAGGAACACTCCATTCTCATCATATAATCACGCTGCTTCAAGGACTTGATCAATGCATCCTGACTGGGATGCCTACTGTATTCTTAAGCCTCCTCAATGCCACAGTTTCTGGCAGCTCTTGATTGCAGGTATACTGACTTTATTCCCTGACACCTATCCTTATTCATCCTCTCCAGAGGCTTTTATGGTTGCTTTTCCCTCTCAGTGGAATGTCTTTTCTGCCCCTCTTTTCCAAAAGTTCTTCCTCATCTATAAAATCTTAATTTGATTGTGATTTTTCTGATAAGTTTTTTTGATTCTCT